>NC_080784.1:12109375-12763750 GCF_028018385.1 Neofelis nebulosa
GAGTATACTAAAAAACACTGAATTTCATACTTTCATAGTGTGAATTTTATGGTATGTGAATTATATCTCAGTAATGTTGAGGGGCACCTGGGTGGCTCAGTCGGTTAAGCGTCCAACTCTTGGTTTGAGCTCAGGCCATGATTCCACAGTTCCTGAGAATGAGCACAGCTTCAGGCTCTTTTGCTAACAGTGTGGAGCTTGCCTGGGATTCTCTCTCTCCCTCTCTCTACACTTCCTCCACTAATTCTCTCTCTCTCTCAAAATAAATAACATTGTTGAGAGAAAGAAGGAGGGAAGGAGAGAAGCAGGAGAGAGGGAGGAGAGAGAGAAAGAGGGAGAGAAAGAGAGAGAGACGGGGTGGGGGGGACATGCATTAAAGCATGACAGTCGACAGTATTCCACACAGGAAATGAAGGAAGGTGGTGGGACCATAGCGGCATCGAAGTGGTGAGACATAGTCAGGTAGCAGCAGCTCTGAGGACTCAAGGGGACTGTGAAATAGGTGGTTTTCAGTGTATACTTGTGTGTTGGGGAGCAAATTATTAGAAGTTGAGTTTTGAATACGGTGATTTGGGGATATCTTTTAAACATCCAAGTGGAGTGGTAGGTAGTCAGTTGAAAATACGTGTATAGTTGGAGGAAACGTTCCAGGTCATAGAGACTACTTCAGGAATAATTAGCATATAAATCGTATTCGGAACCTTGAGTTTAGTTTTCCTCACTAAGGGAGTGATATGGATGGAGAACAGAAGCAGATCTAAGGGGATGAGACCTAGGGATCTGCAACAATGAGAGACGGAGGCCAGTGAGTTAATTTTATCTATCACTTTCCTGATGCTTGCTGGTTTGATCCACAAACTTCTACTTTTCTATTCCGTTGTCACTTTCTTTTTCTCTGCCCATGGATTAAAAGCCCTATAATTCAGCATATTTGAAAACAAGATGCTATCTATGTCTTCCTCTGAGAGTTTGTATTTCATTGGTACTTGTACCTGCCCCAGTAAATTGAGCTTCCCAAACACTTACTGCTCTCTGCACTGTTACACACACCTCTGCCAGATGACAACATTGGAAGCCATTTGCGTTTCTTTTTTTTTAAAATTTTTTTTTCAACATTTTTTAATTTATTTTTGGGACAGAGAGAGACAGAGCATGAACGGGGGAGGGGCAGAGAGAGAGGGAGACACAGAATCGGAAACAGGCTCCAGGCTCCGAGCCATCAGCCCAGAGCCTGACGCGGGGCTCGAACTCATGGACCGCGAGATCGTGACCTGGCTGAAGTCGGACGCTTAACCGACTGCGCCACCCAGGCGCCCCCCATTTGCGTTTCTATCAGTTCCTGCTTCTCCTCAAACTCCTGTGTTTTGCTGGGTTATGTGGTACTTAGAATTTCATCAACAGCTTGTCCCTTCTGTTAGAAAGGCCCTTATTCCACAATTGTATTATGTATTCCTGGGCAGTCACTCATTATCCACTAGATTAATGTTCAGTTATACACATATGTCCACGGCAGTGTATAATGAGGTGCTCTTCACACATTTCTTTGCTTTCTTGTGCCCCTGTCCTGAGGGTTCTGCCTCAGATCAATTCTTTATTGTGTTAAGAGTCTTTCCTCGAGTACTTTCTTCATATGGGGCACATGAGTGATATGCTCTAATGATTTCCTGTGTGGTCTTAAAATATTTTTTTCTTTCTGATACATGAGCACTATCTCGAGTGGGCAAGGCGTCTTATGGTTGCACAGTCGTATGGGTTTGTAGATGCCGTTTTACTGTCTCTCACCCAATGTTGCAAAAGACAATCCTGAACGCTAGTGTGTTTTTCTTTTATAAGAAGTCTGTACTTTCACCCTGTGCTTGTGTTATTTTTCTTTTGTTCCTCATCATTCAGGAAGTTTGTGGGACATGCCAAGTGTGTGTCTTATCCCGTCGGTACGTTCTGGAACTCAGCTAGCCCTCGCAGTCTGTAGACGCAGGTCTTTTTTCATCACAGATGAATTATCTCCTATTATTTAATTATTTCCTTTCTTCCATCTGTTCCATTTTATCTTCCTGAATGCCTTTCATTTTTATTATGGGTTTCCTGGATGTGCCCTCCAGTCACTGTATTATCCTTCAGGATTTCCATCACCTTATGTTTTTGCCCTTTATCTTTCATGATCTGAATTTGGTCTCAAGGCTGACAGCCTTTTTTTGCAATAGCCTACTTAATTGTTTAATTGGAAAGAAGTTTTGTGAGCACTGGCATATCTGGGGGTGTGTGCATATTACTGTTCCTGAGTTTTCTCAAGTGCTCCTATTTTTCTTTTAGGTTTTCCCTTCATTCCTGTAAGAGCTCTATTTCAATGAGAATGTTGTGACTGATCTTTCTTTTTTTGCCCTGTTGTGTCCTATGGTAAGCTAAGTAATGATCCCTAAAGATGTCCACATCCTAATCTCAGGAATTTATGGTTATGTTTCCTTATATGACAAAAGGACATTTGCACTGGTGATTAAGTTAAGGATCTTGAGACGAGGAGCTGTCTGGGCAAGATGATTAGCAATGGCCCTTTTAAGAGGTATGCAGGAGGAGTTACAGTTGGAGAGAGTTATGCGACAACATGACCAGAGGGAGAGGAAGTGATGTCAGGATCCAGAAGGAAGAGAGAGAGGGTGTGGGGTGGATTGAGATTGGAAGAAACTAAGTGGCTGGCTTTGAAAGTAGAGGAAGGGGCCATGAGTCAAGGAATGTTGGTGACCTCAAGAAGCTGGAAAGAGTGGGGAGCCTGGATGGCTCAGATGGTTAAGCATCTGACTTCAGCTCAGGTCATGATCCCAGGGCTCATGGGTTCAAGCCCCGTCTCAGGCTCTGTGCTGACAGCTCAGAGCCTAGAGCCTGCTGCTTCGGATTCTGTTTCTCCCCTCTTTCTGCCCCTCCCTCAATCATACTCTGTCTCTTTCTCTCTCCCATAAATAAGTAAAATATTTAAAATTTAAAAAAAGAAGCTGGAAAGAGCAATGAGCTTCCTGGAATACACCTGGATACCCCAGGACTTCCAAAATGAATGCAGCTCTGTGGACACCTTGATTTCAGGCCTACAAGACCCATTTCAGACTTCTGACTTTAAGAACTCTAAAATAATTACGTTTGCATTGTTTCAAGTCACTCCATTTGTGATAATTTGTTATAGTAGCAATAGTAAACTAATAGAGACCCTCTGAGACGTGTGGCTATTTTGCTTTCCAGGGAACTGGGGTTCAGTTGTGGATCTGAGTTTACATTTAGGGTCACCAGCCACAAAGGTGACAGAATGTGGTGTGGTGGGCAAGGTGTCCATCCATGTTTGGGACAGCTGGAGGAGGCTAGTCTGTCTCTGGCTTCTGTATACATTCAGCTTCAAGACAAACGAGTAATCAGTCTGTGAGTTCCACATCATCTTGTTCTCTTGTTAATAAGAGAAGCTCAACATCCACAAGGCACTAATACTGGTCTTCCACAGGGACTTTTGAAAGTCTCTGCTTTATAAACGATTCCAAGAATGTACCAATTGCCAGCTTTGGCTGAGATGTCTGATTTAGTCTTTCATGTGGTTTCTCAATCCTCAGGGAACAAAACTGCAAACCAGCTTTCTCTTGGGATCCAAAAAAATACCCAAGACCTCATTTCATCTAGTTGTGCCTTGTTTCTCGTAGGTCAGGAGAAATGAACCACTTGGAATTTGGATTGGAGGAGAAGTAGTATTTGTTTAGGTAGTAAAATAAATTATGATATTATATAATGACAAAGGAATTAAAACTGGGGAATAATAAATATGAATAGAAATTCAAATCAATTGAATCAACTAGAAATCCAGAAAAAGACAAATTTCATTAAGAGTGTTTAAGTGACCAGGGCTCCTAGGTGGCTCAGTCAATTAAGGTCCATCTCTTGGTTTTGGCTCAGGTCATGAACTCATGGTTTGTGGGTTTGAGCCCCACATCAGTCTCTGTGCTGACAGCACGAAGCCTTCTTGGAACTCTCTCTCTCCCTCCCTCTCTCTCTCTCTCTGCACCTCCTCTGCTTGTGCTCACTCTCCCTCAAAATCAATAAATATACCTTTTTTTTTATTAAGATTGTTTAAGTGACCTGCAAATCACTGAGAAAATTCTAGGAAAAAGGGAATACGTTATATCCATAGTGACACTGTATATCATAATAACTAAATGTTTAAATGTTACAAACAATGAATGTACAGAAGTAATAGTAGAAAATTTAGAAAAATCATATAAAATGCTGGAAGAGAGAGAACTTTTCTAAGTATGATACAATATTTAAAAACAGTAAATTAAAGCAATAAGTTTGACTATTGTTTTAATAAAAAATCTGGCAAAGAACTCACCATAATCCTAGTTGAATATATAAAGTTTCCACATATTATTAAGAAAAAAACAACATCCCAACTAAAAAAACAAAATGGGCAATGGGTGTGAAAATATGAGTCACAATCTCAACACTACAAATGGACCTTAAAAGATGCAAATGATTGAACAGATTCTAATAAATTAATATTAAATTATAGTGAATATGATTTTTACCTACCAGAATGTCAAAGATTAAAAGTTCGGTAACATCTGTTTTGGCCACTGTATATTGTGTTCTGACTCTTGACATTTCCGATGGATGTCTAAATGCGAGATACCAACAGATAGTAAGCTAGGATTATTCAACTTTGAATCTCTAATGGTCAAGCCTAAAATCAATTTATGCTTAAAAAAATGAATAAACTTAGCTAAAAAGCATGTTGCTGAGAATGTTTACTATCCTTTTTGACTAAGGGTGGAACTATTCTAATACATTGGTAAGAAATTAATAAATAATTGAAAGAAGAGCTATGCCAATTAAAACTCTCAATCAAAAATGCAACAAATTGTACCAGCTATTCTGGAGCATTCTAGTTAATCAGGACTTTACCATAGCTATCCTTTTGTCTTTGAGAAATATCGTATCAGGTCACCTCAGTCCTAAAAACATTTTTTGTATCGTTCATTATTTTGACTTAAAGAGATTTTTTTCTTTGGTGCACAGATTTTCTTCCACTAGCAAAATGTTTTCAAAATTTTATGTACAAGTCACAGTGATCAGTAAGCTACAACAATTAACAAGCCACATAGCACACTAGTTACAAATTTATTGATAACACTGATTATGTACTAATTTGAAGATAATCATTTCTTTTCACGATCATGATTGAAATTCCAATAAGTTGCACCATATCTGAAATTCACAATTAGTAAAAATTTCTGTATCTTGACATGTCTGTATAACACAGTTTGCATAAAGATTACTATGCATTATACATATAATTAAGTATTGTTGCAATATAATTTTTCAAGATAAGCATATATTAAAAAATTAAGTAAGAACTTAGATTCTTGCCCACACAAGTGAATTTATTTCAGGAATTAAAAAATACAAATATATTAAAAGGATATCTTACTTTTCAGATATATTTCTCTGCTGGGGACATTAGTCTCAGTTAAAACTGTGAATGGGGCGCCTGGGTGGCGCAGTCGGTTAAGCGTCCGACTTCAGCCAGGTCACGATCTCGCGGTCCGTGAGTTCGAGCCCCGCGTCGGGCTCTGGGCTGATGGCTCGGAGCCTGGAGCCTGTTTCCGATTCTGTGTCTCCCTCTCTCTCTGCCCCTCCCCCGTTCATGCTCTCTCTCTGTCCCAAAAATAAATAAAAAAACGTTGAAAAAAAAATTAAGAAAAAAAAAAAACAAACTGTGAATGTATATTACAAAAATACAACATGTTCAGATTGTGGATTTCTGTGATTTTAATATACTTATAAAATATCTTTGTGATTTAAAGTCCAATCTTGGATCATGGAAATAAATATATTTCTCTCTTAAAATTAATGGGATAATCTTGGACATTCAGTTACAATGAAAAATCAGTTAAGAGAATAATAGACTATTTACCCTGTCTCTCTCTTATTATTTACTGAAAGTAAGAATAACCGCAGCAACATAACATTATGTATTCTGTGGTAGATGTGTTCCTAGTTAGAAAAGAGAAAGAGAGTATCTCGTATATTATGATCTCTTTCCAAATCTGCTGGCAATAACAGGAAATGAATGGAAGAGTCTATTATTAACACATATTTATTTGATAGGCATTGAATGCAAAGCACTTCTGTCATTGATATGCTTACCATTTTCTCCTAAATGACCTTGAAGCTTAATGAAATTCACATGAAAGATTTTACTGTGCGTGTTAAAAGAAAGCAGTTAAAAAGATTCAGATGGCTTTATAAAACTCAGTTTCATTTTGTTCAAAAAAAAAAAAAGAAAAAGTCCTCTGTTCTCATCTATTGAGAAAGTAAACTGCTCCAACTCAAAGTAGTTGACAAGCAACTTTCATGGTCTTTGTTGTTACATGGCGGTGTCTGCTGGATTGACAGGTGGTGCTGTGGTCTTTGAGGACTGATTTCTAAGGATGTGAAGAGCATGAACTGCACTCTTCTTAAATACCTTCTTAAATACAAGCTTCAAAACAAAGTCCACCATTGATCCAATCACTTAAAAAAGAAGGTCTCAGTTTGACAATGGAAAACAGTACAAAGAAACAAACTTACATTAATTTGGTTTATTTTTTTCATTTGAGAAAAGTAGAGGTACATAGTTGTAGAACAATGAGAAATGTGTATGCTGTGTTCAGCAAGGTAAATCTACGTATAGTCACTAGTGGTTCAGACAAAAGGAATCTTTAGAGTGCCATATGCTGACATTTAGAAAGAAATCTATTAAATCTATTAATATCCCAAACTTTCCATGAGCTTTCAGAAGATTTGCAGTCTCTTGATTAATATGAAAATATGGCCTCTTTCGGGGACAGAAAGGGTTAGGCACCACAGCATGCACAAAATAGTTTTTTACAGACTTTGCTGCCTGCTCTCTAGGGCATCTCCTCCTGCGGTAACTCCCCTGGGGTAGTGTTCCAGTTGTGATTCCCACCACCAATAAATAAGACCATTTTCTAACTAATAAGAATAATCACATTTGTACAGAGAAGGAAGGAAGGAAGGAAGAAGGAAGGGAGGAAGGAAGGAAAGAGGGAAGGAAGGAAGAAGGAATGGAAGAAGGAAGGAAGGAAGAAAAGTGACCAAGCTAAAAATATAGACCTGAATTTTATATCTTATCTTATTCTGAAAATACAGAGAACCCAAATAAAGAGAATCGTGAACTTACATTAACCCGGTACTATTTGTGTTACAGTGTAGAACCCTTCCTATAGAATCTTTTTTACATAATTTATGTACTTGTGTTAACAGTAGCATTTGAACCCATAAGATTTCTTATGTTTCACAATGCATAGTGTAGAAATACACAGAGTAATGCTGTATAGAGCCATATTGGAACCTGAGGCAAAGAAAACACTAGTGATACTGACCTGTATATATTTTAAATTTGGATATTTTGCTCATTATGGTTTTGAATTAGTTAACATTTTTAAAAAGTATATAATTCCTTTGACCCAGAAACCCCATTCTAGGAAGTTCATCCTATGAAAAAATTTGAAAGTTGTATACGAAAATTTAACTACAATAATGTCTATTGCAGCATTATGTGTAATAAGTGTGTAACCATAAATGACCTGAATTCTTTCATCCGTTTAATAAATATTTATTGAGTCTAAAAAAAAGTATATATTGCATTTAAAAGAAAAGTAGATAAACTGGACTACATCAGAATTAAAACTTTTGTGCATCTCAGGACACTGAGTGAAAAGATAACACACAGAATGAGAGAAAAATGTTTGAAAATCATGTATCTGTAAGGGTTTAATATCAAGAATATATAAAGAACTCAGACAAGGCAAAAAGAAAACAAACAGCCTAATTTTTAAAATGAGCAAAGGCATGTCTTCAAAGAAGATACACAAATGATCAATAAGCACATGAAAAGATGCTCAACCTCAGTCATAATTAGGGAGATGCAAACCCCAAATCACAATGAGATACTGTTTCACAGCCATTAGGATGGCTATTATGGAAAGAAGGAAGGAAGGAAGGAAGGAAGGAAGGAAGGAAGGAAGGAAGGAAGGAAGGAAGGAAGGAAGGAAGGATGGATGGAAGGGAGGGAAGACAGACAGGAAACAAAATGTGTTGAACAGGGTGTGGATAGATTGGAACTCATACGCCACTGATGGGGATGCAAAATGGTGCAGCTGTTGTGGAAAACAGCATGACATTTTCTCAAAAAAGTTAAACACAGAATTAGTATAAATAATTCCATCTCTGGGTATATACCCCCCAAAACTGAAAGCGGGTACTTGAACTGACATTTGTACATCCATTTCCATAACCAGTGTCCACGGTGAGATGGATGGATAAATGAAATGTGATCTATGCATACAACAGAAATCTATGCAGCCTTAAAAAGTATGGAAATTCTAACACATGCTACAACATGGGTGAACAATGAAGACTGTCTGCTAAGAGAAACAAGCCAATCACAGAAGGATCCCACTTATGTATGTTTCTACTTATGGGTTTTCTAGAGTAGTCACACTCATAGGGACAGAGCGATGTCATGGTTGCCAGGGGCTGAGGAGTGGGGTGGTTGGAGAATCAATGTTCAATGGGTACAGAGTTTTTGGTTTGGGGAGATTAAAAATATTTGGAGATGGATGGTGGTGATGACTGCATAACAACAATCGCATAACCTAATGCCCCTGAATGAATAGTACACTTAAAATCATTTAAATCATATTATCTTACATATATTTCACTACAACTTTAAAAATATAGTTATTTAAATATTACTTACATCCAGTATTGGTGTTTCCCTCACCTCATCCCACTCTGTACGTGCACCTGAGGAGGGAGGTTCACTGGCCTCATCCTCGTTCCAGCCCCAGATAGATAGCATTATTTCAGTGTTAGTTTTCTTCACAGAGTATACAATAAAATTTCCTTGTCTGCTTCTCTTTCCCTGAAACTTCTCATGTGTTCTCTTGTCGGATAGATTAACATGTATTTTAGTTACTGGTTGAAAAATCTATGGTGGGCCCTGGGCAACATGGATCCACTTGTGATACTCAGTTCTTTACTGAGTTTTGATCCCTCTATTCCCTTCTCATTCACAGCTTTCAAAATTTTACTCTTTAAAAAAATTGTAATGTTTATTTCTTAGAGAGAGAGAGAGAGAACAAGCAGAAGAGGAGCAGAGAGAGAGGGAGGCACAGAATCCAAAGCAGGCTCGAGGCTCTGAGCTGTCAGCACGGAGCCCAACGCGGGGCTTGAACTCACGAACTGTGAGATCATGACCTGTGCCGAAGTTGGACGCTTAACCGACTGAGCCACCCAGGTGTCCCACAAATTTTTAGTCTTAAAGATAATTTTGGTAGGGCAAAATATTAAAAGTCATATTTGAAAAAGTTCTCCCAAAAGCTGTGAGGTATTTTACCTTTTGAAAAGACATTAGCTGGCGCTTGGCATGGTTAATGTTAGCCTGATGGATCCTTCTCTCAATGAGAGAACATTTTGAGATGGGCTCCACTTTTCGGTAAAAAAGAAAAAAAAAAAACTAAGGCAAAATATGTCATTACATATAAGGGAAACAATGTTTAAATAATATTTTGAAAAATAAAGTATTTCAAATGCATTTGTGGAACTCCCTATCAAAAAGAAAAACTAAATTACTTTTCAAAGTATACAATCCCTTCATTTATATTAAAAACTCATGAATGTATCTATTTGTAAATCATAATTATGTATACAGGACTTTTTAGGTGTGTTCCATGAAAAAAAATAGCATTAACTCCCTGAATTGTAAAATCAAGAATATCATAAATGCTTCAAATTTCAGATTTTCACTTCTGTTTCATGCCAAATGATTCCCAATGATGACATTCAAAACAAATCAGAGGCGCCTGGGCGGCTCAGTCTCTTACTGATCTGACTTTTGATTTTGGCTCAGGTCATGATCTCATGGTTCATGGGATGGAGCTGTGAGTCAAGCAATGCACTGACCAAGCAGAACCTGTTTGAGGTTCTCTCTCTGTCCCTCCCCTGCTTGCTCTTACACACGCACTCTCTGTCTCTGTCTCAAAATAAGTAGATAAATAAAACAAAACAAGCAAATCAGATCATAAAGTGCAGATGTCAAATACAAGTGGAAATTTAGAGCATAAACTTTGTCTTCTTACTGGGGGAATATGTTCACACACCCTTTATTGTGAACCTGGATCTTTTGCATTATAACTTCATCCTAACTGCCCATTTTTCTACTGTCCTCTCTCAAAATTTCTGATCTTAACAGGTACTTTTCATATTCCGTGTCACATTCACAGACCCTTCTGAAATCAGAAGGCTCATATTAATTTTTCCTTTTTTAATAAGTGCTGTGGCAGTATAATTGTCATCTCATAATAAATCATTGTATTTTACAAATTTCATTTAAATTAGTCTATTATTCCTTACTCATATACTCTGTATTAACAGTAATATAAATTTTCCCCAAGGCATTCCCAGCTTTGTACAGAACACACTAAAAGTAACTTAGAACATAGTTGAATATTTTTATTAATAAGACAAAACAAAGCATAAACGAGGAAAATATCTCACAGAATTGACCAAGATTAAGGATTGATTCATTTAGAATGTCAAAATGCTATAATTTGATCTCCTTTCTTTATGATTCTCTATTTCATTTTTGTTAATTATTTTCAAAAATGTACTTGCCTCAAAATATGGTTTCTATGGAATGATGTATTTTATCCTTGAAGGTATGGTAGGAGTTTTGAAAAATATCAGAGATTTCCATAACAGTGATGTAAACAGGGTAAAATAAGTCCTTTATCTTTTTTTATTCTATCATGTCCCGGTTGTACAGCTCTCCAAGGCCCAGACAATGGCTTTCCTGAATTGTATCTATTTCTCTTTCATGCAGTCATTTAATAGGTATGTACTTGGTTGTGACTAGCACCGTGCTAAGAGCTGAAGATAAATTCCTCTTGTGGAATTTATAGTGCAAAGCCTGACAAAATGTGTCCATTAAATATATCAGGTGTATGAAATGCCAAGCTGTCCTGCGTCCTCTGCTGAAAAAGTAGAGGGGTCTCATGAGAACAAATAAAGGAGGTCCAGAATCAATCGAGGGAGTGTCTTGTCATCCTTAGCATATGACTTCCTGTGGAGCTGAAAGATGAAAAGGAATCAGCTTAGGTGGGTGGTTGGGGGAAATAAATGGGTGTGCTCCAGACAGCGGGGACAGTCTTTGCAAGGGTCCTGAAGAGGAAGGAAGAAACTCAATAAGGAAGAATTAAAGGAGGCCAGTTTGTGAGATAGGAAGATAGGAAGAAAGGAAGAAAGAGATTGATGAGGTTGAGGCTTGTGGCTGGACACCTTGACTCTAAGGACAACTATATTCACACGCTCATATCCACAGGATTAAGTACAGTCACACTTGGCACACAGTTTCTATTTATTTTCACACAGATAAAGAGAAATGGCACTGGCCTATCTGACAGATTAAGTTTCTTATTGCCCAGAATTTCTATAACCTTAAGTTTGCTAACAGCTAATCTACTGCCCTTCTTTTTCCGCACTTGAGATAATAATTGAAGACCTTGTCCAAAGACTCCCTGATCTTTGCTCTAATAGCGTCCTGAATATAGTGATTAAAGATGCCAGAAGTAGGAAAAATGACTGAGATTGGGGGGGGTGGGGGGAACTTGGGGAAGAGGATACTTCCTTCTCAACTTTGACAATTGAGGTGAGCGTAGGAAATGTAATCCTGGATGACTGGCTAGAGAATCTTCTTTGTAATGTGCAAATATGTGTCAGAGAGGAGTCTATAGTTTTAGACTTTTTTAAGATTAACAAAAATTATAAATGCTGAAGAATTTGAGAAGCGAGATATGTAATATGCTAAGTATTAGGAATGCATTCTTCAGTGATTTTTGGGACTCATTTTGAAACATGCGAATAGTTTAGTATTAGCCCTGAGTACTCCAAATCACAATGCCTTTTTTTTTCTTTAACCACAAAATAATCTCTTTTAGATTTGAACTTCAGATTATCTATCTGTAACCTGGATGATCCCATATTACAGTGAGTCAGGCTAGATGTTGATAATGTGTATGCATATACACAGGTTCTCTCTCTCTCTCTCTCTCTCACACACACACACAATTATTGGTTGCAAATTATGAGCAGAAATTCTGGAAAAGGGGTGGTGGTGTTTGACTTGCCAATGTGCATTCACAAGTTAAAAACCAATTTGGACTAGAGTTTTTTTTCACCACATAAGAGTTATGGCTCAGTGACCTTTTATGAAAACATGAGAAAAGTGAGTACCTTGATGTGGAGGTGAGGACGATTGGTCTGTTTTCACTCTCTTGTTTGATGCAGTTTTATCATTGATGACACAAGCAACCCACGGTCTAAGCAAACTCCCATAAACTCTGGATTTTATGCAGAGATGTGAGAATGGGTTTTCTGAGGATTGTTGATGCTATGCCCAGAAACGAAGGGATTCTGAGCCATTTCCCTCTCTGTTCCCTCCCTGCTTCTTACCATGACATCCTTTCCCACCTCACTGGCTTCCTCTCTTGTTGTTGAATCTTTCATCTCCCTTTTCCCTTTTCATCCTTTCTATTTCCTTGTATTTTCCTAGCTCACAATAAGATACTGAAGAACAGTTTAAAATAAATTAACTAATCCAATAGTTACATATATTTTTTATATTTAATATAAAGCAGTGGATTTTCTTTTGGAATTTCTCAAAATATCTCTTAAAACATTGTCATTTGTTTATCTCCGTGTAGAATTTACATAACATTTATATACTTATTTACAAATAATTATTTTCCTCTGATTCAGTGACCTGTAACAGATAAAAAAGGCTACCCACCACTTCTATGTTCTTGTAACTTTAATTCACCCCACGTGTATTTTTTAATTCCTACGAATCATGCCTTATGCTGCGGGTACAAACATAAACACAGTCTTTGAAACAGATGAAGTTCACAGAAAATAGACATTTTACAAATTCAGTAATTTACTGTGATGATGAATATCAATTTCTGGCTTATACTCTTTTCTCCATCCAGAATCTTGGACTATGATATTTGTTTAATCTAGAGTCACTACCTTTCTTGGCACCAAATGTGTGTTTTGTGTTGATCGTGAACATGGTCATCATAGTTTGGACAACAGCTCGCAGTGGACATTTCTACTTCTGGACATCAGAGACTAGGAGCATACTGGGGACAAGTTTATGTGGAAAGGGTAAGGAGAGGAACAGTTTTATTCCCTGGACAAATGCCATTCTAATTGTTGTTCAGACAATGGTTAAAAAAAAAAAAAAAAAAAAAAGACATCTATATCCAGAAGAAGTTGTATGCAGAGCTCAACTGAAGTATTAATAAGTGTTCCCCATATTTGAAGCTGGCTACCCCTGGAGCAAGGGAGAAATATAAATGCTTCCAAATCCTGGGTTTAAATTATATGTGGTCCATTCAAGATCTGAGTAAAAATCTTAACTACCTTACTGGCACAGATGTCATCAGAAACCCACAGACCCTCATGACCACTGCTCAGCTGACCAGTGAGCCACTTTTCTGCTTTTAGGGATTATCTCAAGATTCTTCCTTCCATTCAGTAGAAGGGTCTTAGATTCAACAATGGGTGGCCCTTTTTCTCAGTTGTAAGATGGTGCTTCCAGAACAAGGGAAGAGTTGGATATGTATATATTGACATTGCTTTTTTATCCTCCTTGAAATGACAAGTGTGCATTACAGATGGAGCAACATCAGGCTGGAAGCCTGGGGTTTTTTTCCCCACCTTCTCCCATTTCAGAACCTCCCCTGTTCCTTGTCCTCTGGGGGGACTCACTCTGGCTGTCAATGAAAAGGTAAAGTAGATATGTTAAATGTCAGGTCTTTAAAGAGTACTTGTACCTTTAAGAGGGACTTTCTGAGAAAAGATCTAAAACATTAAGGGATGGATATCTAACATATATATTTCAGAGAAATTGGAAGGTGTTTTTGGCCAGAAAATAAATAAAAAATTAATAATAATAATAATAATAATAATAATAGTGATTTAAAAATAAGTACACACGTAAGAGATCATGGCAAGTACTGTAGTGTCACCGTGTTTCTATACCTGGAGTCCCAGTCAAAAAATAGCCCAAGACTGTTAGGACTTTGGAGGACACATCGCTTAAGACAGGAACCCTGTTTGCAAATCCAAGTGGCGAGATTTGCATTGTAGCCTTTGGGATAGAGTGTATGTACTTCACTGGCCGTGTCGATTGATGTATCTCTAGAATTATTTCCTTTTTATTTTTGTCCCCTTTCCATGACTGAAATCGTGAACCCTTAAATTAAAAAAATAAGTCAATAAAAATAAAAATAAATAAGCAAACAAAAAGGTTTACCGAATGGGACGCCTGGAAGGGGTTTGCGTTGGAGAAGCTTCTCCGAAGTAGGGTCGGGAAGACGCAAGTGAAGTGGCCCAGCGATTTCACTGAATCAGAAGCGGGCTCTTTCCAGCCCAGCTCTCGGGTTGAATGGGGTGAGGGAGGGCGGCCGGCTTTAAGGTCATCTCTCCTGCAGGTCTGGGAACCAGGCAGACTGGCCCGGAAAGACGGTGGCACCAGCGGTCAGGTGACGCTTGAGAGCTCATTTTGGGGCGAGCGGTGGCAGCAAAGACCCTGGCGCCCCGGGGCTTGCAGGTGGATTTGGAGCACCACGCAGGCTTCCCCCAGCGGCGCCCGGAGGCTGTGGTCTGGAGACACCCACTTCATTTCCTACCAGGGTTGAGCCCGCCCGGTCGCGGTGCCCGGTGCTGCACCCGGGGCGAACGCGCCTTTCCCGAGCGTCGGGGGACAGGGAGGCTGGGGAGCGGGGGAAGCCTAACTGCGTAGCGCTTCAGCCACCATTAAAAAACCCCAAAAGACAAAAACAGCAAAGTCGCGTCTTCCCCGGGTAGACAGCGGCGGTGCGCCTCTGAGCGTCCCCGAGGGGTCTGGCCAGGCTTCAGGGAGGGGAGGCAAGGGTGGTGAGGAGCGGGCGCAGCCTTCCGGCCCGCGGGGCGCAGCCTGCAGCCGGGTCGGGGATCGCCGAGGCTGCCGCCCCTCGCACGGCTCCCCGGCCGGGCGGGGAGGTCGCCGCGCAGGATTCGCCCGCTTCCCCGTCGCCGCGCGCTGCACGGTCCCGGCGGCCGTGGGGGGCGTCCTGTCCTCGCCTCCACTGGCTCTCGTCCCCCCCCCCCCCCGCCCCCAAACAGCCCCCCGCAGGCCGCCCCGGCGTCCTCTCCCGCCCCGGGCCCCGCCCCGCTCCGCGGCCCCCCGCGCCCCCGCCGAGCGCGCACCCACCGGGCCCGCCGCAGCCTCCGCCAGCCGCGCGCGCAGCCCCGCCACGCTGCAGCTGGAGCGACCGCGGCCGGCCACGCAGATTGGGGGAGGGGCAGGCGGAGGCGGCGGGGAGGGCGGGAGGCGCGGGGAGGAGGCCGGAGCGAGGAGGAGGAGGAAATAAATAAATAAAACAATAACCTCCGCGCCAATAAGAGCGAGGGAGAGGGAGAGACGCGGCCAGAGAGCCGCCGGTGCCTGTTCGCTCGCCTCTGAGAGGTCCTCCGCGCGCGCGCATGTGTGTGCGTGCGTGTGTATTTGCTGGGACTGGAGCTGGAAAGTTCAAACTAAACGTGTTGCTCTCGCCGGCTGCCGAGGCCGCGGACCGGGCTGCCCAACTTCTCTGGGCCAAGTGACTGGCGTTGCCCGGCGTTGCCCGGCGTTGCCCGGCGCCCTTGGCGCGGCGGCGGCCGCTCGGCCCTGCGCCCAGGCGCGGCGGCGGCGGCGGCGGCTGCGCTCGCCCCGGGAGGGAGCCCGCGGCCAGGGCTGGACCCGCGCCCCGCCAGCACCAGCGACGCTCTCTGCTCAGCCTCCGCGCCTGGCGCCCGCGGAAAGGTACGTGGCACTCTCCCGCACGGCTCCCACCCTCACACCCCCGCCCCCCGCGCCCCCGCGAGTGTTTGGGGACTGCCTGGCCGCTTCCCTTTGCAGGAGGGGTCATCGTTTGTCAAACTTTACCTCCACCGCGCACTTGCCCGTGGCCGCTGCGGCCGCCCTGGCAGGCGGCGTGGGCGCCGCGCGCCGGAGGGAGCCGCGGGGGGTGCGCGGGGCATCCGCTGGAAGCGGTGTCTCCCGTCTGGCTTAAAATCGCGTTTCCGAACCGAGTCGCAGGTCTTACCTTCCGGGGGTGTCCTTTATTACGATGTTCCCAGGGATGCTTGTAGCGGTTTTGCTTGGCCCTTCCGCGCCGAAGGACGTACAAGTTTGCAGAAAAAAAGGTAGATGTAACAGCGCAGGGGAAGTTTGCAGCCACTAGACTCCAAGAGAGGAGTAACCCTTTCTTTGCAGCAGCGGACACGGTTTTAAGCGGCGGCGGCGGCGGCGGCGGGGACAGCGGCCTGGCCGGTGGCGGCAGCTGCATCGTGTCCCGTCTGTGACCAGGCGCAGGAGGGGAGAGTGCGGCTGCCTGGTCCGAGAGCGCGACACTCGAGCTGCCTGCAAAGATGCTGCGGCGGACAGAGCTACGGGCCCCTTAACCGCTCGGTAAATCACAGTCTGGAGACGCATGATTTTCTTTGGTGGGATTTAGATGCTTGCCTGGTAGACGGGTTTTACAGATCTTCTTAAAACTTTTGTGCATGTCATTGTCACGTCCAGATTTGGGTGAACGGCTGTAGGACCTCGAGGATACGTGTCAAAATCGGTAGGGTTGGAGCAGGGCGCAAACCTGCTAAGGAGGAGCCTGGTTCCTTCTTGTTTGTATTCGGTCAACTACTGTGAAGCGTATCTTCTCGGCCTTAGTGTTTCAGCGACGACTGTGGATTCCTATTTATGGTTATTGCCATTATTATTTTACAGCGAGGTAAGAACTCGCAGTGAAACAAGAATTAAAAAGTCACAGTAAGTTTCTCAAGCAACGTGCTTGAGCCTTTAGAAGCCACCTGCTGAATTAGTTCCTATTACTTTTTAGAGGTTACCACTTGGTGCAGGAGGTGTAGGCACATCCAGCAGATGGAGCAGTGGAAAACTGTACTAGAACCTATGGAGCACTCATTTATCCCGATTCAATCACGAGGATGCCAAAAAAAAAAAAAAAAAAAGTATATGGAGCTCTAATTTTAGGAGAGATACTGGATTTTCTGTCCTAAATGAAAGAAAAAAAAAAGATTCATGCCAACTGAAATATAGTGGGAGTATATCTATAGACCTCAATTCTTTAAGCCTTTTGCTTCCATAAAGCATTTTTAAAAAATAGTCCCTTGGTCAGATTAGAGTATGAGTATTTCTTTATGTCAGAAACGTCGGTTGCTCCTATGGAAACCATGCATTCTGCCATAATGAAAGTCTAACTGTTGTGTTACAGTTCAAAAGACTATATGAACTTGTACTTAAAAGTGAGTAAACATCAGTTTGATTACTTTTTAATAGTTTGGATGAAACTGGGTTTATGGTTTACAACGAAGATGGGGCAAGTACTTATTTCTTGGAGTAATTTACTGTAGCTGAAATTGAAGGGAAAAAGTTGGTAAAACTTTTTAGGAATCCTGGTGAAGTGCTCATTCGCCTTCCCAATAATGCAGGACTGAATTTTGAAACTGCTGTTCCTTGAGCACATTAAGCACACATTCAGGTGGAAAGGCAGAAATCTTCCAAAGCTGCCTGTATCTGTACATTGGTAATTATGGCAACAATAATGATGTGGGGAGTTAATCTGCCTTCCCACGTGAAGTCAAAAACTTTACAGCCAGTCATGTATCTGACAATGAACTTTGAAGCTAAGAGAGAAAAATAGGCTGCCCATTTTACAGACAGACCAGCAAAGGCATACCGAAATTCAGGGATTAGTTGCACAGTTTCAGAAAAGAGCTGGGTCTTGGAGTTTATTCTGCCTATCTTCCTTCTCTGCTTTTTCACTGTAATTTGCTGTCGATTTTACTGTGGCATAGGGCTAGTCTGGAAGAATCAAGTTAGGTCTTATTTTAATATCATTATTTAGCAATTTAAAATTACAATTCTGTACCAAACATTTTAAGGACGTTTGAGACAGATGGGATGCTGTTGGAAAAGATAGTACCAAGAATCGTTTGATCTAAACGTGCTTTATGTTGAGTACTCATGTTTATAACATATATGTGATTATTTTCTAAATCATCAGGTAACGTCTTTAGAAAAGTACTTAATTGTGCATTCTAAAACTACGTTTCCTTTGCATTCACATAATATTAAGGAAGGTTTGGAACTCCCCAAGTTGTAAAATAATAACATTACCTTCTGAAGGAACTGATTTTATTCCGCCTATTGCCACACAGATTAAATTATTGTGGATTTAAAAAACATCGCATTCCATACCCCTTCACACATGCAAAAACAAAAGGACTTCAATATCAAATGCTGACAGTTTTATGTCATGTTTAAATGTTTAAAAATATAAGAACCAGAGATTTACTAATTTCTTATTACTGTTAAACATATAAAATTCCTTGAGCACGTTAACTCTTATAATTTAAAGTCAGCTAGGAACAACAATGTTAATTTAGCAAAATAGGTTACAAGTGTTTATAGTATGGCAATTGCTTATGTGATATATATATTTGCAAAGAAAACCAAGTGTATTTGTGTTTTTTTTTCCGTATACTCCATCTGTATATATATATTCATATGTAGATAGGCAGGTCTGTATATTAATAAATAGATAAATTGTATTTTAGAACTTTAAAAAAGTGCTCAAGACTCTATACATTAGTGAGCCTCTTCAGTTAAGTTTATCTGGCTGGCAGGATCATGTAACACACTACGGAAGTTGAGTTCAAGTTTAAAGGGGGAAATATTGGCTAGATAGACAGCCTTCTGACTCTCGATAATGACAGTGGTAGTGTGGTATATTGCAAGATTTGGGGAAATGCTTTAATCACTAACTTTTAAATTCTTACTTTAAAAACCATAGGATCAATATTAGGTTCTTTACAAGAGTCTCCTGAATAATGTGCCTATATTTAACTTAAGTTTTATGGTAATAGTTGAAGGTTGACAATCACCAAGTGGTTATACTGGTTATTATGGTATTTTAATCCACTTTCTGTACATTTATACCTTCATTCCATTTCTTCAGGACTTCTTTTTCTTGTAGCTATATTAAGTAGTTTTCTTCCGACAGTATCAAATATAGTTATTAAGTTTCGACTTATATGTGCTTCGACTAAATTAAGCTTTTCAAAAAGATATAGAGGGATTGAGAGTTTATGAAGAAGCTGTATTGTTTTTTTTTCTTCATTAACTTATCTTCTAAGAGATAAAATAGGTTTATCAGTCGGTGAAGATCAAACACAAGATGAAACCTTTTTATGCTTTAATTTCTATCTTGTCACCAGCCTGTTTGACTTCACTTGTAATGTAAAGGATGATGATTGAATATGACTTTCACTTATAATTTCTAGAAAATGCATATATATTTGAATCTGGGTTTCATGGGGGGGGTGCACCATTCTAAATTACAAGAAAGAGTTTTAAGCAGTCCGTCTAAGAAAACAATTCTGTTATAAGAAAATAAGAATTACTCTTAATGAACATAGGTGTTATAAATTTATCTTGAAATATAAAGTCTTAGCAGAAATAAAGGGGACCTCAAAATGTATTTCAAATGATATTCCCAACTTTGACTATTCCTCTCTCATTTAATCTTCATGTATTAATGATGTATTGGGTGCAGATGCCTTTATATTTAAGAAGCTCCTTTTATTTCAGTCAACACTTGTTTTTCTAATGCTGAGTATAAGATTTCTCTTACAATATTGAAAATTAGGGATAGATTATCCAAAAGCCTTTTCTTTGATTATCCAAAGCCTTTTTTTTTTTTTTACTTCAGATGATTTTCTGGATGTGATTGCATAGAGCACATTAATGGTTCTGCCATATGGCTTTAGAACTTTAGAAATATTCGGTCAAAGATCTATGATTGGGTCAGCCACCCTACTCTTCATTCAACTACCATAAAACTTGAGATCAGTCTCTTAAATACAGCATGTTGTATAGAAGATTTATAAGTTATTTAAAGGTTAAAACTGTTGGATAAGACAAATGCAGATATGTCTCTGTAATGGTAGAAAACCATCTCCCGTGTTTTTGTAGGACCTGTATTTAGAAGTTTTACTGAAAAAGGTGGGTGGATCAAAAATTGGTATCAAATCGGTGAAAACTTAAGGATTTAGCAGAATCATTTACGAATTATTACAACTAGCATACCTTTCTAGTTATTTTTTTCAAGAGGTAGGAGATTTGAAGGGCTAGAGAGAGGCGTAATTAAAAGATGAAAGGCATAATCATGAAAGAATTCACTACCTGATATTATCAGAAGAAAACAGTTGTCTGGTATTTACATTTCCATACAAATACGTTTTCTGATTTTGATTGTTTTACAATGCCTCCATGCCCCAAAACAATCATGTTTTTTGTTTTCTAATATGAACGTCTTAAAGGTTTTTAAATATTTGATCAATTCTCAGACTTGGTCTCCACCTGAAGGCAGCTATAATACTTTTGGCAAATTCGAAGACTGAATTAAGTGTTAAAAAAAAAAATACTTCAAATTGATATTAGTATTTACATACCTCAAAAATCTGCATTTTTACTGCTTTGCTAGTGATTTTGGTAAGAATATAAATCATATTACACTTCTGTTCAACTCTCCATATTTAGTAACGTAAAAGCTGGTCTTTTAGTGGACTTTTATAATAAATATTGATCGCCATTATTGTATGTCAGTGATCTTTGACGCTAACATCAGATTTAGAACGTTCTCACGCAAAATAAGCAATCTGAAAAAATGTTCCGAGTCTATAAAATTCACTGAACTGGTTCCCTGGGGCAGGTGAAAAGGGAAAAATATCCATTCCCCAGCTGCAGTTTCATGAGGTTGAGAGCAAGGTGGGTCAGGACACCTGTTTACAACCTTAGCTGTTTGCTCTTCAGTTTACAGAATGATTTTGTTAAATACACTTAATTTTTACATTTTTTAAGTGTAGATCTATTTAATGAGAACTAGTTAGGATTACAAATATCAATTCATTAGTAGATTATATCAGTCCTTAATATTTTTTGCTGTATAATAGTTATTCATTAAGTGTGAATTAAGGCAGAAGTTTATTCACATTACCTTTCACAAATGAAAAGTATTTTGGCAGTTAATGGTAAAATCAGCCTGGCCTGGTTTTGAATACTTACATACTGAAACCAAGTAGAAGTTGTTGATGCTGTTTTCAGGGATTAATTCTATTATTTGGAAGATAAATTCTTCTAGGTTTAAGCTGTGATTATATGCAAAATTAACAGCAGCATAAACAAACACACCCATATTTCAGGAAATTTGACAACTGGAAATGATAAATGAGCCTCCGTGTATGTGTGTGTGTGTGTGTGTGTGTGTCTGTGTGTGTGTTCTAATTTTCTTTGTTAATTAGTAGGTACTATCACTAGAGTAGAATATTCTGAAAGGATAATGGTATCCTATTGAACACAGATTTTAAAAGTTAAGTGGTTATATTATTGAAAAATAAATATGCCAACGTACTTTCCATCCTTAAGCTTTTTTCCTGAAGAGTATTTATGCAAATTTAGAGAGTATCCATTAGCTTGATAAACAGTATGTAAGGGATAGATATCAAATTAAATGCTCTATAAATACTAGGATCCTCCTATCTTTGATCTGTTCTTATCAAATTAAAAACAAAACAGTATGCTGATATAATATAATATAATATAATAATAAGAATATATTTAAATAGGTACCAGACAATCCAGGAGCTTAACAACTGCAGAATATTTGTTTTGTGATAGGATGTATCATAATTTATTTTCTTGTTGTTTTATGGATTTGTTATTTTATTTTAATATTGTATTGTATATAGAGATTTCTTATCTAAAATAAGTTTGTTCTATAGTCAAAATAAGTGTGATAAAATACCTTGCATTCTTATGTATGGTACATGTAGATAAGAAGTTTAAAAAATACTAAATTCACGTTTTATATGTATCATTATTTATACTGAAGGTCTTTGCTAAAATACAGATCTGAGAGCTGTTTATCATTGTGAAGTTCCTTATTGACAAATTTCACAATACTTTTACATACAACTTAATGTTTTGCTTATTAAATTCAAAGCATAGTTGATAATGTTTTAATTACGGTCACCTTCATTTTACTTTGATTCAAAAATACGTTAAAAAGATTGAAAGTATTAACAGCCTTAAAATATATTTTTTCTGAAGTTAATTATGTGAATCTAATTTGCTATTCATTTCTTTAAAATTTATATTGGTAACTATAGATTAATTTATACATTTATTAATTTTAATATAATTATGGGCCAATGGTATTTCTTTGCTGTCTATAGTCTTCATCTTCTAGAAACCTAGAAATAATGTTTTAAATAAAATGATGTTCCTTAGTTATAAACTGGGGAACATACTACACTTTTTAAGATTTTTGCCTTTAAAACAGCTAACAATAATCGATTTGAGTAAAATAAAAATTTAAAGGTTTAATATTGAAAAACAAATTTCAGTTAAATGAAAAGTTTGTGTGATGACCTAGTCCAAACAATATAAAAAATAGAAATCTCAGTATTTGGAAATCCTAAAAATTTTGAGAGAAAATAACCTAGAAATAATTAAGTGCAGAAACAACATTAATAACAGTCTTGAGTTTTCAAATTCTTGGTACTGATTTTGGTAAGATTTGTGTCCAAATCGCCGTTCTGATAATCTCTACATAGATCATTTATAACTTTATTTTTTATTTATATATATTTTATATATCCTGTGTGTGCATTGAAACCAATATTGAAATTTGTAATATTCGTAATTTTCAAATTTGCTTTAAAATTTGAAATTGTAGTACTTAACAAAAACCTCTCTTATTGATACATTTAAATAAAAGTGTGCAAGTAACAATGGTACAAAGGAAACAAATTATTTTAATGATTTTTTTTCAGAGAAAAACAAACAGAAATATGAGTTACAAAGTATCTTTGAAAGAGAATTTACCCCCAAATCAGATTTGGTATTAATTGTGTACAAATAAGATTATATGCCTAATGCTCTCCTTAATATTTAAATGTTGGACATACTGATTTGTGAAAAATCTAGAGTAAAAATGTAATTACATGGTGATAAAGTTCTTTGCTTTTTCCTGTTTCTGGAGCTTGGTCCTTTCAGTTCATTTTATTTGGAATCAACTTGCTATTAACAGCTCTAGAATAAAATTGCTAATTTTTTGCAACAGTTAAGTCTCTAGGATAGTCCTTCACAACTGAAGTGAAATTATGGAAAGGTGATTTTTAACTTGGGTAACAAATCCTAAGGTAACAACATTAAGGGACAATGGTTTTGCTATGTATGCAATGTCATGTAAAAGTTATAAATGTCATGTAGAAAATTATAAGTCTACTCAAAAATTATTTCTGATTTTGTAGTCAATCATATGTTGGCCGTCTATGCCAGTAATTATTATGTCAGTGCTGCATGCTATTTTGTTATTTGGATTTAGTGAAAGTTCTTCAACAGTCTCTTATGTTTGGATATTTCTTTCACCATTTTCTTAATAGAAAAAAAAAAGAAACATGAACAGTTTGTTGTTTGTGTCTTTGTTGACATATAAAGATTTTTTTTGAGAAAATTCTCAAAACTGAAATTACTACATTAGAGGGTATGCCTGCGTGTTTTTTTTTATTTTAAATATAATTAATATTTAGCTATAGCTTTCATAAAAGCTTATTCTTAAATACTGGGAACCACCATAGTACTGTGATTGGCTCTGAAGTGAATTGTTACTTGAGAAGTAAATTTTATTATCACAGACATAACACTGAATGCTGTTATGTGAAATGCCAGGATGTGAAATGTGATTTACACTCAAATCTGTGTGATCTCGAGTAGATTCTGTAATACCTTCTAGCTCCAGTTTCCTCATCTATAAGCCAAGGTGTTTGTAATTATGCTTGATAGAACATGATCACCATGGACAGTTATATTTCTAACCCCACTTCTGATTTTGGAAAAAAAAATAGCGTGTCAGAATAAAAGTAGGTCTGTATTTCCATGGTGTGTTGGCATTAACTCACTTGTTGCCAGCTTCAAGGTTGCAAGATATTTTTTGTCAGTGATCTTGCAGTAATATTTAATCATAAAGCCAATTGTTTGGGCTGAAGCTTAAATTAGCCTCCAGATTAACATTCTTTTAGCTTTCCTTTGGTAAACAGTTCCATAGCTGACTGCATAATATTTTGGAATATAGGCACATAGATTGTGTGATATATACCTACAATTAATTCCTCATCTTATTTCACTTATTTCCTTGAAATATGCTTCCGTGAGTGTGTGTGTGTGTATATTCTCATACGTATATGAATTCTTGCACATACTTCCACAAATTCTGTTAATGTGTATTATAGGCCAATGTTCACATATACTTCTGGCTTATGTAAGTAGATTTTAAAGTATGTAAATATTTGGCACCATTTTGTCAATACTCAAAATATTTGTGACGAATCATTTTAAGTTTCCCCCCCCCCCAAAAAAAAAGTTCATTATATTTGGATATTTCACTAGATGAAGTAAACTTTAAAAGCACTTACTACGTGCTATTAAATCAACTAATGAATTAGATTTGCCCTTGTTTGTTGCTTAAGTCCACTTTCTTTGGTGCCCAATCTGAACCTGATTGTCCAGGACCTCATTCTCAAAAACAATCTGTTTCCTCTCTCAGTGCCTTTCTTCTGATCCATAAAAAAGCTCTGTCTTTCCAGAGGTTTTTGCTTTTAAACGATATATACAAATACTTCGAAAATGTAATTTGCAAATATATTTGGGGCTGTACGAGTTGATATTTTCTTATGTCTGTAGAAGCTATTCTGAAGTGCTTCCTAGGTCCTGCCGTTCCTCACTTTGGTCCTCTAAACCAGAGTGCGTGTGTGCATGTGCACTTGTGTGTGTGTGTGTGTGTGTGTGTGTGTGTGTGTGTACATGAAGGAGTGTATGCGAGTGCACGTAACGTATCAAACAATGGACATTTAAACAAATCACAAAATTTTTATCCGTTAGCATACCAAGTCTCCCATTCTCCCTCCAAGCGCGGGGGACCGACAGTAATCCTAATGATACATTGATCTCTGCTGTAATGAGTCTGATCCTGTGTAGCACAGCTTCCAGGATATATCCTATTGCTGGATCAAATTGTATGTAACATATGTAATAGGAAAAAATTGAGTATACTCTAATGAACTGCAATCAAACAGCATTTTAGGAAGTGTATACCTTAAATCAGCTGCATAAAGAATTCCAATGTAGGTAGAAAGTAGAGAAAAACCTTCTGCAGCAAATGTCTAATCCATCATGGTGTAATAACTCTGATAGCCTGCCATTTTAAGTCAGGAAGCGGTGAAAAGTTTCCAAAGCGTACGGCTGAAGTCTCAGTGAAGAGTGGATAGGTAATTATGGAGAATCCTAGGCTTGTATGACCTTCTCCGTTAGTCTTTAGTCAGTTTTGCTGCTGTTTCTTGTTTCCAGTATTTTTTTTTCTTTACCTGAATACTCGGTCTTTTTTAACTAGAGAACCCTGGGGGCTGTGGGATCACATAAATTCCAATTAGGCCAAAGTGATCATAAGGGCCATTCCCTTTGAGTCTACTGCCTTGTACAGACTACCTCATTTAAAGAAAAATAAACACAAATGATAGCGGGTGACTTTTTAAATTGACTGACCAAGGCTTGAATGCCTTCCAATCATTTTCTTCTAACCAGCCTCAAATGCTTTGTGTGTTCTTCCCGGAAAATGCCAAAGAAACCTGGTTCTTCAAAGTTATAAGTAAATATATTTTTTTTCTTTTAACCCCTCAGATTCCCTTTTCTGGAATTGAAGGCATTTTTACTTCTTATTCCACTAAAGTCATGTGATACTATTATAACTTTATACTTAAATATCCATGGGCCTCAGTCAATTTGTTCTTCTTTATTTAGGCCTTTTTAAACAGAAGAGAAGCCTTGTCTCTGGGCCATTAGCTCCATTGTCTCTGGAGCCCAATGCCCTGCTGACTCAATCTGCTCTTCCTCCTGCAGAAGATGGGTCCCTTTCTCCCATGCAGTTCTTTTGATGACCCTACCCTCTCCTACACTTACTCTGAAACACGAGTCTCTCCACTCAGTTTCCCTTGTTTGAGATTTCATTTCCATCCCAACATCTAACCCACAGCCTTCTGTTCCAATCATCCATATTATCATTTTTAGTAAGCACCTCACTGACTATGAGCTTGAGAATTAAAAAAAACAAAAAACAAAACAAAACAAAAAAACTTCTCAGCATTAGACCTTAGGAGGAAACCAAATATAGTTCACAGAATTAGGTACTTGGAGCAGATTAAAAGATGTTCATAAGAGTCTTTCTACACAGTTTAAAGAATGCAATGGCTATTTAAAAATTCATGGTATGGAAAGTTGTTAAAATTAGTTTTGCGGATGCTAGAGAAATACAAGAGAAGATTATCAATAAGATCAATAAGAAAATATAAATTTTTACATTCTGCGTCTTTTTTCTCATCATCATGCAGCATGATAATTTATTTGCATATCATTAAGTGAATGTCATATTAAACAAACCATTCTTCTATTTGTCAGTATCGTGCAGCTCCCTTCACTTCTCTGCCATTGTTTGATCAAGGGTACGTTTTCACACATCTTGTCAGTGAGTCTCTCTACACTAATCTTGCCTCAGACCCAGTTCAGAAGTTGCAACGAGGGGACAGCTTGCTCTCGATCCAGCCAGTCAACCAATTTTTACAAGGCAAAGTTATTTTCCTGTAACCTAACATCCTTGTGTTTTTGCCATTTTTCTTTAGGTGTTCACCCAGATTTTGCTACCTTGTTTTAGTTAATTGGGAAGTCAGTCACAAGACATTCTTGATGACTTCCTTGGTGGATGCAGAAGGAGCCCTACCTTCTTCGAAGGGGATCAAAGCACTGACAGGAAATACTGACAGAGAGGGTGGCTTTATAGTTTACCAAGGCTGTTGTAACAAATTGCCACAGACTGGTGGTTTCAAAGAATAGGAATCTGTTCACTCACGGTTCTGGAGGCCGGAAGTCTGAACCCACAGTGTTGGCAGCATTGATTCTTCCTGGAGGCTCTGAAGGAGAGTCGGGTCATGACTCTGTCCTCACTTCTGGTGTGGCCGGAAATGCCGGATGGTCCTTGGTTTCTATCTGCATCACTGCCTTGTCTGCCGCCAACTTCACCTGACCTTCCTCTGTGGGTTTGTGTCCTCCTCTGTGTCTGCCTGTGTGAACCGGCCCTCTCCTTGCTCTTTCTTATGAGGATACCAGGCTTTGGAGTTAGTGCTCGTCCTAAATCCGTGATGATCTCTTTTCTAGATCTTTAATGTCATTGCATCAGCAAAAAGCCCTTTTTCCAAATAATGTCACGTTCATAGGTACCGTGGATTAGGAAATGGGCATATCTGAGGGCGCTACTCAATTTACAACAGAAAATGGGTGAGTTTGGTAGAATTTAAATAATTAAATTTGGACAGGTCATTTAGACTGTGTCACCTACAAAAATTATCTCCATAAGTGGTATAAATACAGTGCTTGGCAGAGTTGCTAAGTCTCTGCCAGAGATGGGAGGTATGATGTAGAAATCTGAAACACAAATGCATTGAAGAGCACAACTACTGGTAAGAGCCTTTAACACCATTCAAAGAATCTAAATTAAATGCAGAATCCGGCAAGGGGGCACCTAGGTGTGTCCGTCAGTTAAATACCTGACCCTAATTTTGGCTCCGGTCATGATCTCAGGGTTTGTGAGCTGACAGTGTGGAGCCCGGTTGAGATTCTCTCCCTCTCTTTGCCCCTCCTCTGCTTGTTTTCTCTCTGTCTGTCTGTCTGTCTCTCTCAGAACACATAAATAAATTTAAAAAAAATGAAAACAATCTAACAAGGATGAGGATAAATGTTCCTGGGAGAAAGGGTGCCAATGGCACCTTGGTGAGATTTCTGACCTTGACCTGCTTGGGGCAGGTGCTTCCCACAGCCATTCCTAACGCTAACAGTTTCTTTTCTCCAATCAATTTTATGTAGTGAGTGGAAAAAGCAGAGGCTCAGTAACCAAGCAGAACCAGGGTAAAGTCTTTGGTTCGTCAGTTGCTAATATTCTGGACATGAACATGAAATTTATTTTATCTCAACTTTAGATGTCCTATCTGAAAATAGAAATAATAAGTATTTTTTTATTATTCTTGAGAAGAGGAGCATCCGTCCTCCGTGCTGTCCTAAAAGACTTTCTGTGGTGATGGGAATATTCTCTACCTGTACTGTCCAAAAGAGTAGTCACTAGCTACAAGGTGAGAATTAGGAACATATATGATTTTAATTTAATGTGAATTTAAGTAATTACTTATGGGGTATGATACAGGATAACAAATCTGGCACAATTTCTGACATAATGGAAAAATACGTATTTTCATTCTCTTTTCCTTCTTTTCTCTCTCTCTTCGTCTCTGTTTCTTTTTCTCTAGACAGGTAGAGTTATTTAAGTTTTATGGGGCTAGAAGCTGGTATGTATGTCTTGACTTTAGTGAATTTAAAAAATCCTCTGATTTGCACAAGAGCCTTTATCCTTTACAGAACAATGTTGAAAATATTAGTCATATAACCTTTAAATCAGAGCAGTATAAAAAAAGAAAATTAAACATAAATAATTTCTTAGACTCCCCATTTCATGATTTAAGTAATAAAATGTGAGAATTTAATTTGATATACTCTGACTTGTTTATCATTAATGATGTAGATCTCAAGAATAGTATTGTAGTAAAATGGACATGTTAATTTAAGACAGATTCTGCACTTTCCAATATGTGATTTATGGATTAAAGTATTCGTTGCTCTCTTAGACGAATTTAATCATTTTATTTTAATTATTTTCATGGTTGTAGATTGTATGTGGCTGAAGAATATAACATTTCATGATTTTCTTCCTTGGGAAATGATTGGAGATGGAGGAGAGGAATTTTTGATTATGGTCTGAAATTCTAAAAAAACTACAAAAATGTCCACCTCCTCTAATATCATCAATTTTAACTTAAAGTTTGACCTAGAATTAAAATGTAACATAAAACTGCTCAATACACAGGGAAGAGTAAGAAACACAAGAAGTAGTTGAGTTCAGCACACTTTATTTAGTTCATGAAAGATTAATACATAAGAATTAAATTGTGGCACAATTGGTTTTTCTGATTTAGTTAATAAGATCGCCCAATAGATGAGTAGCAAACTATGTACTATACAAGCAAATCAAAAGTTATTCCATGCAAGATATACATCCCATTTATGTTACCTTATACTTAGCCACACACACGCACACGTGCACACACACACACACACACACACACACACACACACACAAGCAAGGAAAAAGAAAAGCCCTTAATGCATTTTGAAAAATTGGTAATCACTGGGGGCACCTGGGTGGCTCTGTCGGTTGGTTAAACATCCAACCTTGACATGGTTCCTGAGTTCAATCGCGGCATCCAGCTTTCTGCTGTCAGCATGGAGCTTGAGATCTCTGTCCTGCTTGCTCTGTGCCCCTCCCCAACTCAAGTGTGCTCTCTCTCTCTCTCAAAAAAAAAAAAAAAAAAAAGACAAATTTGTAATAATAGACTATTCTCTGGTTTAACAATAAAGTAATAAATTTAGGAATAACTAACCCAAAGAATAAAATCAAGCTGTCATTGCAGACTATTTAGAAAATAGCAGTAAAAAAATGCCATCTATGGAAATACAAAAAAAGAGAAACCATACAAAACCTATGTGTGTAGACAAAATGTAATAAAAAGGAACTTAGTATCTGAAGTACTTTATTATTATATAAAAATAAAAGTGAATGAATTATTTAATTGAAAAAACTAAAAAATATCCACAAAATAAAATGTAGGAAAGGACAAAGAATGGTTTAAGAAGTCTAAAAGAAGGTATATTAATGAATTACAAGAAATAGCAGAATTTGAAACTAAATCCAGAAACTTATTTCTTGAAGAGGGTAAGATTCAAAAATTTATTCTTTCAATAAATAAGATGCGGAACATTTATCTGATCAAAAAATGTATGATAAAATAATGAGAAAACACATAAAATCAGGAACGACAAAAGGAAAACCTACATAAAATTGCTATTTCAGGGGCTATCAATTGGAAGAATTGAGTAAATTGTGTAAAATACAAGTTTACCAATAAAAAGACTGCTGTTGAGGTATCCCCCAAAAGATTCGTACTTCAGAAAGTTATTGTCAAATTCCTTTAGTAGTTAGGAAAAGAAGCCTAAGCTATTTTAACTGCTGGGGAATATAGATAAAAAATTATAGATAAAAACCAGTTTTATAAATCGATCTGATTAATAGCAGTAAAATGTAAAAAAAAATTATCTCAACATTAAAATAAATGCATTGAGGAAATTTTAATGTTCAACTGTAATAAACTATTTTTAGGTATTGTTATATAATGCAGTTATGTAATTCTGAGGCAAAAGAATCAGACAATAGAAACTCCAGAAGTGTAAATATTGGAAACCATGAACCACATTATGATTATTTAAAGATGATAATTGTTGGAAATGGAAAGCAACTGAAGTATAATTAGAAACAATGAGCATTCAATAATTAGGCCATTTACCAAATAAATAATTGATAATATACATAATGCCAATTTTTAAAAAATTTACCGAAGACATGTAATAATTGAAAACTATAGTCAAAAATATAAAATGGGTGGATGTAAATTCAACAAGATATGTACAGTGTTGGGTGAAGAAAATTTTATTTATTTATTTATTTATTTATTTATTTATTTTAATGTTTATTTTTGAGAGAGAGTGGGGCAGGTACACAGGACAGAGAGGGAGAGAGAGAGGGAGAGAGAATCCTAAGCAGGCTCTGTGCGGTGAGTTCAGAACTCAACGCAGGGCTTGATCTCACCAGTCATGAGATCATGACCTGAGCAGAAACCAAGAGTTGGACACTTAACCAACTGAGCTCCCCAGGAGCCCCAAGAATATTTTAAAGCTATAAAAAACAGACCAGAATGGAGTGTGTACCCTAACTATGCAGAATTGTCAGCGTAGAGGCTTTTTACAAAATGCTTGTGTGGAATACCTGCTCCAGTGTTTATTGGTTGGTTGACTGTGGACAAGTTACCACAAATTTCTGTGCCTCAGCTTCTCATCCACAAAACGATAATGATAAAAACATCCCTTTTGCAGTTATGATTGACAAAAGATAATGATATGATGTGCCTGAAAAATCATTTTCCCACCCTAAACATTTAATCACCACTGTTATTCTTTGTGCTATGGGTACACATGCCTCTGTTGCTGCTATATACGATAAAGTTTAAAATATTTAAGACAGGCATTTTCTAAAACCCTAATCTGTGCATTGAGAAATCAAGCAAAATCCTATTAGGATTTAAAAAAAAAATCATGTGGTTTTAAAGTACCTTACAAAAAAAACAACAACACGTAAAACAAGTGAAGGACTATCAGGCAGGATTGAAGGAGGGGTTGTGCCCTGGCAGATACCAAGATTCATTATAAAGTTACACGATTCAAAATAGTATGATAATGGAAAGAATAGAGAGTCCAGAAATAAATATATCATGCATATATGGAATGTTAATACATGATAACAAAAGCATTGACATCAGTGGGAAAAATAGTCTTAAAAACCCAAGGTAAATATCCTCTTAGGCAATTATATATTGAACTTTAGCAAAAGAACTATCAAGATCAATAAAAATCTATTTCACTAGTAACTGAGGAAATGCAAAAAAAATCTACATTGTGTATTTCTACTCTGATGGGTCCTTAAAAAAATAGAGCACTACAGTTTCCATACTTTTGAGGATTAGGTGAAATGTGTATTCCATAGCTTCCTTGACCCCAGTGTTACATGGGATTAAATGTGGATTTGGTAAAGGATATAGGTCAGGGACGGGGAGAGGGTCAAGGATGAGGAAAGCGGCAGGGGGATTTTTGCATCAACACTTGTAAGAAAAAGGTTAACAGCACGCCAATTTGGCAGTTGACACATCAGGGTCAAAAGGCCATGCTTCGCTTCTCGCCTGTGTTAAATACTAAAGATATTATGAAAATGCAGTCTTGGCCAGGGTGTCAGGCCAGAGTGTAAGTCGGGGTATATAGCCTTTCTGCAGAGCACTTTTGTGATGTTGACCAAAACGTAAGAAGGGATACACTGTGCTACAGAAGCTCTCTTTATAAAAATGTATTCAGGGGTATACCCAACTAATTGCACAGGTATATATTCTTCTAAGCATTGTTCATAATAGCCGGCAGGGGGCAGGGGTGGTGGGAGACAAAAGGAAAGTAACCAAGATGTCTAAGAGTAAAGGATTGTTTAGATGACTCATCTAACATCTAACAATGAAATGCTACACAGCCATCACTGGGTGCTGTAGTTGTATATTTACTCAAGTGGAAAAATCTGCGCAGTATATTGTAAAGTGTAAACAGTACTTATATATATATGGATATATGTGTATATGTCCTCAGAGCTGTCTCAAAGTACCTTTAAGAAAAATGTTAACCTCCCCTTGTGGCATTTTGGGTGATTTAATCATTCCTTTTTAATACGCTGCTTTGTAAAGCTTCTTTAAGAGCGTGTGTTATAAATTTTACTTAATGACTGATATCTTGCCTAGTATTTTAATCAGTTCTGTCAATCAGGTGATGTATTCAGAATCACATCACTGTGATGTGAGTAGCTCTTAGGCAATAGAAATTTTGATTAAAATCAAAGGGAAGATCTGTCACTTGCTTTTCAAACTCTGAATACCTAGAGGGAGGGAGGCTTTGCACAACCTGTTGACTCTGGACCCCTTGACGAAGGAGAGTGCACAGGTGCTGGAGGTAAAGGTCAATTAACAACAGATGTACAGTCTCCCCAAGGTCTAGGAGCAGTAGCTGTGTGTATCCCACTTTTTGGTTTGCCAGACTTCTTCCATCCTGTCTGAACCTAACTCCCCACAATTTAGTTACCATCCAGTCTTTTCCCTGTAAGTGGAGACAGCACATCCAAGTTCTGTCTCTCCTTGCCTATGACACGAAGCAAAAGGGACATTGATTAATTAATCCAGCATTTATTGATTATTCCTCCTATGCTATGCTGAGTGCCAGACTTTGGAAACTCAGTCTCAGAAAGGCAGATGTATCAGGAAATTTGTAATATATGGCATAAATATGAAATAAGGATGGATGTCATTCATAAATGTGGAATGGGTCGATAGAAATGTTACCCCCAAAATGAAACTCTTACAGTCTGCAACTTGTGTAAAATTATTTGCAGGTATAATTTTAGGGGACCACAATATGGCAAGATTTCTAAGGCTGGGGAGAATTTCATATAGGATTCAAATTCTGCACTTTTCTTCCTGCGTGAGGACTTATATGGACCTATTTTTTTAAAGTACATTAAGCATAATGCAATGAACATGCTTTGAAGCACGTTACTGCACTTCATTTTAGCCATGATCACATTCATTGCATTTCTTTTAGGAGGAAGATAACTATCAAGACTATAATAGCAAAGCTTTTTCTTCCCCCCGAGAGTGTTTGTTTTGAACTTCTATTGATCTGGAGTGATTGTGCAGAAAGATATATACCATTGTCCATAGGAAATTAAGTCCTGATACCTCGTTTTAGAGATGCATACGTATTCTACTTAAAGTTTCCTCGTCTCCAACTAGCTCCACAGTTTTCTTTTCTCCCAAGTCTCTTCAAAACTCTACCTTCGGGAAATAATACCTCTTGACTGTGGCCTCAGTTAGCCAATGAATCTAACTCATTTTCCTTAAATGGTATTTTCTTGCTATGGTCATTATTTTCAATTAATTTAAGTTTTTCCCCTTGACTGTGCTTTTCAAGTGGTACACATTATCAAGAAGGTACCGAATTACTGGAAGGATTTGTTAGATGCAGGAACTACAGGCAACAGGACTCTAATAGTCCCAGGAAAAGTAAGTGATATGAAAAATTTAAATAAATTTACCTTGTGAAAAAATAGCATTCAATCATGTCGATGTTTATTACTTAACATCCCACCATTACAAGAGACTCATTCTGAAAGCAGTGAGCCTCATTAGAAGAAAATATCCTTGAGAGAGACAGTGCTCATTCAGTTAAAGAATATGTTTTGTAGCCCTACTATGGGTCAACCACAGAGACTTCCATATATAGTTTTTATGACCTTTTACCATTTTATGCCATCCTTTTACTGTAACCTGCATCATTGTAGATAGTAAAAATTCAGACATGAAGAGTATTACGTTATCATTAAGGAGCCACAGTTAGTAAGCAGCCAAGATATGATGTAGACAACGTTCTGTTTAATTCATAAACCCAAACTGTTTCTATACCATGGTATGTGCGTGTTAGGAGCAAGGGTATTAATCATCTTCAACAAACCGATAGGCTCTGAGACTGGTTGAAAAGGTGAAATGTAGGAGACAGTGCACGTTGGTTTAAGGAATACCTGTAGCTGATAAGAGACGAATGAAAAGACTGAGGGCTTATTCAAATTCTCCTGACTCTTGGTAAAATTTCAGAACTGCAAGGGACTTAGAGACTGTTTAGCCCAGGCCTCCTTGTTTTCTAAATGAGAGCTGAGGTGCTTGATTTCAGAAGGTCAGAAGTGTCATTTACGGTTTCTACTTTCAGAGATACTGAGAAGATTGAGGTTGGAGAAAAGTCCTAGATCCAAAATCCTTTAGGAACACAAGTGAGGTCTCCCTGGGAGACAATAAGAATCAGATTGTAGGGGCACATGGGTGGCTCAGTTGGTTAAGCATCTGACTTCGGCTCAGGTCATGATCTGGCGGGTTTGTGAGTTGGAGCCCCCTGTCGGGCTCTGTGCTGACAGCTCAGAGCCTGGAGCCTGCTTTGGATTCTGTGTCTCCCCCTCTCTCTGCCCTTTCCCCACTCACACTCTGTCTCTGTCTCTCAAAAATAAATAAATATTAAAAAAAATTAGATTGTAAACCCTGTTACAGAGAAAACACTTTTCAGGATAGTCTGAGTACCCTTTAGTAAAGGAAACCTGCCAATTTTGTATACTTTCAAAATTATAGCATAATTTTGTTTAAGCTAGGTTTCTCTGTGAAGAAGAAATCTTAAAGTTACCACTTTTATTGTCTGGTACAAATATTGCACTAGATACATTTAAAAATATATTACAAAACATCATCCTTCAGAGGTGGGGGATGGTTGAGTAGGTGATGAGGAAGAAGGAGGGCACTTGTGATGAGCACCAGGCATTGTATGCAAGTATGGAATCACTATATTGGACACTTGGCACTTCTATTACGTTGTGTATTAACCAACCGGAATTAAAATAAAAACTTAAAAAATCCTTTGTGATAAGAAATAAGCAATGAGATCATTAAGGAAAGAAGAGTTTATGCTATTAATACATAAAACATGGAGCTTATTAATCTGTTTCTTTTCAAAAGACAAGTTATAATTCAGTCAGTGGTTAGATGAATGACCCATCATACACGTAGAGCAAAAAGGTGACAGAATACATTTTGTTCCATGATTGTTTTGAATACCAGTTTATATTTAACATAAATCGCAGCACATGGCATAGAATCCTCAATAATTAACAAGGCAGTTAATAAATAAGGAAAATGATTTCTAAAAACAAGCAAACCAAAAACCCCAAACATTGTCCTTACACTTTGATAGCGTGAAAAAAAAAATAGGTGTTTTTCCTTGATAAGATATTTAATGAAGAATGAATTTTAGAGTTTTAGGAGGAAACCCTTTAGGTTGCAATTTTTGACAGTTTCAAAGGAGTTTATGTAAGAAATTTGGGTGTTTTCTCATAAATCTCTTGAACAGAACTGTGTGTGTGTGTGTGTGTGTGTGTGTGTGTGTGTGTGTGTGTGTGTGTGTACACATTTAAAAAATTAAAAACATTTCAAAATTGTTTTTAGAAAAATGAAAGTTTTGCTTGCTCACTTATGCTCTCTATGTTATAGTATATGCTGTCCTTGTCTTTTTCTTTACTCATCATTATTTAAAAAACCAAAACATAACCTCTCTCTGTAACTCTGGAGGCCTCTTATCCAAAGTCATTTTCTACTGAGTTGAAAGTTTCTCATACTCAATAATCACTTCATCTGTATTATCTAGTAGTTCAATTATCACATTAAGGTGCTTTATTGTGGGCCATTCTCTTGAATACTTTGGTTGAAATCCAGCAAGGCCATGAATCACTTATTACTTAAAAATAGACAGACTCAGGGTGGATAAGGCAGGCGACCTGAAAGCCGGGCAGTCATATCAGTTCACTTAGAGAATGGGGATTGATGTAAACATTGATGTCACTTATCGGATTTCTTAGATGGTTTGACAAAGTTACTCTATTATCCCCTAATTCTACAATTCTCTTCTTAAAAAATGTGCCAATCAGAAGAATAAAGCATGGGACTGGTACCTCAGTATTGACTCCCTTTCACCTCTTGATTGTTTAGATGGGAGGACTCCAGGTCTTTTAATAGCTGGAGGGCATCTCCTTAGTGTTTAATTATCTATGTTGGAGCTGGGAGTAGAAGCTATAGCATGTGCCAGTGTTTTTTAGTACTTACATTTAAGTTGGTGCTTTAAATGGATTTTCTTTGGGAGTTTTTATTCTTTTCTCCTCATCCTTTCTTTTTTGGCACTTAAATTCAGGCAGGGTATGGGGGACAATCCCCCTATGTTTTACATCTATGAAGGATTATTGATTTGGAACACAGTACTATGATGTTTTATTTCTAATACGGATTATCAGCAATCATGAAAGTTTTAGGACTTTAAAACACCTTCTTTTGGTTGAGTGAAATAGCCCGACGGCATTAAGTGTACTGAAAGACCACGTGATAAGGAATTTGCAGCATTATTTTAAGAACTTTGGCCTATATTAAAGAGTTAATAAAAGAATAAGGCATACATTTATGAAGTGAAACTAAAGGTCTAGCAAATATGGAAGCTCACATCAATATACAAATACAGGTAGGAGTTTGTACTTTAACCAAAGAAGTTTTGAATTGACAGCATTTCCTCTGGAGAGATCTTTGCATCTTTGCTTGGCAAAATTTGTAAATGTATTATATGTGTGTGTGTATGTGTATACACCTGCATATATATTTATTTATACTTACATTTATGTATTTACATAATGATATTTAATATTTCACCCTGCAGATGTTTTCCCTGTAGTCTCCAGGGTTTTTGTGTGTGTGTGTGTGTGTGTGTGTGTGTGTGTGTGTGTGTGTCTTTCAAAAGCATTTTGACAACAGCAAACAGCAGTTGTTGGCTTGTGATGCTGATAGTCTAAAACGTTCCCAAATCATTCGTCTTTCATTCACCTCTTGCTAGTGTCTTCCAATATCTGCCTCACCCCATGTCAGTGTAGTGGTTTCAGTGAAGATAGAGGTAAGCAAAGTCTTAAAAGGGTTTATTCATAACTCTGTTGGCATGACATATTGTGTCTTTCTAAGATAAAAATTCTGTACATGGAGAGTTTTATGTATAGTGATCAAACTCAATCATATTTTTTGAAGATAAAACATTTGGTAATGAATTAGTTTAACTTAAAATCATATTTTCCTCTGTGACTTACAATTTCTGTTCTGTTCAAAAGATTTAGAAAGAATTAGGAGTTCAATAACTTATAACCGAAATAACTACTGATTAAGCAAGTAATGCCGAATCAGGTCATACAAAAATTTGGATTTTATCCACTTTCATTATTATCTCTCATTACATTTTATTTGTATTTCTAGGAATATGCAAAACTGCCAATTTGGATTTCATCTTTTTATAACTTTAGCCCACTACCTGATAAAGTTTTTCATAAGTGAAATTGCTTCAAATCAAGCAATCAGAAATAAGAATTATTAGAAGGCCTATGATCCCAGAAGTAAAAATCAGCACCTCAAATCATTACAATTTGCCTATAAATATACTCACATAAGATTTCAATAAATTAGAGGCTGACATGAAGAAAACCCTTCTAAAGATTTTCCGTTACCAGAAAGTATAATTCACTTTAGAAGAATGCAAATAAATCACAAACTATATTATTTGTGTTTTTTTTAAAGGTAGCCTGCTTTTGAATAAAGCATCCATCTACAAAGTCAATATTACCTAAAAAGGTATTATTCATTCCTTCCTTAATTCAGTGATATGGCAAATCTTCATTCAGTATTTTCTCTGTGCCAGCACATTTTTAGGCATGTAGCAGTAAACCAGAGAGACATTTACCTTATCTCCTCAATGTTATTTCTGGCTGTGGAGACTCTGCACAAATAAATAGGTAAAAAAGGAAAATGTACCTAGTAACAAGCACTGCGCAAGGTCTTGAATCAGGGCAAAGTAATCAGGTGACTGGTTGGCTGCTTTGCGTTGCTTCAAGAGAAAAAGTACCTGTGAAGGAGATAACAGTAAGTGGCTATTGGAAACATAAAAACTTGCCACTTACCCAGATCGGGAGGAAAGGGATCCAGGAAGAGCTTTTAAAGGGCCCTGCCGTGGTTATCAGGGGTGGGATGAATTATAAATTACTTTCAGTTTAGATCTGACATTAATGAGGATGAAAGTAGTCCGAAGTCAGATAAGTGAATATGTAGCCCTGGATGGTAAATTCTTGAAACGGTTAACACCATTTCCCACTCTGTTTCCCCATTGAAGACATTGCTAATCAATCATAGAACTACTGTCATGCAAGGTCTGCTCCATCTTCTGAATCCTTTTCAACAACACAGCATTCAAAGTGTCAGAACTAGCTCACGAGATGAAGCAAATTCCTCATTCTTGCTCTTGTGCTCTGAATAATGTTGTGGCTCAAACCTTTTCTTTTGTAAGCCCACCTTCCACAATCTTTCTGTGAACCTCTAGGATATTATTATTATTTAATTTTTTTTTCAATTTTTACTGTATATTGGCTCACAGTTTTTGGTTTACAATAGAAACACCGAGAGAGTTATTTAAAAAACTTCAGTGTCCCAATCTGGACCATTTAAATCAGGATCTGTAGGGGCAGAGCTCAGGCATGGATACTCCGAAAGTTTCCAAGATGAATCTTAACATGTAGCCTGGAATGAGAACTGGTGCCCTATTCTGTCTCATGATGTTTCTTATTTGACTGTTAAATTATTATGTTATTAAGATAACAAAAAGCAAACAAAAAAAAAAAACAAGCAAAAGCCTTCAAATGGCTATAGAATGGCCAACCACCAATGTTTGTTTATTGTTTTTTGTTTTTTGGTAGCATTCTGAAATGCTTATGCTGGCCTAATGTCCTTTTTTCCCCGTCTCTAAACACTTACCAACTTTTCAAACTTATATAAAGACTAGCACTTTCCAGTGGAAATATAGTGTGAGCCACATATGTAATTTGAGGTTTTTCTAGTAAGGACATTAAAACAGTGTTAAGAAAAGATTAAATTAACTTAATAACTTATTTAATGCATAAATCCAAAATATTGTCATTTCAATATAATAAGTGGGATATTTTACCGACTTTTTCTTCATAATATGTCTTCAAAATCTGGTGCATATTTTCCAATTCCAGTACTTGCTGTATTTCAAGCGCTCAAAAGCCACATCTGGCTGGTGGCTACCACATTGGAGAGTGCAGTGTAGACTCTATCGTGTATTTTGATCTTGATCTCTGCTAATCTGCTACTGGAGCACGTTAAAATAGGAGTGATTTGGAGTCATTCTAGACTCGATTTGCTCCACAATAACTTACTTATGTAATGGTCAGAATTTTGTCTGATTTGGAAATATATCTTGTTCAGACAGGGTGTTGAGCCACTACACAGAATCAGTCCAGATAGAAGATCACCATTTCTTACAAGCAGTTCTGTGAAAGTAAGACACACACACACACACACACACACACACACACACACACACAGGCACACAAATATTTGTTAGTTGCAAATCAGTACATTACTCAAATTTATGGATAGAGAAAACCAACTCAGGCAAACCTCAGAGATCTCAGTCGGCTCAGGGTATAATTCTTTTTTTTTTTTTTTTTAACATTTATTCATTTTTGAGAGTGAGAGAGACAGAGCATGAGCGGGGGAGGAGCAAAGAGAGAGGGAGACACAGAATCCGAAGCAGGCTTAGGGCTCTGAGCTGTTATCACAGAGCCCCGACACGGGGCTTGAGCTCACAGAAGGTGAGATCATGACCTGAGCTGAAGTCGGATGCTTAACCCACTGAGCCACCCAGGCGCCCCTCAGGGTATAATTTTTAAAGGGCTGAAAAATTGATTACCTCCTGATATTTTGAAGACTTTGGCAAAGTGAGTGTTCTCTGAAAATGTAGCATCTTATTACACCCTTTGAAAACTCTCAGTGCACTCTGTATATATGTTTGCCAAATTGGCAGAACCTTAGTCCCTGGGTGTACTTTTAATTTCTAAGTCCTAACACCTTATCGGGACTAGTTGCAGTCAAATATAAAAGAAAAAAATAACCAATGAAGTCCCTGTATCTCTGGACTTTACTATTTGAATAAAGCAAGAAAAATGTTCAATTTTATGAGACCGTCATACATTAGGCTCTTTTTTTCATTTCTTCATGTAGTATTAAAATAGTGGCTATAATATAAACATATGATGTGTAATTTTAGATAGAACAGAGCTGATCAGTTATAAATTAAGAAGAAAAGGGTTTATGTATATATGAACTTAATTTGTATTTCCAAATAATTAGGTAATTTCTTCCTCAATGCTTTCTATTAAGTCTCAATATTTTATTTAAAAAATCATCTGACATATATTTTGAGGCTTAATACTAACAGCAAGGGATCAGGGTGCATCTCAGTTTAGTAGAAACAAAATATTTGTGTGCTGATTGGTCTATTTCTTCACATTTGTTTAGCTACTAGAAAACAGTTGTATTTCCTTTACCATAGCAAGTAATATACAGTCATTGATGGTAAGGCACTGCATTTGGAGGTGATGGGTCAATGTGGTAGACTTTTCTAAGTGACTGAGTTACGTCTAGGGGAAATATAATAGAAAATTTAAAAAAAAAACCCACCAGTTCTGTATATTATACTGCTATGTTAACTGAAAATTAAATAACTGAAATTTAAATAAATATTAAAAATGTGTTTATAAACCACCTAGAAAAAAAAAAGGAAAAGAAAAATAAACCAGATCATTCAAGATTCAATATATATAATATCAACCACATACAGAAGAAAATACAAGTATTATGATCCAAGAAACAATATGTCTGCTAGAAATAGACATAAATGTACAAAACTTTCTGTTTGAAAAAAAAAGTGCATTTAGACTCACTTCAGTAACTGTTTCTAAGTCTAGATCTTTAATTTTTATCCATAATAGTAAAATGATAGTAAAAAGACATTTTAATGATAAATTAATTGTAACCGATTTTTAAATCTAATATTATAATAAAATTTGAAATATCACACTTGGCCTTAGAAATGCTCTGGGGGACTACAGTTTTCAGAATAAGAAGAGCAAAACTTTATTCCTTTTACCTGCATTTTCCTAGAGGGAAATCATTGTTAATGCTGGTAACTGCTCACTAAGGCAAAAAGAAACACATTAAAAATAAATGGGTACTTCTGAAAATTCTAAAACAGTGTAGTTTGTTGGAACAAACACAGAGAGACAGCTAATACTAATTATGAACCTGATAAATTTGTTTAATATTCAATTTAATCTATAATACACCAAACAATTGCAAATAGATTCTATCTTGTCTCTTCAGAATTTTAGAAGAAGGTGTCCTGTCTGGTTTTCAAAGCTATGTTCTTCTGCCTTTGGGACTAAATCATAAAGTTCAACCACACAGCTTTGTTTCCCAAAGGACACAGCAGGCATTGATAGTGTACTCCAGCTGTAATTCTATAGTGACACCAGATTGGCGACTGACAGAAATCTCTTGGGCGAAGGTGACAAAGCTGTAATATTTCACAACGGACTGACTGATGTCTTTGGAAGGTCTGTTTGATTTCAAAGGACATTTTATATATTTCTGTGAAGACGAAAGTGTATTAGACTTTTGTGATGAAAACCCATCTGACTGCATAATAAGCATTGTGATAAATAAAATTATGGTGTTTCTTTCCTGGGCTATGTATTGCTTGAAGCTGATTAAGAATATTTCAAAGTGTAGATCGAGTGCTATTTATTCTTAGTACAAAGTGGATATGAGGTTATCTTTATTTCTATCTGATTAATAGAGAATAAATTATTTAGAAAATAGAATGTGTTGCCTATTCCTGTGAAGAGTAAAGAGAGTATGTATTTTTATGAGATGATAGATTTATTATTTATAGTTAAAATAATAAATATTTAAGTAGATTATCACATAAAGTATTTTGTTTATATCCAGGTTTGAAACAAAGCACGTGGCATCATTTTATTTTATTTTTTCCTGCTGAGCTCTGTTAGTTTTACTTTTCCAAGGAGGATAGCCCGAATTCTTGAAACTAGGAAACTAGGCATTTGTGCCAAGAGCTGCATAAATCTAATCTGTATTAATCTAGTTAATTTTTACAATTTTTATAAATTTGAAGCTCCAAATATATACTTTAATGTCCTTCTATGGTACTTAACGTCTGTAAGGTATGTGTAATTTTAAAACTATCACATCCATACGTGTTTATATCATATGTATTTTTTTTTTATTTATTTATTTTTGGGACAGAGAGAGACAGAGCATGAACAGGGGAGGTGCAGAGAGAGGGAGACACAGAATCGGAAACAGGCTCCAGGCTCCGAGCCGTCAGCCCAGAGCCTGACGCGGGGCTCGAACTCACGGACCGCGAGATCGTGACCTGGCTGAAGTCGGACGCTTAACCGACTGCGCCACCCAGGCGCCCCTATCATATGTATTTTAAAAAGAAACACAAGAAATAATTTATATTTTCACTCCAGTATCCTTCGTTCAAATTTCTAACGGGGTGAATAACATTCAATATGTAATTTTGAAATTGAATTGCTTATTAGAGCTTACCTAAAGACTCACTATGTGAAACAATATACAAATAATATTAACATGAGTTCTGTTTACATTTGAAATGTGTATATTGTAGATAGTTTAATATTTTAACTGGTTGCAGCATTTTAAAATAGCAAAGTATGAATCTTTGCTAATTAGTAGAATAAAATAAATGTTTTATGCCTTTATTTCTTATATGAAATTAAGAGTCAACACATTAAAACTTGTGTGGGCTTTTAATGATCAACTTCATCATGCTATATTTATTTTTAAATTGTTTTAAGTAGAGTTCATATTTTTTTAGAATTAGAAATATCTCTCTCCTTCCTTTGGATGTCCACTGGATTCCCTCCTAGTGATGGCGTCTTAATGGCTGTCCTGATAAATGAATTGGTATTGTCCAGAGAGTTACAGATAGAATTGCTTAGCACACAGATTTCACTGAAAGATGTAAACAATACAGTGTGAAACGGGTTCGACTCAGCAGTTTTATTTAAGATCGGAAATGAAGCTTACAGATGTATCAAAGGTGATTTTTAAAGATGTATCAAAACATTTGAATTTATACATTAGAATCTAGTATGTCATTGCCAACTTTTATTACAAATAAGTGTTCATTAATGCAGAAGTTCTCAGCAGAGGCTAGTTCTGCACAACCTGGCAGACATTTGGACACATGGGTGGGTGTTTTCAGTTGTAGCAATAACCAGAGAACACTTGTGACATTAGATTAAAAGGAGCAAGGATTCTGGTCATCATACAGAGCTCAGGATGACTTGTGCTGTATCAGTTTCCTATTGCTGCTGTAACAAATCACACAAGCTTAGTGGCCTAAAACAACACAAGTCTGATATCCTACAGTTAAGTAGAAGCCCAGGAGTAGCCTCATCAGTCTAAAATTAAGTGTTGGCAGGGCTACATTGCTTTCTAGAGACTCCAGGGGAGAATCTATTTTCCTTACCTTTTCTAGCTTCCAGAAGACGTCCACATTCCTTGCTAGAGGCCACCATCTTCCATTTTCTCTTTGTTGTTGTTTATTTATTTATTTTGAGAGAGACAGAGACAGAGACAGAGAGAGGCGGGGGGGGGGGGCAGAGTGAGAGAGGAAGAGAGAATCCCATGTTGGCTTCACACTGTCAGTGCAGAGCCTGACGCGGGGCTTGAACCCACAAACCATGAGACCATGGTCTGAGCCAAAATCAAGAGTCATATGCTTAACCAACTGAGCCCCCCAGGTGGGCCAGCCCATCTTCCACTTTCAAGCCAGTGACACTGTATCTTTCTGACCATTCTTCTGTAGTCATGTCCCCCTCTGTTACCTTTGGGAAAAACCCTTTACTTTTAAGGACGCTTGTGATTAGAATCTGTCCACCTGGGGGCGTCTGGGTGGCTCGGTCGGTTGAGCGTCCGACTTCGGCTCAGGTCACGATCTCACGGCCTGTGAGTTCGAGCCCTGCGTCCAGCTCTGGGCTGACCGCTCAGAGCCTGCAGCCTGTTTCAGATTCTGTGTCTCCCTCTCTCTCGGCCCCTCCCCTGTTCATGCTCTGTCTCTCTCTGTCTCAAAAATAAATAAACGTTGAAAAAAAAAATTAAAAAAAAAAAAAAGAATCTGCCCACCTGGTTAGTCCAGGTCAATTTCCCTATCTCAAGATCCTTAAACATTTTCACATTTGCAAAGTCTGTTTTGCCATGTGAGGTAGCATATTCACATGTTTCAGGGATTATTAGAACTTTTTGGCAAGGGATGTGGATGGGGAGTGGAAGTTTGGATTCTTTTTTCTATTATGTGTACCATGAAAAGTTTTTCTCAATCAGTAGTTTGCCCATTGAAGAACACTGCATTGGAAGGCAGTTCGTAAGTACCCCCAAATAAGCTGACAGTTTTTTGTTGTTTGCATTTGATAGTATTTAAATACTCAGGATTTGCCCCACTGATTTCATATACTTGTTTGGTAGCTTCTACCTAAAAGAAGCTAAGGTGGTGTCATTGAATGAAGAGTTTGGATGACATCAACAATAGGTCTAAGAATCAGCACTGAGGTATATAGATCTATGTATCTACATAGATCCATTAATGGATTTCTTCAAGTCTTAAATCCCTGAAAAGATCCCCCATGGCCATTGCCTACATTCCACAGATGCTGTCCCCCTCCTGTGAAACTCATGTTCTGTGAATTCCTGATATTTCTTTTTTAAATATATGGAAGGGACCACAGTGGCGATAAGGGTAGAATAGGAGGGGATACAGATCTGAGACAGACGTCCTTTATCACTTAATTCCTAGATGAGGAATTTGAATTCAGTTTATGATAGATATTTTTTAAAACAATCATCGGCATTTCAAGTTAAACTTTTTGTTATTACCTTATGATTTTGAAGATTTATTTTTAAATAGAAAAAATGTATGCATCATAAAATAAATTCTGCCTTTCCATCTGTTGAGAATTTTAAGACTTGGGATTCCAAATATTTTTTAAATTTTTATTTATTTTTTGAGACAGAGAGAGAGAGAGAGGAGAGAGAGAGAAAAGGAGAGAGAGAGAGAAAAGTGGGAGGTGCAGAGAGAGAGGGGGACAGAGGATTCGAAGTGGGTTCTGTGCTGACGGCAGAGAGCCTGATGTGGGGCTTGAACTCACAGACTGTGAGATCATGAGCTGAGCCGAAGCTGGATGCTTAATCAACTGAGCCACCCAGGCACCCCATCCATTTTTTTTTTTAATTAGCAACGAATAAAGAAAAAATATTAATGAAAGCAGTGTATATAGTTAGATTATTTATTGTACAAAAATCATTTATTTACAGTGAATGATATGATAATTTGTAATGTAAATATATAAAATAAACATATAATAAATTATTTATACTATGTGTATATATAATAGTAATGAAATTTAAGATTTGTTTAACAATTCACTATTTTCAAGGATATTTTATTTTAGTTATTTTGGTGGGGGGCTCTAAGTACTCAAAGATATTTTACATGAGTTGTCTCCTATAAGACTTACACCACCACCATATTATAGCTACCGGTATTTCTGTTTTACAGGTAAGGGAACTCCTCTCAGCTGTGCTAGAACGGGGCCGTTGCGGAACTCTTTATTTATAACTTTGGAGTGCTCACTAGATAATGTTAGTGGTCCTTGCTTAGTAATGATGTGAAAATAATTTTGAGTTAACTCGTTTGAGTTATTGTATGTGTTTATAATGATATTTTTGCTCCTTAGGTATATCCTTAGGCAATCAATGGTTTGATTTAGTGAGTGATTCAGTGGGCCAAATCTTTAGGCTTAACTTTTTTTACATATAAAAATATAATGCATAAACTGGTTCCTGGGTTCTACTGCTGAGGAAAATCAGACCTAACTATATTAATCCTATGGGAATTGCATTGCCTTGATTGGCTTTTTAGCTGATGACCATAAGGAAGAGGAAGAAATAAGATTCTCCTTGGAGATTCCCTGTGTCCCAGTATTCTCTCTTTCTCCTATTTGCATTAAAAAAAAAAAAACATTTTCTATAGTTTAGGCACTTAATAGATTATTAATACTTCACACTAATGAGTTGAGAAAAAAAAAAAACCTTTAAATTTTACTAATGTAATAATTGATTATTCAGTATAACTAAAATGCAGTTATAATTGAAGCTTTGAAACCGTCAAGAAATTTTAAAATGCAAATATGGTGAAATGGTTTCCCCTTATCTGCATATTCAGGGACCGTTAGCTTTCTGTCCACAACGTTTTTAACTTATTATTAGTTGAGAACATGTTAGCTGGGAAAAATTAGTTCAATGAATGGAATGAAATAAAAATAATTAAGTTTAAAACGTTTTGTTTGTTTGTTTTGTTTTGGTACAACTTTTTAAAAAACTTCTTTAGTTCTCTCTTTTTTTTTTGCCCCCATCAACTTTTTCTCATACCCTTTTTCAGTATAAAACCATTGGAAAAATTATGAGAAAATGACTAGTTCGTAACATTAGTTACTTAAAAGAGAATAAAACAAGCTTTCTATATACACATTATATACTAATATACAAACTATATTTTGATGTTTTTCTTATTCTGCTTTGTTTCAAATGTTTATAGGTGTATTTTTGCTTGATTTTTTTCAGCATATCTGAGAGCATAGCCCCATGTGTTTCTCTACTTATTAGAGGAAGTGAATATTATATAATGTTTTTGAAGACCAGTAATATCATATTCTTTGTGTTACTTGATTTTATTAGATTATTAATCAAAAATGTATTTTTGAAAATCATGTTCATGCCAAAGAATGCTGCAGGAATTATTTCAGTTTATTTAATACATTCAATTAAATCTAGAGAGATAACACTATTTTTAGTCATAAAGTCATGAAATAAAAGGACAGTTAATCAATGTTAATGAAAGACTATATAGGACAAATAATAACTCCTTTTAGGCAATCCTGTTTATGGTGCATTTCAAAATACAGTTTTATATAATCTTCCATTTAATCCAAACAACATAGTTATATTGTCAGTCACTTTATTTTAAAATGGTGGTGACTAGCCTTTGGTAAGAACTTGAATATCCGTACTCCATTGGAATGACCGAGAAAGGGAGGGAAAATGTAATTCAGATCAGTATAATTTTTATTGTAATTAATCAAAGACTAGTAATTAGCAAATCAAATACTTCTAATATGTTTCATTGTTCAGAAAGAAAGTTGCCATCTCAGTATTTCTTAACATGTATGGTAATTACAGTAAATAGTTACAGCACTCTTGATGTGTGCTTGGCTCATTTTTAATCCTAGAAATTCCAATGGATTTGTCATTTATATAACCAGCTTATGAATGTAAGTGGTGACTTGGAAGATGACATTTGGAAAAATAGACTTCTCTCCCTGCCCCATGAGGCTCACTGAGCATGAAACAACCATAGACATCATGGTGGCCTCATATTACCAAGTAACTGGAGTGAAGTCGATATACCAGCAGTGGCTGGAGTTGGGTTCTGGCTCATAAAACAGACCTTTTCATTCTCTGCTATGTTCTGGTTCAGGAAAACTACCATATGTAAAGAACTATGTACATAAATCATGGAATATGATTCCTTGTCGCTTTTGGATAACTCCTTTATGAAACCCAGATGGCAAAAGATGAGGGCAATATTCTTAGTATTTACAACAAGATTATTTTCATTGTAGTTTGCAATATGCAATTATTTATTTTAAATCAGGTATTTACAGACATCATTTCAACCAGCTAATCTTTGATGTCCTATGCTACATATTGCAAACCAAGCGTAATACTTGTATAGAGCACCTAGGCTGCTGTAAGAATATACATTAAATATACATTTTTATTTTTATAATGACTTAAAACACATTGTAGACCTCATTTCCTTGACTGCTTGATTATGTATTTAGTTACCTAACAAATACCTCCTGAGAGCCAAACATGTAAAAGGCATGATATTATTCAGTATTTTTAATCCAACTTCCAATTAGATTGAGCAGATAAAAACGCATTGTGTTATTTACATACATAAAGGTTTACATCTTCTAAAATAAGTTTCTTTCAGGCACAGTAGAAAGGACAGAAGAAGTTAGGAGGTGAATCAAAAGGAATATGCATGCTTCTGCTTATTGGCCTAAATTTCAGCTTCTGAAGGCTTGCCATACGTGGGACGAAGTGGCAGGGAAGCTACAGATCATGTGTATTCGCATTTCAGGACTCCACTTTCCACTGACTTTCATTTTCCTCCTATTACAGGTCAAAACCCAAGTTGCTTAGTGAGCGCAAGAGAAGTGAACTGATCTTTGATCACAGGGGCGGTGCCTACACTGCCCTTAAAAATCTTTTTGAGCATTTCATCCTTCATCTTTTGACTTTCTGGGGATAAGAGCAGAGTTAGAGGCACACTGACTTTCAGGGAGTCTCTGAGTAGCCTGGGAATTGTCACATCCAGCGACTTCGGGGAATCCCGCCTGTAGAATACCTATATGTGCTATTGATTTCGGCGAGTGAGATATGAAGATGAATTTGTCTTAATTGACGTTTAATGATTTTTTGCAAAGTGAGCTTTTCTAAGCTATTGAAAGACTTTCCTTTCCTTCACAGTGACGTTCCTTTAGTGGTAAATCTGATGGAGAGGCTCAGTGTTAAACATGAACGTGGATTTTATTTCCTACTTCCCTGAGAATAGTTTATCAGAAAAGTGCCTTGACCTATACAGTACTATGTGCTTCCTCTCACTGAAATAATTTAATTTGCCCTTGGGCCTCAACACTTTAACATTATCCTACTGATTTCATTATCCATTATTTGGAACCACCTGGATGGTGGACACTTGTAATAATTTTATTCAGTTAATGGGGTTAATTAAGAAATCTTTAAAATGGTAGAAATATATTATCTTTTAAATGTTTGTGAAAATACATTTTGTATTTTTCCTCTTCACTTAACTAAAATACTTAACGTGCATTGTTAATTAGTCCCAGACTTAAATATAGTCCCAGAGTTTTGTGGAGGGATTTTCCTGAAACATTTTATTTATTTTTTTCTGATTGTATAAGAATTGCTTTTTCATTTGAAAGTACCTTTGAAACTTCAGAAAAATTACAAGGAAAAAGAGAGAAATGCCAAGTATAATTCTGTCATGAAGAGATAAAATGTCATTTTTACAAGGTAAACTTTTTATTTACTTTGTTAGCATAAATGTATAACCCAAAAGGATTATACACTTCAATAAGTATTATACTCATTCTAATAAGTATGCTCAATAAGGATTATACCTATACAATGATACTTAAGCAATAAGTAATTATTAAATATGTATTTTGTACCTTACATAGTGTTTACTAGTATAAAAATAAAAGCAAGTTGTCCGATAAGATGGGGACTTCACAGTCACAAACTGTGAGTTAAGAAAGAAAAGACAAAAGAGATATAGAACAATGGAGTAATTAAGCAACAATATAATTGGATCATGTATATGAAATGGAAGTTCATATAAGTCCCAACTGAATTGATGTAATTTAAGATTATTATTATTTTTTTTTTTAAATTTTTTTTTTCAACGTTTTTTATTTATTTTTGGACAGAGAGAGACACAGCATGAACGGGGGAGGGGCAGAGAGCGAGGGAGACACAGAATCGGAAACAGGCTCCAGGCTCCGAGCCGTCAGCCCAGAGCCTGACGCGGGGCTCGAACTCACGGACCGCGAGATCGTGACCCGGCTGAAGTCGGACGCTTAACCGACTGCGCCACCCAGGCGCCCCTTATTTTAATGATACTTTAATGGCACTTTACCAAAAGTACTATTTATTATGGTTGCTTTTAAGAACAGTGCTACATAGGTAGGCTCTATAGGCTTAGCTCCACTTTCTTGTCAGCAAAAACATGGCTGTTGTCAGGGAAATTAAAAAAAATTTTTTTTCAATGTTTATTTACTTTTGAGAGACTGAGACGGAGCATGAGCAGGGGAGGGGCAGAGAAAGAGGGAGACACAGAATCCGAAGCAGCATCCAGCCTCTGAGCTGTCAGCACAGAGCCCGAACCCATGAACCATGAGATCATCACCTGAGCTGAAGTCAGCCGGCCAGCTGCTTAACCCACTGAGCCACCCAGGTGTCCCCATTGTCAGAGAAATCTAAAGGGACATTTTCAAAGTTTCTCAGCGAGGGGGCTTGGAAGAGAGTGTCTCCTTTAATTTCTTTTGTCCGCTTAATCATGATGGTTACCGCAGTTATAGGATCATAGTGTTAGAAGTGTTTGTGATTATTCCAAACCCTCAACTTCAGAAAGGAGCCAGAGGAGGCTCAGAAATGTTACCCCATTTCATCTTATATTTGCAGAAATATGGTCTTCTAATATGACTGTGATCTTTGACATTGTAAACTCCCTGAGGACAGGGACTCTTCTGGCTCGTTCAGTATATTACTGGCCAAAATAGTACCTGCTATGTGCTCAACCAAGCAAATGAATATAAAGCCTGTATCCACTGGTTTAATGTTCTGATATCTTTATGTATTTATTAATTTACGTGGCATACACTTGTAGAAGGCCTAATCATTGCTAAGTACCTTGTTGCTTCTGGAATTGTAAGAATAAAACACACATTCTTTACTTTTGTATAACCCAGAGCTATCTGATTTGCAAAGAGTTTTGGTCCAAAGATTTTGCAGATTCCATGCATATAGCAAAGATCTAAGTTGTCTTGTTGATATCTGTCTTTAGTATGTGTTCATCCTGGGAGAATCCATTGCTCTTGACTTCAAGAATAACTTCAAGTAATTCTTTCTCCGTTAAGAATGTCTCTTACAAATTATTTTGGTTATAGTATCTTCCATAGACAAGATAGACAGGACATAAAAATGGAAAGCCTCCTGCACTTCACCTTTTGTAAAACAGAAAATCCTTAATTTTTAGGTTTTGTTTCACTTCCTCGTGATAGCTAAAGATGTGTTTGGTATTAAGGGTGAGGAACAAAGAGAGATTCTGTCTCCTCAGACCTTCTGGGTTTCCCAGATGTTTCAGCATTACTGCTCAATGTCTGCTGTGTACTGATCTCCCTGAGTAATGCAGCCGTCTACAAATAATCAGAATAGTTGTGGCAGTCTCCATTCAAGAGTACAGAGACTTGGTCTTTCTTAAAGCCCCTAACTTACCTTTTCTTTTTTTTCCCATATTTTCCTCAATCTGTTTTGTTCCTTTGTTGGTTTTTCATCAAAAAGTATCATTTCTGAGTTTTCTGAAACAATGTAGACCTTACGGTATGTCTGTACTCCAGTTCTAATGGTGGTATTCTGTAGTGAATGATTCATAAAGTCATTCGGTATGATCGAAATGCTAGCATAATATATATAAATTGCACTTATACCATCTATGTATAGTGAAAAGTGATATTCTAGTATTAAAAATAAGGGAGTCACAAAATGTCCCCCCGTAAACTGTCTAATCTTACATGTCACATTTCCAAAATAATTTTTGAGGACTTGCTGTATTAAGACTTCAAAAGGACTGTAAACTGGTACCTTAGGGCTTAATTCTGAATGAACCATAAGAGTGAAAACCATTTTGTACTGTGGTCCTGGATACGAGTCCATTGTTTCCATCCTTGGTTGCTTCATGGACGATACTACGGCCTGCAGCTGTATTGAGAGGTGCGTAGTCATCACCGACACCAGCCATGGCACCTGCTTACTCACAAAGCTCTCCTCCTATGAGGAAGAAGAGGGTCAAGAGAATCAGAATATTGCAAGAACCTAATATTTTTCTTTTCTTTTCCTTCAGAGATGTTAAGCCCTCCAAGAGATTGCAGGACCCGTAGAAAATAGGATATGAAACCTCAAAAAACAAATTTATGAGGAAACTAATATTCCCAGAACTCAGCTCTGTAATGTAATTCTGAGAATCCACTAATGCTATGCCTTGTCTATGAGTAACACATTCCTGCCTTATTCCTTTCTACTCTCCTCATCTTTTTCCCTAGAGGAATGTTCTCAGATAACTGCCAGACTGGAAAGTATATTCAGAGAAAAAGCTTATCCTGAGATATGGATGTCTGATCATAGAATAGTTCTATTTGGATTTTCACTTAATTAGATAACATGTAGAAAATAATTACCGTGGTAGTTTTAGGACTTGGACGCTCATTATGGTAGATTTTGGGGGGGAGAATGACCTTCTGGATCTTTCTACCACAAACAGAATAGGCAAAGTCATTAGAAGCCCTTATCTCATGTATTCAGTTAACTTTGGTTTTGCATAAATGTAATAACAAACATTTTTATCAAAATGCTTTGTTATCCTTGATTTTTCCCCAACATTATAAATAGGATATCTACTCATTTTCTAAGCTATTTAGGTCAGCGTTACCAGAGGCAATGGAATAGATTATCAGTTTTCAAGTACAAAACAATTTAAAAGCCCAATTTCTCTATGCTGCTTTACATAGATGGTAAAATGAAATAAATGTTTTCTCACTGTTGCTAGAATCACACGTTTACTGACACTTTATTCTTATATTAGTTGACATTAATCAATTATTCCACAAAATATCTTAAAGGTTATACTAATTGACCTTTGCAGACACTGTGTGTTCATGCAACTTAATTTATATTTCATAATGTCTGACTGGAGAACTTAGTGTATTAACACTCAAGTATTGAGATCGGATCATATACATATAAAGTTACTTTATATTATGTATGCTTTTAAATGTTCACAAATAGGGTCAAGGCTTTGGTGCTCTTTTTCTTCTGTCTTCTTTGTACATATGGCAGAAAATGTGCAAGCATCTGGTATCTTAGATCCTATTGATTATGCAGATTGTATTGATTAGTCTTTTAATCATTTATACTTTTTAAATGCCTCAGCATTCAGAAGAAAACGCCAGCTGTAGATTTAATATTCTGTCATACCAGTCACAGGAGGAATTTCGTAGAAAATATTTGGCTATGTGTTTATGACAGAAGTGAGCCCAAAAGTAATTCATTTTTCTGATGTGCCTCCAAATGCCAACATCTGCCCAGGAATAAAAGAAAAAGACATTTTCCCAATGTTTGCATTATTTCCAAAAATGTACATATATCCCCTATTTGAATTATTTTAAATTCTGTATAGTGGCTTCTCCACAAAGATGTAATTTTATACATACAACATCTAAATAAAAACAAATGTCAAATGTCATTTATTAACGTACCAAAGTTAATGTTATACGATTAATTACTGACAGATCCTTCACATATGCCTGTAAATTGTGCTCAAGGCTCACGTTCTTAGCTCAAAGGTAAGCTGTCTTTGAAAAATAAAATATCCACTTGAATATTTTTATAAGAGGTTATGACATATTTTGGTCCTGCAAACAGTTCAAATTTTAGTGTGGGCATTGTTACCTCAGTCTAGATGAATTTGTAAACTAAGGGCTGACTTATACAGATTTTTTAAGTCAAAAATGGTTTTCCAGATTTGTAAGGATAATAATTATAAGCATAATACATTACATGTGTAATTCAGTATATGAAGATTTATTCCTAGGAAAAAATCCCCCTATTGGGAGTACAGGTACCTCCATAGCCCCTATATAACAAACATACAGTTTTTTTTTTTTTTAATTTAAATTTTACTTAGCTAACATACAGTGCAATACTGGTTTCAAGAGTAGAATTTAGTGACTCATCACTTCCGTGCAACACCCTGTGCTCATCACAAGTGCCCTCCTTGGTACCCATCACCCATCTAGCCCATCCCTCCTGCCCTCCTCCCTCCATAAACCCTCAGTTGGTTCTCTATTATTAAAAGTCGCATGTGGTTTGTTTGCCTCTCTTCTCTTCCCCCCCTTGCTATATGAACATACAGTTTTAAAATTACACATTGTAATATAAGATTTTAGCATAAATCGAATAAAACAATCTTAAGTTCTGAAAAGAAAAAGTAATCCACGAAATGACTACATGTGTTAGTACAGTTTAGTTATTTCCAGAAGCAAACTAACAGATGATGTGAAAATTTCTACCTTTCAACTTGTAGATATATGCCCTTGAAACTTACTGGGCATGAGAATGACCTGGTAGAACTTTAGAAATGTGAATTCTCAGGACGCCTCACCCTTCATACATTCTAATTCACTGGTATGAGAAATGGCTCAACAAATCTCTGTTTTTAATCAACAAGTCGTATAAGAAATAGACCACTTTGAAACATGCTAGTACATGAATAATGCCCTCTTTTTCCCCTCATATATGTGGCTTCTTTTTTTTTACTTTTAAAGTCAAATATATGTCTAAGTATTGACGTGACATTTATTTTACAAATTGACCTCTATCAGTGATACCGAAGGGGGTTTTTGTTTGTTGTTTTTGCTTTTTGATGACTCCTTATCAATATTTGGTAATGATTACCAACATTTTCTAAAATTTTTTTTTTCAACGTTTTTTTATTTATTTTTGGGACAGAGAGAGACAGAGCATGAGTGGGGGAGGGTCAAAGAGAGAGGGAGACACAGAATCAGAAACAGGCTCCGAGCCATCAGCCCAGAGCCTGACGCGGGGCTCGAACTCACGGATCGTGAGATCGTGACCTGGCTGAAGTCGGACGCTTAACCGACTGCGCCACCCAGGCGCCCCAGATTACCAACATTTTCAAGAGCAACACGTACTTGAGCAACAAATGACTGCTGGTTGTTTGCTGCTTTGCTAACCTGTGGAAACCAAAAGCTTAAAATAAAATCTCTGACCTCTAGAGGCATTTAATCTGGTTAGGAAATTAAAACACATAGATAAAAATATCAATGGGACTGACTGTAAGATTATTAAATACATTCTAATATTCTCAAGACCTTATTTTTAAGTGTGATGAACATGAGAAAAGGAATCAGAACAGGAATTTGGTCACTCCCTGTGCCTCTTAGAAGTTCTTTGATGTGTGTCTTTTGACATTTCACTGAGTCTACATTGTCCACTTTAAAATTAGTCTAAAAACACTTCCCTTTTATAAGTCACTAGCTTATGGTAAGAAATGTTTATATTAATTTATATTAAAGTACCGTGGTATACATAATTCAATAAATATATCATAAATATGATTACTAAGAATGTTAAGTGTTAAAAGCTAAAAGATGTTACAATGTTAAGGTAATCATGGAAGAATATGTGGGAAAATTATTGCGATGCAAAGAGCTCAGCAAGTAGAAAGAAGTGGTGAACACAGCTGGTCATGTGTCGTACATGAATGTGTAACTCTAGAGAGCCAGTTTTGGGAAAATTCTCAAAGATAGTCTTAATTTTATTTATTCTTTTAAGTTTTTAAAATTTATTTATTTTGAGAGAAACAGAGACAGTGTAAGTGGGGGAGGGGCAGAGAGGAAGAGAGGATCCCAAGTAGGCTCTGCCAGCACAGAGCCCGACATGGGGCTCCATCCCATGAAGCTGTGAGATCATGACCTGAGCTGAAGCCAAGAGTCAGATGCTCAACCGACTGAGCCACCCAGGCGCCCCGTAAATAGTCTTAATTTTAAAGTATAGTTAGAAAGCTCTCCCATATACTATATTTTAAGGCATTTTTGAAGTCATCTATATATTCTTTTTATTGTCAGACGTATTCATTACATATATATTTTATATAAAATATAACTAAATTAATAGCAGTGGGATACTATATGTGCATAAAGGAATGAATTATGATTACTAAGGGAAACATTACTTGAAAATTCTTGATTCATTTTATGGAAATCTCCGCTTTAACACTTTCTTAATGTGAAGTTTTATTTTAAATTCATGCACATTAATTATATTGAAATAATTTGTGGAGAACATAAGCTAGTCTTTATTTCTGCCAATATTTTTCTTGTGAAGAATTCTATGCATCCAAAAGTCAGTACATTAATTAACAAATGCTTATCAAATAGATCTCAATGTAAGGCATCTCATTAAAATCTTTATGTGGTGACATGAAAACATAAGGTACTGATGTTTAAGAAACACAATCTTGTAGAGATAAGATACACACTGTGATATTTGTATGTCAGCAGAATCACTGTATAATTAATGTCACTAAAGTTGACCAGATAAAAGTCATAGCCATTCAAATGTGAAAAAGCTGCCTATTCCTTGGCTAGCTATAGAAAGTGGTGACCCTGAATCACCTGTTCAACGTCAGGTGGAGGGCATTTCGTTGTGCACAATTGGTATGAGCAAAATACAGTAATAGCAATATTTGAGTAAATAGGCACCAGCGGCTATGGCTTACCATGAAGAGATGAGCTCATTTTCTGTGTTAGTCATTCCTCAAATACTAGAGCATTCTTTTTCTTCCCACTTCTATGTCCTTCTGACCCTTGCATTGATTCTCTAGTTCCCTGCCTGTGGTCCTATAATTAGCCACTGTCTCTTCTTGTTTTTCCCTACCCACCTACCTACATTGTTCCCTGTTACCTTCTGTGCAGTCCTCTATCCACCTACCACTTTGCCTTCATTTTTTCTAATTAGCTGTAGTTTGACAAGTACTAATGCCCAAAATAAAATTTCAAAAATTTCCTCCCACATCAGAGAACATCGCTGTTAGCAGTTGGCTGAATAGTCTTCCCATTTGGTATAGTGTCTTCTAATCTTAGAAGTTAAACAAACAAACAAACAAAAAACAAAACAAAACAAAAATAAATGGTTGTTCCCATTCACGTAAAACTTCTTGAGAATTTTACATAACTAATCTTTTGAAACACAATTTTAATGGCTATGTGGTATTCTGTGCTATGGCTGAGGCTTCCTGCACTTCATTTTCCTGATCTGCAAAATGGGGCTAATAACAGTTCACAAGGTTGTGTTAAGAATTTAATGAGATGACAAATGGAAAAAGATCCTAGCACAGTTTAGTAGGCCTTCACCCTTCACCACCATGGATCTAAATTTCTCATTGCTGAATATATATATATATATATATATATATATATATATATACACACACACACACACACACACACACACACACACACTCACACTCACACACACATGTATGGAAATAGTCTATGTCTTTATTTTACTCCTACTGCCCCATGTATGTCTGAGATATGCTTAGAACTTGCCAAGCTGATTTGTTCACTAATTGATATTGTCATATAATCCCAAACTACCATTTTGAGACCCCTGCCACATGCCCCACATCTTTCTCCCTGAGTAAAAATTGCCACTTTTTGAAGATGGTTGTCAAGGCACAACACATCTAGTATTGTGGATATAGAAATGGAAGTGAATTGAAGGTGCTTCAGGGTGACTTCACAATTTAAAACCCAGAAGGGGCTGGTGGTGAGGCACATGGAAAAATAAAAGCTCTTTCAAGTAGCACACTTCTGCTGGGAAGCAGGAAATGCGCATCGTGAGAAAATGAGGTTGGTTCTGGATATGTTATACTTGCTATCCTAGCAGGTCCTTAAAGAGCAAACATTAAGGAACTATTTGGAAATAAACCTAGAGCTACGTGAAGAATGCGTGTGATTTAAGAATTACCTATGTACATGCCATGGTACAAACCAAGATAATGTGTGAAGTCTCAAAACTTGATATGAAAATGTGATCTATCTTTAAATATCTACACAGCCAGTTGTACATAGTTTTCCATTTGAATCCCGTGTTTTGCACTCGCTGTGTGATTTGGTCTAGTACTCATTTTCCTCCTACAGTATGAAGGCAATCCTGAGCCTGTATTCATGTTTCAGTGAAGTTTTGGTTAGGAGTCCATCCTATGAACTGAGGCACAGTTCAAATGGAGTGTTCTATCAAATACAGATGAGTAAGATTCAGTGAGAATTTACCATGGGCCATACACTCCTCTATTATTCAGGTATTTATTTGTATTTTATTTTATTTTATTTTATTTTATTTTATTTTATTTTATTTTATTTTATTTTATTTTATTTTATTTTATATGTATTTACTCATTTAATCCTCACAAACTCTGTGAGTTATGTACTGTCATTAGCTTCATTTCACAGATGAGCTCACTAAGGCACAGGGAGGCTAATACACATGCCACTGTCCCTAGAGAGAGTGGAGTGAGACTCTGGCCAGCCCAACTATGAGCCTAAGCTCTGAACCGTTACCCACTCTAAGATGAGAAATTTTATGTAGAATGTCTGCGCTAGGAAAATGGAAAAGGAAGCCAACAATTAAAGAAAAATGGGTGTCCTGAGCAGTATATTGCCTTGGAAGAATAAAAGAACACTCCTAATGATAGAGTCCTAAGGGGAATGATTCTGAGTCCCAGGGAGAACACCAGGCAAAAGAGAAAACTTACCAGAACCTTAAGAGCAGTTTGAAACCTGGATATAAAAGAAGTCGCCTCAGGAAAGACAATTTGTTTTTTTACAGAGTATCATAATAGTTCGTACTATTTACATTCTTATTCCAAATCAATGAAGTAATTGACCACAGGGTTAAAAAAATAGCAATAACAATGGGCCTCCTGGGTGGCTCAGTCCCTTAAGCATCTGACTTTGGCTCAGGTCAAGATCTTCCAGTTAGTGCATTCCAGCCCCATGTCATCGTGCTCTGTGCTGACCGCTCAGAGCCTGGAGCCTTCTTCCGATTCTGTGTCTCCTTCTCTCTCTGTTCCTCCCCTGCTCACGCTCAGTCTCTGTCTCTGAAAAATAAATAAAGATTAAAAAACATAATAATAAAAAGATGGTATTATTGTTAAAAATAGCAATAATAATAGTGTTATTATATTTGGTATCAATAAAAATATTTAGTGTCAGTAACAAAAATAAATATTTAATATACTAAACATTTATTATATGATAGGCAATACACTGAATATCATAGGCAATTCTTTTCATTTGCCTGTCACACATGTTCCTCATTCTGTTGGAGGTGCTCACTAAACGCTTACTAATCGATTTAATATTTGTGTGACATAGTCTTTTTGTTTTACTATTTCAAGACTCTATATATGGATTATTTAATTTTGCTTATTTATGAGTATCTTGATACAATTTTTGTAAATGTTAAAATAAAAACCTTCATGTGATTCCTTCTTTCCTGCCTGCCTGCCTTCCTTCCTTCCTTCCATCCATTGACTCCACAGGTTGTACCGGCACCGAATGTTATCTTCTGTCGCATGCCCAAGGATGTCAGTAAGCAAGTCTCTGCTGTGCCTCATGATCACATTTTGTTCTCCCTTCTGTCCTTCTTACCAGCTCTTATTTCAGCACCCATTCCTCCGCCAGATCCTGCCCCCATTTCTTTGTTCTCTGCAGCAAAACCCCTTGCATGAGTTCTCTCTAGACATGATTGTCCATTACTTTTGCCCTCATTTGGCAACCAAATCAGATTTTGGACAGTCTCTCCGTTCAAACTGTTTACGGTGGAGTCATCAATAACTGCCATATTGCTAAGTCGAAATGTCACTCCTCAGTCTTCATTTTAATATACCCGTGCCCGGCATGTGGCTGTTGTGTTTTTTTACCATCTCATTGGTCACTCCTGGATTTCCCTACTTGATTTTCACTTTTTCTGACATCTGGATGTTGGAGAGGCCCAGGGCTTAGTTCTGGACACTTTTCTTGATCTTCACTCACTGTTCTGGAGATCTTACTAGCGTCACATGAGAAATATCTCCATGATTGAAAAGAAATGGTGTGCTGGGTTCAGCTAAGATTGGAAGCAGCAGCTCTCTTGCAGGAACAATGGGTTTGCCGATGCGGACTGGTGTGCACACGTAGCTGCCTAGAAGCTGAGGGGTTGACAAGAGAGTAATTTGCTCATCAACCTCATAATTCAGCCTTGGTATGGAAATGAGCCTGCACTATGAATAAGGGTGAGTGTAACCAGAAGGGAGAGCCTGCTAAGTTAAGTGCTCCTATTCTTCATATTTAAGCTTTTCAAATCTTTTTTAAACAATGTTTCCTTATTTGTTTTGAGAGAGAGAGGGAGAGGGAGAATCCCAAGCAGGCACCATGCTCAGTGCAGAACCCAATGTAGGGGTCAATCCCATGAACCTTGAGATCATGACCTGAGCTGAAATCAAGAGTGGGCTGCTTAACCAACTGAGCAACCCACGTGTCCCTCAAATAAATCTTTTTTTTAATACGAAATTTATTGTCAAATTGGTTCCATACAACACCCAGTGCTCATCCCAACAGGTGCCCTTCTCAGTGCCCATCACCCACTCTTCCCTCCCTCCCACCCCCTATTATCCCTCAGTTTATTCTCAGTTTTTAAGAGTCTCTTATGGTTTTGCTCTCTCCCTCTCTTTTTTTTTTTCCTTCCCCTCCCCCATGGTCTTCTGTTAAGTTTTTCAGGATCCACATAAGAGTGAAAACATATGGTATCTCTCTTTTTCCGTATGACTTATTTCACTTAGCATCACGCTCTCCAGTTCCATCCATGTTGCTACAAAAGGCCGTATTTCATTCTTTCTCCTTGCCAAGTAGTATTCCATTGTGTATATAAACCACAATTTCTTTATCCATTCATGTGTTGATGGACATCAAAGAAATCTTAATATGGATTTTAGGCCCATAAATTTGGCAAAATCAAATTTATATGTTTATATTTATGTACATGTGATGTGTGTATTATATAACTGTGTATCTATATAAAGAGAAGAAGGAGAAATAACGTATAATACAGGTACTTTGAAGTAAATAGAATAACTAGAATGTGGTCAGCATTCAATAAATATTGAAACAGTTAACTGCATGATGACTATTTGATAAATTGGTTTATTTGGTTTGCACATTAATTCCAGTCACTTTTGTAAGTTTTAAAGTGAGCATTTATACAATCATGTGCATAAGACTAACCTAAAGAAGACATTGTTAGCTTCTGCTAGAGCCAAATGCAAGAATTATCTTTATCCCTTTTAGCTTCCCTGAATTTTAACCTCTACTAAACACTAATTCATAGTTTAATTAGAACAGACAGATAGTCTTCAATACTTAACCTCTTTGAGCTTAATTTAATATGATTGTATACAACTTCAGGATAATGTAAAAGAAAATGCAATGAAATGAATCATTTAACTGAAAAAGAAAAGGTTTTTTGTTTTTATGTGGGAGCAGGTACCGCTCCTTGAGACCTTCTCTTCAGGATGCTTTACCAAAATGTTTAAAATATATAGGGATAATTTAACTAGCTTAACTTTCATTCAGTTACCTACAAGTAAAGACTTAGTTCTTGCAAAAAGTGCATACGTATGAAATGTTTTGTACATATGAAACCTTGGATGGGGACTCAGCATCAATGGGCTAGTTGTCTCTCCTCTTTTTTCAGAATGAAGATGATTCCTAATGGCAATTATATCATCATCGCTATTCTCTCTCTCTCTCCCTCTCCTCTCTTCTGTTTTATCTCTTTCTCACTCCCTCTTTTCATCCCTTTCTCCTGTCTCTCTCTCTCATGCCTGATTTTATTATAAAGTTACTTTGCTTCCCTCAAAAGGTTGAACTATGTTCACCTGCAGGTTTTCAAAAAAGCCCAAGAAGGACTCTGATTGACCTGCACCGGGTATAGGAGTGCCCTGTCCTGAACACAGTGGCCAGAACTGCTCAAGCAGTTGCCTCCTGGCTTCCCATCCTTAGCCCATAGAATTGTTTTATAGGGATCTAACAGTTTCCTGTTTGCCAAATCCATTGGGCATCTTCAGTTACCTTACTGGACTTTATTTTAAACTTTATCTTTGCTACGTCACTCTCTTCTTCACACTCCCAAGCTTCATTTATTTTTTATTATTTTTTATTTTTTAAGTAATCTCTGTACCCAACATGGGGCTCAGACTCACCAACCTGAGATCAAAAATCACATGCTCTGCTGACTGAGCTAGCCACGTGCCCCATACCTCTCCCATTTGTATTCTTTTCCCTTAGGACTCATCATTTTCATTGCTCCGAAATTTTATTGCTCCTCATTTTTGTTTTTCTGTTACCATCATACTGATATCCTCAACCATCATACTTTCCCTGGGATTATATTGGCACTCTTAACATCTTGAGCATTTCCATGTGAATGTCCTTTTCCATAATTATTTGGAATTTTCAAAATTGAGCTCATCATCTCTTTTCCCCTAAAATGATAACTTCTTCCATATCTCTCTTTTTCAGTCAATAGTACCAGTATCTCATATAATTCCTGATATTATTAATAAGAATACCTAGCTAACATTTATTGAGATCATAGTATGTACCTCACTGTGCCAAGTACTTTATATGAAGTACCTCAACTAATATTAACAGTCTATAAAACTGATAGCACTTAATTTGTCATTTACATTTTGGTAACTAAACTTAAGTGTGTTAAACACTGTGCCAAAGTCACCTAGGAAGGGTGGTGTTTGGATGGTAATTGAAGACATGTGTTGAACCATGTGGTACTTCTTCAGCGTGGTCTTTGATTTCTCTTTAATCCTCTGGTCTAAAATAGCACCTTGCATTGTTATTTTACTTCCACAATATCTCTTGAACATGTTCTCCAAAAATCACTGCATCCCATCAAAGTACCCTTATTTGTGTGCTCATTATCCCTATGCTGAAATAGGCCATTCCTTACTTTCCTCGGAATTAGACTTCTCAAAGACTTTATTCAAGCACCTTCCAGTGATTAAAAAACACAGAAAAGAGCAAATCAATACAACACACACACAAATCTTGAGGGTGTTCTTCCCTTCTCAAAATGTTTTTATGATTTCCAGTGTTTCTGAGATAGATTCCAAGCCCCTAAACGTAATTTGCAAGGTCTTGTGGATCCAACCTCTATGCGGACACATCTCCAGCCTCATCTTCCACTGCTCCGACTCCTAGTTTCCTTCTTTTCATTAGTAATACAAACTGCTTGTGGTTCCTCCTGTACCTTATGCTGTTACTGACTCCTGAGCCTTTGCTCCTGCAACCACGTCCTCCTGCAGGACCTACTCCCAGCTTCTTTCCCCTGAACTCAAATAACACCTATAGTCCCCTGCCAATCAATCAACTGTCCAATACCTGCTCTTTCTAACGGACACCTCCTGGCCTCCAGAATGTCCTCCTTGACTTCCACAACACAATAAGCATCCATTGTCTTTGTTTCCTTACTAACTTCTACATATTTCCATTAATGAACTTGCAATTTTGTTTTATGAGTATTTATTTCTATCTAGACTGGGCTTCTTGAAGTCAGGGGCTGAATTCCTTTTATACCCCATTGCCTGACCCCAAAAGACTGTGTTATCTTAATGTGTTAGTTAACTTCTCCTCAAGTAATAAATGTTATTACTTCATGAAGGAAGTGAACTTTGAGTTGGATCTTGAATAATTCGTTTAGAAATTGATGGAATAAAGGAGAGGAAGCGTATTTGAACCTATGCTTGACCATCCTTGGGATTCATTCGAATGTATCTTCCATTTATAGTATTCCATGATATCTCACATCGTGTATTCTACACTGTATTTTTCATGAAACCATTCATGTATATAGAAGATGAAATAATGGTCTAGATTTGGAAACCAAACTGTTTCCTAAAATCGGCTAATATTGTGATTAATTATAAGGTACTTTAAAAACAGCACTGGGTGAGATGGCATCTGTGGTTGGCAATAGACATGCTGTGGGTAATTTATTATTAAAGACCTTTAAAACTTTAAAAACCCAATTAAAAAAACCTTATAATTGAAGGGTAGGAAAATGCTTCTTTAAAAAGCATCAGTAAGATTAGCAATATCACACAACCTCCAGGCCAATGCTGATCTCAAATAATAATAAATTCTCTGCCTATTTCTTGTGTGAGTTAAATATCATTGAAACAACCGCACTGATTACACCTCAGGCTACCAGCATGTTAGATTTCTGTAGATAATAAAGGATGGGAGACTTGCGCACAGAAAAATGAAGAAAAGGAAGATTCCATCTTTAGAAGGGGTGATCTCTTTTGTTCCTTTCTCTGATCTGAAGCAGTTGCTCCACCAATGGCGCTATCACAAGAATTGGTTTGTTTCTAAGTTGTGTTAAGTTCTTGCTACCCACTTAGGTCCACTTGTCACTCTCTGCTAAGCCTGCCCAAATGTACACCGCCATTACATACAAAGCTTGAGGGAGCTGGTATCATCTGTATGTATCTCCCATGGCAGGACATCCTCTGGCTTCTGCACATGGGCCATTTCTCATGAATTTCTGAGTTCAATGATGATAGTGCCCAAATAGCATCTGGTTCATATCACCTCTAAAGATAACAGTTAAAGATCTCTTTTTCATGTTAAGCAAAATTGATAGTATGCGTGCTTGTGTATATAGGTGTGTGTGTGTGTGTGTGTGTGTGTGTGTGTGCGCGCGCACGCATGTGTGCATGAGTGTGTGGATCTGAGAAGAAGGAGGTTGGATCAAAAATAGTGCCAAGGAAAGAGTGGAAAGCAGAAATGTTTAACAATGCAGAAAATCATCACCCTTTAAAATGCTCATATGTGTTTTTATTTGAAAATAAAGACTTAATGAAAATATTATTGCAAAATTAATTAAATCCTGAAATATTACCCGGCATTTTAGTTTTTGTAATGATTTTCTTTTTTTTTTTTTTTTTTTTTTTTTTTTCTCAACGTTTTTATTTATTTTTGGGACAGAGAGAGACAGAGCATGAACGGGGGAGAGGCAGAGAGAGAGGGAGACACAGAATCGGAAACAGGCTCCAGGCTCCGAGCCATCAGCCCAGAGCCTGACGCGGGGCTCGAACTCACGGACCGCGAGATCGTGACCTGGCTGAAGTCGGACGCTTAACCGACTGCGCCACCCAGGCGCCCCTGTAATGATTTTCTTATTGATATTCCTTATGATTTATTTAATCACATGTTTTAAGATTTGTTTGCTCTCCTGATTCCCTTAGTTTGTTGATTTCTTGGAGAAATATTTTTATCACTTATACATTTGTTAAAGTTGTTAAAACTATGAGATTGATAAAGGCAAATCAATTGAATTATTCTAAGATATGCATATATATCTCAAATAATCCTAACCTTTTCATGGAGTTTTATTTTTTCGAATGTAGCTTACGAGTGAAGAAATAAGTTAAGGAAAAATAGTTTAAACTCCTTTGACTAGTGGGATAAAATATGCTGATGAATTGGGAAATGAAATGTTTCAGAGAACTATCAGACTGGAGGAGGATGTGTTGCTACTTCCGGAAAGACTTTCTCCCAGCAAAATAAATAAACATAATTAAATTTTTTTGCATGTGTATTTATTTTTGAGAGAGACAGAGAGACAGAGCATGAGCAGGGGAGGGGCAGAGAGAGAGGGAGACACAGAATCGAAAGCAGAATCCAGGCTCTGAGCTGTCAGCACAGAGCCTGACGTGGGACTCGAACTCATGAACCATGAGATCCTGACCTGAGCTGAAGTCAGACGCTCAACTGACTGAGCCACCCAGGTGCCCCTACACATAAGTTAATAGAAAGTGCCCTAGAAGGCTTGGCAGCCATAGCACGAATGGAGTAAGACCTGATTATGGTGAGGCGGGTTTATTTAGAGACAGAATTATTTCCTCAGTCTTCATTGTCTGCTTAAAAAAAGGCTAAGAACTGTGGGTCTTGTCATGGTACCTATTCTGAAGTCTTTAAAAGGGGACCTAATTTTAAAAATTAAAGTTTGCCAGTCCGATTGAGTGTCGTAAACCTCTCTATTATTTCTCTATTTTTTGTACCAGGAGGAGGCTTGTTCATAGTGAGAGTTGGTCAAATTCATAGAGAAAAAATGTCCGCTTTTCTATAACTGTTACGTTTTCCATTTAAATACAAGTAAAGGAATCTCAGACATTTTGCTACCTTCCTTGTTGCTGAAGTGAGGCTTAATGGCAAAAATCATTGTTATGATATATATGTAAATACATAAATCATCTATATCATCTATCTGTCATCTATCTATCTATCTATCTATCTATCATCTGTCTAAAATAAGCCTTTGGTGTGATTTTTTTCCCCTACCGAGTAGCAAATTTCCAATTAGAGGTACTTGTGAGATATAGGGAAAACAAATTTAATATGTGGTGGCACAATTTAGTTACACATTTAAATAAAACTTCCTTAATTTAGTATGAATTTAGTATATGTAATAATTTGTTTGTACTAAACTTAAGTTCACTTTTGTATTACCAATAAGGAAAAGAGTTTGCTGACAAGATGAAATAGAAAATATGAAATACACGTTTTAGGAACAAAAAGCCTTTACATCACATTTGTAGCAACAATTTTCCGGCAAAAATATATGTTGAATAAAATGATTTATTAGAAACCCAAGTGTTTTACTAGGCAGTATTTCATAATTAAGATTATTTTAATAATACTTACATTTATTTAAATATTTTCTCTTTTTTCTCCCTGAGGATAATGTCCACCAGTCAGTAGAGAATTGACTAATTTTTATCTTTATTTCTTATAAAAATTTCATGAGTTCCAAAAGACGTAATGCATTCATTATTTTTATTTTTACATTTTGCTGTCTTCTTCAATTTTGAAGAGATCAATATCTACAAATAGATGATCAAATGGACAACAGGAAAAGTGGAAATGGTAATTTGAGGTATTACTGTAAAATCGTTTCAAGAATAATTTGGTCTTTTGAGCTGGTGCAAAGTTTTATTGAAATCATGTTTAAATCTATAATCTAGGTTGTGCCAAATTTCTGTAAAACTTGATCACTGAGAGAGAAATTAAATTTGCCCATTTCCTATTCCTCCCGCTTTTGTCCGGATGATTAAAGAATCAGCAAGATTCACTGTGCATTTTTTCATATTCTCTTCCTTGGAGCTCCTGTGATTTATAAGATCTCAATTTTTGTCATTTCTTTATTTCCTTCCTCAGATCTTGAGATTGAAGAATTTGTCCACATACTGGCCAAAAAACATGTCCGAAAACAACTGCATCGTCCTTCTGTTGACAAAGTAACTTCACCTTCCAACCTTCCTCCTGCTGCATTTGCATTCATATTGTATTAGGATGCAGTGGCCATGTGACTAATATGGGCCCTGCTCTTGTACAGGACAGAGACCTGCCCCACTCACACTAGCACTGCATTTATCTTAAGAGCCCTTCCAGATCTCCCTTCGTAACCTCGGAAAACTCTTTGGCGTTTCCAGCCTGGTTTCTGATAATCCCTGATCTGATTTCCTAGACTCTAAAGGGATCCCCACCATCCCATACTACATGACTTAAAAGCCGTCAGAGTTTTAATACAAAGATACATTATATTTCCTCATCTTCTGTCTTCCATGGTTTAGCCCATTCTGTAGATCTTATTATCCCCTCTTTGTTAAAGCTGCTTTTGTCAAGTCAACTCTATTTATATGCCATGAACAATCCCTGTTTTTAATCATTGATTACCTGTTTCTGTTACAGTGGTCTTATTCCTCTGTACTACCTGACCGTATATCACTTAGCTTTTAAGTCCCCCTGAAGTCTGGTTATTCTTGGAAGACTTTACACCCCTAGTGATCATTTACCTTCACCTTTTCTGTAGTCCTGTTGCACAGAAGGAGCCTTCCAAAGCCACTCCTCAATTGTACATATAATTTTTGTGGCTCACCAGGCTTATGTTTATAAACCCTTTAATGATTTCCCATTGTTCTCATGACAAGCTAAAACTTAGATCATAGCTCACAAGGATCTATCTGTAACTGTCTGGTCTTATCTCAATATTGGCATCTCTCACATACACCACATGTAGCCATACAAAGATACATTATCTTTGTAGTTAGGTTTTGGCTAGGCTGGATGCTTTGCATTTCCACAAATAGTCTAGCCTTCGTCAAGCTGGTAGGCCTTTGTGCACACTGATTCTTCTACCTGGAACAATCCCTTCCCATCGGAATATCCCCTATACTACTGCAGAATTTGATGGTCTAGACTGTCATTTCCCTTGTAAGTCTTCATTTCTCAGGCATATAGAGGCGGGGATGTCTCCTCTGCCCTCGCACGATACTCAGTAGTTGTCCTGTCTGGGGCTTACTGTCCTATGATGTCTTCCTTTTTCAATGTATGGATGTAGAACATGCCAATCCTACTCAACATTTTATTCCCTGCATTTAGTATCCATTTGTTAAAGTGTGTTTGTTGCTTGTTTGTTTTAATTTTCCCCTCAAGTAGTTTTTTAGCTCTCCGTGAAGCTAAAACATGTATTTTTAATTATATTATATTTAGTAAACTTCCTAAAAACATGCCCAGTAAATATATTATGTCCTTTCACACAGGAAATGGCAATAATTAAATATGAATTCTGAAAAACTTTTTATTTCTTAACACTCATGGTACTTGAGCAAAATGTATTCTTACTTTACATGTGGATGTTTATTTGCAGTTAAAGGCATTGTGAGAATTCAACAAAATAAAGCTTAAGAAAATAGAAATTTTCAGCCTTACATTCTTATCAATTTTGAGAAAGTCACCTTATCAAGAGTACATATTTCTGTAGGTCATTTCTCACACCAGGCTTCCGATAAAATAGTTTTCATCTAGTCTTTTTTCAATCTTGTGTGGTTTAGAGGTAGTCCTGCAAATTCTTTGTTCCGTTTTTAATTCATCTTTCTGGTGTCTTAGGACCTAAGTAATCATTCAGTTCTTCAGGAGCATCTTAGATAATATGGTGATAATCCGTTTTAATCTCATTTTAAAGCTGAATGTTAATCCAGGTGATCCCCGAAGCTTGTCCTGTGCCCTTGGGAGAAGTTCATTCAGCTTTTCTCATTTTCATTATTTTCACTTATAAAATATGAGTATTGGACTGGATGATCTGTCAAATGTTTTCCAACTTCTAGAGTGCATGCTTTTAAAATAAAATCTGTGTATGATCTCAGACATCTGATATAAGTCTGCAGTTTGGAAATTCCACTGTTGAAATAAAGTTCATCCTTAACAAAAACTCATTTTATCAAATAAGAGTTCATTTATTTAACGTATATATATAGGGAGTCTCTGACTCTGCTATTTTATGTATAATCTATATTATTTAGTTATTACAGATAATAGAACGGTTAACACAAAGTAGCCCAAGAAACAAAAATATTTATTATGGTTGGAAATCTTATTTTCAGTGCCTTTTTTCTATCTTGAGAATGTTCTTCTGCCATTATTTAGGTTTCTTTTTTAAAAATTTTTTGAAATGTTTATTTTTGAGAGAGAGAGAGAGAGAGAGAGAGAGAGAGACTGTGAGCAGGGAAGAGGCAGAGAGAGAAGAAGACACAGAACTTGAAGCAGGCTACAGGCTCAAGCACAGAGCCCAACACAGGGTTCAAACCCATGAACCGTAAGATCATGACCTGAACCGAAGTTGGTGACTTAACCAACTGAGCCACCCAGGTGCCCCTATTTAGATTTCTGTTAAATACATTTGTTGGGTACATTCTGTGTACCATGCAGTGTGCGGAACATGTATAACTGTAACTCACCGGTGAGTCAGCAGACTTGGCTCTTGATACAATGGGCCTTCCTGGCCACAGAGCTACCCATTAAGATTCTAGGTGCTTCCCTAAGGTGTGCTCCAGGAAACCGTTTGTGGTTCTCATACACTGGAAGCGGTCCTTCAGTATTTAAAGAAGAACACTTTGCTTCCCCTCAGAATGACATAAGCTTAGCCCAGAATTCTCTGTGGAAAGATGACCTAGATTCCCATATCAATTCCTTGAAAATAAACAGCTTTTTCCCAGGCTACCAGTGTGCCTTAGCAAACTTGGGTGAAATACTTTTCATTTCTTAAACTATAGCTATCCCCTAACCCTGGAACCCAACTTTGTATGGTAGCCAATCATGTCTTCTATATGCTAACTATTATTATTATGATTAATTATTATCATCATTATTACCTCAGTGGCTATATTGTTCTTACTTGTACTTATATAGTGTCCCTCCTTGTTATCAGTTTTCTCTAACACTGAAACTGAGAATTTGGCCTACCCTTTCTAGTGGAGACCGTGGATTTTTTAAATAGATTTTCCATCTCTTCCTAAGCAACGTTTAGCCTCTAGTACTTTCCATTGAAAAAAAGGAGATGATACATTTAACAGATCTTTACAAGTCAACTGATTACATAGGTTTATGCTTGTTATACAAATATTTCTCTTGTTCTCCTGATTCTTGGAAGTATTCAAGCTTTCTTCTCCTGGTCGAGTGACAGCAATTTTGATGGAGAAAGTGGGAAATGTTGCTTACGTGAATTGTAACCCTTTTCTTGTGACTTAAGAAAGTGAAGGAGATAGAAGGCAGAAGAGTGGATGGAAAAAGGAAATAAATGGTAGGGCAGGTTAAGAAAATGAAAGAAATGTAACGTAAAAAACAAAAAAAAATTAAAAGGCGAGAAAGATTACCAAGCATGTGCTCACATTAATGGGAAAGTAAAGGAAAGAAAGTGAAGAAGGAGCAGGGAGGCAGTCCTGTCCATCGTCCTTCCACCTGAAGGACTCACGGAATGGAGTTTTCGGCAAGACAGCATGTGCTGTCTGTCTCTCTCTTCCAAAAAAAAAAAATTAAAAAAAATATAAAAATAAGTAAAGAAACAAAAATTGTCCTGGGAGTCTGGAGAGGTAGATTATTTAGTTTTTAGGGGCTGATAACAATTTTAGAGATGACCTCTTGTCAGTCTCCTTTTATTTTAAAGTTTGTGGAATAGAAGTTAAATCGTTACTTTCTAAGAAAAGTGCTGTGGTTATCCTACAACTTCACTGATGTGTTTTGGTTGGAAGCAAAGATGACAGAAGCATCCAAGGACAGGATGGCAGCTGGCAGCAAATGCAGCACTTCGACTCATGTCTGGAGACAGCTCCATAAAGCACTTTTCCCTTTTCCAGAAACGCACCGATGTGCTGAGATCAAAGGAGAGGTAGGCTCGCCCCCAGTCCTGTTCTGCCAACCACAGGCTCGATCCCCATGTCATTTTAGTCGTTTCCCATAGCCACAGAGTGGGACGTTGCAACTGTCTCATTGGTGCTGAGACTTTAGGAGCTGCAAAATAAAAATGTAACAAAAGTGGTTTACGTTTAACTCTACTTCAGTCTATAGATCCTAATTTCATAGGTACTTGATCTGTTTGACTTTGGTTTTTCAAGATAATACGTATTTTTGCGCCAACCCATAGCTTGTGTTCAGGGACTGATTCAGTGCAAAGGAATAAAAGGAGTTCAGTGTTTCGAAAGATTTTTTGTTACACGCAAAAAATGTCATTTCTAAACTTAGCAATTGTTGGAGTAACTTGATAAAAACTATAAACACCAAATTTTAATTATTTTTTACAATCTTCTTAAATTCGGTAATACCTACTTGTGAGTAAATACTTCATTTTAACTACAGCTGACTTGCCAAATGTACAGAAACGCTGTTAGTATTGTATGAGAGAAAAATTAGGTTGCAGAATTTTTACTAAATATAATTTTTAAAACTTTAAAACATTTCCCTCTCATCTTGACTTGAAGTAATTTTCTCTCATCTTAGTTTTAAATTATATCGTCTATTGAAAACTCGCCACAAGTAGGAACAAAAATATTTCAGCTAACTCCCTGGGATGTATATTTTTATAGGGTTTGGTTTTAACTATGAATAGAGGATAAGCTTAAACCAATCACAGTATTTAACTCTAACACTGAAACCTTATTGATATTTCTCCCTGGAGATATCATTGGGATATATAGGTACATGAAGATATAATAACACAAAGATAAAAAAAAAAAAAAAAAAAAAAAAACTAAAGCAAAACATTGATTTCCCATTACTAAGCACTAGATTATTCACAGTTCTTTTGAATTCAAAAGATCAATTTAAGATAATGTGAGCAATTCACAATAGGGGGGAATGACTCTTTTTCTTAGACTCCTTAAGATATTTTATATTTGAAGTCATAGTGTTTTTTTTAACTAGATTTATCGATTAAAAAAAAAAAAGACTTCATGATCTTCATGTCATTTTCTACAAGTATTTAATGATTGTTTAATGGAACCACTTGCCTTCCAAGTGCCTATGGTCTTTTACAAGAGATATAACATAGCCCTGTATGTGCAGTATATGGTAGAAAGTAAAATTCCATATGGATGGCATAAAAAATTGCCTTGAGGGGTTCCTGTGTGGTTCAGTCAGTTAAAGTTTTGGCTTCAGCTCAGGTCATGATCTCACGGTTCTGTGAGTTTGAGCCCCACATCGGGCCCTCTGCTGTCAGCACGGAGCCTGCTTCATATCTTCTGTTTCCCTCTCTCTCTCTGCCACGGCCTCGCTCATGTGCTGTCTGTCTCTCTCTTCCAAAAAAAAAAAAAAAAAAAAAAAAAAAAAATTAAAAAAAATATAAAAATAAGTAAAGAAACAAAAATTGTCCTGGGAGTCTGGAGAGGTAGATTATTTAGTTTTTAGGGGCTGATAACAATTTTAGAGATGACCTCTTGTCAGTCTCCTTTTATTTTAAAGTTTGTGAAATAGAAGTTAAATCGTTACTTTCTAAGAAAAGTGCTGTGGTTATCCTACAACTTCACTGATGTGTTTTGGTTGGAAGCAAAGATGACAGAAGCATCCTAGGACAGCAGTAAGTCTGAGAAGATCAGGTCGAGATTGCAGTAGAATGCGTCGCGTTGAGACCTGCCAGCAAATCGCGTCACCCGGGCGCACTTTCCACATCTACCAAATGAGGGTTTGCAATACATTACTACTTGTAATGTCCTGTCCAGTTCATCATTTTTATGATTATATAAAAGGCTATTAGGATAAATGAAATATCTGTTATGATTCAATGAAGTCTAATTTTTAAAAAAAATGTATTGGTTTTTGAATTTGGTTTTAGTTTCTGTTGTTAAACAGAACATGCTTCAAAGTAGAGGCACTCAACCTCATTTTATTTATATTTAGTGCCATCAGCTGGCATATAACAATGTGCTTTTTCTAAGGGGTTTACCACTTCTCCTGTTATATACTTTAAACTACTGGTTTGTTTATCATAGTATTAAAGGTAGCTTTTAGGCTGGTGCAGGTTATAGGATCACAAATCCCGGATTTAATGAAGTAGAAATTAGTGACGTTTTATTTCATTTTTCTCACATCATCATACAATAAAAACCACACTGGCATTTTATAATATCTGGAGGACATGATGAAATAGAGAGACTATTCAAATAAAATCCGTGCACCGTGGCTAATGCTGGAAGGCTGACAGCTGTAGTAAAGAGTAGATCACAAATTCATTAATGAGGGCTCCCTTTATAATTGAATTACCTGGTCTTTTATCTGTTTCAAGTAATATGTTCTTCCGTCAGTGACCATTTACTGAGTGTGTGATATGTTCAGGGACCCAGCTAGGAGATGGAAGGGGCAGGTGTGCGAGGCAGACTTCCAGAACAGGAGCTGGTGACGGTCAAAGCTCAGTTAGAAGCATGAGGGTGCACAGTCAGTCCACGGCGGAGTGAGTGAGGAGCCTTTAGAAGGATGTGCCTGCACTAAAATCAGGTCAGCCGAGTAATGTTGATTTACTTGGCCCTGACTTCTAACCTTTCCACTTGAACAAGAGGTAAAAATAAAATGGAGAAACCAGAGGGTGCTGTTTGGCATTGCTAATATTGATAATAATCTTCTGTATAGATTACAGATATCTCACATCCAGAATTTTATTTGGTGCACAAAACAAGTATCTGGTTATGTGTTTTTTATGCTCCATTTGTATGCAACACGGACTTCAGTTTGAGTCTATATTAAATTGTGTTACATGTGGGCACGTCTAATACAGAAGTAGGATGGGCCAACTAGACGGTCATTTGAGTGAGGTTTGATTTATTTGTCATAAGATAAAGCCTCTGGCAGGAAAAAAGCCCCAGGCAGAAAGAGGTTGGCTCAGAGAGGAAGTCTTGGTTTCTGTAGGAAGGTAGAATTCTCAGGGCAGCATGGCCACTGGCAATTGCATTTTCAGTACACTTTCCCTCCCTTCTGCCTGTTTTCACTTTTCGCGGTGTCCTTTACCCAGGGTCTGCTGTGATCTGGGAGCAGGTGACCCTGCTTCTAACACATTGTCAAGTCACTAGTAACCTGATGCTGCCTCATAATGCCTGTATCATTCGCTGCACTTCATCTCATCACACAGCCATTTTAGCCTCTCCCTTCACCACAAGAAGATGAGGGTGAGTACTGGATAATAAGGTATTTTGAAAGAGAGGCCACATTCACATAACTTTTGTTACAGCATACAGTCTTTGTATTACAGTGTATTGTTATAATTGTTCTATTACTAGCTACTGTTAAGCTTTTACTGTGTGTAACTGATGGATTAAACTTTATCATAGACATGTACATATGGGCAAAAACATAGTGTACATAGAATTGGGTACTCTCCTCAGTTTCAGGCATCCACTGGGGGTCTGGGAAGGAATCCTCTGGAGATAAGGGGGCACTACTGTATTTCCTGAACTATTAGACCTGAGGTTCCCAGAAAACACGAGATCCGTATGTAAAAAAAACCTAAAATTAGACTTTGACAAACTTGATGAAATATTACTATGCAAGAAACATCACTATACAGATGTCTCTGAAATAAGATTCTATAAAGAGGACAGAAAATATTTGTTTTAGTTGGGGTTCTTCAGGGTAGCAGAATCAATTAGACATGTATAAGAGGAAGTTTGTCATAGGAACTGGCCTATGTAATTATGGATTATGGATGCCAAGTCCCATGATCCACCATCAGCAAGGTTGAGAACTAGGAAAGCGAGTGGTCTAATGAGAACCAGAGAATCACTGATAAAAGTCCCAGAGTCTGAACGCCCAAGAATCAGGAGCTCCAGTGTCATAGGGCAGGAGAAGGTGGACAACCCAGCTGTACTGAAGAGAGAGACTTTATCTTTCCTCTGCTTTTGTGTTCTGTGGGGACTCTCAGGAGATTGAAGGATGCCCACCCACATTAGTTAGGGTAGGTCTCTTTACTCAGTCTACTGAATCAAATTCAAATCTGTCCAAGAAACACCTTTACAGACACACCTCAGGGCAACATGTTACCAGCTATCTGACCATCCCTTAGCCCAGTTAAGTTGATATGTAAAATTAACCATCACAAGATATTTCTCAAAAACTTGTCTAAAAGCTGGTATGTAAATAACTTATCTAAAGGCATTGATGATTCATATCATCAGTGGTAACATCAACACACCAAGAGCAGAAGAGATTTGTAGAAATCCGTAGGACCTTCTTTGTTTGGGAAGCATGCAAGAATAAGGCTGGACATTCTGGCACCCGGTTTAATAATCCGGATGCTAGGCAGAAACCATAATTCTCAGTGACACCTAACCAATACCCTGTAAAGCAATAGTCACAACCAGCAAGGAAAACAGACAATGGACAAATGACCAAAGAGAATGGACCTGTTTATGGGGTATGTTCCAAAGGGTTATTTTCTCTTGGTTTTGCCTGCCTTCACATGTATGGTTCCACCGACATCTCAAAGTATTTCCTTTTTCTTTAATTTTTTTTTTAATTTAAATCCAAGTTAGTAAACATCTAGTGTAATAATGATTTTAGGAATAGAATTTAGTGTACACATAACACCCAGTGCTCATCCCAACAAGTGCCCTCCTCAATACCCTGCCCATCTAGCCCATCCCCCATCCAACACCCCGCCAGCAACCCTCAGATTGTTCTCTGTGTTTAAGAGTCTCTTACAGTTTATCTCCCTCTCTAATCTCTAAGACTGAATACATGGTACACACACTAGTCTTTTCTGTGTATAAGTTGCTTTGCTAAAGTTCTTGGAAGATGGACATTTACATTCTGGTATTTCCAAAGGAGTCCACATTAACTGATAATTGCACTACTGATATTGTATTACTTATAGCTTCTTCTTAAAGTGGTAGAAAGGCAGGGTGGATTTGTGGAAAGAACACAAGCGCTGGTTCAAGAGATTAAGCATTGGTTGGGAGTGTTTTGAAGTATGAACTGGGGCTTCCCAGTTTCCCTACTATAAGCTTTCCAGCCACAGGTAGAATGGCAAGTTCAGGGACTATCAGGGGAACTCACATGATTACCCTGAACAATCACCTATAGAGACCCAGACTAATGCTTTGTAGTTTTTATTTGAATTTGCTAAGCTATCATGTTCTTCCTCAAGATATCTTAGTGTCACCACCAGTCAAGTCCTGATTCAAAAGTCGCCTTCTCAGTGAGGACTTCCCATTTCCGATTATGCAAATTCCAAGGCTTCACCCATTGTGGCCTTTCCTTTCCTTTTTCCTACAATTTGTCACTCTCAAACACGTTACTTATCTCCCTTTATTTATTTGGTTCTCTGTTTGTCCCCTGGTTCTGACCCCCACTGGAATGAAAGTTCCATAAGATGACTTGGTTTTGTCTCTTTACGTTGCTGTGTCTTTAGTACTTGAAGCAGTGCCTGACACAGAGTAGCCACTCATTAAATATGGGTTGGCAGGTTAAGTAACGAAGAGAAATTTCTATATTGTGAGGAAGAATGCAGCAAATTGAGTCCAGTGAGATGTAAAAAAAAAAAAAAAAAAGCTATGTATTATCACTAAGAATGTTTACTTTCTTCACTATTTCTTCTGGCGACCATTGCCATGGCATGTTGTCTCAGTTTTTGCTCCTACTCTCCTTTTACAGCACATTCTCCACCGAGGAAAAAGACGTTTGATGTTTAGCTTGGTCCTCCTGGGACTCTCATTACTCTTTAAACCCAGAGTCTTCCTCAAGCCCCATACCTCCAGACTTCCTCCAGCCTGGCCACATGCTCCCCATGATTCAATCTTCTGCCTCACTGGCTTTCTTCATGTTCCGCAGATCCACCTAATTATTCTACCCTTTGCTATTTGTGCCTGTTCTACTGGAGTATTTCTTTCTGCTTGGAACAAACCTTAGTTTGGTTGGCTTCTGTACGTCACTTATGGCTAAAAATTTTATATTTCAAATTGTAGCATTTTAAAAATAAATATATGTGATTATAATAAAAGAGGTCATAATAAAAAGCATACATTAACATTTTGGATAATGATAGATATTTATATTATAAATATATATTTATCAATATCTGAAACTTGAAGCCGTTCATATTGAAACATCATTTTGGCATCAAAAAATCACTAAATACTTATTATGCAATGAACCGGAGAATTGAAAAGAGTTATGTTATGATCATAGTAGTGAGGAGATATAAAACGAATACCCCAGTTTGTTAGGAGACTAAAGCAATATCTAGTATTTCTGAACTCAAACTATGTCAAGGACTATTTATATCAATGGGATCCTCACCACAGCATTTCGATGTAGGTATGAGTGCAATCATTTTATAGATGGGAAACCTGGAAATCAGATGATTTAAGTTCGTTCTCTGAGATCTCACATATAGAAAATGGGTTCCCAGGGCAAGAATATGTGGCTTCAAAGCTCATGCTGCGTCTCCAAGATGAAAGAATTCTTGGATGGAAAAGGAGCGCCATGGGGGTGAGGGTTAATCAGAGCGCTCTGTGGTCAGAAAAAGCTTTCCGCAGGAGATGGTGTTACACTAAGTCTGGAAGGACCAGGGAGTGCAAAACTGAGGCTGAGAAAAAAAAAAATAGTTCTTTCTGGAAAATGCAAGCACTTCAAACTAGTTAGAACACAGAGTCTGAAAGAGAGTGGGCGGACACAAATGTGTGCAGTGCACAGACGTTTGACTAAATCCTGTGGGTAACCACAGTGTCAGGTAAGTATTTCAATAAAATTATACATTGACCACGGGTCTATGAAAGATTGGGTCGAGGAAGAAATCCTTAGGAAACCTGGCAATGTTCTGGTGGAGAGGTGATCAGGATCTTGAAACAAGAAACAAGGATTACACATGGAGAACACTAGACATGGAATACATATTTAGCAGGTGAAATCACTTGGAATTATGGATTGCTTAGATGTGGGGCCTGAGGCAGATGTAGGAATTTAAAATAAAACCCACGATTCTTGGTAAGATGCCTAAGAGGATTGTGTGCCATTAAGGAATTTAACAGGAAGAACAGATTTTTAGGAAAATCTATTTTCTATGTTGTTTTTAGTTTTAAGCCCCTGAGGAACACTGATATACTCACTAAACCATTTAACATATAGGTTTGGAGTCTGGAACACAGTTTAGATGTGGCTCCAAAGACAACGACCGGCTTTACGTCCCAACCTGAACACTTAAAATCTGTACAACCCTGGATAAATGATTTAATTTCTCTAAAGTTTAGTGTGTTCGTCGATCAAATGGACAAAGTTACAATACCACACAGTGTCCCCATGATAATTGGATATTATAATCTGTAAAACACACGTAGAACATTACCTAGCAGGTGTATTTGTGGGTGTGGCCACAGTTTTCATTACTACTTGTTATTTTGCTTGGCAGACACACAGATTTATGAGTGGGTTAATATATTAGGCAGTGCAGGTTGAAGACCTGATATGAATGAGATCAACTAGGAAGATAGGATGACAGGAGAGAGGAAAACTAGGAATAAACCCTTGGAAATATCTGCACTGAAGACAAAGATATGAGGAGAGAAAACTTAATATGTGCTGCTGTATAATTAATCTGAGGGCTGGAAGAAGGGAGTGGATGTTGTTGAAGAAGCCATAGGAGCTAATAAAGAAGTGAAGGAGTAACATGTTAAATAGGGAAGACATAAAGAAAAGGAAGTGACTTGTCAATTTAGAAGTAGTAAAAGGGTTTCAATAGAACGATAGGGTCGGAAAAAAGAAACCAGATTGTGTCAGTTTTGAGAAATTCTTGGGAGGTCTGCATGTGGAGACAGTGGGAATAGGCCAGTCATGATTCTTTAATTAGGAAGGCAGTACAGATACTTGGTGGGGAAGGTTTTGAAATGGTACAAGGAAAGGGAATCTAAACCTAAAATTCACGCATTTGTTATTTTTTAATTAATTTATTTTTATTTTAGAAAGAGAGAGTGAGAGAATGGGGAAAGGCCAGTGGGAGAGAGACAGAGAGAGGGAGAAAGAGAATCCCAAGCAGGCTGTATGCTGAGTGCAGAGCTTGATGTGGGGCTCGATCTCATGCCCCTGGGATCATGACCTGAGCCAAAACCAAGAGTTGGATACTCAACCGACTGAGCCACAAAGGTGCTTCTAACATTGACCTATTCAAAATATACTAATCAGAGATTTTGAGTAGATTTAAGGATAGCACAACTATCCCCCCTAATCTAATTTCACTTCCCATCTGTACCCTCTTCACCCCAGCCAGGGGAAAACATGAATTCACCTTGTTTTCTGTAGGTTTGCCTATTCTGCACATTTCATATAAATAGAATCGTAGAATATGTGGTCCTTTGTGATGAACTCGTTTCATTCAGCGTAATGTTTTTGAGGTGTATCCATGTTGTAGCATGAATCAGCACGTCTTTCTCTTACTTTGTTTTGTTTTGTTTTTGCTGGATAATATTCCACTGCGTGGATATGCCACAGTCATTTATCAGTTGATTGATGTTTGGGTTGTTTCTCTTTTTTGACTCTTTTGAATAATTCTGCTATGAACATTCATGTACAAGTTTTGTGTAGATGCATGTTTTCATTTTCTTGAGTATGTAGCCTGGTGTAGAATTTCCAGGTCATGTGGAAATTCTTTAAGTGTTTGGGGAACTGCCAGACTGTTTTCCAAAGCAGGAAGATCATTTTTCCGTTTACTCCAGCAGCGTATGAGGCTTCCAATGTCTTCACAATTATTATTTTTCCCAACTCTTATTTGTTGTTGTTATTCTAGAATGAAATCGGTTTTATGCGATAATTGCATCTTCAAATAATATCGTCAGTGTTTCTGTTTAATCTGTGGAGACCTTTTCAGTAAAGTGAACCTAAATTTAAAGCCATCAATTCAATTGTGAATCAGAAAAAAAAGTTACCATAAATTCAGGACAGTATTTCCTGTGGCATTCCTGATGTCGGGGGCCGACAGGATATTTAGACTATATACAGTTGTGTGCATGATAACAAGGGAGTCCTTTTCGGCAGTTACATCAGGGTCAACAGTATGGCTAATTTGTAAGAACAGATACGGCGTCATCACCGCTGTCCAGTGGTTTAGAGCCCCATGGGCTGCAATGTCAGATGTGAAGTCCACTGCGATCGGGCTGCTAGTAGGATTGTTTTTGTCGTATTTCTTCTGTTAGATTTTTGCTCTGATCCTGGATATTGCCTTCCATTGCTTGTCCCTGCCCTTTTTTGCTGATTTTGGCAGCTACTTAATTTAAAACCTTTTAATCTAGTTCTTTTCTGTTTCAATCTGGGAAATTCAGTGTTCCTGGCTTATAACTTAAATATTTTGTGCTATAAATCTGTGGTATTATTTTCATCACTGAGACATAGGATACCAAAGCTGCATAATCTTTTCATGGAAAGGTAACATCAGAGAAATATTATTCAGCAAAACTAAAGGAGGGCCCTTATTCACAGCAGCTTTATTTGTAATAGCTGCAAGCTGGAAATGGCCGAGATGTCCTTTAATAGGTGAAAGCGTAAATAAACTGTAGTCTGATCATACCCTGGAATACTAATTGGCGATATTAAAACAACAACAAAAAAAATTATCACACAAAAACTTGGCTGAATCTGCATGGATTTCACTAGATTAAAAAAAAAAAAAAAAAAAAAGGTTCCAAATAGTTACATACTATGTGATTCCATTGTATACAAAACTTTTTTGACTTGGCAAAATTATAGACATGGAGAACAAATTTGTGATTGCCAGAGCTCAGGAATGAGGGGTGGGGCAGGGAATGAATTTTGTAATAAGAGGTAACATCAGGGATCCTTGTCGTGAAACTGTTCTGTATCTTCTGTATCTTGACTGCATCAATGTTACTGTCCTGGTTGTGATAATAGTACCATCGTTTTGCAAAATGTTACCATTGGTGTGAACAGAGTAAAGGTACAGAGTGTATCTCTGTATTATTTCCTATAATTCCAGGTGAATCTTTAATTATCTCAAAAACAAAAAAACTCTTAATTAAAAAGTGCATTGAAAGGTATGCACCTTCTATTGAGAAAAAGACCTGATCTAAAATGATGAGAACCTTATTGTTTCGATATGTGGATTTTCCAAAGCAAAATACATATCCTTGTATATTAAGCCAAGTTGCTTCTTGCATTAACTTTTTTTTGTTTGTTTGTTTTAATCACGAGCAATTTGAGATACCTTGCTGTCTTGTTGCCCTGGAAACAATTTAGCTCCCCGACCCCAGGGGATGAAACAGATAAAGTTTGGGGGGAAAAAAGCCTTCTTTAAATATACCATTCATCCCAGATCAATGACATTTCATTTAATATTTTGAATATCAAAGAGAAATGAAAGCTGCATCATTTTCTTTCAACAAATAAATGAAAGAACTAATAACATCTATCAGTTATGTGCATACTGGCACGGTCAATGAAAAATAATTTGGGACAAGCCTATTTTGAAAACTTTGAGGATCATGGATTTTTAAAACTATAGAAATGTTACTTTACTGGTGAAAACAATATTTGAAAGAAAAATCTCAGTTTGTGCTCTGCAGTGAGTGGAAAACCATCACAAGCTTGATAGATTATCTGATTTGGGGTATTTGGTAAAGAAGGAAGCCTCAACTCTGAGTCATGATTTTTCATGAGACGCTTTGTCATCGGGGATTCTGACAAAAATTCTTAAAAGTGTTATTATTTTTTTTTTTTTTTTGGCTGCCCTGAAATTTGTCAATGTACAGAATGTCAGGACCTTCTTAAGAGTTCTGCTAGGAAATGAAAGTGTAATAGAATATTTAAGGCCTTTAAGGAAACGTCTTCGAGCACCTGGTTAAAATTCAGGCAAAATTAATTTCTTAGAATAAAAAATACAGTATAATTCTCAGGCTAATGTAGGGAGAAGTAACTTGGCCTGAATAATGCCTGGATCATTTGGCTGAAAAGGAAAAATCGCCTTTATTTAGGGCTGTGGGGTCATCACGGTAGTGATGCTGAGCACAAATATGAGCTCCTGTAGCCAAATTGCCATTGTCAAGAGACATTAGAGACAGATATCAGTTCAGATTTCCCAGTGCTTGAAAAGTGAAGCCTCATGTAGTCCAGGATCAAAGTCGGTAAAGACTTATACATTTATCATCTGGCAGGCTCTGTAAACACCATCAAACAGTGCAAACAATTCAGAGTATAAATTTTTAGATGACCTTAAATACGAAATCTGAATTCATAATCCTTTCTTACTGACACAGATAGGGACAGTTGAGGAAGGACTTGCTGAAGATAAGCTTCTTGAATTGAGGACAAAGAATGTAATGGGTCTGGCTTCAGATTAGCAGCTCTGTAGTCCTTTTCCAGGGGACTGGCCTCCAGCAGTGTGACCGATGGAAACTCCAGGCTTGTGGGTTTTGTTTTTGTTTCTATTTTTTATAACCTTGATGTTATAATCAGGTTGTTCTCTTACATACCAACATGAAAAGTAAAAAATGATCAGATGATATTGGTAAAAAAACTGATGTTACAGTGTTGTTGAAGAAGATGATTCCAGTTTTATTTTAAAACACCAACTATGGGGCAACTGGCTGGCTCCCATCAGTAGAGTATGCAGCTCTTAATCTCAGTGTCATTAGCATGAGCCCCATGTTGAGTGTGGAGAATACTTCAAAAAATTAAACGGGGTGCCTCGGTGGCTCAGTCAGTTGGGCATCTGACTTTGTCTTGGGTCATGATCTCACACTTTATGGGTTCGAGCCCTGTGTCAGGCTCTGTACTGACAGCTCAGAGTCTGGAGCCTGCTTCGGGTTCTCTCTCCCTCTCTCTCTGCCCTCTTCCTGGCTTGTGCTCTGTCTCTCTCTGTCTTTCAAAAATAAATAAACGTTAATTTTTTTAATTAAACAAACAAAAAAACACACCAAATATAACTGTGTGTAAGTATGCTCATGTAGGTTTATCAGTTTTTAGGGACAAATTGTCAGGATAAACCAAAACGGTAGTAATGACGGTCTCTGCGAAGTGAGATCCGTCTGGAGTAGGACATTGCTTACGTTTGGTTTTCTCTCAAGTAAACTGCAGGATGGGGGGGTCTGCCCACCTAACACTAATGACATGTTGGAAATACATGATAGTGTAGTTGTAAACTTAGAAAATATAGGCCTCTTTTGTAGATGAAATATTTAAGAGAAAAACAGGTCTGATCTGTAGACCAGGACTGAAATCTGGGTGGATATACTAAAATCCAGCATGGTACAGGGTAATCCCTGCTGTTCTCTGGGCCCTGGCATTCTCACCCTGTAAGAGCAGTTAGGAGACCCTTCAAATAATATTTTAAACCTACGATTCTATGTTCCTGCTTAAAGCACTAATATATCTCTCTGCTGTTACTTTTCTTTCAGAAAAGGAATACAAATATCTTTAAAATGCGATTTTAATGCAATCAAAAGATGTTGTAATGTAATCATTATAATAATAAAATATTATAGTTAAAAATGACTAGGAAAGATGACATTCGCTTCTGGGTTTATTATCAACTGTATTTCTAGGGAAGTAAAGATTTGAAAATAACAATAAAATCTGCAAGCGATTTACACAAAAGCTTTCTCAGTGAAGTAATCTGACCACGACTGTTTCTAATTCCACTAAAGTAATGGCCAATAAAATTTGAGTGTATCACGCAGTACAATTAGGTTAATTTAGATTAAAAAAATTAGAAGTGTGTTATTAAGTGCATTGTATTTTAAAAATGATTTAAGAGATCACATCAATCTTTTAGCATACCTGTTAATAATTAAGGGATGGGGCAAGGTAGTTCTTACAGATGTTTTATCGTATCTTTACGTAAGCTATTGACTAAGAATTCATTGCTCAAAGCAGTCTAGTCCAGGTTTTCAGGAGGTCATTCAGACCCCACTGGAAGATCACTGTCAAATTATAGTCCTGCCTGGGACTGCCTGGGTTTGACATCAGCTTTATTTCCGTGTGACAGAATCTAACACAAAAGAAAAACCGCAGGTGAAAGAGACATAAGGAACACAGCTATGAGGGAAGTTTTATGCTTAAAGGGAAAGAGGAGTGGTTTGAATTTCTAAAAGATGAGAGCATAAGCCCCTTAGATCTTTCAAAGTACCGAAATAGTCATTTTTAAGTAAAAGCAAGACTCGGAGCTTCAGAGAGTTCAGAGAACTTCATCCTGAAGCTACTGTCGCTGCCACACCAGGGATCGTCAGATATCGCAGGGCACTCTGTCAGCTGTCAGGAAATAAATCTCTCTATCAGATGGAGGCCGTCGGAGTTGGAGCAAATACTGCACAGTGTGCCATCCGGGGAGCTCTCAACATGCCTGGCGAACAAGGGGTCCCTGGCGTACTCTGATTTATGTGTATCTGTAAAGTTACTCCTGATACAGTCAAATAAAGACACTGATCAAGAGCGCTGTCACTTGAAATGCTTTCATACCGTGGCCACCTCCCTCAACCTATTGTCCGTGGCTGCAAGGAAAGAAAAGCACCAGATTCCGTTCCCAGCAGTTTCTTCCTTTCCACTGTGACCCCTCTAAAAGACTGTTGCCAGGAGCACCAGTGCTCCCTTCCTGTGCTAGCAGAGAGCAGCAGGTACTTGTATTTGGGTGAGAAAGGTGGCCCTGTAGGTTGTTTCCTCTGTCAGTGGATTCGCCGTATCATCTCAGGATTTCTCAGATGCCTGCCGTGGTCCTTTTCTTGCTCTCAAATTTCTAGGATTCCTAAACACACAACTGGCTTTCCGACTCTGATCATGAGCATGTGGCTTGTGCTATGTTTCATTCCGCGTCACCTCCGAAGTGATTGTATTTCTTCTTCGTTTCATTATACTTCCAATCCTACGAGGTCTGAATTGGACTGGATCTGTGCTAGCAGTAATAGTTAAAAATGTGGATGTCGTTGTTTGGTTGCTGTTGAAATTGGCTATCATTTGTAACTTGCTGCAAGATAGGAATCGGATAAAATCAAAGCAGGGTATATGATGAATTTAATAATGTCTGATACTTGCAAATAAACTTAATTCATATATCAGAGGTTAGTTTCACAAGAAGATGTATAAACGCTCCACGGGAATACATCGTTAGGGACTTCACATTGTGGAGGTCAAAGGCCCAAACACATTTTGGACAGTTGGTGTTGCTGAAAACATAATCGAAGTCAGTGGCCCAGTTCCTGAAAAGCATTATTTTATCAGGGTTTTAAACAGGGCAGGAAAGAAGGAAAGATTTCAGAAGTGCTGAAAAGAAAATAATGAAGACTGACCTTGATTATGAGTGAAAAATCGATTCCTCAATTATGAGGAAAATTTGTTGTATGTTGGAGAATTATGTAGACCTAGCGTAATGATAAAGATTTTTTTTAGCTGAGTTTTTGTTTGCTCCCAATGTAAACAAATATAATTTTAAAACTTAGTCTCTAGAAAATGCTTCATGTTGGACTTACCTATGTACATATTATGCTTTTCTTTACCTTCCCAAGAGAGTAAATACTTGAGAATAGAACTATGCCTTATATTTCATTGTAAGCGACTAGTCGCTTACTAGTCCCTATATTCATAATTTGAATGTAGTAGCTTTGAACAAACATCTGTTGGTTATAAAAATAAACTATTATTCCATGGGATTTGCCCCATTATTTGTTTTGCAAATATAATTGCAGACGCACATATCTTTTGTTTTATTTCCTTACAATATTCGGTTTCTCCCTGCCATCACTACTTTGCTTTGTTACTTTATTTTATTTTATTTTATTTTGCTATTTTATTTTCTTTTGTGTTAGGAAGCTTTTCTAGTACTGGTCTCTATATTCTGAAATGGGATCATTTCTTTCTAACTTTAATGTGGCTTCCATTTTACTCCCATTCAAGTCAGAAAGATTCATATTATGTCATTTATTGCCACCGCACAATCCTTCGATAGATTGTGTGAACTCTTTTGAAAATGATACCTAAGTACTTTTTTACACATTTTGAGACATGGTTTTTAATAGTTTCTTGCTTAAAAGAATTATCCTCATATCTTCCAGAAAGTGCTAGAATTTATGGAAAGAGAAAAAGTGTAAGTCAGCCTGCAGGATGTGGAGACAGGAAATCTTGTTTTTATTTCCATCTCTGACATGTTGTGTGTTTCCACTGCTACAGAAAGAGGCATGATACAATATATTCACGGCAGAAGTTACCATTCAATTTCTGTCCATGGCAGGAAGGGAAGCAGAAATTTTCCCTGAGTTTGAAGGTTCAGCTGTGATCTCACACAGCTATTATTTGGAATACAACAATGGTAAAAGATCCAAAAGGTGCTAGTGGAAAGCAGAATTTTACTGCATGTATTTCCACAACAATTAGAGCAAGAAGGAGGCTGGGTTGGAGTACAGTCTTCTCATGGTTGACCTTGTGGCCACAATGATTTTACTGTACCCAAAATTTGAAAAGCAGTAGTTATGTTTACTGAATATGTGGTATGGAACATTTGAAAGTAGTGTCTTAAAACTCTGCTATTAATTTTATGAGATTTTAAGTTAGTTTCGATGTTTCAAATTTGCAAATTCATCATAGCATATAGAAAACTTGGCTCACTGAGGAGACTTTCTGCCCACGTGCTTCTAATGCCCACACAGAGAAAAAGAAATGGCATATGATAACAACAAGTATCTACTTTTGGTATAGTAAACTTACAAATTAACTGTGATCCACCACAAGTGGCCCATTCAAATTATTGGTTAGCCATGTGGATGCATTTTAAGTAAGTCCTTAAATGGTAATAAAGAACAAAAGCATTTTAAATGAACAACTGTCTTAGTAATAGTTGGTGAGTAAGATTATAGCTAGTTCAGTGAAGTTTTGGTTGGTTTACTTTTTAAAAAGTGATAGGTGGTATCCCATATTGATTCAGCTATGCATATTTTCCATGTCTTTCAATTACACTTCAGGCTCTCTTTCCTTTGGTTATTGATTGATTGATTTTTAATTTGACTATACTTTATAGGCAATGTTACATTAGTTTCAGATATACAACTTAGTATTTGACAAGTTTACACATTATGCTATGTTCACAGTAAGTATAGTCACCATCTGTCCCGTTACATCTCTGGTACAATATCATTGACTGTATTCCTTATGGTGTCCTTTTTATTTCCGTGGCTTATCACTCCATAGCTGGAGGCCTATATATCCCTTTCCCCTTTACCCATTTTGTCCAACTCCCCACCCCCTCCCCTCTGGCAACCATCTGTTTGTTCTCTGGTTTTATAGTTCTTATTGTGTTTCTGTGTATTCATTTTTTGTTAGATTCCATTTATGAGTGGAATCGTATGGTTTTTGTCTTTTTCAGGCTGACTTATTTCACTTAGCATAATACACTCTAGGTCCATCCATGTTGCCTCAAGTAGAACAGCCTCATATTTTTATGGCTGTGTAATATTCCAGTGTTTTGTGTGTGTGTGTGTGTGTGTGTGTGTGTGTGTATGCGTGTATGTCACATTTTCCTTATCCATTCATATATTGATGGACATCCATCTATTGAGGACATGATGCCCCAATGTCTTGGCTGTTATTAATATCCTGCAGTAAACATGGGGCACATATCTTTTCAAGTTAATGTTTTCATTTTCCTTGGGTAAATACCCAGTGCTAGAATTATTGGATTATATGGTATTTATGTTTTTAATTTTCTTAGAAATCTCCATACTGTTTCCCACAGTGGTTGTACCAATTTACATTCCTACTAAAAGCGCATGAGAGTTCCTTTTTCTCCATATCCTTGCCAACACTTGTTTCTTGTCTTTTTGATTTTAGCCATTCTGACAGGTATGAGGTAGTATCCTATTGTGGTTTTGATTTGCATTTCCCTAATAATTAGTGATGTTGAGCATCTTTTCATGTGCCTCTTGGTCACCTCTCTTCTTTGGAAAAAGTGACTCTTTAGTTCCTCTGCCTATTGTTTAATTAGATTGTTTCGTTTTATTTTTATTTTATTTTAGAGAGAGAGCATGTGCATGTCACAGGGGGAGGAGTAGAGGGAGATAGAGAGAGAGAGAGAGAGAGAGAGAGAGAGAGAGAGAGAGAGAATATCCCAAGCAGACTCTACATTCAGCATGAAGGCTGATGCATGGCTCAGTCTCACAACCACAAGATCATGACCTGAGCTGAAATCAAGAGTCAGAGGCTTACTGTTTGAATCGCCAAGGTGTCCCTATTTGTTTTCATTTTTGGTGTTGAGTTGTAGAACTCCTTATCAGATATATCATTTGCAAATATCTTTTCCCATCCAGTAAGTTGTTGTTCTTGTTATCTTGATGATTTCCTTTGCTGTACATGATTATTCTTTTAAATTAATTCTAACACTGAACTGACATTATTGATATTATACTTTTTTTTTTGGTGCAGTGGGTTTGATGATGAGTGTGATGTATTTGACATTATAAGTCGTATTTGATATTACTAAACTAATATTTATGTTTTAATACCACATCCAATTTTGAGAATAAAAACAAGTCATATTACTAGCTTTGAATTCAGACCATTAAAACTAATTTATGTGTAGGTTTTGAGTTCTTTGTAAACTACCCTCTTACATCACTTTGTTATGCAAAACTTATTAATTCTTATTTTTATACTTTGCATGAAGATAATATTTGATAATCTTTCATTAGTTATAGTTCAGAGAAGAGGTAGGATTTTGGGGTGCTTGGGTGGCTCAGTTGGTTAAGCGTCCAACTTCAGCTCAGGTCTTCATCTTGCAGTTCATGGGTTTGAACCCCGCGATGGGCTCTGTGCTGACAGCTCGGGGCCTGGAGCCTGCTTCAGATTCTGTGTCTCCCTCTCTGCCCCCCCACTTGTGCTCTGTTTCACTCTCTTGCTCTTTCAAAAATGAATAAATGTTAAAAAATTTAAAAAAGAAAAAAAAGAGGTAGGGTTTTAAAAGATTATTCGTAATGAAATTAGAAATTATTCTAAACCTATGTTGGAAATGTCTGACCTATCCTTAAAATGGACACATTCAAGAAAATAAAATAATTAGTAGTAGTAAAAATAATACAGTGCCTGGCACTATTGCTAACATCAGCCATTATGAAAGCACAGCTTACACTGTTTCCTCATTTCTAAGATGTCAATATCTGTAAAAGGTACCATCGATTTAACATCAGCTCTCCTGGGGAGGGGACAGAAATGGCTGGCAGGATTCTTTTGAAATCCATTGTAGGATGCATCCAAATTTAGGAAATGTTAAAATGTGAAGAAATGTTGGTATCTGAGAATTGAAGAAATGTGGTAATGTATCTGTGTGTTTACCATCTGTGATATTCCAAATGAAACCCACAGTTTTGCAGTTGACAACTTTTCATCTGGTATGAACATCCTGAAGCTATTACAGCTTTGCCGAGGTTGTTGTAAATGTGTCTATAATAATGAATGGGTACAGCTTGATATCACTGATTGTGTGATCACTTTTCCCTCTGTAGTTAAGTTTGTAAATGCATGAAAGGCATTCTGAAGTATTTCACTATATAGTAACATCCTGTTTCTATGTCTGAAGAATGTCCTTTGGGATATAGGAAATATAAACATTACTTGGAAGAAATGAAAATCATGAGAAGAGATAAATCGTTATAAAATGAATTACTCCTGACAGAGTTTTTCTCTTCAATAAAAGTTTGTCATGAGCAAACTTTTAGGTGTAAAGTGGAATCTGATATTGTGAAGTGGGTTTTATTTAAAGTTGCATTCTTGATATTTGACTTAGCATAACATAACTACGACAAAAAAATGACATTATTAATGAAATAAACATGTTCATTAGGGTAAGGAGGCTTACATGAATAAGAGAAATGGCTTTTTTTTTTTTTTACAGGAAACAGGCCTACATTATCCATATTGTTTTTGCCTTGGTTGTAGTGTTTATACGGTATTTATATAAAAGATTAAAACATCTGATAGTAATTCAAGGTTTACACATGATACCCATGTAACAGTTTCCAGACACAGAGAATTGTGCAACACATTCAATACTTACATTGGAATACATACATAAATACACAGATATCTTCCCTGTCAGTACAAAATTGCCACCAGGCTATTATTTTGATCCTATGGACGGATGTAAAACAAGGAGAATGGGATGAATTGAAATGGTCTTAATGAAGTCTCTTATAGGTTTAATTAGGTATGCATCAGCTCAAAATACATCTGGACCATAAAAGAGGCATAATGAGTATCTGAACTAACAATTTGATGTTGTTGTTATTTTGTTGTTTTCAAAATTCTTCTGTGTATGTTGGTGTACCTGGAAGTGAGTTTCAGGAAAGATCGTACCTGTTACTTGCAGTGGTTTCTTCTGGTGTGAGTCATGGTTATGTTTAGTGTGTGTTAGTGTGTGTGCGTGTGTGTGCACACATGCATGCACTACTATTTACAGTAGTGCAAATACTGTAAATAGATTTGGAAGTGTAATCAGGAAGGTCACAGAAGCAAAAACCCAAAGCCCACATCTTATGGGCATTTAATTATAAAAGTATTTTTTCAAAAATTGTTGTTATTTTACAGGTAACAATAATGTAGAAAGAAGTCATAAAAATGACAGAAAAATCCATTCACTTTTCATAGTTTTAGTAACTTGTTTTCTTATTCTCATGTACCTTCATTCCTTGTTTTATTTACATGTATTCTGTACATATGATTCCTTCTAATGAGAATACAGTTTTTCATTCTACTTTTTTAACTTACTACTTTAAAGTGTAGGACACTTGGGGGCGCCTGGGTAGCTCCGTAGGTTAAGCATTTGACTTTGGCTCAGGTCATGATTTCACAATTTGTGGGTTCCAGGCTAGTTTCACGTTTTGTGCTGACAGGTCAGAGCCTGGAACCTGCTTTGGATTCTGTGTCTCCCTCTCTCTCTGCCCCTCTTCCACTCACACATGCACATGCGCTTTCTCTCTCTCTCTCTCTCTCAAAAATAAATAAACATTAAAAATTTTTTTAAGTAGGACACTCATTTGATGACCCTTTGCAAAAGTGATATAGTGATAAGAGTCTTTAGTGATGAATTCAAAGATCTGTAAGCAACTAGACTATACAGTATATTTAGAACTATTTACATTGAATATCATAACACGGCAATGGAATTTAAAAAAATTATTTTCCTCCTTAAAAGCCATTGTAAATTTACATCATATTTTAACTCTTTGCATTGATGTCATCATGTGTAACCAGGGTATTTTGCATTTGTGAACAAAAATATAAAGTGATGAAATCACAGTTATCAAAAACAAACAAAAACCAGATAACCAAAGCCAGAAAAGAAATAAAATATCATATGATGTAGTATTCAGACATAGGGAGGCACCAGTATAAGAAGTAGCAGAATGAAGAGGAGTGAACTAAGAATATATGTTGAGAATATTTCACTTTAGTTTAATTGTACTATATTCCCCCCAAAAACAAAGTTTTTCTTTATGTTTTAGCACTTTGTATCTACACGTTTCAGTTGAGAAACAAGGTAGATGATTCACCTGTCTATTTTGTCAATTTAAATTTTAATCTCACTTTTGCTTCTTGTTTCCTATTTAAATATGTCCTCAGTGTAAAGGTAGTGTTTGTGTGAATTGAGTTTATGTGTGTGAAACATGGCTATTTATTACTGTTATCACAAAATTTTGGTTAATCATATTAAATAAAACCTATCCGTTTTGTAGTCAATGGCACTTTTCACGATTAAAATTATAATGAATTTGGTATAATGGAGTACTCTAACTTTTTAATAATTTCTCATTTATTCTTTTAATTTCTAGATTTCTTCATTGTACATTATATATAAATATATGTACATGTAGGGTTATGGTAATGGTCTAAAATATATTAACAGGAATTGTTTTGGTTTGAAATGCTTCTCAAAGGTGAAGTGTATGCAACTCTTTGATAAATATAAGCAATTTTTTATTTCATTGTCCCAGGTGAAATGATCCAATTGCAAATCACAGAACTATGTTTATACCTCTCAGTGACTAAGATAGATTCTTTGAGTTTGCTTTTCTGTATTTTATGTAATGAAACTTTTCATGAATTCTAAATATAAGATGTATGTTTATTAAATTGTTTTTACCTCCCTGAGAATTATAATATCCTCACCCTCCCGGGGGCTAGTTTCTACTTATCAAGTAGATACATTAAATACTTCCCCTGTCAAATGTCATGATCAACAATGATAAAAAGAAATTAATTTGATAAAAGTAAGATAATAAGAAAACACAATGGAATCTTAAGATAGAATCCATAAATGTTAGAATAGAAATTAAATAAGAAATCAATTAACTACTAACAACCTATTTTTAAAAGAGGAAACTCTTTGTATCTATTTGCAATAAGTGTGGAATATTTTCATGGACAGTGATTGTATTTTCACAATATTAGAAAAAGTGGGAATACTTCTTTCCTAGTAAATTTTAAAGTGTGGAATTTATATTGTTAAAATTTTTAATTTACTCAAGAAAGAGGTAACAAACCTCTGCAGATCAGCAATTTCAAGAGTACATCAGAGAATTATATCTAAAAATGATATCAGAAACTCTGAAGAATGTGTGTGATTTTCAGTCTTCCATCAACCCAGCATGGGATTATATTAGTCTCAGCATCTCATCTCAACTGAGAGTCTCTGGAGTGGAAAAGTAAACATTTAAGAATAGTGAGGAAAAATCTGAAAATGGGGGTAGAGAAAAAAAATAGAGGAAACCAAAACAAAACCAAACAAAAACAAACCCAGAAAGCCAAGAATCTGGCTCTAGCATGTAGAGAGATTTAGTTTATATTCAAGACACCTTTACAAAACAACAGTCTATTTACTGGGGTAAGGGGGAGAAGGGAAAGAAACACACAATGTTGAATCCCCAACTTGCAATTTAGTTCCAGAGAGCTTGAAAAAGTACAGCCTATGTTTATGTAATTTGTAAATTAGAATGCATACATACGCAAAAAATACATTTAAGTAAATATCTGAAGAAAACACATTGCTTATACAATTCAGAAATTATAAATTTAAAGTTACTACGATGGATTTGACTATTTAACATGTCAAACTTCTGAATGGACAGAAATCAGCGCATATAATAAACACATTTGAAGGACAAATGAAATTATACATGTGTCTGTATACACTCATAATATGTATAGCTATATGTATGTATATATATATATATATATATGTGCATGTGTATGTAATAATAAGTGTTAATAGACCTAAATGTACATGTAACTCATGCAAAGCAATGAAAAAGTGTCCAATAACTTAAGAGAAATATAGGCAGAGGAGTAGGGGTAAGAAAGTAAAACAATACAAAACAAAACAGAAAGAACCAAATCGTTTGAAACCTCGAGCCTCAAAACATTAAGTAAAAACCATACAGTGATTGGTAATGATTTAAAACATAAGGTTGTATTTAGTGTCTTCAGGTAGATTAAGAAGGTTGGATTTTGTAATTCTTTATCCAGATTGGAAATATATACAAATTTTCCGTATCTAATTCTACTAATAGGATTTGAAATGAGGAAAATATTGGATCAGTGTTCAAAGAAAAATATACAAGAGTGTTCATTTCAGTGATATTTTTAATACTCCTAAATCAGAAACAAATTTAGTGTCATTTTATGATAAAATATACATACTAAAAACAATCATGAGGTTAGTAAAACGGATTATGTAGATCAAACTTTGCTAAATGGGAATAACCATGCTATCCTTTGTAGTGTAAAAAGACACATCATGAAATAGAAGGGTTGCATTTTTATAAACTAAGATTATTTAATATGATTATCTATGATATATGAGGGAATGTATCTGGAAAGTTATCAAAGTATAAGTCAGAGTATTGAGGGGGAGAGGATTTAAAAATACTTTTTAATGTTTATTTTTGAGAGAGAAGAGAGAGAGAGAGAGAGAGAGAGAGAGAGAGATCACAAGTGGGGGAGGGACAGAGAGAGACAGAGACACAGAATTCTGAAGCAAGATCCAGGCTCTGAGCTGTCAGCTTAGAGTTCAGTGCGGGGCTTGAACTCACAAACCATGAGATCATGACCTGAGCTGAAGTTGGACGCTTAACTGACCTGAACCGCTTAGGTGCCCCAGAGGGAGGGGATTTTTTTATTCAAAATACAAATCAAGGTGAGATGTTCAAGGGACAGAGGTCATATTTTATAAGGTGATCAGGTCCCAGAGAGGAATATTTGAGCAGAGACTGATGAGAAGCTAGTTAGGACATAACGTTGAGAATGGCATATTGCTTGAAAAAGCAAGAAGCGAGTATAAAGGCTTTGTGTCAGAAACACATTTGTTGTGGTTTAGGTACAGAAGACAGATGTGAATGATAGGGAGATTTTTAAGCCAGGTAAAGTGAGGTCTACAATGCCATCACAAGGGAGCTTGAAAGTCATTGGATGGATTTAGCAGAAGGCTGTCATGATCCAGCTTGCCCTTATGGGTCCCTGTGGCTTAACACTGGACTTAGAGACAAAGACAGAAACAGTTCCTCATAGCTTTAGTAGGTTACTCTAATCATCCACCAGAGAGATAATGGCACCTTATACCATGTTGATAGTTTTGAAAGTGGTGAAAAGCGACAGGCTTCTGGAGATATTCTGGATGTAGATTCCAAATGAAGTGCTGATTATTTTGATGTAGGGGATGAAGGAAAAACAAGAATAAGCCAATTTTAGCCCGAGTGGCTCTATTCTTAATTTTATTCAATATGCCTTGATTTAAATTCATATTTAGAAAGCCACACATGCCAAGTGTTACCATACTGAACAGAGCAACTCTAGACAATAAGGGTGAAAAGGGGACAGAAGTTGAGGACTGTGTTTTTGGGCTGCTCCAAGTTCAGGGCTTAGACTCAGAAATAGGCAGACCAGGAGAAAAGCAGGAAGTAGTAGCAGGAGTGAGGGGCAGGAGCTAAGAGAGTGTGGCTCTACAGGTCCAGTGAAGATACAGGAGGGGACAGATCTACTGGGTCAAGTGCTGGCTGTAAGTTTTGTCAGATATGCATTTAACAAGGAGGAAAGACTTCGACCTTGAATGGTGTTTTGTGACTGGTGTGTAGGGAATGATGCCTCATTTCATTCGGTTCAAGAAGGAATCCAGCCTTTTCTTTTGTGTGTATGGCTCCCATTCATTCCTCATCAATTGGATTGCAAAGTCTTGAATGTATATTTCTCTGTCTTTTATGTTTTTATATGAATAATTGTCTGACAGAATATTTTTTAATAATTTAAAGGGTTAGACATACCTGCTTTTTATTTTAAATGTCATTTTATTCTTAAAACTTTTTCATCATTTCTGAAGTACATGAATTAGTTAACAAATGATCAAAAGCCAATTGTTCAATAAAAAAAAAACACAACAAAATATTTAAACTGTAAAATGGAAGAAAAATAAGACTCCTGAATACTGGTTAGGGAGATTTGCAACCATGGTCCATACTTTAAAAAAAGGGTTTGTCAAACTCAGTATAATATTAATGTCATCTATACAATTAAAAATAATGCTAATCCACTACTGTTGATTAATGTCTAAAACCAACAATCATTCTCATAAGGGAAACGCTTTCTCTAATTGTTTGGAAGTGCCCTTAGGTTAAAAGACGCAATAATGCCTATGATTACCCAGACAAAAGAAACAGCACTATCTAGTTTTGTATTAGTATACATAAAGTAAAAGGTAAGATAGTGAATATGAGGATTCTAGTGTGCAATCAAATTAAATGATGCAGATAAATATCACTTCCCAATTTCACATTTTAATATGTAAAGGCCATTTAAAATGGAAATTTTTCTGTGGGGAAAACTGACAAAAATTTCAAACATCACTTTATTCTTTTGACAAACTGCTCTTTCATTGTCTTTGTAAAAATGTTTATGTGGAGAATATTTTATTGAATGTAAAAGAAAGACATTATTTGAGTGAACTGTGGTTAACAGATAAATACCTACAGCACTGAGTGTAATGAAATAAGTATTTTTATCTTTCTGAAAGTAAACATTTGAAAAATTATGTATAATTGCTTACAGCAATACAGTTTCCAAAGCTCAATCAATTAAAGTGACAAAACTTTTATGAAGTAGATTAAAACATTAACCAACAAACAGAGGTGGCCTATTTGGCAGAAAATGAAATACAGATGATGGGAAACTGCATGAAAATTGAAAACTATCCCCTCCCCCAAATCTCCAAAATCACAATTTACACATTTTTCTGACACAATATTAGCGACTGTACAAACAAGGGAAGATCATAGAAGGGTTCAAAACCACAAACACACTGCACACACACACACACACACACACACACACACACACACAATATTCTTCCCTCAAGTGGTTCTGATGTTCAGGTTAGCACCACTGGCTATGATTTGTGAAGCTGCTGAGTTATTTTCTGTAGAGAATAAATTCATCTTCAACCAATTCCACATTTGGACAACTTTATCATTTCAGACCAGTGTGCATTTGGCCTTTATGTCCTGTTCTCATTCTTGTCAGATACTTGTCAGTATCTTTACAGGCTGGTCCTTGCAAACAAATTTTTTGTGCTAATTTGGATATTGAACTGTAAATTTCAAGTCATCTCCTCCCCCATTTACAAAGGTTTTATCAATTACTGATTTATAAAAGATTAGATGAAAAATATTTAAACTATCTGGCATAGATCTTAAAAAAAATTAAAGATTCACATGAATAAGCCATGATTAACTTTGAAACTTCTAACTGAGGAAGTGACATCCTTCTTGAGGGTATAATTTGTGCATTCTTCCAAATTCTTAACCTATTACTTGATTATACCCGGAAGAAATAGGCAGATATTTTTACATTTTTCTTTTTTTCTGTGGCATCTAAAGTTTGTCAGCAAATCTCTACATCATTGACTGATATACTGCGTTTGGCGAGAGCCAAGATTTTTTGTAGTAATTGGCAGAAATGCTGTAAAATTATAAAGTAAACATACACACAAGCAAGAAACTATAGCAATGAAGAGCTTGCAGGCTGTCCTCCTATAAAATTAGTTGTAATTAATGGTCATGTAAAATATTCTGTATAGATTTTCAATGTGGGATGCTGATGTGAAAACAATGTGTATAGGATGAAGTTATTTGCACTGTGCAGAATTCAATCTGCATCAGCCTACCCACTTTCTTCCCACAGGTAGACACAGTTTATGCCATTTATTTGGTTTAACTTGAGAGAATAAATCTGATCTCTTACAGATATTTCCTGTCCAAATATAAATCTACCTCATGTGGACTAGTGCAGTGTTAATTAGACTCATTTATTTATTTTAACATGAATATCATTGGATTAGAGGGAATCATCTTACGGACTTAAATATTGATTTAAACTGCTCAATGTATAAACATGTTTACACACTTAAATTTTGTTTTAAGTGTTCCGTAACATTTACTCTTGGAAAATCAGGAATTTTTAAAATATTATATAAATATATATATTTACATATGTATTTATATTTTATATTATATAAATATATATATATTTATATATATTAAATATATATATATATCATCCCTTTTATTTGTGGAAACCTCAAAAATGCAGAATTTATTTGAAGTATACTTATTTTCTGACAGTTGTGTAAATGTCTTATTTTTATTTCCCATGCATATTCTATAATGATTTAGTTCAGAAATTCAGTGCTAGCATGCTGACATCCATATCCTTATTATTGAACTTAATGTGAACATGATACTTCAGAGGACCTAATTTTTTTCAACTTATTCAGGATTTTTTCTTACTATTTAAATAATCATTATATATCTATACATTATATTTTTAAAAACTGAAGTATTGCCTGGCATGTGTTATATTACATTTCCTGCTCAGTTGGTTAAAAAAACATTTCATTTTCTGTCATAAATGGGTCAGTCACAAAATAATACAATTTAATGGAAAGGATACGGGATTAACATTGTCATGAACTGATTTGACTCTTGGTGACATGACTTTGAGAAAATTGCTTGGTGCCTCATTTTCCTAATAGGCAATGTGTGGTGTATAATGATACTTTTTAATTCATATACAAATGAAAAATCGATATACATTGTTGACCTGGCATCTAATTACTAATTAATAGATGTTAGTTACTGTTATTTTGTTGTTATTGTTATTATCATGCCAACTTGTGGATTTTGTGTTAGCCAAACATTTAGTGGCTCCTGTTTTGGATTTCCCAGGGTGAGACTGAGATGGACACTTTTCAAGGTAGCAGTGACGTCCCCTGAGGAGTCAGTAGGATGCTGAGGGAAAATGGATGGTTCTCTGCATATTGAATCCCAAATTAGAAATCAGAATGCAGCGTTCATTTCTGACCATTATTTGTGGTTTTAGTGGTGGCTTGGTTCCCAGACATGCTTACCAAAATATAATGAATCCAAAATATAGATGCTTTAGTTGAATATTCTGGGAATTTAAATACCATTGAGAACATTGTTATAAGCAGATGATATACTATGCCGAGATATCAGGCAGACAGCTTGCAAATATGTCTTGGAAATCTGATTGCATTCTTCCATGTGGATTTACTGTATTATGGTATAGAGACTTTTGATTTTAAAATTGCTGTGAAAAATACATATTTGTTGCCACACATTACACGTTTCTCAATAAAGTACGGATACTAACTTCAGAGAAATGTAACACAGAAAAATACTACTGGGCCACATTAAGACACTTACCCATATGGCTCGATAAATAAATGTCGAAATTAAATAACAGCTAACAAGTAACAATAAATGTTGGCTAACCCACTCAAGTAATTTTTAAATAATTTGTTTTGAATTAATCAAATGGGGAAGGACTGACAATGTAATGCCTAGTGGGGAAAAAAAAATCCCATCTCTTACATAACCCTCTCAACAACGACTTGTGCAAAAAGGCTAGGTTGAGTAGTAACTACACTAAAGCATCAAAAGATACATCAGAGCATGTTTGGTTTATGTTATTCGGAGCCTTGTTTGCTTTTATTTTCGATTTGGCTTGCCTTGTTTAGTTTTGGTCATAGAAGCATATCTTTCAAATATGGCATAAGTGGGAAGTTTACATCCTGGCAATTTCTTTCTTTCTTTCTTTCTTTCTTTCTTTCTTTCTTTCTTTCTTTCTTTCTTTCTTTCTTTCTTTCTTTCTTTCTCAGCACATGGAATTTTCAGAGCCATCTTGGTTGTTGGTGGCACAGGAATTCAGGAGCCACTTGGGTTCCACCATTAGCCTTTCTCCTAGGGCAGCAATATGTCCACCAAGAACAGAAAAGGATTCTGAGGGGAAGACTCTTGCTAAAAGCAAAATAGACCTGACTTTTGCCTATTGTTTTCCATAAGCCAAAAGACAGGGTCAGTGCGTAAGTCATGAGTGAGAATGTGAGGATACAAAGAAAGGGACATGGATGTTGAATGGAAGAATCACTGTCTTCTCCCCTCCACCTTTTATATGCTTGATACCAAGTTTATAATTTTGTATTCTCCAGCAAGTAGCCAGGTAGATTTTAAGGTCATTGTTTAAAAAAAAATTAGTATAGTGATTTTACATGATGTTCCTCTGGTGGACCTTGGGAGTAAATATTTCCACCAGCGTGCCACTCAATGTTTATAAAACAGTTGACAACAACGTTGAAGTAGGATGGAAATATCAGGATGAAAATGGTTTCAAAATTGGTCAGGACTTGATTGTAATTTTGTGAAATGTTGGGTAATGAATGATATCCTTTTTCTAATAGCCCTCAACGTTTATTCCCCACTCCCTTAACATTTCTGATACCTCTGTCATTGGTCTCTAAAAACCTTGAAAAGGAATCCTTGAGTAGATTCAACTTTGATATCATTAAATTTACCTCCCTAGAATTTGTAAATTTTCCTGCTGACACAGAATATTGAACTTAATGGAAACCGAAACAGGAGACCCTGAAAAACAACACATATCTCAGTCACTGAGCGAGAAGAATTTCCATACAAACAAGGTTCACAAAACCTAATCAGTGAGGGATTAGTGGCCATCATCATTAGCAAATGCAGAAACGTTTCATTTATTCATTTGCCCATTCATTCAATAGTTCAACAAATATTTATTTAGTTAGTTAGTTAGAGTATCACTGACCCACAACGTTACGTTAGTTTCAGGTGTACAATATAGTGATTTCTTGAATGATTTCTAACTTAAGGGGATTGACTCTGCATGGTCCTAATTGCATACATGAAAAAATTTAAAAAAAATGAACAAACAAAAACAGAAACAGATCCATAAATACAGAAAACAAACTGGTGGCTGCCAGAACACAGAAAGGGGGGGGGAGATGGCCAAAATGGGTGAAGGGGAGTAGGAGGTCAGGCTTCTAGCAGTGGAATGAGTAAGTCACAGAGATGTAAGGTGCAGCATAGGGAATGTAGTCAGTGATACTGTAATAGTGTTGTCTGGTGACAGATTGTAGCATGACATAATGTATAGAGCTGTCCAATCACTATGTTGTACACCTGAAGCTAATGTAACATTGCGTGTCAGTGTACTTCAGCTTGAAAAAAGAAGTTACAGAAAGAGTTTTTTCAATGTGTTTTTAAACTTTATTTTGAGAAAGAGAGAAAGAGACGAGAGGGAGAGCAAGCATGAGCAGGGGAGAGGCAGAGAGAGAGAGGGAGAGAGGGAATCTCAAGCAGGCTCCACACTCCACATGGAGCCCAACATGGGGCTCAATCCCAACAACCATGAGATCGTGACCTGAGCTGAAATCCAGAGTCCGATGCTTATTAACCAACCGAGCCACCCTGGGCACCCTGATAGACTTTTTTGTAAAGCAATTATTGCCTGGAGCATGATGAGATAATTGTTAAGCTATTTATCAAAAATAAAATAGAAAAAATGTTAAGACAGAAGCTGCTAGAAAGAGTATGAGAGATGTAAATGAGATGTAACAGAGAAGTAACACATACATTAAAGGAGTTCATAGAAAAGATATAAGAAGAACAATTGAAGTTATAAATAAGAATACTTCCGAATGAAATTCTTGAATCTGTGATCTTTATCTAGAAATTTTTGTGTAAAATTATTATCATTATAATTAATTATTATAATTATATGTATATATATAATATATTCAGTATATATATATATATATATATATATATATATATATATAATCAGTATAGTAATATAACTGATTCTTTGATTCTTATAGTTTCTGGACAGCAGGGATTAACAATTATATGATCAGGAAGAGAAAAAAATGTCATGCATGAGAGGCAGAGATGATATTAAAAATCAAAGCAGACCTATCAACCAATCAGACAGGAAGTGGGTTATCCATGTACAAACCACTGCTGACTGACGTTAGTTAGTTAATTGTATTCAGAGTTAGAGATTTTGTCTGGGAGAGACAAGTCTTTTCACGATGTTTATTCTTCAGACTGTCTCCCCTCACAGTGACTGTCACATTGGGTGACTTCTGTTGCTATTATTCTCTGTGACAATATCGAGGGCTCATAGGAAATGAATCCATCATATTCTGACTTTGGGAAGCGGGGTTGAGAGTGTTATAGCATTTGTACCTAAAAGAGCTTTTATTTGTTTGTTTAATACCTAAAGCACTGTCTTTTGAAACTTTGTGGCTTTTATTAGTAGATATTAAGTTTATTCCCATTAAGACAACTTAAAAAATATCAGTAGCCTTAAGGAGTCTTTCCATTGGAAGCCCTTTTCACCAGAGTCTGCTGGTTTGGTTTTAACTGATGGGTAAGCTATGGGAAGCCTCCCTCTCACAAAGGTCTGTTCCTCTCCCTTGGCAGACTGTAGACCACTGAATGTGAAGATACCCATTCATGTTTTTTTTTTTTTTTCCTCCAGAGCTTATTGGAAAACTCATGATTATTTTACAACTTTTTTAAACAATTCTCTCACTCAATCTTGTTCAGTGTTCGAATATATATTCCTTTTGTTAAAGACAACTTGGATATTCATGACTTAATTGCATATAGAAGAGTAAAATCTACTCTGTATAACTCCTTCAACACTCAGAGTGAGTTGTACTCAGCAAAATACTCTATGTTGGTTTTATGAAAATCACTTAACTGGTAGAAAGAAAAAAGAATATATTTTCTACCTTCCTTAGTAATCTAAATATACTTATCTTGGATAGAAGTATATGTGGTTAAGATCACTTGGAGTTTGTAAAGATTCATTTCACATGGTACTGGGGAAGCAAAAAGTAATATGTAGGATCGCTTAACACACATTTAATATAATTTTGGTGGACCTGATGACTTTCGCATCATATATAAATTGCATTTTAAAATTCTTCCTACTTATTCAGTGTTCAGAAACTTACTATATTCAGGAGTATATTCTAGCATTTTCTTACTGTTTTACAAATTACATAGAAATTATGCCATTGTATTTAACAGTGGGACATTTAACTTTTTTTTTCCAGACTTGAATGCAGCGATCATGTAAATTAGAGAAAGGAGATAAAAATAACTTCTGAACTATTCTTCTCATGTGATGTTTATTCTGGATGAAGCACTAAGATCGCTCATAGAGGTGTATCACTGTGAGTATTTTCTAATGAAATTAGAATGTTGTTTTTTGTGTGTTTCAATAACGTCATATGTGCTACACTTTACCATAATTTAAGAATAACATATATAGATTAACAAAACACAGTAACATATAGTGTAGGAGCAGTAATAGGCAGAATACTGCAAAACTCCCGAAATACTTGCTGATAAGAGAAAAGCTCTTCATCTCTATAAATAAATAAATAAATGTTTGGGGTAAACCAAAGTGAAGGGAGGGACAACATATCAATTGTTTACCATGTCATGACAGCCTGTGCCAGAATATATTTAGTAGTGTGACAGTTTTCTGATGAGAAAGTAAAATAATTACAAATCTAGGCTGGGAAGAATGATGGTCTTACCATGAACAATCAATACATTATGAGTTATAAGATTACAAATATAACAAATGAGATACTTTTATAAGGCAGAATGCTTAAATGTTGGTGATATTTTTAAATCTATTGAACCATCAGTGATAATAGCCATGAGTTGAGTTTTTCAAATGCTTCATCTGTACCTTATTAAGTTATCAAATGCTCTTTACTCACCACATCTGCAGTTTAATCATACAGAACTATTACATTCGGACAGAATAAAAATGAACAAAACCTTGCAAAAACCTTGTCAATTGACCCGAGGGCTTGGTTTGGTCATACAAATGAAGATCTATACTTTCCACATAAAATTCCACAGCATCCTACTGTAATTCGTGAGTAAGTGCTATTATGACTGGTAAAGAGGATGAAATGATAGCCATTTTGCTGGCGGACTACAGGTGGCCAGCTGAATCTCTTAGGTTGCAGTGTCTTTGATAGTTCCATGAATGACACAGAAAAACATAACCTCTGGGGGAGATTGTATTTAATAAGAAAACCTCCAGACAATTAAGCATTCTTGGGGTTTTAAAAGTCACCTGTAGGGGCGCCTGGGTGGCGCAGTCGGTTAAGCGTCTGACTTCAGCCAGGTCACGATCTCGCGGTCCGTGAGTTCGAGCCCCGCATCAGGCTCTGGGCTGATGGCTCGGAGCCTGGAGCCTGTTTCCGATTCTGTGTCTCCCTCTCTCTCTGCCCCTCCCCCGTTCATGCTCTGTCTCTCTCTGTCCCAAAAATAAAATAAAAAATGTTGAAAAAAAAAATAAAAAAAATAAAAAAAAATAAAAGTCACCTGTAGAATCTCTGCAGATACTCAGAGCTCACCAGCAGGGCCTTCCCATTGGTCAGGTCCGTGCACTACAGATAGCTACACATTTTATTTATTTATTTATTTATTTATTTTTTTTAAATTACAACTTTTTCAACGTTTTATTTATTTTTGGGACAGAGAGAGACAGAGCATGAACGGGGGAAGGGCAGAGAGAGAGGGAGACACAGAATCGGAAACAGGCTCCAGGCTCCGAGCCATCAGCCCAGAGCCCGACGCGGGGCTCGAACTCACGGACCGCGAGATCGTGACCTGGCTGAAGTCGGACGCTTAACCGACTGCGCCACCCAGGCGCCCCTAGCTACACATTTTAAATGTCACCCTGGAATAGAGTCAAATATGGCTTATGTTTTGACTTGTGTTATTGACCCCCAAAGTAATTCAGATAACGAAAGGTCTTTTTAGATATCCTATGACATACTGACATTTTTTCCCCTAAAACTGAACACATAGTTTGGGAAAATTCTTATGAATGTAACAATTTATATTTCATTTACTTGATCATAATTCCAGAGGTATTTCACCTAATAGAGTACCAACTTAGATTTTCCACTTCAAATTTTGAAAATGTTATGCATAGTAAAGTTTAAGTCGTTCCAAGACTTGGGGTAATGGGTCTCATTCCTATTTTAAATGGGTAAGTAAAAGTTTTCGAATCAGTCTCAAGACTTGTTTCCTTTAGCTGAGTGTCATAATTTTTATTCTCTCATTATCTCATAAAAATATGTATTCACAATATGACTGAATAATAAAATTGATTTAAGGCCAAATACCCCTGGAGACAAAGTCACACTTATTAAACATGTTACTTATTCTACTAAAGAAGAAATTCAATTTTAATGTCTTTTAAAATACAATTTTTCGAGGCAGGGTCATAGAAAAGTTTTCATGAAAGTAAATATTCCTGTAAAAAGCAGACACTACTCTGAAGCAAATTATTTTTAATCAATATTGTTGGTTACTTGCATCTGAGAGAAATCTGTGAGTTGCTTTAAAACTATTAATCTTCTTCCAGAATGTCCTAGACCATTTATCAGAGCCATGTTGTCAAATACAGATTTGCAGAAATAATGTTCAGTGTCATTTAAGACTAAGTGATATTCAAAACCATACGGTTGAACACACTTAAATGGTTTAACACCATGTTCAGTCTATAAAATTCCCTTTGATCTAATCATTTTATTATATTTTGTGTCAATGTACGCATGTGTGTATTTTAATGACTATGATTAGAAGGATGAATATGTATAGAAGTTCCCATCTACCAAGAAGGCAACCTGGTTTAAGAAATTCTTTTTATTAAGCAAAACGTATCAAGCCCTCTAGTGGTGTTGGTATATAAAATATTTCACTGAGATGTTTGCTTAATAAGAGCATTTGTTTGTGTTTGTTTGGCCTTCAAGTATAGGAATTTAACATTTCCTTGACATGAGGTTTTTGCAAATTCCTGTTTGCTCTATGTAGCAGATAATTTGTAGTATACTTGAGGTGTTTTTTCTAACTTTACCTTAGGATAAAATTTTTAAATGCATCGATGTAAGACTGAAGTAATAAATAGCCCAGTAAGTGATAAATCACACTGTTTTGTATCAGTTGCTTTTGTCCTTAAGTCTAGTATTAAAAGGTACTTACAACGTTCCATTTGCATGATAGTCTGATAATAATAATAATGATAGTTTTTACGGGAAAAACTACATCATGTAAGAACTTAGGTCTTCGTTTAAGTAAACAACATGATGAAAGATTAACCGTGGCTTACTCTTCTTACACTTTCTTTGTAATTCTTACCGAGATCTTTCGTACTATTTAAAGTCCAAAGGAAACAGTCTTATTCATACTTAGGGATGTTTCCATTGAGGTTTTTTTGTTTTGTTTTGTTTTGTTTTGGGGTTTTTTTGGCCTCTATGATAGAAGACCTGCACTTAGCATCTATAAAGTGTGTTTCAATTACTAAGGAACAGGTTTTGACTTCATGCCAACAGTATTTGTATTTCTTTCTTAAACAAAAAAAAAAAAAAAAAAAAAGTTTGATGCATAGCCAGAGGAAACTGAGGAATACCAAGCAGTGGAAATGGAAAAATAATATGAAAAAGGCTGAGATGCAAAGATTAGTCTCAGAGATGGTCTTTTCTCAAAGATGAATTCCTTGAGGCCCTGTCTTTTATTTCAACTTTGTTTTAGACTCAGAAATTGGACCCAGAGTGGATCTGCTAAATGCAATTCTTTTCTTTCTTTTTTTCTTTTTTCTTTCTTTCTTTCTTTCTTTCTTTCTTTCTTTCTTTCTTTCTTTCTTTCTTTCTTTTTCTTTTTCTTTCTTTCTTTCAAGCATATTTATTTATGTTGAGGAAGAGAGAGTGTATGTGAGTGCCAGTGGGAGAGGGGCAGAGAGAGAAGGAGAGAGGATCCCAAGCAGGCTTCACACTGTCAGTGCAGAGCCCAACTCGGGGCTCTGTCCCATGAACCATGAGATCACAATGTGAGCTGAAATCAAGAGTTGGATACTAAGAGACTGAGCCCCCAGGTGCCCCGGAAAGTGCTGTACTAGGTTTCTTAATTCTTCCCTCACTTCTCATCTTCCTATGGTATCCTTCACTGTGAGGTGAGAGTCCGTGTAATCCTGCCTTATCTGTCCCCACCAGTACTTGTTGGGCTGACGACCATTCTTTTGAAAATGTGTGCATTGTCCCTACTTCTTATCAAGAGATTCGTGCATGTGAATGTGTAGCCGGTGTCTTTTTTCTCCCTCTTTGTGCCCCCCTTGTTTTTAGAAGTCTCCAAATAAGACTGATTTAAAACAGGACAGTAAATCCTATTGGCCAATATATCTACTCTCCCTTTCTCTAAATCTAGACAAGTTTAAATCTATGTTGCTAGAGGCATATATTCTTAAATCTATAGCCTTCACTCTGAAATAAGTTCATTTAGAAACCTGACGAAGCTGATGTTTCCTACTTGCATGACCCAAACACATACATTTATACTTCTTTCAGATTATTCTAATCTTTTTCTCCAACCACGTGGTTTCGGAGTATCGCCATGATGGGTGATGTAGTGACAACACAAACACTAACTCCAAAAAGGGAACAAAAAACCAGAATATTCTGGAAGTTGGTATATTTCCAGACTCAACCTTGTATAATATATAGCACTATGGAAGTTTGATTTTGAACTAGGGGTCAGTAGAGCTTCGTCACCACCCATAACTGTGCCCTCAGGTCACATAGAATGCCAGGTTCATAATATATCCATGAACAAAGTATATTACGAAATCTCTAAGATATCTTGTAACCTAAGAGTGTCCTGTTTCTAAATCATAGAAGCACTCAAAGATATCTTCCTATAAAGTGAAGGGTAGCAAAATATCGTTTTCCAGGATATTTTCCCTACAAAATCTCCCACCTTTCTTAGTCTCTTCCTTACTTGTCAGGAGTTGGACTGAGCTGAAGAGAGCTGAACTGCCAGGTGTCTGAGTAGCCAATTAAGACAGTAAGCCAAAATGAAAGTAGCAGTCAAGACTTTAATCACTTGCTGGGCTAATAGAAGCAGGGAACCAATTTGGAGAAAGCCCTTACTCCCCCCTAATTCATTTTCCTTCATGGAACACACTGGTTGGGAGTCAGGTGGATCAACACAGATGTGGGGCTCATTTATGCTGATTAGAGCTCTGGACAAAAGGTTTTTCCGGGTTTGTGGGCCAGGGTGCCAGGAAGTAAAGGAAGTAAGGATAGGAGTGGGAAGTTCCTGAGTCAGAGTGGAGAGACGTGGGTTCAAGGTTCCTCCATGAGGAGGTCCCAGCAGAGCTGCCTGAGGAAGGCCTCTGCCAAAGACCTCAGATAAAGAGGTTTGTAGCTGAAGGCATTTGGTCTAAGAATATGGACATGTGTAAGAGCAAGGCTGGCCGGTGGTCCTGAAACTCTCTACAGAGCAGTGCACGAGCTGTGCATCCTTTGAGGCAGGCCAGGGAATGCCTGCATAATTGCCCCTGATCAGGCCTGAAAAATCGCACATAGGGCTCAGGTCTGCAGTGAAACTTTTCACTGGTTATCGCCTTACTTGCTTAGTTCCCCTGGAGTTTAAATTAGAGAGCAAAAGCCAATAAAATTGGTCTTTTATTTTGAACACTGTATCACATCATCTTATTCAATCAATTTCAATGTATAGAGGCCCCTGCTCTGGGCTTGGTGTGAGGTGCTAGTTACACTAAGACAAATCCCCAACTTCAAGGAGTGCGGTGTCTACTGGGGAGTCCAGGGGAGAATATTTACCAACTGTTGTAACAGTATTGTAGAGTGCCTAATATACGCCAGGCTTGCTCAGAATTCTCTGCTTTATCCTCACCACTACTCCATTACTTATGTACTATGGCTGTCTTCCATTTTGTGGATGTGAGGCAGCCATTAAGTAGGGTTAAGAGAGGTTAAGTAACCTGTCTGCTGGTAAGTGGTAAAGCTGAGTCTAGAGGCCACACACTTAACCACTGCAGTTTGCTTTCTATTTAAAAATATCTCGAGGCCATAGACGTGCATAAAAATGTGAGGAGGGGACTGAAGAGAGGCACTAAGGTTCCATGGGAAGTAGTCGAGTGGTAGGGAAATTGAGTGGACCAAGGATTGCAGTTGGGCGGGGGCTGGATTTGAAAGGTACAAGGGACAGCAGGCGGAGGGACATGATGAGTGGTGAGGAGAATAGCAGTTTGGTGTCTCAGAGAATAAACAGTGAGCAATACAAAAGAGGCTGGCAAGGTAGGGAAGGGATGGGTAGAGAAAAAGAGAAGAGCGTAAGGAGGTGTGCAATCAGAAGGACTTCACTCATTGTTTTATAGTGGGCGTTGGTGAAATAGAGTTAGGGAGAGGAGAGATGAGAGTGGCCTATATGTCTTTCCATTTTGGTTGGATGCTGCTGCCTCACACTGAGGTAATGATACAGGAAGAGGTTTATGAAAATCGTGTGTCTTGCTTTGAGGATCTTGAGTGTGTGCCTGTTGAACCCCTGGCTGAAGGTAGTTTGCAGACAGTTAAAAATGTGAGCCGATGATTGGAAGAGAAATGGAATCCCAGGGAGCACAATATCTAATGAGGAGGCAGAAAAATGGGAGCCTCAAAGTGAGGCCTCAAAGGGAGGGTCGGAAGCTATGACAGAGGAAGAGTCCGTAAATTCAGTATGGAATGAGTTTTAAAGAGACATCAGTGATGATGATGATGATGAGCTCACTGCAAAGGAGAGATCAATTAAGATCAAAGCTGACCTGATCTTTGCAACTGATAGGTCACAGCTGTCTGTGGTTTAGCAGGGGCAGGATTAGAGGAGCAGTGAGGCCAAGGCCAGGGGGGGCTAGATTGAAGAGTGAATATAAAGCGATGGGACAGAGGTCATTTCCCTGCGAAGAGAAGGAGATGGTGGAATTAAGGTAGGCTTTCTTATTGTTTATTAACTTGTCCATTAGTTGGATTTTTTTTTTTTTTAATGGGCGTGATAGGAAGCCTAGAAAGAACCGGGAAAGGCAAAGCACAAATCCCACCAGGGTCTAAGGCGGAGACGCAGGGCCAACTGGAGCACTTGATCTGTTGGACTTTGACAATGTCATGTAATCTCTCAATGCTTCGGTTTCCTCATCATTGAAATGTGGATAAAAATAATACCGGTCTAAGAGTGTGATTGTGAAGATTAGGTGTTATGATATATGTGCAAGTGATGGACAGCAAGACTTCATGATCGTGTTTGCTGTTATTTTGGGGAAACTAGTTGACCTCAATAATGAAGAGACCTGTAAATGAGCACATCCTCCCAGACTAGAATAAAGAGGAAACAACTGACATTTCTTTAGGCAATTTTGTAAATATGACGCTCAGGGGGATAAGGCCTTAATAGCCCAATGCTGTTAGCAGTTACCCCTTTTCTTAAAATAAAGCAAAACTAAGAGTAAAAGTCAGGACCTCTTCTGGCCTAAAATTATAAACATCTGGTCAATTGAAAGATGTTTCGTATTAAGACCCCTTTTATCCTAAAACTATAAGCATATGTTTGGGAATATTTTTCTGTTAACATTGTATGATACATCTTGCTTTTTGTAGGTGAGGTGGGAATCTTCTATTCAGATTTAACATATGTCTTGTATTCTTTCTTTAGCACAGGCCAATAACTACTATGACCCTTTAAGTAATGATAGAAAACCCTTCTAATACAACTACCTACAGAGAGGAAAATCATCATGCCCTCTTCCATGTACTTAGGAAAAGGAGTTTAAAAACTCTTTTTGTGAACAGTGCTAAATTGATTTAAATATATTTTAGAAATATTCTATTTGAGAATACCTTGATAATTGGAATCACCTTACAGTTTCCCCATCAACTTTGGTTACTATCTTTTCTCTGTGGGCGAGTCACATATTTAGATACAACCAAAAAGTAATTTGTTGTGAGCCTGAACGGGAGTAATCAAGCTAGGGAATAAAAAGGTAATGTTAAAGTAACAGAACCGATATTCTTGTATATATTTATAAAAGGACATTTTCTTGCAGAGTATGTGTGTATGTATGAATCATATGTCTTTTATTGGGATTTCTATATGCAATCCTATCACTTGTTCTGTGAGAACAGTCTTGTGCTTACTTTCGTTTAACTTGAACCACTCTTTTCCTTTGGATTCTGGGTTAATTTAGCCTCATTTTCTGTCCTTTTCGAAACCGAAAGCTGCCAATGATCTCAGATACTGTTGAATGGAAGCTAAACCTAAGAGAGGCTAGTATCAAATCTGAGGATGCAAGTTACTAAATTTTGTTCTATTTCTGTAGGCCTTACTCATGCTGATTTATGAGCTCTTCTGCGATTCAAGATCTGTTTTGATTCTTAATTGTATGTGGTGTTCATTCTAATACGATTTACACTACACTCAAAGGCTTTCTTCTGGCAGCATATGAACAATTTATACTTCTTGGGGACTCTTGCCTGTTTGAAGCACAACCAGTTTCTTTTGGGAAATGACTTTTAATTAGTAAGTAGGACACTTTTCATCACCTGCAGTGGCTTAGCTTTTAAGGGAATAGGACACGAGGCCAGTGACACCTTCTTGGGCCCGCTGTCTCCAGAGGGGCCTGCAGTTAAGCTGTCGGTGAAAGAAACAGCAGCCTCACCTTTCCCCAAGCGTCTGTTCCCCATTTCAGGTTTACTTTTGCATTCTTTTTCTTTCCTTGCTACTTCTTTGTTGCTCGACGGAGCTCTCTCTGGTATGGAGGTTCTTAATACTTACTTACAGAAGGGAACATGAAGAATAGGATGCCGGTCTTCAGTACAACTGCAGAAGCCTTATCACACTTACAGTGATATTGAAGGTGGTTGTCCATTACACATCTTTCTTGGGGGAGAAAAAAAGAAGATCGATTTTAATTTGCTACTTTTTGGTGTCAGCATGGTTTCACTGTGCAGCTTTAAATATGCACATAAAACGCAGTGGCACTAAAACATGGTAAGTCAAATGCTGATCATTTCTTTTGTCAAAGAAGCATGATCTTAACTCATGAGTCACTGTTAAATATAAGTGTAATGTGGAGGAAAAATGAAAATACGTTATGAGGGGTTCTTTTTCGCCAATTTGTATAATTTTTCAGTTAAGCAGTCATAAATCAAGGAATATTGTATTTTTTGAGGCTCATTAAAGAGACATTATACATCAGAATAGTGAAGTCGTCAGCATAATGAAATGATGAATGCCTGTAACTATCTGTATGTAAATGATGTGAGACAGATTCAGGGTGTTACAGAGGAGAATAACAATCTCGCTGACAGTTCCCTGTAGGTACAGTTGCTGGATGCTGGTGACAGATGTTAAATGCGAACCTCTTCAATGGTGAGCACTTATTAACGCTCAGTGGAAACTAGCACTATAAAATAAGACAAATAGCAGATAATATCATTTTAAATAAATTTGTTCAGCAAGGTGTGTTATTGCATTTGAAACACCTTCTTTCTTGACAGAGGCCATATTCTAAATTGAAGAAAAACTGTTAGAAAAGAAAAAATGGCAGTTTAGAGAACTAGTACGTAAAAAATGTATACATATTTTGTCCATTTCCTTCACTTCTGTAGGGGCTGTCCGAAAGTAACTAATAGGTCAGACTTACCCACTTTTGGTTTATTTATTCTGTCAACGGAACCTATCTGTCCCACCTGTTGTGTATACATACTCTACGTAGTGAGATTGGTAATCTGCATACCATTTTGTCGACCATCATCTCTGGTGCCATGTATGAGTTCTTTCTTCATCTCCGTATCGATTACAGTCATGTCTCTTTTGTTTGAGAGTCCCTCTGCTGATTAGCCGGGGACTTCAGTCCTACATTTCATGTGCTTTATTTCACTCCCCGAAGTGGAGCAGACAGTAGATGTGGTAATTTTCTAGAGGTTCTTGTTTGTGCATTTCAAAACAGCTGATACAGGTGCCAATTACATGAATAGATATTACTCAAAGAAGAAAGAGACAGAGAGAAAGAAGATAGGAGGAAGGGAAGAATGAAGGGAGAAAGGGACAATTTTTAGTCCAGCATGGGTCAACTGATGAGTCTCGGTCAAATCCTTTGAACTCTCTCTGCATGTATTCCCATTTTCTTTTCTTCTGTTCAGCTTTATTGAGGCATAGTTGGCGAATTAAATTTTAAGATATTTGAAGTTTACAACGTGATGATTTGATAAACGGATACATGCACACAGTGTGAAAGGATGGCAGAGAACGCACATTGGATTGTCTGACTGAATGTACGTAGTCAGTGACATTAATAAAAATATTCATATTCTCTATACTTTGGGGATGGGGGTTTATTATTTGTAATGAAATATACCCATACCTGTGCTATAGTATTTTGGCACTTTATTTATTCACTTTATGTGAATTTCTAGCAAGATAAATGGTATAAATTCCCCATAAACACCAGCTAATACAGTGTTACCTATTCCCTATCCTGATATATATGTAATGGGGTTTAAATTAGTTTGACTATTTAAAAAAAAATGTTTATTTATGTTTGAGCAAGCAAGCAAGAGAGAGCATGAGTGGGAGAGGGACAAAGAAAGAAGGAGAGAGAGAGAGAGAGGGAATCCGAAGCAGTCTCTATGCTGTCAGGGCAGAACCCGACTTGGGGCTTGAGCTCACAATCCCTGAGATCATGAATTGAGGCAAAGTCAAGAGTTGGATGCTGAACCAGCTGAGCCACCCAGGAGCCCCACATTCATTTTTTTAAAGTTTATTTATTTATTTTGAGAAAGAGAGAGAGCGCGCAAACAGGGGAGGGGCAGAGAGAGAGGGAGAGAGAGACCCCAGGAAGGCTTTGCTGTTGTCAGCCCTGATAGGGCCCCAACTCAGGATCCATGACATCATGACCTGAGCAGAAATCAGGAGTTGGGTGCTTAACTGGCTGAGCCAGCCAGGGATCCATGACTAAAGATATATTCTTAAAAAAAATCACCTGTTTCACTTCTTTTTGCCTTAGGAACACAGCAAGCTACAGGCACGTGAATTTTTTAATTAATAATTAATGTTTATAGTTTGTGGCGATATGAAAAATCCATGAGAACATAGTAGTCGAAATTTTCAATTGTCTCCATATTAAGAAGAATAACCAATTAAATTGCTAATGGCACTTTCAATATGCGAGTATATAAAATAGTAATTATTGGTTGAATTCCTTATATACATTTTTGGAAATTTTATGTTTAAGAAAAAGATTTGAAAATGTCTAGATACAACTTATAAGTCCAAAATCATGCATAGCTATTATATGACTAAACTAAAATGAAAATATATATTTTTAAATATATTGTGTTATTTTACCTTTCCTTTGCATATTCCTCTACTAACAGACGGTCTTCATTTTGCAAGTATACTCGCTTACCAAAAGAAATACACTTACGATTTTATATAATAATCTTTAACTTAGTTCATATGGAAACAAACACACAAAATCTGAGAGCATCTATTATATATAATAACAATTTTAAAATATGATTCACTTTTATATATAACCAAATAAATATATTTTGGGGTTTTTTCTCATATCCTATTTTATAATTGACTGTCTATTTTGCCTTAAAGGGAAGAAAGAAGCAGTTGAAAATTGTGGCAAGGGCACCATATTGGATGTTGAAAAAAAGGCATGGAAAGAATAATCAGCATTTAGTTTTAAGCTGACTCCCATTTTTTCTCTAAAGGAAAGGAATCCATGGTTCTTTTCATGAAAATTATTATTTATGAACAATTTGTTTTATCTCTATATTGTTAAGAGGCCAGCAACAAATTGTTGGAAAGCATGACATAGATCAGTCATTACTTTATAGCCAACCATCTTCTGAACGTACTGCCGCTGGCATAGAATTGAATATGCTTTTATTAAATTCTGTTTACATTTAGGCACTTTTTAATATCTGTGGTAAAATAATAGACAGCAAAATAACTGGATGGGTTTATATACATAAATCTATAAATGCATTTTATAAATATATAAAATTATATATATAAGATTTATGAATATAAATATACATATCAAGTTTTCTGCTTCTTAATATAAGTTCTCACTGGTTATTATAATTCAGTGCACATAGTTTTCTAATTATATTATTTTTACAATTTTATATTAAAAAAATCACTTTTAAATCCATACCTCATTTGACCGATAACATGATTTGAATCCTTTATTTTAATTCCAAGTTCATTGCTCTATCTGCCCTATCACAGTGCTTCTTGATAAATCTCTCAAATTTAAATCCAAAAGTATGCATGCTGCAGTCCACATGGTTGTACTTTCCCAAGCCCAAGCTACAGTATATGGAAGGAGACTTATTTAATTGGATTTTTTCATATTTACTAACTTTCTCTTTCAAAGGTAGTTTAGAGATAGAGGAATGCTCAGGAGATTGATTGAATTCAGCATAACATTTCCACCATTCTATTGCACAGACAAATGATTCCAGAAAACATTTCTCAAAGTCAAAACACATCCTATCTTATTACATAATTCTTCTTCCTTCAATTACATATCATTTGTAAACATTGCTAAGTTATCATTTACTGCCAATTGTAATAAATGACTTAAGCATTTTTAAAATTATAAATATTCATCTTTCTTTCAAGCTGTATGCACATGTACACACACATACACATATATGTTATATAATATATACATGTATATATGTTACGCATTTTTAATAAGCTTCAGCTTTATTAATCAGAATTTAGCCATCATAGTGAGACTGAACTAGGAAGCACCAGAAAGCATTAAAAAAAGTTTTTTTAATAGTTACTTACTTTTGAGAGAGAGAGAGAGACTGAGCACAAGTGGGCGAGGGACAGAGAGAGGGAGACACAGAATCCAAAGCAGGCTTCAGGCTCCGAGCGGTCAGCACAGAGCCTGACCTGGGGCTCAAACTCACGACTGTGAGATCATGACCTGAGCCAAAGTCAGACGCTTAACCAACAGAGCCACCCAGTTCCCCCTTACCAGAAAACATTTGTAGATAGCACTAGGATTATCTGAGGAACTGGGAGCTGTAGGAGCCATTTATGAATATTAATACCAGGAATCAATTAATTGCTCTGGGGCATTTAGAGTCTTGGAATGTTACAAATGGAAATGACCTTAGAAATCATCCATTCTTTGGATGGCAGTAGTTGAAAAATGTTACACTGCCTTAAGCTGATTGGAACTTGCTGCCTGGACCACATGTAAGAATAAGACTACATGAAACATATCATAAGCTGTTAGCCCCATCTACCACCGGTGAGGCATGGAGCTTGGCAGCATTCTTGCTGCGGCTCAGAGAGTTTAAGTCAAGTGCCCAAAGTTGCACAGATAGTTAACTTTGAATCCGTGGCCATAAACGGGCCATCTGACTCATAATCCAGTGCGATTTGCTCTGTTCTGTTGACAAAGTACAAACATACCCAGTAGGCTTTGTCAGACTAAATCTAGAGACATTAAGGAGATTTAATAGAGAACATGAAGGAGATCATTCAGGGTATGGTGGCTGCTCTGAATCCATGCCCTTGTGGGTTCAACTTCCTGAGACTTACTCTTTTCCAGGCATAATGTACTTAAGATTATTCCGAAGCACTGTAACTAGGCACCTTCTTTTATTAATTACGTTCACTGTATTTTATGTTTCATCTGTCTTGTCTTAGAATTTCCAAGAAGGTGGTACCTATTCTATAAGCTAAAGAAACGGATATGTGTAAGGTGAATATACTAAAAAGAGATCATGGAAAATCTCTTCATGTGTAACCTAAACACTGGATTATGATGCAGATATTTTCATTCCACTGTGTGGTATTTATGTAATGAAAGTTTTGACGTTAAATCTAAAAATTAACTTCATAGACACGAAAACAGTTTGGCAAAATTCAGACCATCACCAGTGCTGTCTTTACTCCATTTCCGCCACCTTTTTATAAAATCATGTCTAGCTGATTAATATAACAGAGCACTTCAGCTTTGGTGAAATACACTTATTCAATTTCACTGAAGATTATAGGTTTCAAATAATAAAATTGGATTTTATTGAGGATTGAAGTGTGTAAATAGAACATTTGATTGAATTTAATAAAATGGTATCCTGCTGATGGAGGCAAGTCATTTCCTCTAGTTTTAACTTGATTACAAAGACAAGAAGTTTTATGAGCAATTTTGAATGGAAAATTTCTTTCTGTCTAGAGGAAAAAAAAACAATATTGAAAAACTAAGAAAAGTAGTACCATTTACTATTTTAAATGAAATAGTTGTGAATGTATGGTTACTTTTGAAATGTAATAGAACCATTTTCTAATCTGTTTTTGTGGCTGTTTACTTGATCACTAGGGTTAAACCTGAAACTTATGGAGAAGTTAGCCCAGTAGATAAGTTTGCTTCTCTCTATCTTTGAATAGTTTTATCTTGGTGATAAAGATTCTTCATCTGATACATGCAGTTCTGTATTTAATCAAAATATAGTGAGATCAGAGCATCATTCTTTTTATCACAAAATGAATCACTGCATAGTAACTGCTATTTAAATGTTTGATTTTCTTTAGCCATTTCTGAGGTTTCTTAAAAAAGGAACACAAAGCAATTTTTTTCTACTTTCTGACATATATACACACACACACACACACACACACATACTTACATCAGTATAACAAAATAAAATGTTATTTTGCCAAAGTCTACTTTTTAATTAATGTCAGCATTTTAATTAATCACTTTGTTAGGCTAAAGAGCCAGCTGCAAATCCCTTTTTTGTTTGTTTGTTTGTTTGTTTGTTTGATAACAGCAGAACTCTTGAAATGTTGTTAGGATTTTTCTAAGAGACTATTTGGAAGCTATAAGACAGGCTAGATTTGCAGTCAGGCATCATTATAAATATAAAATGAGTGTTAAATGCCAAAAAATAACGCCAGAATTGTGGACATTATGTTGACTGAAGATTGATAATAAGTGGTTCCAGACCAAGATGAATTTTAATGTGGCCTAAAAGAGTACCTTGGGTTGATTTAGAATATTATCCTTAAGCAGTTGTTTCAAAGTATCTGTAAGGGAAATAAACAATCCGAATGTAGTAGTTCTATTCAATTATTTAGAGGTGCTTTCAAAGAAATAAGAAGATAAACAGTTGATAAAGGGGCTTTACATTACAGGAAAAATGTATCTATGTTGATAATGGCTGTTGTGTTGTTTTTAATGCTTGGAGAGTGGTACATTATACAGAGAAAGAGAAGGGTCACTAGAGAGAGAACTCGGCGGGAAGACAAACATAAGAATAATGGTGGCCAAGACAACCCCTAGCTGTACAGGAAAGTCAGTTTAGAAACAGAAAAAGAGGCAGCAGCAGAAAATAAATAAACGCTGTACAGGAAAAGTGCCTGTGGTTCAGACCCTCTGCTATCATATTGGGAACTGTTTGAATGCAATGATTAGAAACACTATTTGAAAACAGAAAAACCTAGAACATCTGAGGAATGGGAGTTTGATGCCCAAACAGTGATGAGAAGAACAAAGCCCTGTAATTAGAACAGTAGTAGTTCTTTCTTTAAAAGGTTCAAAGTGTAGGAGATCTTTCATCAGACAATCAAATAAATTAGTCTGAAAACGTGTTCTGATGAAACTTCCAGATGCATCTTTATCGGGTGCCAGTTCTGTAGTTTGAGAGGAGCCACAAAGAAAGAAGGATGAGAAAGCACGTGAAAATGCTTCATTAAAACTGGAGAAAGTCAGAAAAGTGTAGACCCAAGATTATCATTTAGGATGGAAGTCTAGAAAAAGCTAGGTACGTGAATTAAAGTATTTAAATAGAAACACCGTCGTATATGTGGTAGGGCTTTTGACTTTTAAAGACTGCTCTAACAGAACCTTGGGTGACATTTGTTAATTTAATTTTTTTAAATTTATTTTGAGAGAGAGAGAGAGAGAGAGCAAGCGAGTAGGGGGAGGTATGGAGAGAGGAGGAGAGAGAGAATCCATCAGCACAGAGCCTGATGTGGGGCTCAAACCCACAAACCATGAGATCATGACCTGAGCCGAAACCAAGAGTCAGATACCTAATTGACTGAACCACCCAGGAGCCCCTGATATTGTTAATTTTAAAATACACAGAAAAAGTAGATCACAAAGAGTGTCCGTTATTCATTGAATGCCTAATTTGTCACTTGTTTCATCTTTAAGTAGTGGTCCAATAGTTGTACATGGCTGTCAACTCATGTATACAGTTACTGAAATTCATCTCACTGTAGTAGTCTCATTTGAACATCAGAAAAGAAAACAAAAAACAACCCTGCAACAATGCAAATATTAGTTATCGTAGGAGTTTGTCAGTATTCATAAGATCAGCACATTATTCTGTAGTGTCTTTTCAGTTCTGAAAATTGATGGGAAGAAAAGAATTATTCTGCTTATCAGAAAAATTTTAAGACACAGAAGTCTCATGCCATGTCCAGTATGATCATCACTTCTCTTCGGTGTGAAAATAAAATGCCCAAACATCTATCATTACATCCGTATTACCAGGTAACATATTGATATTAAACTCAGAATTGACCTGTGATCTCATTACTTGTAGGAAGATTAAAATCGTCACTGAACGGTAAAGGCAGAACACAGAAGCTGAATAATGAAAATACAATAAATCAGTTTCAAAACTAAATGAAACCCAAACCAACCTCTTAACAAGTCCCATTTTCATCCTCACCATTGAGCTTTATAAAATAAGAACCTCAAAAAGTCTTCATCCTCCTCGGATGCAAGCACTGTTTGTTCTTATCCCCAAAGAAATTCTGCCTAGGCAGCAGAAGACCTGATTGCTCACTAACATTTGTTCCAAAGTCAAACAGAAAGCAGGCCACTTCCCTACTTGTTTTTCTTCAACTTGCGTTCAATATCTGCACATAACGTACCAAATGAAAAGTGAATGCAACATTCTGTTTACAGTCTAAGCACCACGTTTTGAGAAAGCGTAAATCTATACTATGCCTATACGAGTAATATACAAGTGCTGTTAGTACTATTTAGTAGTAGTGGTCAATACAAATTTCAGACTCTACGATGTCAGGAAAGCAGGGGTGAGTAATACAGTAACTGCTAGAAGGTAGTTTGGAAATTTAAATGTTTGTATGTTTACAGAGTTTTCAAAACCTAAAATAGTATTTAAGATAATGGTTAATTATATTATGTTGACATTTATCAATAAAACATGGATATAATTTTCTTATGAAGTATATCCATTCCTATGTAAAGTTCTTATAAGATCAAGAATATATATACTCGATTATGTTTAGAATAATAATGAATGAAGCCACAAAAGCAGTAAACAATTTGAATCACAGAACTTTATCTTTTTAATGTTTTTTAAATGTTTTTATTGAGAGAGAGAGAGAGAGAGAGAGAGAGAGTGCGAGAGAGCACACACAATAAGCCAGCAGGGAGGGGCAGAGAGAGAGAGAAAATCCCAAGCAGGCTCTGCACCGTCAGTGCAGAGCTCGAACCCGCAATCTGTGAGGTCATGACCTGAGGTGAAATCAAGAGTCAGATGCTCAACCAGCTGAGCCTCCCAGGTGCCCCCAAATCCTCAAGCTTTAATCTGTTAGTATCATTGCAGGTCACATGGGACATTTTTCCATGTCACAGGTAAAGAAATGAGTGGTGCGGAGATTCTAAGTGACTTGTACCCGGTCTGTTGTCAGGCAGAAGAGAATTATTTTCATTTTCAGTTTAGACACTTCACACTGGGTAACTATCTCTTCGTGACTCAATCTGAGGATATTTGTTGGCAACAGAGCTCTCACTTTCAATCTAGGTCGTTATTTTTTGTATGGTCAGTTATATATTATTGTCATTACCATCGTTATAATCAACTCCCAATTTCGTTTGCATGAACTTAGATTGCATCATATCACAATTTGAATCAAATGATGTAATAGAATATATCATAAAGGTTGCAATAACTGTTGCTTAACAGGCTTTCAAGCATCATCTGTTGCTTTGTATGAATCATATTAGCAGAATGACTGAAGGTTAAAAGAGCTTAAGATGAACATCAGAAGGTAATAGTTATGTGCCATCTCCGTGACAGTACTGAGGAAGGAATGTGAGGGTCGAGATCTCAGAAGCGTAGTGAGACAGTACAGTTCACAGAGAAGGGAAGAAGGGATTGGGTAAGCAGCCTGTCGTATCATCAGAGAAAAAGTGAGGAATCTCCATCCCTATGTCCTCAGATAATTGCCCAGGGAAAAAGCAGGAAGCCCCGGCTAATTTCATCTTCTTCCAGACATACTGCCAGGCTGGGAGAGGAAGCACCACTGGCTGAATGCTGGGTCCTTGATCCAGGGAGAGGCAGGTGTCCTCGCCAGAACTCTGTCCTGCATCCTGTACCTCCTGTTCCCTCACTGTCATGCTTTCTGGCTAGAGAGAATATACAGTCCACTTGGCTCTTTAATGGAAATTGTGGTGAAGGTGAACAGGAAATGTGACAACGACCAATGTATGCTCTCCCAGAACAAACAGAATGTCTGAGTGAAGCTGCCCATGTTAGCTGTAAGACTATCCGGAGCCCAAACCTAATGAATAGCATAAAGGACATCTTGAATGAATTATAGAGGTTAAGCAAAGAAATCTAGCAATTGATGCATCAGGAGAGAAGGTGATCCATGTGGATAGGCTGACAAATGGAATTGTAAAAGTATTCAGAGATAAAATACAGGAAAATGTTCCTGAAATAAATGAAGAACTGTATTTACTCGAGTGTGTGCATGGACCATTACAAAATGAGTGAAAGAATATGGATGAGAACAGTGGTTGAAAGAGGGACCAACGCTCCCGACCTCAAACGGTATGGGCTGACATTTGCAGGAAGGAGAATGGGCGGGGAGGAACAAGGGTTCTGACCACTTGCTTTGAGAATTTTTAGGGCGTTTTAGTGTGTGTCTTGAAATAGAATCATTTTTTGGTAACTCTTTGAAAAACATCAAAGATTTTTAACGTTTATTTATTACTGAGAGACAGAGAGAGACAGAGCATGAGCATGGGAGGGGCAGTGAGAGGAGGAGATACAGAACCTGAAGGAGGCTCCAGGCTCTGAGCTGTTAGCACAGAGCCCGATGCGGGGCTCGAACTCACGAACCCAGTGAGATTATGACCTGAGCCGAAGTCAGACGCTTAACTGACTCAGCCACCCAGGCGCCCCAAAATTAATTGTATTTTTAATGTTTTATTTGGGTGGAGCAAAGGTATATCTTTTGCTTGGACAACATGCTGAGACAGGCCAGGAATGTTTAAGGTGTACTTTAGTAGCACTGTAGGGTTTTTGCTTGGGTTTGGGATTTGTAATACAATGTGGATTAAATTGTTCTGTAGAAAAGATCCTTGACTACAGTTGTACAATGGCCAGCTTTGGATTATTGTTATGAAAGACAGTACAGAGTTACCCAGAAAAAGCCAGTATGAGTCTTAGGATAGCTACTCTACTTAAGGGGAAACTTAGAGAAACTGCAATGATATTAAAACCATAATCTTTGTGTTAATGCATAGCACAGATTACGTTTCAAAAGGAGAATAAATATAGGAAATATTTCATTACTTAAAAAAATTGAAAAAGTCTAAGAAACTCCCTCATGAACACTACAGGCCATAAATTATTATTTTTTTTAATTCAACCTTTACAAACACTTAGCGTTTAATAAATTGGGCCAGTTCAAAGCATTCATTCTATTCAATGAGCTTATACCAGCACCCCTGAGAACTGAGTTACCATTAAGACACAAGAGATTAGGTAGAAAAACCGAGATCAGATAAAGATTAACTGCTGAGGAAAAAATATGTAATGAACATTTTCCCAGGGATAGGAGACTGAGTTATAATTTACATAAGGCACAGGTATGTGGCAAAAAGCTGAAAATGTTCAAGATTAAGTGAGAGCCTGATGAATCCAGAATTATACAATTTTTTTTTATCTAAGCCACGAAGACTTTTATTTTCCGGGCAGATTGGCTGTCTCAGAGTGCAGAGTTGCTTAGAATTTTCTGCTCAGTTTATTTACTTTTTCATCCCTCACCAAATTAATTATGGCAACAGGATATAAGCATGGGGCCCTGGGTGTGATGGGCCACCTATGTAGGTGGGAAGTCCCTTTTTCATAGAATGGGAGGACACTGAGGTAGGTAAATTGGACAAAAACATACCGTATCCTCATTTTCACTAGAATGTCAGAAGTTATTTTTCAACCCTGGTATTAACTTTGAAAAAGCTAGACTCCTATGGAACTGTGAAAGTCGCAATTCCCATTGCCCAGCTGTGTTGTAATTATCACCCAGGCATCCAAATGTTGCCAGATTTTGTAACCGTAGAAAGTGTCTTCATGGCAGTACAAAATGTAACTTGGAGGACATTTTATTGTGGAGACATTTCAATCTGCGATTATATACTAAAAATAACTAGTATTTTATTAATATGCCAACAATATCATAAATTATATATAGGACACATGTCCACCTTCCATGTGGTTGTATCCTCAGCACTAACCCAGCACCTGATACATGTAGTGAGTGTTTTGTAAAAGTTTGTTGAATACATGAATGGATTAAGTGACATTAACTAGGTGGCCACAACAGAAAAAAAAAAAAAAAGAGAAAATTGATTAAAAATTCCACTTAACTTAAAAAAAATTGAATGTTTATTTTTTGAGAGAGAGAGTGCAAGTGAGGGAGGGGCAGAGAAAGGGAGACACAGAATCTGAAGCAGGCTCTAGGCTCAGCTGTCAGCACAGAGCCTGATTCTGGGCTCAACTGTTGGAACCCCGAGATCATGACCTGAGCCGAAGTTGGGCGCTTAACTGACAGGGCCACTCAGGCGCCCCCCAACGTTTCTTTCTAAACCAACTTTAAGAAGTTCACATACTAAACAAGTTTAAAACTAAAATTTAGTACTCTATTTAGGGCTGTTGGTATTTTACATATAGATGAAAGATGTTTAACTATTGCATATGGTGTATTTTCTAATTATGTTTGGCCATTTTTTTTTCCCAGAAGAGTTATCATGTGCTTATTTACGTACCCAGGGCCTTTTTTTAAAGGTTAAGAAATATGACTTAAGGAATTAAAATTATCATCAAAATGTACAATTCATTTTGATATACTGGAATCATTTCAATTTGTACCTCACTTGTTAATGGATTTAAATTTAATAAGTTAAAGAATTAGTAAATCTATAGTGTATTTAAAACAATTTTGAGAATTCTTATATGTTTTTATTTGTACTCAGGCACAATGTTGTATTTTGATTAGTGTTAATGGATTGTTTGACTTAAGTAAAATTATTTTTCTTTATTTTTAGAGTATTTACATTAAGAGTACATGACTTGCTTGGTTTTCTCCCAAAGGATCTGGCAACGGATAGATCTTTCACATGCGTTGAAAGAGTTTGTTGAACAGAGACCTTAATGTTGACTTCTGCGTCTGCTTGTAGGCTCCACAACCATCATCACACATTTACATTTTTGAAACTCGCTATTTTTCATCTGCTGTATGTCCTTATGCATAAAACGTGATCCGTATTTTATTACAGAAACTTTGTCTCTTGAGTGACAGTTAACCATGTTGGGGCTTCTGGCTGGCTCATTTGGAAGACAATGTGACTCTTGATTTCGGGGCTGTGTGTACAAGCCCCATGTTGGGTGTAGAGATTACTTAAAATCTTAAAAACAAACAACAACAACAACAAAAGGAAAACCCAGCAGCAGTTTTATGTAATGTGCCTTTACTCTAAGTCCTCCCTCTGGAATCTCTCTCTGGGCTGAGTCTCCAGTGGAAATTTGTTAGTCACTGGCATTGGCAATCTCGGGAATGCAGAGAGAGAATGGAGATTGTTGCTATTAGTAAGGATCCTTAATTTTACTTCTGATTGGTAAGTGACAAACTGTGCATAGATCAGAGATTGCAAAGTCACGATGGCCAAAATCAAAAGTCTCTTCTCTGATTGTCTTTGCTCCTCCTTTTCTGGTTGTAGTGATGAGTAGTAGCAGTATCTCCTGCAGTGAGTGCATATCCTACGTCTACTTTGCATTCACAGAGCACAAGGAGGAAGACTGGTCCTTTGTGCAAGATCCAGACACCAGAATATAATGTAGAATCCTAAAGAGAAAAACAAAAAACAAAAACCAAACCAAACAAAAAGACAAAAAAGAAAGAGAAAGAAATATTAATTGAAGGGTATGACGATCCGTGTACATTTCTAAGGAGGAATTTTAAAATTACACATAATAAAAATTGACATTCTCATAAAACAATCATTCTGGAAACATATTTGAATTTTTCCAGATACTGTTACAGATGAAGACATTGTCTAAAGAGTTTTGTTTTCCTGCCCATCAAGAGGAGATTCCTAAGTGTAATTCTGAGTTTTATACACTAGGCTGCAGAACATTCCTTTAGAAAGAAATGATCAGAGGGGAGGGGAGGGGAGGGAAGAAGTAAAAGAAAAACATTAAATAAAAATAATATGCAGAGAAAGAGAAATTTGAGGTTTTATTGGAAATGATAATGAGAAATCTCATGAAAGTGCATTTACAAATGATGAGATAGCAGGGGGGGAAGGGAAGTTAGGATATTGTTTTTGTCTGTCTTAATTTAAGAGACAGTCTTAACCTGAGGCAAACACTGCAGTGCTGAAAAGCACAACCAATTATCTTTTTTACCGAAGTGATTTCCACCTGAAAGGGATGGAAATTAGAAAATGAAAAGATGAAAAAAGAGACCACCTTGGGAATATTGTGCCAGAATGCATGTATTTAACTCTCTGGTTTAGTAAATCTGACAGTGAGCCACCATCTGGTAACTACAGTGATGGAAAATAGTCCTGTTTACTAAGAATAATGTGTGAACTTCGGAAATGAGCATTCATACTTTATGAAGATCCCTGTGTATCAGTTATATAATCATTTTCTTGTTAAGAGGCAAATGGTCTTGATTTAAGGGGACCCAGCAGTATCTCATTTATGTGATATTTTATGATAATATGCAAGAGCATTCAGGATAAAACATGCTAATAATTTGGAGGTGGAGTCCTAAAGACTGCGATGTTATTGTGTACCTAAGAATATGCATTTGTAATAAAAACCCAATATTGCTCAAAACTTTAAGTAGACACAGATGCATTGTTTTTATAATATGTGTATCCACATTTAGACTCCTGAACTTCCTATCCTCTTGTGAAAAGATATCTAGAAAAAAATAAATGGAAGAAAGTTATGCCCATGAACTCTCCAAACCAGACTCGGAACACAGCAGGGCACCCAAGCTTTGAAATTTTTATGGAGCTGTTCAAGAGGTATAAAGTGTAATTCAGGACACGCCCTTACCCTTTCAGCAGAAAACACTTTATACCATTTAAATCACTCTTACCCAGCTTATAGCATCTTATAAATAAGAAATTATGCAAAGGAAAAATGTACATCTGTCCTTAAAATGTGCAAGAACCATAGAACATTAATGTAAAATTAATGAGAAGTTGACAAGGGATCACAGACATATATGTATCTCTGTGATGGCAGTTATGAATCTTGGCTGCCTTACAGAAGAATCTCTAAGTTCCAAAAATTGAAAGCCTGAGAAGTATTTTAGACTTACTACTTTATCATCTCCAGAAAAGTGACCTGAAAATCTTTATTTTGAAAGCATGTTAATAACAATTGTAATGTTCAGTCAGTGTTGAGAACCATAAATGTAGTTGTTCTTCATAATTATAAAAGTTTATAGCTGGCAGGGACCTACGATTCATTTATTCTAATCTACACATCAATATTGAACTCAAATACATTTACTCTGGTTTTTATTTGTGTGTATAATAAAATGAATATATATATATATGAACATATATATGCATATATATGATCATGAGTTAAACTAGTGTGGACTTGTATGTGCATATGTAACCATGCATACCCATATACCCATGCTTACTCACTGAAACATTTCACTATGGTAGATAATAGAAAGCAGATGTGGCTGTAACATTTTATCATGCATAAATAATTTAGTTTAATAAAACATATACACAACAGATTTTAATATTATTCATAAAGTGTTGGTTTAATGAAAAAGATGGAATTAATTCCAAAATTAATAAAAACAGGAAAGATTACATTTCTTTGACATGGCTTTTATTTATTTTATTTAAAAATTATTTATTTATTTATTTTGAGAGACAGTGCAAACTGGGGAAGGGCAGAGAGAGAAAGAGAGAGAGAATCCCAAACAGGCTCTGCACTGTCAGCACAGAGCCCAACGTGGGGATCGATTTTGGGAACAGTGAGATCATGACCTGAGCCGAAACCAAGAGTCAAACATTTAACCAACTGACCCACCCAGCTGCCCCTCTTTGACCTGGCTTTTAAAGGAGAAATAGGCTTTATCCTGGACGAGGTGAGGCAGAGGAGGCAGTAATGATTGGGGGAACAGAACATGCAGTCACAGAAGTGGCATAAAAGTTCATTGCTCAGCAGATATATATTCAAGGAAGATCATGCATGGAAATAAAAGTTTATCTCTTAACAAACTCATTTACATATTCTTTCCTTGACAAGTGGTGAATGCTAAGAATACTAGTCCTTGTCATGAAAGGTACCAATAACCAAAAAAAAAAAAAAAAAAAAAAAACCCAAAAAAACCAAAAACAAAACCCACAAAAAAAATAACCAATGCAAATGGAATTTGATACATTGTTAATTACTTTGTTACCTATTTTTAAAATTTACATAATATTCCCCAAATAACTCCCATTTTAAAAGATGTTTATTTTTGAGAGAGAGAGGGAAAGAGAGAGAGAGAATCCCAAGCAGACTCTCCACTGTCAGGGCAGAGCCCGACTCGGGTCTGGAAGTCACAAACCCTTAAATCATAACCTGAGCCGAGATCAAGAGTTGGACCCTTAACCTCACCCAGGTGTGCCATTTAAGGAGAATACATTATGTTCAAAATTATGGAATGATTTCTTAAAACAATTTCTTTTTTTTTTTCTTTTAATGTTTATTATTTTTGAGAGATGGAGGGAGCCTGTGGTGGGGGGCGGAAGAGAGAGAGAGGGAGACACAGGATTCAAAGCAGGCTCCATGCTCTGAGCTGTCAGCACAGAGCTCATCCTGGGGCTCAAATGCACCAACTGTGAGATAATGACCTGAGCCAAGTCAGTTGCTCAACCCACTGAGCCACCCAGGCGCCCTGATTTATTATATTTTAATAGTTATTTTCCTTAGTCCTTATTTTTTTTTATTTATTTTTTTTAACGTTTATTTTTGAGACAGAGAGAGACAGAGCATGAACGGGGGAAGGGCAGAGAGAGAGGGAGACACAGAATCGGAAGCAGGCTCCAGGCTCTGAGCCATCAGCTCAGAGCCCGATGCGGGGCTCGAACTCACGGAACGTGAGATCGTGACCTGAGCTGAAGTCGGACGCTTAACTGACTGAGCCACCCAGGCGCCCCCCTTAGTCCTTATTTTTATGCTCAGTTAATTGTTGTTATTGATACTAAAGGAACATGTGATTTGCTGATAACCTTATTGGATATTAAACTACTCAAATGAAATCCTAGAGCTGGAAATGAGTCATGAGGTCAGGTTTTTCTTCATCTGCGACAGATGAGAATGTATTCTATTTTGAGATTTTGTTGATTTTGTTGAGATTTTGAGATTTACTGGGTGATCTATGTTTGTTTTGTTTCCCTTTCCCTGGGGAGTGTCTCTTTCTTCTCCCATCCGTGATGCCTTATTGTTCAGATGTAAATCTTGTCTGTGTCACTTGCTTCCTCTAAAACCTCAAAGATTGTTAGAGAAAGAGCCCAGAGATTCAAGTCTGAATAGCATTCAGGGAGTAATTTCACTACTTGCTCTCGTGGTCTCTGTGCCTTCTGCTGTAATTAACCCTTTCTGTTCCTCCAGCACTCTGGCATTGACAGGTATTCTGCTTCTGTCTCTTTGAAGACTGAACAGATGTGCTTGTTTTTTTTTTTTTTTTTGTTTTTTTTTTTGCAAAAATTTGCCTATTTAAACTCATCAGAAGCTGTGCCTGTTCTGAAAATAAATGGGGCATCTTCTGTGCTTTTCCTGTGGATCTTTTCTCTAAATATACTTGCATACACAATACACAAATCCACATGCACTTGTATATATTTTCCCTATTGGACTGAATGTGTATGTTACTTGCTGAGGTAGAATTCATGTTTTGGTCATTATTCTAAAAGGGGCCTTGTAGACATAATTTTACTTTAATGTGTGTTTATTAAAGTATCCGTTTAAGTTTCCCCCCTACTAATTTGGGAATTTTCAAAGTATGTCTTGATTTCTCTTTGCTGACCAAGGTAGGAACTAGGGACAGAATCCTAGGCTTCGGTCTGTCTCCTCCATGAAGTGTCCAGCAGTGCATAAAACAGTTGTATGATACATGCATTATATACTATATTCTAGGGCATCTTTAGTTACTAATATTGATGGCTACTAATCTTCAATACAGTTTCATTATTTACGTATCACCCAGATTCTTGAGCTACAATTTCATTTTTGTTGTCTTTTTTTTTTTTTTTTTTAATTTAATTTTGGGGCACCTGGGTGGCTCAGTTGGTTAAGCGTCTGACTTCTGCTCAGGTCATGATCTCACAGTTCATGAGTTCAAGCCCCGCATTGGGCTCTGTGCTGACATCTCAGAGCTTGGAGCCTGCTTCAGATTCTGTGTCTCTTTCTCTCTCTACCTCTTGCCTGCTCACACACACACATTCTCTCTCTCTAAAATATAAACATTTAAAAAAATTTAAAAAAAGATTTTATTTTTAAGTAGTCTCTACACCCCTTGTGGAGCTCAGGCTCACAACTCTGAGATCAAGAGTTGCTCTACTCTCTGAGCCAGTCATTGCTCATTTTTTTTTTCATCTTTTGTCCATTTTAATTGGAAAAGTAGACCTATCTTCTGTCTGTGTAGCAAGAACTTTGAGGCTTGTAACAAACAAACCTAACTACTAGAAAGTATTCCTAGAAATTTTTAACTGATGATGCATGGAGTTACAATTTTTCATCATAAACCCTAGACATTCTCCTCTGCTATTAAACATTATCCCCTGTTAACTTGAGAAACGTGATATATCTTTAATTTACCCCCCAAATCTCCAGTGCCATTTCTGCATCTTGAAAATGATAACGTTGGAAAGATGATTTCATAGGCCTTTTCATCTCTTAAATGTTAATAGTCTGATTTTGTTTTTAACTAATTACATTTAGATTCGTTTTCAGAATATCATTTGTAGAAACTCAGTAGTTTTCTTTTTTGTTGCAGTTGACTTCTTTTTCCAACAGGATGTGATTTGTAGGTTTTCTCTTCAAATTTCTCAATAACATTTTCCCTTTTTAAATTTTAGGTGAATAAATTTGATTCAGTTCCAATCCTTATTTATTAACTTGTTGCCAACATTGGACAACACATGACTCCTTTTAATGTAATTCACTTAGAACTTGACCACTTGCAAACCCTTCCCTAGTCTTTCCTTCTCTGTCCCACACCCCCATGGGCCCCATCTTGAATTTTGTGCTTATCAATCCATTATTGTTTTGAAATTTTCTTGGATAAATATGTTTACCTAAAAATATATCGTTTTCTTGCTTTTTAAAATTAATTGTAAATATTACTCTCTGTAATCTACAGAGACTTACAGAGTATTTTGTTACATTTATTCATGCTTTATATATAGTGATAATTTATGTCTTCATTGTTGTTTGCTACTTCACTGTGGGAATATGAAACAATCTATCCATTCTGCTGTTCATTGCATATGATTTGTGTTGACATTATTAACAGTGCTGGTTTGAACATTTTTGTGTGTCTTCTAGAATATGTACAAACTGTATTGTCTTTCAAGGACACCTGGGTGGCTCATTGAGTTGAGTGTGTGACTCTTGATTTCTGTGCACGTTATGATCCCAGTGTCATAGGATTGAGCCCCATGTCAGGCTTTACGCTAAGTGTGGGGCCTGCTTGGAATTCTCTCTCTCTCTTGTCTGTCTCTGCCCCTTTCCCCCACTTATGCTTAGTCAGTATCTCTCTCTCTCTCTCTCTCTCTCTCTCTCTCTGAAATAATAAATATATATATATATATATATGTATATATATATATATATATACACACACATACACTTTTATCTGGCTATTTTTTCTCATGTATCAACGTTATTTTGGCTTTGCTTAGAATGAATTTCTTGGAAAAAATAGTTGTAATTAAAAGGATACAGTTAACTATATAATTTTTCTAAATTGGTTTATTTGGTGTTTATTTTATTGCTTTAGCATTGCTAAGATGTCTGTCTTGAGTTTTTGTCACTTCCGTTTCATCCTTTGCTTTATAAATGTTTAAACAAGATCTTTGTATTAGGAAATCCTAGTGAGTTCATTTTAGTGTAATGCCATTTAAGATATTTCCAGAATCTTTACAAAGTTATCATTGTTCTCTCATGACTCATTTGACAATGCAGATATCATCTAATTTAAGTTAACAAAATTCATTTAAGACTATTAGGTTATTTAGATCTAAAATGTATTCCTCCTTGAGTCTTCGTTGAATTAAGCACTTTTTTTTTTAACTACATAGCACTTACCTAAAATTAAATAACATAATGCGTAGAACCTGATGATCTGACACCAACCATCTAATGGAATGATGCAGGAAGTAGTTTTTAAAATGAGGGGCAAAAGAGAAAAGAACCATTTAAAAGAAAGAATTAAGACAAGCATATTCATCAGTTATCTTTTGGGCACAGTGGAGAAATTGGCCTGAGGGTATTCGTTTAGAATATTCCAAAGGTGCTCTTGGATCCCTGAAGCCAAATATAATAAGGGGCCTGTGTCCCAATTAAAGTATTGGAAATGCCAGCCAGCTGAAGGAGATGGCTTCATATTGTTTGAAGGACAAGTGTGCTGGTCTTGCAGTTTTAGCATGAATTGCTTAGGATATTTCAAGAACAATCACACTATTTTCCTAATTTCTACCTTTTGCTTTCTCTTGTTTCCCCTGAAGGGATTTACTTGTCCGGTGCCTAAAAGCACTTCTTATGAATTGACAGTGGACCAGGTCATGGTGAAATTGTACAGAAACTTAAGTAACTGAGAATACGAAGGTAGATCGGACTAGTGAGCCCTTTGGCAATTTCAACGCTGATTTTTCCCTTAATGAAAGATGAAGTCAGCAATCCTTCATGTTTGGGAATTCTTTCTGCTTCCTAAAGGGACATAATGATGAATTTTAACATTTTCAATATTTGAACTTAGATATAGTACTTCTTTTAATCAAATGAATGATTCATCAGTTTACAGATCACAACTTTATAAAGAAAATGATTACAATTAAAGTAATATCATTCAGAACACACTGTTTATAATCATTTCATCTTATAATCACAAAATTTCATGTACAAATGTAAGCGTTTGGAAGGAAAGATCTCTACATTAATCACAAAGACGTATCACGGTCCAGTACTCAGCAGCTCTGTAATCTTGGAAAAGGTGCTTAATTCTCTGTTCTCAGTTCTTTTATCTTAGAAGTGGATATTGTATGAGAATTTAATGATTTAATACATTTCAATTATTTAGAACACCACCTGTCACATGATAAAGACTCAAGTTGCTAGTTATTATTTTCTGCATATGGCCATTATTAATATATTAATTTGATATTTAATAATTATAAACCCAAGCACTTATCATTTAAAATATTTTTTCATCCATTTCTAATTTGAAACTGTAAACACTGGAAAGACATTTGGTTAACAGGGGGGTAGACCTACCAACTCAAAAGTTTCCTTTGTTATATATTTCACAGGAAACTAAGAGTAAAGGTAATCATTTTATTTTTTTTTAATTTTTTTTACGTTTATTTATTTTTGAGACAGAGAGCGACAGAGCACAAATGGAGGAGGGTCAGAGGGAGGGAGACACAGAATCTGAAACAGGATCCAGGCTCTGAGCTGTCAGCACAGAGCCCGACGCGGGGCTCGAACTCACCGACCGCAAGATCATGACCTGAGCCAAAGTCAGCCGCTTAACCGACTGAGCCACCCAGGCGCCCCAAGATAATCATTTTAAAGTAAGATAAAGGGGAAGGATACCTGGTATCACAACTTTATTTCTTTTTGAAAGTCGTGGTTGAAATAAGGCAGCAGAACAATATTAAGAGTTGAAAGAAATAGGCAATTTAAATCATCATTTTTGCAGATAATACCATTAGATACTTAAAAATCTCAATAAAATAAGCATTTATTAAGCAAATTAGTAATAGATATTAGTGCCAACACAAAATAAAGAAAACATTTATACTTCTCTTAAAAAACAATAATAAATATTTAGAAAACAAAACTAAAAAATTTTTCACAATAAAAAACGAACATATAATATACTTGGAAATATTGTGTATCTAGGTCTGTGATACTATCTATGTAAATAATATGAAAATAACTTGAGCAAAGTAAAAGCATCTCAAACTTGTGGATAGGAAAATTACATTAAAAATATGTCAGTTATGGGGCGCCTGGGTGGCTCAGTCAGTTAAGTGTCTGACTTCGGCTCAGGTCATGATCTCGCGATCCGTGAGTTTGAGTCCCGCATCAGGCTCTGTGCTGACAGCTCAGAGCCTGGAGCCTGCTTCAGATTCTGTGTCTCCCTCTCTCTGACCCTCCCCCGTTCATGCTCTGTCTCTCTCTGTCTCAAAAATAAATAAACGTTAAAAAAAATTTTTTTTAATATGTCAGTTATGAGAGGGAGAATGAATGAGTGAGTGAATGAATGAATGAATGAATGAATTTTTTTCAACTATAAGTTCAAAAGGAGTGAAGGGGTGTTCAAACCCAGGGCTTGGTATAGTGATATTTCACAAGAGGTGTGAGAAAGTCATTACTTGGGGCTGTAGCTCATAGAAGGTGGGAAGACAGGCCCACACTCTCAAATAGAATCTGAATCAAATATCTGGGTGGATTATTTGAATCATCAGTTTCACAATATTACCAATAGTGCAGGGACACCAAACTGCTAATGTGAGATCTGGGTTTGCATTCTGAAACTCGAGTGGCCAGATGGAATTAATCATATAACCACTATGCAAGGGCACTGTGCAGATGAGGGACCATAATACAAAAAGAGTAAGTGAGGGGATAAAACTACTTAAAGTTTTCCTGTAAGTTATGATTTTAAAGCATAAAGACAGCTAATACTACAAAAGCCAAATATATCAATAATTAGAACATTAAATCAAAATAATCTAACAGCCTAAAAAATTGTTAAAGTATGTGTATGTCCCAAAGGTATAAATGGACAAACATGTCTAAAATGAAGGAAATTTATGGAATATAAACAAATGACATCAAGCAAGAATTGGTATATAGAAAAAAACAATACACTCGAAAAATTAGATGTTGTAGTCAATCCTAAGTAAAATAATAATAGAATTCTCTGAATATAAAAATAAATATTGGAGAAGCAATAGTAGCTGAGAGTTGGGGTTTTTTGTTTGTTTGCTTTTTTATTTAAACTTGAGGAAATTCATAAATCTTCACATTGAAAGTACTGAGGTGGATAAATAAACTTCGGAATCCTTTTAGGCACACTGCTGTGAAACATAGATTATCAAAAATTAAGAGATCTTCAAGGCACTGAGGAAAAAGAGAATTACCTATACACAAATGAAATGAGATGGAAACAGATTTCTCAGCAGTAAAATGGTTGTCAGAAATAAGTATGTAATAGCTTCAAAGAACTGAAGGAAAATATCTATCCACGTAAAATATATTTTCTACTGAAATATCATTGAAGAGTTAGACCCACATATAAGTTAGGCCAGCCCAAAGAGAGTGAGCCAGCAAAGACTTTTTCTGAAAGAACTATTCAAGAATATGGCTTAGGTGGGAGAATACTGAAGATATAATGACATATAAAAATTGCTATAAAAAGGAGGTACTAGTAAATTTCATTAGAATATGACAAACTCTTAACTCATTTTTATTATAAAAAATGAAACTGTGACTCAAGATAAAAATAATAATCTGGGTCTGGGATTCCATCTTGTAGGAGTGAAAGTTGTAGTTTTAGGTAAGAGTAGAGCATGAAATGCATTAATTAGGCAACAAATGGGGTGCCTGGAGGCTCAGTCAGTTGAGCCTCCAACTCTTAATTTCAGCTCAGGTCATGATCACAGGGTCGTGGGATTGAGCCCTGAGCTGGGCATGGAGCCTGCTTAAAATTCTCCCCCTCTCTCTCTTTCTCTCGTTCTCTCTCTCTCTACCTCTGCTCCTCTCCCCCACTCATGCTCTCTTTCTCTCTAAAATAAAAATCGAAACTTTAAATTTAAAACTTTAAAACTTAATAAAAATGATTATAACAATGTGGATATTTAAGTCAATAAACCAGAAAAATAGATCAAATTGTATCTAGAGAAATTATAAATAAGGAAATCATAACTGAAAAAGCACAATGTAGTAAATATAAAACAAAATAGAGAGGATCAGTTAGCCAAATACTAATTCATTAAAAAATGTTTTTACCAAAAAATGAAAACATCAAAAACAAGAATAAAATCAAACATCAATTTGTTAACGGTACTTTATCTTAGCTTTTGTTGTCAGTTAGAATGAGGTGAATATTCTTCATGTTTTTCAAAAATTTTCAAATTACCTACAAATGAATATATCATGCCATTTTGGTGATTGGAATGAAAGGTAAATAGACATCACTTGTACAACTTGCCCCAAAGTTGACTGGGAAGTCCATCATGTCTACTTCTGTAACATTTCTAGCTCAAGTGCATAAGAATCTTTAGTGTTATTAATTTTACTTTTTCCATATCCTTGATAACAAAATAAAATTATTATGCCTTTGTTAATCTCCATTCTCTGAGATATTTTTAAAGACATTCCTCCCAAACAAACCAATACATACATACATACATACATACATACATACATACATAAAAAAAGGGGGAAGAATGCCTTAAATACCCATCCACTACTCAGTTGAGTGCTACCATTCTGGTATCAACAGAACAAACAAGTTGTAAGATCATATAGCAAGTTTCCAGCATAATTAGTAGGGACTTAAACTAACCACTAAGATATCTAGTACATAAAATTATAATTTTTCATATGCTGAAACACATAGATTATTTCAACAGTACAATCTTAAATATCACTGTCAACTGTAATTTATTAAAATCAATTTCTATGACCCAGCAATAGCACTACTAGGAATTTACCCAAGGGATACAGGAGTACTGATGCATAGGGGCACTGGTACCCTAATGTTTATAGCAGCACTCTCAACAATAGCCAAATTATGGAAAGAGCCTAAATGTCCATCAACTGATGAATGGATAAAGAAATTGTGGTTTATATACACAATGGAGTACTACGTGGCAATGAGAAAGAACGAAATATGGCCCTTTGTAGCAACGTGGATGGAACTGGAGAGTGTGATGCTAAGTGAAATAAACCATACAGAGAAAGACAGATACCATATGGTTTCATTCTTATGTGGATCCTGAGAAACTTAACAGAAACCCATGGGGGAGGGGAAGGAAAAAAAAAAGAGGTTAGAGTGGAAGAGAGCCAAAGCATAAGAGACTCTTAAAAACTGAGAGCAAACTGAGGGTTGATGGGGGGTGGGAGGGAGGGGAGGGTGGGTGATGGGTATTGAGGAGGGCACCTTTTGGGATGAGCGCTGGGTGTTGTATGGAAACCAATTTGACAATAAACTTCATATATTGAAAAAAATAATAAAAAAATAAAAAAAAACAAAAAGAAAAAAAATCAATTTGTCTAAGCCACAGATAGATATTGGTAAGATATAGATTGCTATAGATATGGATGAGATAATGAGATAAATGAGATAGATAGATAGATACATAGATACATAGATATAGATACAGATATATAGAGGATATAGATGACATAGATACAGATAGATATAGATGACATTTAAGGCTCTATTCGAGTTTACCACTCTTGTTCAAATATAAATAAATGCTTATTATTACTTTGGGTCATTCTCCCATCATTTGATCATGGTAGGAGTCACATGCCTATTTTATATCTGATAGACTCAGGAATGGTTAAATGCATAATTTGTAGCCCAAACCATCTTAATTAGCCTACATGTGAGGTAAAACTTGAGTGTCTGAGAAATATTGATTCTTATCAATACAACCTTAATAATACAGTGACACATGAGGAGTAGAGAAATGGACATTTAAAAATTCGAAGCCTGAGGATATCTTTTGTCTCAGATACCTAAATTAATTATGCCTAAAGCGGTATAGCCTTATTCTAATTTGGTGGTGGTAATACAGTGATGCAGTGAACTGATTTATAGTGTTACTAGTTCAATATATGTTTATTGATTCACATGGTAAGGTGCCTACAAACAAAATAATCTATGTAGTAGAATTTATTTTTAACATAATCATTTCAAATCACATTCAGGTAATTTATAAATATCATTATGAAGGAAATAAATATGAAGTCCATAACCCTCAATGTGAAAACCAAAAATATACAGTCTCTGAACACTCAGATGCCAACTGTATTTAATATATGAAACTAGTGATTTAAAGCTACTTGGTGAGAATGATAATGTACTTTTTCTGTTATTTTATTTCTAACACATTCTGGCAGCTTTCCACGTTTTAGCAAGGGATCATTTGAGATTTTTTTCTCTTTTGCCAAAAAGATAAATGTATTGACGTAGGCGGGAAGAAAGATAAAGCACAGTAAAATCATCCAAGGGAGGTATGAATACATTCAAAGAATAGGTTGATCTTATGTAGAACGACAGGATGGTAAAAACAAAATCTGTATAGCTGTCAGCAGTGGTCTTGGACTCGTCGTCTGTTACCTGTCTTTTCTACCAGGAGGATGAAGCATGTAGCATTATTCTGCACTTTGCATTATTGCTTCACCTTTAGTATGAATGGGTTTTTGGAAATCAAAATTAGAGCTTTATTTTTGTTACCATAGGGGAAGGATCACTACCGAAAAGTCTGGAACCGAAAGCTCGAGTGAATGTGTTCTGTGTGTCCAAAACTTATGCTAGGATTGAAGTTATTTAAAAGGATAAAAACATGTACTGTGGGTGCAGATACCTATGTAGGTAGAGCTGTAGTAAAGGCTTACAAGAAACACAGTTCCTGAAGACATGATCAGTTTGAACATGATGCAATGTTAAGAAAGATTACCATAAAATCACTGAAAAGGACCAATATACTTCTGTCCCTTATGTATTCTGTAATGTGGGGATATTACTTCTGCACGAAATTATCTTTTTGATGGTACAGAATACTCTTTATTGAAAGCTTCACTGTCAGTATCTCCACAATTATCAAAAGGCAGTTGTGTACAAGGATGACAGGAGTTTAAAACATTAGAAATTTTTTTAGAGTTCTTGCTTTCCACTGTTTTTGACATTTAAATTGACTAGTGCATCAAATGATCATTCATTTTACCTAACTTCCCTATCAAGCAGATTGAAAGTGAAAAAGGAGAAAAGGTAAATTCTATTTTGCTTCTTTTCAGGAACATTGGGAAGTTTCAGTTGTATGTATAACCATATATTTGGGGCCTTAATTTATTTTGCAGATGCATTGTTATAAAATTAAGTTAATAAATACACATTTTATTAGTAGTATGTACAATTATCCAACTTTACTGACAAAATAATGGCAAACATTTGACATAATCATATTTTAGCAACATTTTTTTAAAAAAAAACATATTATCTATTATGAAATTCACCAGTCTTTTCGGATTTTTGTTGTTTTAAGCAGAGATAATTCTAGCCAAAAGTTTAGATAGCTGCATTTTTATTTTAATTTTATGTTTCCCTACACTAAGAATTCATCTACTTGAGTCCTTGTGATAGGTTCAGGTATTTTTTGGGCCTTACTCTTATGAGCAAATACTCATTTCTCTGTTAGGTTACAATCCAACTGATAAATTAATGCACACTTATACTCTTAGTATTTACCAATATCTGTCTGGAAAAAAATGTACTTGTGACAACTCTCCTTAAGTGTATATTCTCTGAAATCACAAATTTTGAAACTCTGTTGGATGTACTTTCTGTATAAGTGAAGCAAGAGAATGTTACCCAAGTCAAAATAATGGAGCATCTTCCCACACCATAAGTTTTAATAGTGAGCAACACAACCTATATATCCTGGCCTCCTTTGTATGTTCAAATTACCACATTTAATTAAAAATTATTATTTTCCATGCTGAAGCTCTTTCAAAATGCTGTCTTTTATAATTCATTCAGGTTCAAAGATTTTTAACAAATTTTACAGAATTATACGTCCACATTTTAGTCATATGGAAGATGTTGCCATTAAACATTAAACAGAAACAGGGTATTTAACATACCTGATATATAATAGCATATTGTAAGTGTAATACGAATAAGATTCTTATTAAAATTGTGCAAGAAAGTTGTTTGCATGCTCATGACACCATTAAATATTCTAATATATTTAAATCTAATGCACAGCTTTTCTGGTTCATCAGGAAATTCAGAAATGCTTGGTGAAATTGCTAAATGTATATGGCCTAGAGCTAGAAAGGGCAAATGAAATTAAAGATGATGTATATTCCAAACATATATGCGGTTTTATACTGTTTGGTTTTATTTATCTAAAATGGTGGAGTGAATCAAGATTTTATAACAGACATAATAATAACATTCTTGCTGATCATGTAAGGCATATTAAGAACATTAGCCAACCTGTAAACATTAATTAGCAGAGCATTTACCTGCTTTCTTCACATTCCAGAGCCAGGACCCTTTTGTCTCACCTTTAAAATAATGTAATTTAGTCTTGGGATAATGCCTAGCACAGTGAATTCTGTATGTCACTAATGTACACATCTTTCCCAAAAGCATCACAGATCTGTCTCTCCAATGACAAAATAAAGCACTCTAAGGGCCAGTCCACACACTGTGACATTGTGACCCTCTACTGACCAAATAGTGCCTCTCTCAGCTAATTCCAAACATCCTCAAAGAGAAAAATGTTTCCCTCTAGTTACAATATATTCAGTTTTCCTTGTGTATGCATGGCACTTTCTGTCTGCTCAGTTAATTTTTCTTATGGTGCTCCTTCTGTCTAAAAAGTTTTCGTTCACATATTTTCTGATCCAAATCTTATTCATCTTTTAAGGCCCCGCTGAAGCAGCATCTGTATGAAGTTTCCCTAATCCATCTGGAAGGAACTTTGCCCTCCTTCTTTGCCTCTTTTCCACTTGCTATCACTCATGAGATATTTACCAGATTTATGCCCCCAAATACTAAATATAGATGTTTCTGTGCATATTTTTCTCCTGTTGTCATTAAGAACTGTCAGGGCAAAGTTGCAAATTGTACTGTGTACCAACTGAATGTTTCTGAGAGGAAGGCAAAGAAATGCCCAAAGTTAGGCAGTGAAAATGTTCACTTAAACATGGTTTAACATTATTTATAACTGTCCGTGGCACATAGTCTCTATTTGATAAATTTCCGCTATTTTTGGAACCTTGCAGCTAAAACCTATTTAGACCCATTTTGAGAAACAGACATGCCTATGGTTCTGTTCCTTACGAGCTTTTCATTCAAAGCTATGCCCGTTAGAGAAAATGGTAAGTTTCAGATGCTTATGCACTTTTACTTTAGCAGAGTCGTTGCCTGGAAATGAGGAGGAAAAGGTCAAATGACGAAGCCCCATGTTTTTCATTTCTTACACCACATTAACTGTGGGATCCTTGTGGTGATCACACAAGGTTATCACCAGTATTTGTATGGAAGAAAAAAAGTGTACCGAGTGGTGACACCCTACATTTGACTCTTATTTCTGAGTCTTTCTTAAACAGTGCCATACTTTACCCACTTTTGTGCATCAAGTGCGAGGTAGGTGGGGCTGAATAGTCTAGAAGGACAAAATGTAACAGGTTTTCCACACAGGCTTAGATTTTGAGGCAACAGAGACCATGCAGAAGAAGTGTCCTGTATTAGTTCTCTGGAAGCTAATTTTATCAGTGAGTTTTTCTGGTGGCACTAAAATTTTATTACCACTAGTTCATTTTTTCTGAATTATGTCAAGTACTTGCAAATGCAGAAGTAGATATTGGCTATAATAAGTTTCAGTGTTTTAAAAATAGTAAATTTTCTAAGCCTTGAGAAAACACCTCTAAATTATGTTAGAAAACTTGAACAAAAATCTCATTGAAGTATAAAAATGGATATTTCTAGGTCAAAATGAAGCGAACTGGGTATTATTTATAAGTGCTTCCTCAACCCAATTTAGATTTTCTGATGATATTCACCCTACTTCGTGAACACGATACTGTTCTAAGTGGTTGTTATATACTGTGATTATTTGACACAAATATTTCTGGGATTATTGTAAACATCTACTGTGATGAAGTTATTGATAAATTTCACATGAGGCTATGGCAGTATTGCATCACAAATATTAAGTTAGAACACTATTTATTACATTCAAGGACGTGCAACTAAATTCTCTGACTGTCTTTAATTGGTTTAGAACAAGTCCCTTGGAGAATCTTTAATAGAGATCACTCTGGAGAGAAAACAGAAGAAAGTAGGAAGGAGGTCTATTGGAAGCAACAGTAAGTGCAGTAATAGGGAACCCCCTGTGTACTATTCACAGGGTTCTTTGGGTAACGATTCCATGAGGTGGCTGAAAGCCATTCCCTGAAGATGTTCTCAGATGAAACATCTTTATAGGCATGACTGTGCAGAGAGAGTTGCACCAGATGTAGAAATTTCACACCATCTGACTGAACATAGCCTTATCTCTCAGAGTGTAAATAAACGAACTCAAGAATACTAGCAAATCTGGACCATCCAGATGGCCCTGGCAGACACTTAATTGATAAGACAAGGAAGCAACTATTATTTAGTGAATTTTCATTCTATTTTATGCCATTTTTTTCAGATATATGTTTATTGAATGAGCTAGAGTTTTAGGAAGTGAAATAATGAAATGCTTTTACTTTTTCCTCATACCATATGTCTTTGAAACATAATAGTAGGTCTCTCTTTTCTGTGTGGACAATATCCTGAAGCATATATAGTTATTTTACATATTAAAAGTCCGAATTTTTGATATAACAGTGTTCAATCTTGTTTAAAGTAAAATATGAATCTTTCATGCAGTTCTATGCATCTTCCCTTGCCCAAAGTTGAACCTCTTAGGGCCAAACACTTGCATAAAGAAGGGATGCATGGTCGGTTTCTTCTGTCTTTTCCTGACTCTTTACTTCAACAACAGTTGTCCTTATATACTCTCCTATGGTCAGATTCACGTAGAAGTTTCTTGGTGATAAAGGCAAGGTCATAGGTTAGTAGTGTATTTGTAATCTGGTGGTAGTCTCTGAGCTGTAATAGAAGCCCAAATGCATCTTTGTGTCTCATGGGACTATTTAGTGGGCTCTTCTTAAATTCTCCACTCACCCTGGGGGTGTCACAGTCATTATGTCACTTCATAATGAGGTCAATTTACTCCCAATGGCCCACTTTTACTCTCCCCTGAATTCCTGCTTCTGATGCTACATCTTGGAACGATTCCTTCTTGGTGATGTTACCTTTCTTACACTGTCCATCAATGTTCAAGGTGATTCAGGCCTCTATCCTTTGTTGGTTTGTTGTTAGTATTTTGCCGGACCCAGAGATAATACACTTGTGCCTCATCCTTTAAATAGTGTTTATTACTTCCCCTTTAATCCTCTGTTCTGTTGCTTATTTTCCCTCAGCTTCACTTAAAAAAAAAAAGCCTAAGCCAGAGTCATGCACCCTTGCACTCCAAACTCTAGAGTCTACATCAGGTTCTTTGGGTGATTGATTTGATTGATTTGAAGAAGTTGGAGGTGTGAGGAAGAAATATAAAACATTCTAACAATTCTTTCCAAAAAAAAATTACTTAGAGTCCATCATTCTTTCTTTAGATGTAAGATTTTGATAGAATGGGATAAAGGTTGAAGACCCAGCTTTGGGCCAAAGCCTTAGTAATTCCTTCATAGATGAGCAAACGTTTTTCTTATTTATGCGAAGATGTTTATCACCATTGTATCAAGTTTTGGTTCTCAGTTAAAATGGAGACAACAGGGGGTGTCTCTTTTAATATGCAGTTACTTAGACATTGCAACTATATGCTAATCCACCTGGCTGGTATATTTTTTTTGTTTTTAGTTTGATATCATGCAATCTTTTACAAAGGTATGGAAACATTGAACTAAATTTCTTTCTTGCTCCCTAGGAAATAAAATGGAACATTCATTGAAGCTGAATTATTTCATACAAAATATCTAGAGATATCTCTGAGATCTATTAAGCAGAACCACAGTCATATGTAGTAGTTACTGGCCCAGTCAGGAACATACAAAATAGTTACCTTGGTTTGATAAGAAATTTAAAAATGGGATCAATGATAATAACTGCATATTACAGGAAAATATTTTATAGGGGAAAGGAAAGTCTTTATATAAGGTTTCTGTAGGATGTAGTGGAATAGATCCATTTTCATAGTCTATAGAATTCATAATGAGTTGTGAAAAATGTCCACAGAGCAGCCTGGCTCATTTCAACTATTTCACAATTGTGAAGGGAGTTTTTAGCTGAATTTCCACAGGACCCTAAACATACAGAGAAATTAGAAATCCAAGTGACCATAATTCAAATGTCAGAGTTCAAAAGTGTGACCAAAATTAAACCTATATCAAAACTAAGCCGACTGTTAAGTCCTGAGTGCATAGATAGAGTTATGCCTGTAATATATACATGTTTACCCAAAGTATTTTATATATACCAACCATTTTGTGAATAAAGGCTGAATTAAGAAAAAAAAGAACCATACATTCTTTTTTTTCAAACTCATTTTCAGAAATTGGCCTAATACAAAGGGATTCTAAATAATCTTAAATCATAAATATGTGATCATATATTTTTGAATAAAGAACATTCTTTAAGACTAACATCACTTTAGGGGCACCTGGGTGGCTCAGTCAGTTAAGCATCCGACTTTGGCTCGCGTCATAATCTCGGGGTTTGTGAGTTGGAGTCCTGCGTTGGGCTCTGTGCTGACAGCTCGGAGGCTGGAGCCTGGAGCCTGCTTCAGATTCTGTGTCTCTGTGTCTCTCTGCCCCTCCCCCACTTATGCTCTGTTTCTCTCGATCAAAAATAAATAAAATTTAAAAAAAGACTAACATCAATATCACTTTATTTAATATTGCATTGCATATTTTTGCCTTGATAGTTTGGGTTTGGGTTTTTTTTTTTAACCCCCTTCACCAATTTTTCCCATCCCCACCCGCTGCCTCTGACACCCACCAACATGTTCTCTGTATCTACGCCCTTAGGTTTTTGTTTGTTTGTTATATACCACATCATAAGTGAGATGATACAGTATTTAGTTTTCTTTGTCTGACTTAATTCACTTAACACAACATCCATGTGGTGAAAATGGCAGGATTTCCTTATTTCAATGACAGGGTAATATTCCATTGCTTATATATTCCAATGTGTGTTTATACACACACACACACACACACACACACACACACACGCACGCACACACACAGAGGCCATATTTTCTTTATCCATTCACCCATTGATAGATACATAAGATGTTTTCATATCTTAGCTATTGTAAATATGCTACAATGAGTGTGGCAGTCCATATCTCTTTCCAAGTTAGTATTTTTGTTTTCTTTGGGTAATATCTATACATAGAAGCGTTGGATCATGTGGTGGTTTTATTTTTACTTTTTTGTGAAACTGTTTTCCCTAGAGAATTCACCAATTTACATCCTCACTACCACAATGGGTCCCTTTTCTCCACATCCTTGTCAGGACTGGTTACTTCTTTGTGTATCTTGTTGATTGATTTGTAGATATTGAACCATCCTTGCATTCTTCGATAAATCCCATTCAATCCTGGAAACAATCCTTTAAAAAAAAATAATCATTTTTTTGAAGGAGAGAGAGAGACAGAGTGTGAGTGGGGGAGGCAGAGAGAGAGACACACACAGAATCTGAAGTGGGCTCCAGGCTCTAAGCTGTCAGCACAGAGCCCAACGTGGGGCTCGAACTCACAAACTGCAAGATCATGACCTGAGCTGAATTTGGATGCTTAACCAACTGAGCCACCCAGGTGCCCCATCAATCCTTTTAATATATTCCTGAATTTGCTAATATTTTGTTAAGCATTTTAGCTTTATAGTTTTTTTTGTTTGTTTCTTGTTTTAGAGAAAGAGAGAGAGAGCCCCTGGGGGGGGGGGAGAGGGGCAGAGTGAGAGAAAGAGTGGGAGAGAGAGAGAGAGCGAGCCTTAAGCAGGTTCCATGCTTAACGTGGAGACTAACAAAAGGCTCAATCCCTTGACCCTGGAATTGTGACCTGAATTGAAATCAAGAGTCAGATGCTCAACTAACTGGGCCACTCAGGCACCTCTAGGTTGATAGTTTTTAAAAAAAAAATTTTTTTTAACGTTTATTTATTTTTGAGACAGAGAGAGACAGAGCATGAATGGGGGAGGGACAGAGAGAGAGGGAGACACAGAATGGGAAGCAGGCTCCAGGCTCTGAGCCAGCAACCCAGAGCCCGACGTGGGGCTCGAACTCACGGACCGCAAGATCGTGACCTGAGCCGAAGTCGGACGCCTAACCAACTGAGCCACCCAGGCGCCCCGCTAGGTTGATAGTTTTAATGAAACATAATAATATTAAAAGTTAACTAGAAACCTTCTCTTAGGAATTAATTTATATCATCCCTAATCATTGCGATCTATATTATTCAATAATTGTATTTAATCCTAATCATACCGATTTATGATTAGAATGTGGTCAGTGTACTTTGAAAGGCAAGATATTTCACTCATATATATGATACATGGTACCCTCATATAGAATAATGTCCATAGCCTTGTTCAGAATCCCAAGGATACTAGGGTAAAGGTCCTCTTCTCTTTTCTTCATTTTGTCAGGAGAGTGTTAGATCTCCAGCCATTACAATATTATTTCAAAAGCAAGCAAAAACAAAAGAAAAGGAAGCGTTAGCATTTGTATTAGTAGATGAAATTTTCCTCCAAATGTCCAGGATATTTCTACTTTTACCTCATTATTCAGACCTATGTCATATGAACATCACTTCCCATAAGAGATTTGAGAAGGAAGAAGTTTTAGTCTTTTAGCTTCCATGGTAGAGTGAATCAAGCAATGAATTGGTTAGAATACATATTAAGTGAACTATAGATTATCTGTCCTGGAGGTGGAAATACTTGTATGACCATAGATGGTAGGCGGAAATTACAGGCAGTCAAAGACATACAGGTTTTGGACATGGTGAATAAACTGAAGGGGACCAGAAAGCAGAGATCATTAAGAGTCAGCCAAAGAAACTGGGAAACATTCGAAAAGATGGATTTAAAAAAAAAAAAAGATTGAAAGAGATATAAATAAACCCATGGTTTTAGAAATTCTTTGCACAATTCAGAGTACGCATGTGTACAGTAAAAGAAGAGAGAGCTAGTGAAGTTCATCCTTGAGAATACCTTCATTAGGGAGCTGTGGATGGTAATAAAAGCAACGTTAGGTGTGGCTAGGGAATCAAGTCCAAAATCAAAAGCAAGTAGTGTCAGGGCACCTGGGGGGGGGGCTCAGTCAGTTAGGCGACTGACTCTTCATTTCGGCTCAGGTCATGATCTCATGGTTCATGGGTTCGAGCTCTGTGTCCAGCTCTGTGCTGACAGTGCAGAGCCTGCTTGGGATTCTCTGTCTCCCTCTGCCTCTGTCCCTCTCCTGCTCATGAGCTCTTTTTCTATCTCTCTCTTTCAAAAATAAATAAATAAACTTTAAGAAAAGCAAGCAGTGCCATGGGAACCCATGCAGACAAGGAATGGAAGGATCATTATTAAAAAATTAATTATAAGATGAGAAAGCCACTGGTTTTACAAGGTCAGCCTTGACTTTTGAGAAAAAAAAAAATCTAGTAAACTCTTTGGGAAATATCAAGTTTCACTGCTTGAGTTAATTTCATGGAAGAGAATGGAAGGTAGAAAGAAACACAAATATTTTAATAGTTTTATTGTCAAGGAATAAAGGAATCAGTTAAGGAGGGTAGTTGAAAAAGAAAGAATAAAGAAAGTGTGTTGTTGCTTTTGTGTTTTTGTTAGTGTGTTAATGAGGACACCAGAATGTTCATGCAAAATGCTAATAGAAAGTTAGAGATTAAAAAGGAAAGGAGAGGGGCACCTGGGTGGTTCAGATGGTTAAGTATCCGACTTCAGCTCTGGTCATGATCTCAAGGTTTGTTAGTTTGAGCCCTGCATCCGGCTCTGTGCGGATAGCCTGGAGCCTCCTTCAGATTTCGTGTGTCCCTTTCTCTGCCTCTCCCCTTCTCTCTGTCTCTGTCTTTCAAGGATAAATAAACGTTAAAAATTTAACAAAAAAAAAAAAAAGGGAAAGGAGAAAGAAAACTTTAGTTTCTCATAGATGTTTTATTTATTTTTGTATATTCGAAGTCTAATAATGACATTCAAATGGATATACTTATAATATATATTTCAGTTGTTTTAGTCAAAGGGCATAATATTGGTAGAATTGTTGAATGCTTACTATATTGCAGACCCTGGGTAATTAATTGCAAAATTCATAAGACTACCAGCTTCAAAATGTTGCCATGAGAATGCACTTATTAACACATGTAAAATCTGGAAATAGGTCCTAGCATAAATAAACTGTGCTAATATTGCTATAATTAATCATAACAGTAGTAACGGTCTTTCACGGATGCTGCCTTTTAGAAAAAAAATAGAAGCTTATGTAATTTAATAAATGGATCTGAAGTAATGCTGTTAGGAAGGAACTAATTCAGAAGTCTGTCTTGGAGGTGGGGGTGGGGGAGTCAGACCCCAAATTTCACGGACTTGCACTTTCTGTTGAAGACCTTAGGAGCGCGTCAGCAGATGAAATTGAAATCACGAGCCTGAGTTCAAGAACAGGATTCCCAGACCTGGAGAGGAGGTTATCAGGAGCAATGAACAGCCCTAGACACAAAGGATAGGTTCCTGAGCTAAGGCTGTGCTTCTCAAGGTGGGCTACAAGTGGGAACTAAGTCTCAGTCATGAAATGGGTGCCCACGTCAATAGCAGTCTTAGGGTATCTTGTGATGTTAGTGTGATTCTTCGTAAATTCCTCCTGCCCAAATGTTAGATTTGTCCTGGAGACTTGAGGTATTCTACACTTCCAGAAGAGAGTCAAATCAATCTGGCTTTTGGAAAGAATGGCATGCGAATGGTAAAGTTCGGTAAGGCATTGAATCCTAAAGACTGAATTCTTAAATCAAGTGAAATAGTAATTTATAAATTCTTTAAACGTACATATAGTTTTGCCTGCAATACATCCATTCTTAATTCTTGCATCATAGGGCATTATATCATCACCTTTTCATCTGGAAAGATAATTGTTATTAACTGTAGAAATAAATGCTCATCACTTGAGACCAAGTGCTGTTCTTCTATTCTTGCCTTTGGATATTCTAAAGGTTTCAGACTATTAATTTTTGTTTTCATCCATTCCTTCACTTGACCAATATTTAGGGAAAAAATACCCTGTAAATGGTAATACATTTAGAAATAAGAAATGAACTAGAAGAGTCTTCTAGAGATAATAAGACATGTATTTCAGGAATAGGAGTTATATGTCATAATATAACATACAGATTACAAAATAATACAGGCAGGATCCCCAAACCAAATAATTTGTATTCCTTTCCACTGCATATAAGATTTGTTACTATAAATTTATCTGTGTGCAATTGGAAAGGTTTTAAAAAAGGGATACTCACGTACATTCTGACAGCTACTGAGGTTAATATCTATTACATTGTGCTGTTAATGCTTACTTTAAGAAATTTCAGACATTAAAAACAACCACTCTACCTGAGGAACAAATGAATTAAGTCTAATTAAGTACTTCGTTACAGAAAAAAGAAAATATGAAAGTATCGATTATGTTAAAACCTGCAAAGAGTAAAATTTTTAAATATATTAGAATTATATATATTTACTATAGAACATAGATCGTACCTGTATATGTATATAAGTAAATCTGTTTACAAAATATTTATACATACTTCAACTCTGGTATATAAATATCTGGAATTTGGTTTATTCTGTCAGAACCCTGTAAATGTAATCGTTTGGTCATTTGCTCATCAGATCTGTTCCTGGACCTGACTTTGACTGCATTTTTTCTAAAATTAACAAACTGCTGAAAACAAAATTGAACATTTTGTTCTGATCATTCCCTGATTGTTGATTCAGAGAGAAAATGCTTTATTATTAGCTTTCATATATTCCCAATATCACACCTATTGTGTTAGTCAGCAATTAGGAAAATGTGATTACTTTCATGATATTAGGTATATTGATGGCAATCTTTAACAAAACCATATCTTTTTAATACTTCAAAATTTTAGCTATGCTTTTCCTGAGTGAAATATGAAAAGGTGCACAGTAAAAAAATAATTATTACTTGAGTGATAGCCATGACCATTTTATGTAACTTTACCTGATGGAAAAATGTTGGGTCAGAAGCTTATTCTTGTTTCTTATTTTTATTTTTTTTAAAAAAATTTTTTTTTTCAACATTTTTAATTTATTTTTGGGACAGAGAGAGACAGAGCATGAACGGGGGAGGGGCAGAGAGAGAGGGAGACACAGAATCAGAAACAGGCTCCAGGCTCCGAGCCATCAGCCCAGAGCCTGACGCGGGGCTCGAACTCACGGACCGCGAGATCGTGACCTGGCTGAAGTCGGACGCCTAACCGACTGCGCCACCCAGGCGCCCCTTGTTTCTTATTTTTAAATAATTGCTTGTTTAACAAGCTGTATGAAGTTATGTACTTCATGTATGAAGTTAATGAGGGTTTTTTTATTCTGACAATAAAGTGGTCTAGGTCATCAGAAACACTTGCCTGCTAAAATTCAAATATTTCCTGAATGAATTGCTACCATAATGCTTTCTGCTGAGTTGTTGGACTCACTGGAAAGTAAGAAATGCATCTTAGATCAAAAATAAAAATAAAAATGAAAATAAAAATAAATAACAACTGGAACCCAAAAGTGTAGTAGGAAGCTTTGGAGAGAAAAACTTTTGAAAAAGAAATTCTTCTCCTTTAGGCCAGTGATGATCTTTTAATAAGCCTTGGGACAGGGCAAGGGATTGGAATAAAACTGAGATTATCATTAAACCCAGATTCTGAAGGAGATGAAAATGCCCATGGTGAAGAGATCAGCCTGGATTCCAGGAAAGGCAAACAGAAATCCTTCCTGAAGGAGAACATTCATAATCTAAATCCTCAGATATCTCACAGGTTGAGTTAAGAAAAATTACAAGCTGCGAATAAAAAATTATCAAATGTGCAAGAAAAAAAATCCTGAGTTCAGAATAAAAGGAAACAATAAATGATAGAGTTGCAATTGTCCTAAAAATATGAAATAAAGATTATTTTAAAAAAACAAAGATGGAACAAAACCAGTAAGCAAGAAGTGAGAACCTACCAAAAATATCCAGGAAGTTTGAAAAAAAAAAAAATGGTTTCAAAGATGGAAAGAAAATCCTTGGAATTAAAACTGAATCTATACCCTGAAAGATAGAAAAGAGAAAGAGACTGATCTATACCAAGTGCTTGGAAAGATACAACAAAAGAGAAAGAGACCGATGAACCAAATCATAAATTTCATGAAATTTCTAAGAATATAGTCCAGGATCTAGGGTGAGAGAAAATACCTTTTAAAAAGTGGTGGAAAGGGGCGCCTGGGTGTCTCAGTCTGTTAAGTGTCCGACTTTGGCTCAGTTCGTGATCTCACAGTTTGCGAGTCTGAGCCCCATGTTTGGCTCCGTGCTGACAGCTCAGAGCCTGGAGCCTGCTTCAGACTCTGTGTCTTCCTCTCTTTCTGCTCCTTCCTGCTCATGCTTTGCCTCTCTCTCCCTCGAAAAATAAACATTAAAGAAATTCAGAAAGCGGTGGTGGAAAATGACTATAGAATGATGAGGTCTACCATATGTTGAGCTGGATTTTCACACGAAGAAATCTCAGCTGAATGGGAGTAAACATTAAGTGATCACAAAGCTTGTCATACATTTTCAGAGCTGAGCTTTACAAATCCTCAGATATGGGAAGTATGATATATGCAAAATAGGGTAAGTGTATTTTAAAAACCTAATCAAGCACGGCATAATACAACTGAAGAAAACCAAAGACATACAAACTGCTGGGTGGAAAATTGAGATGATCTTAAAGCTGTATACTTCTCAGAAGCATTGATTAAACCTTAAGGTTGGTAGGGTAGTATCTTAAAGGGCTGGAGATAAAATAACTGTTGATCTGAACTTGTGTGCAGAGCTCGGAGTGAAAGAGTCCGAATCATGTACTGAAAAAAATTAAAAGAGCAATTTATCTGCCAAACAAATTTGTTAAAGTGGCTTCAAAACTATTGAGCTAAGATGTTGTTGTACATATTTAACACACGTTATTTATGGAACAATAATAATATAAAATTATGTTTTGTATTTACGTCCTGAATGATAATGTCATATACATCAGAAGAGGAATGTTTATAATTAAAGTATACTATCATCCCAATGTTACTCTGGACAGATATAAAGGCATTGACTAACTTTGTAAAATTAATTATACATTGTAAAAGTTCAGGAGTAACCAACAATGAAAGCAAATATTGAGTTCATAATTTCCAATTTAGTAGAGGAAAAATATTGTTACACATAATAATGATAAATTGACTAAATGTCTTAGTAAAGACAGAAATATGCGGAATACCCTTTTTAAAAATGTTTGGCTCTTTACTTTTCGTGGGAAGTATCACTAAAATTTAAGGACATGGAAATTAATGATCCACACTTTCACTGTTACTATTCAGCTTTATTCAGATGCTCTTAAATGTTTTTAAGACAAGCCGAATAAATACAATATATAACGATTGAAAAGGAAGAAAACAAAATGTCAGTGTTTACAAATAATAAGATTGTGTGTACAGAAAATACAACAGTATCTCCAGATGAATTATAGAGAAAAAACGAGAATTTAGTTAGATAGCTGCATGTGAGATCAATAAAGAAAAATATATATTTTTTAATAAACCAGCACAAACAGCAATTATGTTATTCATGGTGAACTTTACCATTTATGTGTTAAGTACCAAACACTATTCTAAGCACTTTCCGTGATCTGTGTGTTATTCTGGGCTCACAACAGCCCTGTGAGGCAACATCCCCTAACCTCTCATTTATTCTGACCCACTTTTATATGGAAAATTGGTCTGTGACTGAATAAGCATCGCAGTTCAGGAAGAATAAAGGCTATAGAGGCAACTTGTTAGCAATGTGAAAAAAAAAAAAAGAAACTGGATTCCTCCCTCACACCACACTCAAAAAAATGTGCAAGGCTAACTAAAGTCCCACACCTCTTATAAGTATTTGTTTAAATGTCACATTTGTAGTGATGCCTCACCCCTTTCAACTAAAAAAAAAAAAAAAAAAAAAAAAAAGGAACCTGTTCCTCTGCCCTGCACACCTGATGTCTCTTGTCTTGGTCTAAATGCTTTCCTCCGTAGAACTTAGCGTCACCCGTTGGGGCTCCTGGGTGGCTCAGGTTAAGCGTCTGACTTCAGCTCAGGTTATGGTCTTGCGGTTCATGAGTTTGAGCCCCACGTCAGGCTCTGTGCTGACAGCTCAGAGCCTGGAGCCTGCTTTGGATTCTGTGTCTCTCTCTCTGCTCCTCCTCTTTCTAAAATAAATAAGCATTAAAAAAATTTTTAAGAACTCAGCATCATCCTATGTATTGTGTGATATACTTACTTATTATGACTGTTGTTGAAGGTGTCTCTCCTTGTAACTCCACAGGGACAAAGGTCTTTATCTTTCTTTCACTGGAACATCTCAAGTGTCCAGAAGGATCCCTGGCATGTAATAGATGCTGATTAAATACTTGTCGAATGAATACTTGTAGATGTAGGATTCTGACCCGAGATAAATCTAAATCAGAATTAATCATTAGACTTTTGTGAGGTTAGGGAGGATTATACAATAAGTATTACCCTGTTACATATAAACAAATTTGTGTTACTGACAGAAAAAAAAAAATTACACCTTTAAAAGCCTTGGTAAATTAGAATTCATTCAGTGTGAATAGAGACTCTTTACTTATCATGTTAAGTATTAAAATGGCTGGACTAAATATCATTAATGAACAAATAAAATGTTTACTCTGTATTTCATTCAGTATATTGGATAAGTTGGATATAATTTCTCAATTAGTATTACCTTTCTGGTGTATTTTTAAGTAGTTTAAAAGGCAAGAAAATCTGCGTACTAAACACTCAATTTGAAATAAGGAAACCTGGACATCGGACCTGGCATTTACTAATTTACTAGATGTTGTAAGCATGTATTCGATGTATGCTATAAACAGTCGACAGATAAAATCTGTATTATTCATTGTGGAAACCTAAGCCGTTAGAACAGTGTTTGGAAAATAGTAGGCGCTCAATGCCTATTTGCTGGATGAATTGGTAAGTCAATGGGATAAGTATTTATTCTCTATACTCCAGTCTCATTATCAGAAAATGGAAGTAATGCCATCTATTCACTGTTTGTCGTATTAAATGTAGTGGCAGCCATAAAACAACATGAATATCATTATGAGTAAGAGTTCAGTGTTTTGGCTATCCTTCAAATAGTACTATTTTGTAAATTTTATTTTGTAATATTGCTATTTATGCATAGTAGAGGTTGGAAATATTAACTCTTTAAAAAGGCTTTTTTCTCCTAGCTTTTTCATTTCAACAGAATGAACCCATTCTTCTATAGGAATTGTCTTAAAATGTATTAGCATAAAATGTTAACCACATCATTTAATTAAAAATAGCTATTTAGGTATGCTTCTTAGGGTTACAAATGGCATGACACATCATATAGTTTTTTAAATATTTAAAAAAAATTAATGTTTATTTTTGAGAGAGAGAGAGACACAGAGCATGAAGGGGGAGGGGCAGAGAGAGAGAGGGAGACACAGAATCTGAAGCAGGCTCCTCTCTGAGCTGTCACCACAAAGCCTGACATAAGGCTTGAACTCACCAACGGGGAGATCATGACCTGAGCCAAGGTCAGATGCTTCACCGACTGAGCCAGCCAGGTGCCCTTAGATATTTTTTAACAAAACTTTTTGTTGTTTTTTAAATGCTCTGTTAAGCAAAGACCGGGAATCCAGATACGTTTGTCCTTGTCCTTCTACAAATTCTACTATAGGAGAAATATTGTTCTTTCTGAAAAATCCTCACATTTCACTCCTCTGCACTCAGGAGTTTGCTAAGAGATTTTTAATCATGCTTAAAGACATAATATGGTTTCCCATTCCATAAATTACCAGTCACAGAACTATTTTTAAGCATCAGCATTTCAAGCCCATATGTCTCCTATTGCCCTGACTGTTTCTTTTGTCAGTAAAGAAAATATTATATAGACACTCTTAAAATCTCTGTGGATATTAAAGTCAAAATAAAATTCGCTACTCTACAAATCCTCATCATTTATCTTTTTAACTTAGCTTTCATGCAAATTGTCTTTTACCCATAAGCCTAATGCTGAGAACAAATTAGGTTAGAACTAAAGAAATAAGGAAAAAAATGCTTTGACTAAGGAAAATGTCAATAAAACTGAAACTCCCTTACAGTATTCCTCCATATGGAGCAACCTAATGAGAATTTGTCAGTGATGAAAGAACATTTCAGTAAACTAACCTCTCTCCCTCTCTCTTGGCATTTTGATTTTTCTTCGGGTTTTAGTTCCAGGCCATGAAGACTGTTGTGAACAAAGTTTCTCCTCCTCTTTGAATACTTCTTCCCAAGTTTGCAATCCTATCTCTTCCTCTTTCTCTCAGAGTTATGTTTTCTTCTCATTTACATTGGATATCACTATTACCACAAGCAGACTAATTCTAACTTTTCAGCAATATAACCATTTATTCCAGTTAGTTGAACATACAAATATGTGTGCTCAGAAGTATAAACAGAAAGCCCATAAAGAGTGATGAGGACAACTAGGGACAAGAAGGCTTATTTCTACAACGAGACCGTCTACTGTCTCCCAAATTACTGTGAACCACAATTACCATACATAGAGCTGTGTCATGCCTGAAATGTAGAAATCCTCATGTTTTACAGCAAGAAAAGCATGCTGCAAATAATAAGTATTAATTGTTAATTGCATAGGGTGGTATAAAACTAGAACAAAAACATCTTAAAACCAAAAACAATGCTAGGATAACAATTTTGTTGTGTCCCATGTAAAGCTGAAAAATTCAGCGATTGGGGGCGCCTGGGTGGCTCAGTCGGTTGGGCATCTGACTTCGGCTCAGGTCATGATCTCATGGATCATGAGTTTGAGCCCCGTGTTGGGCTCTGTGCTGACAGCTCAGAACCTGGAGCCTGCTTCTGATTCTTCGTCTCCCTCACTCTCTGCCCTTTCCCTGTTCATACTCTGTCTCTATCTCTCAAAAATAAGTAAACATTAAAAAAATTAAAAAAAAATTCAGCTACTGTTTTCCTAAAGGGGGAAATATTCTCAAAGTGTGTATGTAACATTGTGAAAATAATGTTTAAATGTTTCTTGTGTGGCAAAATAGGAAAAGGTCAAAAGCTAGGAAGTAGGAGAACTAAATTTTAGACTTAACCAAAACAGGAACTAAGGACTATTATTGTTTATATTCCATAGTTATTATGTAAAAGTTTTTAAACATTAAATAAATCCATCATTTCTGAGCATTTAGATCTGTACTTTTATTAACAAAAAGTGTAATTAGAATAATACTGTTTTCCTAAAGAATGGAATGCATTAAATGAATTTTGATTTTGTATGTTACACACATATGAATATTCACTGATGCTACAGGACAGTTTTTTCCATAACAGTATTTCTTCCATAATAATATCCTTAACCTGGACAATCATCCTCTATGATAATATCCAGAAAACTGGATATAGAAACTACCTCAAGACAGGTGCCAAGATAGCGACTGAGAAACAAAATAAGAGAAGCGTAAGGAAATAAAAGAAATAGGCACTCTCAGTTTGAGAAGTGACCACAACTCTTTAGTCTACAGTTGATGATGTGTGGGCGAAATCATTGAAAACCATAACAAGCATTAAAACCACATCCCAAATGACATCTTGTTTATTCTATGCAGATAGTACCTCACTCTTTAAAAAAAATTTTACCTAGGAATGCATTATTCATTACATGAAAATTGATATTTCAAGGCACTTTAAAAAAATGTTTTTTTTTTTTTTTTTTTAGAGAAAGAGAGTGAGTGAGCAGGGGAGGGGCAGAGAGAGAGGACGGAGTATTTGAAGCAGGCTCTGCGCTGTAGGACGCTTAACTGACTGAGCCACGAAGGCACCCCAGGAGTGTTGTTAGCAAACATAAAATGGAGCCATCAAGGAAGAGCCTAGGCTCTACCAAAAAGAGCGTGGTAAAATATCCTGAGAAATGGATTATAAAACATATGTTTTTTTTTTTTTTTTTTTTTTTTTTTTTAAGCGTCACTGGTGTGGTAAGGTCTTCTATGCAGTCTTTGAGGATGAACCTTATTTGAAATCTGTTTGATATTACGTGCTGTACTAAATGTCAGCACTAACTGCATGGAAATATGTGGACTCTTCTCTCAAAAGTGTTAAGTCAGGAGAGAAAATGGGGGAAATAAGCAGACAGTCGCAGTACTGTGTGATAGGTTTTTCTTTGGCTTGGGTCCTATGGAAACAGGTTTGTGTGCACGTGTGGTGTCTGTGTGGGGGGCGGGAAGTCAACCACCTTTTGTTGTGATGGCTTCTGAGAAAACAGGAGGAGGGATGGGTCATAGGGACAGAGATAGCATATGTGCCTGTGTGAAAGTGAGGGGGCTCACAATGTGACAGTCATGTGTGGGGTTGTGTGGCCTGAGGAGAGGGGTGAGGAATGAGACCAGAATACTGCTAGGCTAAACAGCTTGCAGTTTATCTCATGAAGGCTGTGGGATGTCGTGGAATTATTTTCCATAAGGGAGTGAGGTATTCTGGAGAAATTACTAAGGGTGGGAGAGGAATCAGACCTTGCAAATTTTGGCCTGTGTGCTTGGATGCTTTTTGCCAAGATAAATTAAGACATCTATCCTAAATGGGAGTGAAATTTCTAATACAAAGTTGTGTGCCATGGACGTAGAGGACATGTAGCTGGAGGAAAGAAACAGTAAGGTTTTGTTAAGTCAGCTCGTAAAAATAAGGAGTTGTCCAGAAGCCTGGGTGGCTCAGTCGGTTAAGTGTCTGACTTGTCTCAGGTCATGACCTCACAGCTTGAGAGTTCCAGCCCCACATTGGGCTCTCTGCTGTCCGCACAGAGCCTGCTTCGGATCCTCTATTTCCTTCTTTCTCTGCCCCTCCCCTGCTTGCACGCACATGTGCGCTCTCTCTCTCTCTCTCTCTCTCTCTCTCTCTCTCTCAAAATAAGTAAATAAACTTAAAAAAAGAAAATAAAATGAGGAGTTGTCAAAGCAGCAGCGATCTGTAAACGATTGAAAAATAGCTGAGGTAAGATGACATGAATTTGGGAGGAGTGTGTGTTGTGTTTTGTGTTGTGTTTTTTGCTTTTTTCAAATACGGGATATTAAGGGATAAGTTCTCAGAATTAGTGTAGTCGTGGTTGAGGATATCGGGCTCACAGTGGTGATGGGTGGAGGCAGGAAGTGGAGTAGCAGGAAGGTAGAACAGAGATGGAGAAAACCGACCCCAGAAGAAATTGCATACGATTACCTTCATGGACAGACCTTACCCGGTATGACGGTCTATTACATTCCGTTTTCACAGACAGGTGAAGACATTTCCTCGTGAATATTTATATCATATTCAGTTATGTACTCATCAAGCATCGCTGGGTGCTTATTCACAAAATGTTTCAAAGAAGACTCTGTGAAGAAGTTCAACACAGAGGAAAGTTGGTTTTGTGATGAAATGCGGCGAAAGCAGTGTTACTACCACTGCCCTGGTAGCACGTGGATCTCAGACACGATTAAAGTTTCATAAAAGCTCAGATCTTTATTTCTGCAAATATAGCTCAGTTGACATCAAAAGTGGCATTGAGGGACCCAATGTGTGATGAGAAAATACTGTCCAAGATGCTTTCCAGAGAAGCAAGTAGAAGGCAGTCTGCCTATTAAACTTGACAGTCTTCTCACCTGAGGACACTATGAACCCACGTTCAGAATCAACATTTGTTCTATAAATCAACATTTGCAAAATAGCTCATCCACTATAAATACAAGTGTAGAAAGCGAGTTGCTTTTCTCATACCCAAATATCTGTCACTGCATGAAGAGAAATACAGTGAAAGGATTGCGAGGAGAATGGAAAGTGAGATTGGTCCCTAGCCGTGTCCATGATTCAAGTAGCAGCGGGAACTCCCTGTCGCTCCATTCTGTAGCCTGAAAAGTCACACCACCACAAGGTCTTAGTCGTCCCCAGTTTGATGTTGACCGAACACTACTGTGTGGTCTGAGATTTTCTCACTGGTGAATGAAAGCTGGATGGCAGGCCGCCTGTGGTTGTGCAAACGAGATCTCCCATTTGTAAATGTTGAAAGTGCTTTATTAAGTTACTCCTTATAAAATAATGATTGCACAGTAACCTTTTAAAAGCTTAGCTTTTTAGTTAAAATTATCATAATTAAATTTAGGAATGATAGGAAAGAATGAAGGATTTACTGGAAAAAAGTCTAGAATTTCTTATTAGAGAAGGTATAATGAACACAACTATATGTATGTATGTAAGGGTGTGTGTTTATATATATATGTATATATATATATATATATATATACATATATATAATTAAATGAAGTGTTGTATGAACCATTATTTAGTCACTTACTTATCCATGGATATATTTATAACATTACATAAATATCTATCAGCATTTATTTAACTATATTGCCCGTTCTATTAGTCAAGGAAACAAATTAAGCCAAAAGTATAAATGCTAAGATTATAAGTAGTCCTGTTCTGTGCATATATAGAACCTATTACTGAGATTGCCCATTAAATGTGAATTAAGCTTTGTAAATTCTCAGTTACTTGATTTGTTAAAATATTCATCTTAATGTCTTTCAGTCACCAAAATAAATGCATGTTTAATACTTGAATAAGTACTAAAGTAGCTAGAGGGAAATTTGGTTTAAGAGTCTAACATTGAAAAATATACTTTTTATTTCATTAGCTTAAGTGGATTATTGACAACGTTTCATGAATCAAAAAAAGAAAACCTTTTCCTGTTATTTTAAGAAGGTTAGTGTAAGACAACTCATTGGAGAGATGATACCCAGGCACATATTGCTGCATACAGTTAAACATCCCTCACAAAACATGACCTTAGTTTTCAGGGAAGCCACTGAACACTTAATGAGACTGTGAATACATTCTGTTGCATCAGACTCAATTTGGAGTTTCTACCAGATATATTTGTACAAAAATTCTTAAATTGGTAAGTGTTCACTTATTTATTCATTCAAAATGGGGGAAATATAATATAATATAATATAATATAATATAATATAATATAATATAATATACCTTGATTTGCGAGCATAATTCATTCCATAAACATGATTGTAATCCAAAGCACTTGTATATCAAAGCGAATTTCCCTGTCAGAAATAATGGAAACTCAAATGATTCATTCCACAACCCAACAATATTCACATAAAAATGATTACAGTACTGTAATACAATACAAAGTAACAAAGAAAATACAAAATATAAAGAAAAATAAATTAACCTGCACTTCCCTTCAAAAACCTTCATGTGAGCGAGATAAGAAAGAGGAGAGTTATTGTGTAGGATGCCTTTCACTTAGTAACAGATGTTGACTACAATACAGTATTAATAAACTCTTTTCATAGACTGTATTTCATGTAACTGGCAATAAGGCAGCAGAGGAAAGGGTCTATATCTGCAGGCAGCCTGACCCAGAATGAAACAAAGCATCCCTAAGCTTACTCTTGGATGGAAAATCAAGGGACTGTCCATAGGTGCTTGGAAGTGACAAAAAAATACACTAGTGCCAATTGTGGGCACCTTCCAAGGTTCTGAAATATCACTGATTTCTGCCAATCCCTACAGAGAGGGAGGGAAGGAGGGAAGGGGAGAGAGAGAGAGGGAGAGAGAGAGAGAGAGAGAGAGAGAGAGAGAGAGAGAGAGGAAACCACTGGCTCAGTTGTGATTATGTGATGTCCAGCATTACGTACTACTCATATTGCAAAACATTGCTATTTATCAAGCTAAAATTATGAGAAATATTTGCTCATCTTTCAGAACACTTTCAGAACAAGTTAGACACAATCCAAGATTTTACTTATAATATAATATAATATAATATAATATAATATAATATAATATAATATAACATAATATAATGCAATATAATATAATGCAATATAATGCAATATAATGCAATATAATATAATATAATATAATATAATATAATATATAATACAATACAATATAAATTTACTGTATTCACAGTGCTGTACCATTTATTCCCATGACTTATTCAACCTATAAGTGAAGGCTTTTATCTTGTATTCCCCTTCACCCATTTTTCCCAATCCCTCCACACCCTTTCTCCCTGGCAACCATCAGTTTGTTCTCTGTATTTATAGGTCTGATTCTTTTTTTTGTTTGTTTATTCATTTGTTTTATTTTTCAGATTCCACATATAAGTGAAATCATACAGTATTGTTTGTTTTGTTTTGTTTTTTTTTTATTTTTTTTATTTTTTTTATTCTACTTACTTTACTTAGTGTAATACCCTTTAGGTCCACCCGTGTTATTGCAAATGGCACAATCATCATTTTTTATGGCTGAATAATATTCCATAGTGTGTGCGTGCGTGTGTGTGTGTGTGTGTGTGTGTGTGTGTATGTAGAGAGAGGGAGAGAGGGAGACTCCCTCTTACCCATTTGTCTATCAGTGGACAGTTAGGTTACCTCAATATTTTCACTATTATAAATGGTGCTACAATAAACAGAGGGGTACATTTATGTTTTTGAATTAGTGTTTACATTTTCTTTGGGTAAATAATCTATAGTAGAATTAATTGGTTATACGGTAATTTTATTTTTAATTTTTTGAGGAACCTTCATGCTTTTTTCCACTGTGGCTACACCAGTTTGCACTTCCACCAACCTTACAAAAGGGTTTCCTTTTCTCCACATCTTCGCCAACTTTTGTTATGTCTTGGGTTTTTCATTTTAGCCATTCTGACAGGCATAAAGTGATATCTAGTGGTTTTGATTTGCCTTTCTCTGATAAGCAGTGATGTTGAGTGTCTTTTCATGTGTCTGTTGGCCATCTGTATATCTTCTTTGGAAAAACATCTATTTAGGGTTATTTTTGCCCATTTTTAAAAAAAATTATTGACTTATTTTGAGAGACCAAGAGGGAGGGGGAGAGAGAGAGAGAGAGAGAGAGAGAGAGAGAATATTCCAATCAGGCTCCTTGCTGTCAGAATAGAGCTAGATGTGGGGCTTGATCCCATGAACTGCAAAATCATGACCTGAGCTGAAATTAAGAGTCAGACACTTAACCAACTGAGCCACCCAGGCTCCCCTCTTTACCCATTTTTTAAAAATTTTAAGAGGGTTTTCAAGCTTTGATTTAAATTCCAGTTAGTTAACGGGGCGCCTGGGTGGCTCAGTCGGTTAAGCGTCTGACTTTGGCTCAGGTCATGACCTCCCGATTCATGAGTTCGAGCCCCGCATCGGGCTCTGTGCTGACAGCCTGGAGTCTGTTTCAGATTCTGTGTCTCCCTCTCTCTCTGCCCCTCCCCTGCTCATGCTCTGTCTCTCTCTGTCTCAAAAATAAATAAAAACATTAAAAAAAATTAAAAAAAAATTCCAGTTAGTTAACACACAGCATAATATTATTTCTAGGTATACAATTTAGTGAATCAACATTTCATAGGACACCTGGTGCTCATCACAAGTGCACTCCTTAACCCCCATACCCCACCACCTTCCCTCTGGTAACCATGTGTGTTCTCTGTAATTTCTTGGTTTCGTTCTCTTTTTTTTCCCTCTGTTCATTTGTTTTGCTTCTTCAGTTCCACATATGAGTGAAACCATACGGTATTTGTCTTTGTCTGACTTACTTAGCATCGTACCCTCTTGCTCAATCCACATTGTTGCAAGGTCTCTGCCCATTTCTTCAGTTGTCTTTCTGTTTATTTGATGTTGGGTTATATAGGTCTTTTTATATATTTTGGATATTAGCCCTTTATCAGATATATCATTTTCAAATATCTTCTCCCATTCAGTGTGTTGCCTTTTTGTTTTGTTGATGGTTTCCTTTGCTTTGCAAACACTTTCTATTTTGATTTAGTCCCCATAGTTCATTTTGCTTTTGTTTCCCTTGCCTGAGGAGACATATCTAGAAAAATGTTGGTGTGGCTGATGTCAGAGAAATTATTACCTGTGTTCTATTCTAGGATTTTTATGGTTTCAGTTTTCACATTTAGGTCATTAATCCATTTTAAGTCTTTTTTTTGTGTGTATAGTGTAAGAAAGTATCTGGTTTCATGCTTTAGCATGTAGCTGGACAATTTTCCCAGCACTATGCACTGCAGACACTGTCTTTTCACTACTGAGTATTTGTGTATCCTTTGTTATAGATTAACTGACTATGTAGGAGTGGGTTCATTCTGGGCTTACTCTTCTGTTCCAGAAATAACTTAATATATTCTTATGTGAATATCATTTCATGTCGTTGTTTAGCATTGATGTGCAATATATCTTTATATTTATAAAATTATATAGGTATAAACACATGGAAATATATGTATATACTTAGTGTATTTGTTTTCCAACTTTGTGACATCTAATTGGAAAGTCTCATAGAACTCATTTATTTGAAAATTTCCCCAGCACAAAAGAGGTGAGTTATCAATCATTAGAGTACATTGTCAGGGACATGACAGACCACAAATTTAATACTGATTTTTGAAAAAACAAAAAATATGCTAATGACCATGTGTCACCCACAGACATATTTACTTTATGATTTAAGATGCACATTTAGTTTACATAGAGTAGGGTGTGTTAGAACAAATTATGTTTCATTTTCTACTTACATGCCGAAATAATATTTATGTAACATTCATTTACAATAAGAATTAAGGACATAATTTAAAATAGTTTAATGGAAATAATTATTGTATCACAAGAAGATAATACTTTGTGTGGCATTGGTATTTTCTTGTACTATATAATAACGGTATCTTATTAGATCACATCAATTCTTTTCATATAGATATGCTCGGTGAAATATGATATCCAAAAAAATATGATGTCACTGCTACCAGCAGTGAGTGTTATTCTCATACTAGCCTGAGGATGTGATCACTATTGTTGCAGCTACTTGAGGAAAAAGTGATGCAGATAGTTCGAATAATTTAACATGTCACTTAAAAGTCCGTAGCTAATAATGTTTTGTGTGTAATTTTTACATACAATTCAGTGATCGTCCTTCAGACAGTAAATTAGTGGAAACGGAGTAAGCAGGTTTGCTCAGTTGGCAGGGAGAGAAAGGAGAGATCAGGCAGTGAGCATCCGTCTACCTCACATGCTTAGGTGAATGCCAGACTATTTCCCCGAAACACCGTCTGTAAAGGAAAATTGCACCTCTAGAATGCTGGTTTGCTGCTACACCTACAGGAAATAAATTAAAACTGCTAGGGTGCCTTGGTGGCTCAGTCGGTTAAGCATCTGACTCTTTTCGGCTCAGGTCATGAACTCAGCGTTCTTAAGATCCAGCAGATTATGGGGCTCTGCTCTCACAGAACGGAGTTGGTGTGGGATTCTCTCTTTCTCCCTCTCTCTGGGTTCCTCCCCTATTCAAATCTGAGCTTGCATTCTCTCTCTCTCTCTCTCAAAATAAATAAGTAAACTTTTTTAAAAACTACTGTAGGGGCGTCTGGGTAACTCATTTGGTTAAACTTCCAACTACGGCTCAGATCATGATCTCACGGTCAGTGAGTTCGAGCCACGCATCACGTCGGGCTCTGTGCTGACAGCTCAGAGCCTGGAGCCTTCTCTGGATTCTGTGTCTCCCTCTCACTCTGCCCCTCCCCTTGCTCACACTCTGTCTCTCTCTGTCTCTCAAAAACAAATAAACGTTAAAAAAAACATTAAAAAATAAAACTGCTGTAAAACCCTGGGTTTCTTTGTATCCCTGCAGCATATCGATTTTTCTCATGGCCCATTTCTGTATTTCTCTCAATCTGGTGTCTCTGTTAGGTGGTAATTAACATTCTTAACCTTTGACTGTCGAATTTATTCTCACCCAGACATAATTATTTGAATTTCAGGTGTCTTTAGAAGAGGTAGATTGAAATGACCTACACAATAGTGAAGATACCTTTGGTTTTTAGAAACGTAATTTCAAACTAGTGATTAAAAAAAAGAAAAAAAAAAGAATTCTTACTGATGTGCCAAAGTTATTGGCTTGTCTGCATGCTATCCTGGTAAAATAAACTGAAAAATCAGGCCAGGCCTTTTAAAACTAACAAAACAGTCATGTGAGCACATAATAGTTGTATTTGGAAAGCATATCTTACTATATAGTTAGGCCAGCATACCCAGCAAAAAACAACAACAACAAAAAAAACCAACAAACAAAAGAAACTTAAACAAAATACTAGAATATGAGATAAGGAATAGACCATCCCAAATATTATTTGCATTACATGTATGAAGTATCTGTATACAGCATTTAAAATATGATATATAGTGTGTATGTATTGTATTAGTTAAGGATAATTTTTTCTAAAATTAACTTCTGTTTCATTAACACCCAAATTATGAGAGAAAATCCGTTTTGTTATAAGGTGATGTCATAGATAGTGGACAAATCTTTACACATTCACCAAATGATGCAAGAAAACTCCCAAGGTGCTGTATCTTTTTATCTTAAGAATTAAAAGGCTCTTAAATGCAGAAAACTCTCAAACAGCTATTTTACCAGTTGTGATTGGCTGCCATTTTGTATGAATGATCATAATTGGGGAAACATGCTTTTTCTCCTGCTTTAGAACATAAAGTTAAGTATTTGTGGCATTGGGGAAGTGCGAACATTCTGATATTGCTGAATATGCTCAAAGAACAATTTTGTCTACATCACAATTTTAGTGAAGGTTATTCCTGATTAATTTGAATGAACTGATAATTCAGTTATGCCAATTGATGTCATTAAGGACTCAAATCATTTCCAGTGTAGATTTTAGAGTAAAACTCTTAGTGTGTTATTCTTTGATGGCAACAGCACAGTTTTTATTAAAATTATGCATTTGTAACTTCTACCATAGGTATGATTTGTGTGTGTGTGCAAAACACATACATACACATTTTAGTTGTGTTTTGTGCTGGTTTGTGTAATATTTCATTATGCCTCTGTGATTTTCAGAGGAAGAATGCCTGTCATTTAGAATTTATAGATTAATTCCTGGTCATGAATCAGGTGGAAGAAAATTGAGTCATAGATAATTGTGGAATGAGTTACATCATGATTATTAAGAAAATTAGAATGTATTGCTAATTATAGAAACCCATTAACTATGTGTCATGTAAAATCAAACGGAGTTGATTTGGGGAACTATTTTAGTGCAAAAAAAAACGATTTGATTAGAATTATTAGTCACAAATTTGCCATGTTTCCTAGGCAACTATGAATGTTTCATATCAATGGAATAGCATTTCCCACAGTGAGTTCTATGGAGCTGTGGTGGGGAGCTCCAGGAAAGACGGGACTCGCAGAGCCTGTTCGGTGCTCCAGGAAATTCTGCATGTCACTGCCAGGAAGACGGACCCTTAGGTCATATGTGTTCAGTCAGTGTTGGCTGTCTTTCCTCCCTGGCCTGAAGATTCTCAGAGGGCTGGCAGCCCTAAAACCTATTTCACTTTATTTAACCCAGTGCTTCCCCAACTTATTTGATGTTGGTATTTTTTTTCAAATTAACATATATTCATTTCCATGAAATATATTTTGGGAAAAGCTATAGTAGAGTTGACTTTGCCATAGATAATCTACATTAGCTGGTAAGAGCAATTTTTTTTTTTTCTTTTTACAAGAGCTTCATTTCCTAATTCAAGTTTATAAAAGGCACTCATTTCTTGACTTTGCTGGATAATCAACAAAATGAATAATGCTTGATTTCTGACCACCACTTATACACCCACAGAGCAGAGTGTGATGTCTGCAGCCTGTCCTAGAGTCTGCTTTCTAATAGCACTTACATCCGTGAACCCTCATTCATTTTTGTTTTACTTTTCTTTTCATTCGGTGTTGCTTTGTTGACTACTATGTGCCCATATTGCAAATTTTTCCCTGCCAGTCCTCACACAACTCCTATAGCACGGGGTATTATTTTACTTTCACAAAAGATAAGAAAGGTAGTTTCAAATAATGTAATTTGCCCATGATCGCTGAGAGCCAGATTCAGGATGTGAACCTGTGCCTGTTTCACAGGAGACAGAGACATGCTGGTTGCAAGCCACCCAGCGTGCAGGCTGGGTCTAAGTTGTCCTGGAACATAGATTACAGTTTGAATCTGGACTCCTGTTATCATGTTTAAATTCTCGGCTGTGAACTCCTCAAGGACAGAGGTGCTGTTCGTGTAATGCTGCTATTTCCTATGATAGTGGTTTGTAGTTCTTAGGAGATATGAGATAAATGTTGAGTTAAATTGACCTCTTTGATTCTTACATATTTTGTGCAAATTTACACTACTATTTTAAGGGGAAAGTGTGCTCAGATTCAGTGTATCCAACTGACAAGTGTCATGGAGGCTGGGAATTAACTGTGTCACACCAGTTTATGTTTCTTACATTTGACTGTCATTTACAGAAATTAATATTTGATATTGTGAATAAGCTTGTTGTAGGTGTAGGTGGTAGACTAAAATCTCTGAAAGCATCTGAGAAACATCTCAGAAAACAGCGTCTGGTATCTATAAAATAGTTTCTTTTTTTTTTTTTTTTGTCTAATCTGGATACTTAACACAGCAGAAGGTCACAATTAAAAAACAATTCTTAGGATCTTTTATCAGAGGTAGTGACTCAAAATTTCAGGGTGTTCGGTTACACACATACTAAGGATTTGAGATACACAGATAGTAGTTCTTTTCTGGAAAGGTTTGTTTAATAGAGTTAACTGCCTTTTTGTATAGTGTGCCTGATGAGGTTATTAAATAATCTAAAAGGATTATGTTATCAGTGAGAAATTAATGTTCTCATGGAGGTAGAATAAAATCCACACAATGGTATATTAACAATACAAAAATAGTTGATCATGCTTTTCTTTGCCCTGAGGACTTAAAAATAAGAAGATTATTTGAATTTTGAATTGACTTATTGAAAAGGCTATTCTAAGGGGAAAGGGATGACGAGACTAATTTCTGAATAGTGTTTTGCTGGTAAGGCTATGAATGGGAACAAACTTTGCAAGACGTAGCGTCATAAAGGGAGCCCTTATTTCCATTGGGAGATTTGTGTGTATCCGTTTCCTAGAACTGCTCTAACAAAGAGCCACAAACTGAGTGCCTTAAGACAGCAGAAATGTATTGTCTCACAGTTGTGGAGCCCAAAGGTCTGACATCCAGCTGTCAGCAGGACCAGGTTCCTTCTGAAACTTGTAAGGAACAGTGTTTCTTTGCCTCTTTCTAGCTGTGTTGGTTGCCAATAATTCTTCATATTTCTGTAGCACTCCACTTTCTGCCTCCTTGTTACATGGCAGTCTGCCTTTCCGCATCTCTGTGTCCACCTGGCATTTTCTCTTCTTGTAAGAACACAATTCATAATGGGTGAGGGCCCATTCTAATGAGCCCATCTTAGCTGGACTGCAGTTGCAAATATCATGTTTCTAAATAAGATCATATTCTTAGGCACCAGTGGTTAGGACTTCCAAATATCCATTTGGGTACACGATTCAACCCATACCAGTGTGTATCTACTCAAAAGTCATACAGTTGATCTCTACATGATTTAAGCATGAAAGATGGCGTCTACTAGTCATCTGAGTCACTGTGAGGGGTTGAAGGGTGAGGTTCGGGACGCCTGGTGTGTCTGATGCTTGTAAGTCAGTGCAACTTTACTGCAAAATACACACTTCTGATTTTCTTTTTTTAAGTTATGTGGTTACTCTGTTAAGATTTCTTTAAAAGTTTGTTTATTTATTTGTGGGTGAGAGACAGAGAGTCAGTGCAGAGCCCCACGAGGGACTTGATCTCATGACTGTGAGATCAGGACCTGAATTGAAATCAAGAGTCAGATGCTCAACCAACTGAGCCACCCAGCTGCCCCTTGACTTTCTTTTTTTAAAAATGAAGGTGAGGGGGCGCCTGGGTGGCGCAGTCGGTTAAGCGTCCGACTTCAGCCAGGTCACGATCTCGCGGTCCGTGAGTTCGAGCCCCGCGTCAGGCTCTGGGCTGATGGCTCGGAGCCTGGAGCCTGTTTCCGATTTTGTGTCTCCCTCTCTCTCTGCCCCTGCCCCGTTCATGCTTTGTCTCTCTCTGTCCCAAAAAAAAAAAAAAAAAAAAAAAAAAAACGTTGAAAAAATAAAAATGAAGGTGAGGGCACCTGGGTGGCTCAGTCGGCTGAGCATCTGACTCTTGATTCTGGCCCAGGTCATGATCCTAGTCGTGGGATCAAGCCCCGCATCAGGCTTGGTGCTGAGCTTGAAGCCTGCTTAAGATTCTCTCTGTCTCTGTCCCTCTCTCTGTCTCTCTCTCTTTCTCTCTCTCTCTCTCTGACCCTTCCCCCTCTGTAAAAAATGATGAAAACATAAAAGTGACGATGAAAACACACAAATAGATAATATTTCTAATGAAAGTAAAATTTTACCAAATCGAAACTCTTAAAACACAGTAGTGCCAACACCACTTACGCAAACATGTCCTGAAAGTGTTGGATTCCATTCGGTAAGCTGCAGCAGTGGAGAATAACATGCTGACCAACTTGGCTAGACAACCAACCATTCCCTGCAAGGAGAGTTTAAGGTGCAGCAGTGCCTGTTCTCAACTCTGATACCAAGGACGTACATGCTTCATAAAATACACATTCTCAAACTTGATATTAGAACGAATGTGCCATTTCTTCAGGAAGAAGTCTATAGTTTTAGTCTGAGAGACTGTAAACTTTGCTACTCAGAATTCTGCATGCTAAGTATGCTGTATCTGAACAAATGAATTGGAACATAGGACGCACCAACAATGTCATGAAAACCTTGGCTAGATCTTAGTGACCCTGTACAATTTAGATAACAGTGTCTTGTAAATTAGGGAGTTCATTTCTCAAATAAATACTATACAGCTTTCCAAAGATTCTTGACAGGAAAACCGAGTGAAGAGTTTCAGAAGACTTCTAGTAAGATTATAGGTGATATGAGTTTTTGGTAGCAAACAGAAGCTAGGTTGGATCCACCTGAGGCAAAAATAATTTGTTAGACAGATACTGGCTTGTCCATGGAGAGATTTAGAAAGGGTCAAACTCAGTGATAGAACCCAAGTGGCGGAAAGAAAGAAAGAAAAAAAAAAAAGGAGCAGCATATGGATTTCTAGAAATGGGAACATCCCAGACAGAGATCACCGTAGTGCCTCTACAATCATCATTTGCCTTAGAATAAATATCATTCTACTCTGTCTTTTGATGGCCACTGCTTCAAATGCAGAGTTCCACGTGGAAACATTCATCCACCGAAGTTGAGGTCACATACACATGCTTCAGCCAAAGAAAACTCTGGCCTCCATGTCTTCTGTAGTGGAAAGGGGTTCCCCAAACAAGACTACGCCCAGCGCAGTTATGATAGCACCCCCAGGGACAGTTGGGGTGCTATTAGGAAGGGAATTCGGTTCTCAACATCCACTGTGTACTTGGAACAGTGGTGCCAGAATGGATTAAAAATTTTGGTAGCCAGATGATTTTATGGGAAGATGACCTTGTTAAAAATGTGAACCAGCTGTGTGTATAAGTCATATACACAGCGCTCTCCTTATTGTCAACACCATGAGAAACACACTGTGTTGAGAAGCTTCTGTGTCTCTGATTCTCCCTGGAGATAAGCAGTGGATTGTTGCCACAATTCTTCATTGGGCAGTCTTTTTTCATTTCTTTTACTTTTTCTCTTCCTCCCCCTCCCCTTTCTTCTCCTCCTCTTCCTCTTCCTCGTCCTCCTCTGAATTGTACATGCGTTGCTCCGTCTGTGTGTATCCTCCAAATCCCTTTCTGCCCTTTCGTGGTTATTCTTACCCCATCACCTTTGCCTGTTCGCTCTGGCTTCTTTTCTTTGAGAAATGGAGATCTAAATTGTATTGCAACGTGATGTTTTTCTGACGTTTATTTCATCAAATATTACATGAGATGTGAAGTTTATGTGTGTTTTGTTCCACAGTTCTTTGTTTCAAGAGACAACAGCAACAGAACACCCATAATATGAACTCAGGTACAGGGAACTTACCTTTAAGGAGGCAGTAGGCAACGGCTAACGTCACGGGCTGCCACAGGGTGTGAGCTTCCCAGAGACCTTTTAGAAACCGTGTCAGGTGCTGCCAGCAACCTACCTGTTCTCCACCTCCCAGATCCGGTGCACGTGGTTTCTCATGCTCTCCGCTTCGGCGTTTCCCCTTCCGTCCTACTGCTGCTGCTCGGCTAGTTCTGAATCAAAGACCTCTTGAAGGTCTCGTACATACTACAGATTGGCCACGGACTCTCCTTTAGAGAAGGAGAGTTAATCTAAAGTGAGGGAGTGCATCACTCATTACCCCTTTCCTTCACATCTTCCATCTGTCACCACGGGCTTTTGGCCTCTGCCTACAAAAACACTCCGTTTTCCCAATGCTAAAGGAATGAAAATGCAAACATTTTTTATAATGTCTGCTGTTCCCACAGAGGTATCTGTTTCTGCTGACTTTTCAGGTTACACTCATTGTTTCTACTCATTTATTTAATTAATTAATTAATTTATGTTTACTTGGAGAGCGAGCGCATGAGTGGGGGAGGGGCAGAGAGAGAGAGAAGAGAGAGAGAGAATCCCAAGCAGGCTCCACACTGGCAGCACAGAGCCTGATGTGGGCTGCAGATCACAAACCTTGAGATCAGGACCTGAGCTGAGACTGAGAACTGGACGCTCAACCAGCTGAGCCCCCCAGGTGCCCCTCTACTTCTTTATACTTGTTCAGTTTTTACTTCTTGAAACTTCTAACAGTTGCCTTCTCTCCTTCCTTATGTTTAATAATCAAAGTAGCTCTGGACACCATAAACGACCAGCTGTTTCTTAACACTTTCTCATACTCCGCCTTTGGGGACAGTAGAAAGAGTCAGGTACATATGGATTCACATTTTAATATTACTGCTTCCTGACTGTCCTTAATGACTTAGTGTCAGAGTCCAAAACTGGGTTAATAATGCTTACCCCTTAGAATAATTTTGAGAAGTAAATAAGAAATCAGTTGTGAAGATCTTTCTGCATGCCTTAGATGATTGGTCATCTTGGTTCCTTTCCTCATCCTTTCTATTTTCAAATTATGAGCCCCATGTAACAGTGAGAGCAGGGCTAAATAATCTAGGGTACAGGAGTACATAGGTCTAGGAAGGAACTGGCAAAAGGTGAGGGAATGTTTTTCAAATGGGAGTTAATTTTCCAAAGGGAAAATATTTTGGCTCCAAGATAAATATCCCCTATTTCATGTATGTATCAACATATATACACCAGTGAACAAAATTATGATTGTTCACTTAAACATTTTTGTTAAAGGTATTTAATACCTTTAATACTAACTGATAGTATTGGTGTCCACGCTTTTACCAAACAAGATTACTCTCTAGACCAAAATTTCCTTCTCTTCTCTTTTAAATCATTATTTATCCTGCTTTTGAACTGCCCCTGTTACCTTCCCATAATTGCTACAATCATAGTTTCCAAGGCACTTCTTAAAGACTGTATTTTCTCACACACCTTTCTGTATGTCTCCAGCCAGAAGTAGACTCCTCTTCCTGTGAATCCTCATGGCATTTCTCTTTTGTTAATGTTTTTCATTGCTGTTGTCTGTATTTGCCGTTTTTGAAAGCTCATTCATAGAATTCTGTACCTTAAGATTGGAGGGTTCCCTTGAGTTTGGGGTCAAATGCAAAATAAGTCCAAAGTCCATCTCTAATTCTCAATTACTGTGTAAGCTCAGCAAATGGAGAAACCTCTCTAGTCATTAGATTCTGCTACTGTAAAATGGAACTAATGTCAACCTTGCAACATTCGTATAAAGAATGGAGATAATACCTGGTAAGTAACAAACGCAGTACCTGATGTATAATAGTTATTGTGCCATCGGTGACTATCACCTGTTAGGTTTCTTGATTGTAAGTATTGTATCAACATTTCTTTTTCCCGTGAGGTGCTCGTACATTGAGTTCCTTGCACTTCATATGTCATTGTAGAAAGGAAGGTGCTTGGAGAGCTGGAGAGTATTCACATGCATAGATTGCAAACAACAACCCAAAAGACCAAAATGAAACTAATGCTTAAGAGTTTATAGGAGCATAGCTTGGAACACTATAACCAACTGTCCACCTAGACAATCATTTCAACTGACATGGTCCTTCTATTGTAATAAAGAAAGGAAGTGTTCTCTTTCAGCAAAAATTTAGTCAGCAGAGAGGTTAAAATGCAGCTAGAGGAAAAAAAATATGTATTTGCATGGTAATGGATACTAATTAATATATAAACTTCAGCTGCTATTTGTGAGAAGAACTGATCCTACTTTATTTTTTGAAGTCATAATTATAAAAAAAAAACGAAATTACCTAATTTCAGGCAAAAGTAAGAAGAGAACTGTGTGCTTCCTAAAGGGTAGAATGATCCACTGATCAAAAATCCTGCAGTATCTTTCTTTTGTATTAGTGGGGAAGAATTGTGAGTTTCATCTATGTCCTGAGAAAACTGCATTTGCAGTAATTAGTTTAGAAAAAATGCTTCAGAGGAGTTCCAGTAAGTACATGGATTAGATCTTATGAAAGATGCTTATAACACCATTTTAATTCTATTTAATTATGTTAACCTTTTGTGTTTAAATAAGTTAAATAGTTACAAATATAAAATCAGAAGGTCAGAAAAAGAAAATGTCTAAGACAGTTCTTTTAATATGAGAACATGCCATCTCTTTGCAAGGACAGGATCATAAAAATAGTGGAGTTCTGTATGACAAGGTGCGACATCTGGAAATTCTAATAGAAATGGCTGTGCTAGCAAAGTAATCTATACATTTCTAATTTTGATAGCAATCAGTACAAAAGGCAATACAGAAAGGATTACTGGTGACAGAGAAGTACTTCACTGATGATGCTAAATTATCAATTGGCAGGAATACTTGTGGTTGGAGAGCCACGGGAGACTGACTGTATGAATCATTCACATAGGTGACTTCTGTGTGTTACTGTGTTTCCATCTTTTTATTTCTGCAGCGAGAATAGAAGGTGGTAAAACTGGAGGAAAAGAAATGGAGCGGAGATCCTTTTATTTTCTTTTTCTCTGGAGTTATTTTGCAAGTAGCAAAATGAGGGAAATATTGACATAGCCAAAGAGCCTGCGGCTGTGAACAAAAAATACTGTACAAGACAAGAGTTGCTTATAGACTGAGAGGCTATCCCACCGAGTCTCCGAAACCTGGAAAGGGCTCAGTTCTTCGTGCAATGTGTCAAGAGCACGAGGGCAAAATATTTTACTTGTTAATAATTAGTAAAGAGAAATTAAGTTGTGGATAGATATGTGCAGATGGGTCCCTGCGTGTGTGTATATCAGCCAAGACATTCGTATGGAAATATGGACAGAAAATGGGCTTTCCTGTGATTATGTGACTATGTGATTATGGCAGAAAGTCACATTTGCTGAACTAACTTCTGACAGAACTTTCTTGAGTTGCAAATACGATGCTTTATCAAAACAATGCAAACTCTCCTGGCCTTTCCTTTTCCACTCACAATAGCCCTGTGTGGCACATTAATGTGCGATCTTCATTTCTCAATGCCATTCTGCAGCATTAAGCCATAAGCCAATAACTATCGTCCTGATTTAGTTCTGTCTCCCAATTTATAAGCGGAATGATTTTCACTATAGACCCTTCTGGCAATGGAGGGGAGGTGGGCATCTCCGAGATTTCCTCCCTCATCACCCCCTTCGGATGACTCCCCAGCCCTCTCCTTGCTTCCCATCGCAATAATAATTCCCTCAGGAAGGCCTAGCAGGCACTTGGGCTCTGTTGACGATTACAGGAATAATTTATTTTCAAATGGATGTTAATCTGATAGAAGTAGTCAAATTTTCCCTGAGCTCAGGCAGAAACAAACTTCTTCATGGCAAGTGTACTGATTCCATCCACTATTATTGTGATGCGGAAGACAAATTATCCAATTACTAAACACACTGCTCTAGGCAATACAAAATAACATCCTGATTAATCTAACTACAGAGGAGAGATGCTTCTGTTTAGAACAAGTCCCCTAAAACAAACAATATTGGATTACAAGTAAAGATGAGTCATATTTGTTTGGTGATACTTATGGATATTTCAATCTTGAATAAGGAGCCTACTTAAGGTGAAAAGTATTTATATAAATATTCTTAACGTATTATAGAGTTAAAATGATATTCAGGAGTAAAGTGTAAGTACATTTATAAGGTCTTTTAGGAGATAAAATGCTAAAGATTCCTGTCTAGCTCCTTTATACTAACAAGAAACACATTTTACTTCTTTGCCCTCGTTAGTATATATTTTTAAATGGCAGGTTATAAATATGCAAGGAAACACTGAGATTAAGAAGTAGTCATTATAGCCACGTATTGTATTTTTGTTGGGAAAGTCAAGTGGCTCAGTTATTGTTCTGCAAAGACAAGAAAGAAAAGTAATACAAATTTTGCATTTATAAAATGCAACATGGGGGAAACATTTAAATGTCTACAACCAAATTATTAAAGGGATATTTCACCTTTAATAATTGCTCTGAGAAATTTTTGGCCCTGTGGGAAATAAGGGTAGTGAAAAAGCTACAAATAAATTCTACGTGGCCACGTAAGGATATTGAATGCCCTCATACCGGCTATTGGTCAAACTCTAGTCTTTTAATGTCATTTTCTATAACCTTTACCTCTTCAGTCCCCCTACTTTCCTTGACTGGAGATGACAGTCTCCACCAACATGTTTTGCAGTTTTGAACACGGATTGACCACCATAGTTCATATTCCCTTTATTCTGCTGTCAATTTCTGTTTCCCACTGGCTTCTCGCCTTCCGCCTAGACCTCAGTATGTTTCCAGTCATATTCTGTATGCCTGGCCTCCAGTCCTGACCTGCTGTCTTGCTTGGTTGTTAAGCTTAAATGCTTAACGTAGACATGTGGCAGAATGGGCCTGGATCTACTTACCCTGAGAGTAACCAAAGTTGTTTATGAAACAATCTTCATTTTTTGAAAAATGAAATAAGGGCTTGTCATGTCTAATAGTCACACACAAAAAAAAGGACTGAGAACATACATAGATAGATGGCAGTGGAGCTCAAGAATGGGGAATCGTGAGCCCTTCAGTCCAGGAATTGAGCATTCTTGGACGTGTACGTGGCCTTTATAGGACGTAGATGGAGCTGTCAGCTAGAAAGGACACACCTGCAGCACCCAGCCAGGTAACATTCGTCAACACAGGTGGTCAGATTGCAAATGCCAAAGCCAGAACAACTCATATCTAGAGGCCAGTAGATACTTTTTGTGTGTGTGTGTGTGTGCACTTGACATGCAGAAAGACAGAGAGAGACAACCAGTTACAGATTGGTAAGGCTTTAGTAATGGGTGAATCTTAGTCCAAAATATCTGTCAAATTGCCCTCTTTATGTAATTCACTTTTAGAAAGATGCATTTCCAATCTTCCTGCAAATACTGGCTCTTCCAATTTTGACTAATGTGATGTTGGTGAGTTATTAAACTTGTCAAATCCGAGTTTCCTCAAACGTAAAAGGAGGGAAAAAATGGTATCTATGTCAGAAAGTTGAAGATAAAATCTAATGATTTAACTCATAAGAAATCACCTAGCCTCTTGTTTGATGTAGAGCAGGGTTAATAATAAGTTTTTAAATAGCAAGACTAATAAGATATTCTAATTAAGATGCTGCCAAATCTCAATACATTAACTTCCTGTGTTATTTTTATTTGTTTTGCTCAGGGATACTTGATTTCAAGGAACAGAAATGTACTCAAACCAGATAGACGGAAAGAAAGTCCGATGAAATGAATTTTGGTCTCTGCTCCCTAACCTATACTTCTTCCTGAGTCATGGAGACTATTGACTATACCTTGACTCTGAGAACTGAAGGCAGATTTTAGTGACACAACCCAAGTGAGAGACATTGATTGGCTTTAGATAAGAACCTTTGGGAGATGCTAGTACTGATGAAGTAAAAAGATAAAGTTTCACTATCTATGATAGGTGTGACAGGTGTGACCCTCAGTGAACTAAGCACTTACTCCATCATGCCCATGTGTCGTTCCTGACATATGGACTTGGTCATTTTATTTGCTTTGGCCAATAGGAGTTAGCATGGGTGATGCAAACAGAGGCTTGATAAGCTTTGTGCATGGTGCTTACCTTCTCGCAGTGTTCCTCTTTGAGACCAGTTAGATGCTATAGGATATCTAGGCACTCTTACGGAAAAGAAAAACCACTTAGCGAGGTCCTGGAAGATAAAACTCTACATGGGGAAAGTGGTCATGTGAAAGACAACTGAACAGAGCTGCCAGTTGAATGCAGCTGCATGACTGGCCTAGCCAGCATCATCATGTGCAACAGAGATCCCACCCGGTGAACACACAGCATTACGAGAAGTAAGAAGTGGTTACTGTATTAAACCACTAGAGTTTGTAGTGGTTTGCTTCACGTGGTAGATGATAAACAAGAACGGAAGTTTTGGGATAATAGGATGGGATACCGTGGTCAACACCTCTTTGACCCTTTCTCCATCCCAAGGTGCAGTTTCATGTCTCATCGCCACGGCAACTTGCATAGGAAGCTCGGCTTGTCGGTAATTGGAACTCAGAAGAAGGGAAGGAAATACATTCAACTAGATGCTCAGGTGAGGAAAAGACAAGAGGGCTCCAGGGACACATTTTCTATAAAACTGGAGAGAGGACACACCACATCACCTAGCATGCTTTGGATGGCACCACGAAACCCATCTGACAGTGTCATAGACAATAGAGGGCATTAGTTGGCTCATATAATCACAAATGTCTGAAGTAGGGGAGTTCGTTTATATCTTTCCAGTACTTCCGGTTCTGTGCATTTCCAGTGGTGGCTTCATCTTCAGTTATCTGTCCCCATGGGCAGAAACTGCTGCGAGCAGCATAGGTCTTTCTTGACATGCAGAAAGACAGAGAGAGACAACCAGTTACAGAATGTCAAGCCCAATTCCTTATTTTTCTTTGAATCGGTCTGTCCCACAATCATTGAAGCAAGAGGAAAGCCATGTACCCAGTGACTTTGAACAGTTACAGATGCGTTCCCAAAATAATCGCTGAGGCAAGAGGAATGTCATTATCCTAACTGGATGAAAATCACTAATTGTTAACATGTAACAAGGATTACCAGATGCCCAGAAATAAAAAAAGTCCTCTGAGTCCTGCATTCTCCCTTTGTTGCTCAACCAAATCAACATAGTAAAGTCTGTTCTTTGTAGCTACAGTTGATCCTTGAACAACAAAGGGATTAGGAGCACTAACCCCCCCAGCACTGTTGAAAATCAATGTATAGCTTTTGACTCCCCCAGAACTTAACTGCCAATAGCTTACTGTTGACAGGAAGCCAACATCAACAGTTGAGTAACACATATTTTATATGTTTTATGTTTTAAATACTATGTTTTTACAATACAAAGCTAGGAGAGGAAATGTTATTAAGGGAATCATAAAGAAGAGGAAATACATTTACAGTATTGCATTTATTTAAAAAAAAATCTGTATATTCATAGACCCGTGCAGTTCAAATCCATGGTGTTCAAGGTTCTCTTGTCTATCTTTTGGGTACTAATTGATATGAGAGGATACTTTTAGCTACAGGGAGCAGAAGTATCTAAGTCAAACTGTCTTAGACACTAAAATAATTTATTTTTAAAATTGAAAAATTCACGGGGCGCCTGAGTGGCTCAGTCAGTTAAGCATCCGACTTTGGCTCAGGTCATGATCTCACTGTTTGTGGGTTCGAGCCCCGCATCCGGCTCTGTGCTGACAGTTCAGAACCTGGAGCCTGCTTCGGATTCTGTGTCTCCGTCTCTCTCCCCCTCCCCTGCTTGCACTCTCTCTTTGTCTGTCTGTCTGTCTGTCTGTCTCTGTCTCTCAGAAATAAATACACATTAAAAAATAAAATAAAATATAAAATAAAATATAAAATAAAATAAAATAAAATAAAATAAAATAAAATAAAATAAAATAAAATAAAAAAGTTCAGAGCTGGAGCAGAGTTTGGGTACTGTTCAATTACAGCTCAGCTTATGTTTCTCTTTGATTTTCTCATCTTCCTTCTTTTCTGGAGTAAGATTACTACCTTCACCATTTTCACACAAAGAAAATGTCAACAGTAGATTGAACATATATGCATGGTTCTGGTTCCAAACTGCCTAAGTGCATGGTCCAGCTCAACCATTGGTTATACACGTGACCTTGTGCACTTATCTAACCTTTGAGGTCTTCAGTTCACTGATATGGATATTTGAGTAAGCACAGAATCTATTTCAAAGAATTATCTGAGAATTAAATAAGCGAATTCATACAATACACTTAGGATACTTGGTATCTGGCACATAGTAAACACTTGCTAAATTTTAGCTGTTATTATCATTATCCTCTGTTCATAACCAGGGGAGAAAGAAAATTCTCATACTCATTAACTACAAATCAGAAACTTGGCTTGCCTTGGGTCATCGCCAAATCAATAATCATGGCAAGGATGCCCAGTCAAAGACCATTCCTTCCAAACCACATTCACAATCTGGATCTTGGATCTAAAGTGGATCTTGGACGGCAGCCATGATGGCCACTACATACTCCAAGTAACAAGAATCAAAGTTAATACCCACTGCAGTAGTAAGCGTGGGGGCAGTGGTTGGATTAAGGAGAGTTGAAAAGCACCCCGTAAACTCTCATCATTCTTTGTGCACAGTTTGGTATGGAACACAACACGTATTTCAAATCAAAAATAAAAGGATCCCTGTGCATTCTTGGGATTTTTGTGTGTGCTTAAAAGTAAGACTGTTTGTTTACAGATTATATAAATGCTTCATCCATAATAGTGGGACTAGTGCTAGGATTGCATGTGGGGAGAAGGCTGTTATTGGACTCTACACAGGAAGAAAAGCATCAATTAACTCAGCAATGAACATTTTGTCAGTGTGTTTAACTGTTAACTTAATAGTTCCAAGGAGTGAAAGTGGGCTCAGCAAGAGTGATAACGATGTTCAGAATACCTTCTCAGGGAATGAGGGACTTGGGACACTGTGTTCTCATTGCTGTGGCTGCTGGATGGTCATAATTCTTGAGGATGAATGTTTCAGTCAAACCGAGAAGGTGCCAATCTGTGTGAGTCCATTATCAGGCCCCGTCACTTGGATGATATCTGAGATTAGGTGAGAGGAAGGAGAATGGGAACCATGTTGACTGTTGAAATACACAATCTCAGGACTTAAAAGGAGCCAGAAAGGGTAAAATCAGAATAAAAAGACTTGAACTCTAAAGATAGATGCTAAGCGTTTGCCACTGACTCGCAAAGCAAAGTTACTGAGACCGGGATACCCTGTCTTTGACAAGCACTGTGTCAGTGCTAATAAAGACAGACAGCAATGCTAAAAGAGTAAACCTGTGTGTGAGATCATTGACTGGCAGTATGTTTCCCGATATTATAAATAGAGCTGATTCCATATGGCAGTCACCAGTTGGGATACCACACTGCTACTGAGGAAACAGCTCCCGTCACTTATACTGCTGCAAACGTTGTCCATATTTTATGAGCCGTGACCTTGGAAACCCATTTCACCTTTTAGAGTTGTTTGTGTTTTGTTTTGTTTTGTTTTAGTGTTAAGGAAGCTAGGGTGTCTATACCTTCTGTGACACACTGAAGATTGTTTTATACCATTTTGGAACTGGACTAATGCGAACACAAGTATATGGACATAATAAAACTCCAGTTGACATTTGACACTCCATTGACAGTTTTAGGCACCCATCATTTATATTACATTGTCTCCACAGTGATAAGTGAATAAACCTATTCAAGTCTCCTCCTGTCCCTAAAAATAAATAAATAAAAAAAGATTAAAAACCTTGGATACCAGCCATTATTAATTATATTTGCAATAATAAACTTGCAAAATACTGAATTGTATTTTTACCTCTTAGACATTCACAGTAAAATTAGTCTATCGAAGTCTGTAATGACTTCAACAATAATTTGTTACATCTAGCTGGTCCTTAAATGGTTATAGGAAAGGTCCTTTTTGTGCAACATGAATTAACACCCCCTGGGGCGTTAAAATCCCATGGCCACGTGTAAAGTGATGTTTGCTTCAGGAATGCACATGTTGGATATGCTGTGGTGAAGTAAGCCCAGCCACGGGAGGAAATCAGACTTGGAAAGAAGCAGTTAATTTATAGTCACATGTTCCAAGGAGTGGTGGCCACTGTGTGTCCTGCGTGGCCACAGTGCAAGGCGTCAGTGTCCCTCAGGAGGCAGAAGGGCCAGGGGCAGCGGGGAAGGCAGTATAGCACAGAGTGAACAGTGCAGGACTGACACGCTTGAATAATACCGGCAGGTTTAGGGGTAGAGAGGCGGTCACTGGTCGTCCTGTACCTGAGCCTGAGATGATTTAGAACAGGGAAGTATTGGCCTGGTGTGAGTTAAATAAGGAGGTAGCTGAGAGCGTAAACACAAGATTGGTTGGTTTGCATGTGGAAGGTGTGCTCTTAGGCGAGGTGTTTTCGTCTTTGGAATTAGCTAGCCTTGGGAGGGACAGTCTCCTGGCAGTCACGTGCCAGAAACATAAATCAGTCTGATAGGGTTAATTCCAAGCCTACATATATTTGTAATTGGACGTTATGATGTCAAAACATCATTAATATACAGGGACGGCGGGGTGGCTCAGTCGGTAGAGCGTCCGACTCTTGATTTTGGCTCAGGTCGCGATGTCGTGGTTCGTGAGTTCGAGCCTTGCATCAGGCTCTATGATGTTGTGAGCCTGCTTGGGATTCTCTGTCTTGCCTCTCTCTCTGCCCCTACCCCACTCGCACTCTCTTTCTTACTCAAAATAAATAAATAAACTTAAAAAATTAAAAAAAATCACAATATACAGAAAATTTATAAATTAATTTATAATACAGTGTTCTGGTTTGTTCTTTACGCTATGTGAATAGCAAAACTGCAGACATTAAAATAATAACAATACTGTTGCTAAAAACTAAAAATATTGTGGAAGGTCATATATAAAAATTAGAATTTTAGAAAAACTGAAACCTTACAGAAACTATTTAATTCTTATTTGTATATTTCTTTTCCTTTCCTTCACTGATCTTTTGAAATTACACACACATGCTTACACACACACACACACACACACACACACACACAATTTTTGGATGAAGATTCAAGAAATGTTGATAATTCATACAGAAGGAGGATGGTATACAAAGGTAACAAAAGCTGTCTTTCTCAAAATGTAGCACTAATATGCACATCTGTCTCTTGCTGATGAATTTTGATCTTTCCAGGTCTCTAGACTTCATTTCCCTTCAGATACAGAAATCTACATTCCACAGGCCTGAAACACCTCCCCAGGCTTACTATACAGTTTTTCATTCCTGAATGCCTTTGGAAACACTTTTTAGATCATTTCCTTTTTCTCTGGGTCTTGCAACAATGTGACACCCTTCATTTGCTCAGCAAATGTGCAATTACATTTCCTGTTAATTCTGCTGCATATTTATATACACATTTTAAGACAAATTGTAAAGTAGCAGACTATTCTCTTTTGTGCAACAACTTCAGCATATGACTTTCTCTTGTTCTAGTGCTATTAGTCTCCACATCTGAATGAAATTTGAATTTGGGGTAGGGGATTGATCCTACCATGTACACAGCAACCACCAGAAAGTATAGGATTCAGTTTTAAATATGTGCATGTGTATATGTTAGGTTTGAAATCCATGTGTGTGCATGAATGTGTGTGTGTGTGTGTGTGTGTGTGTGTGTGTGTGTGTGTGTGTACACTCTAGATCGAGCATAAAATACCTATTTTTCCTCTGTGCCCACTGTCCCCTGCAAAACGATATGCGGCATTCATTGTTTCTTTGCTCCGTCTGTTTAGTCCCTGCAGTAAGCTTCTATTTTGGCAGCTGTGATCATAATTGCTAAGAACCACAAATATAAACTGATGAGCTGAGAAATACCTCTCATGGAAAATCAGTTATTTGACTATGCGCAGATCAATAGTCTTACAACGTAATGCCATGAAAAAAATTAAACAAACTGTAGAACAATAGTGCAGTGTCAGTTAATTTATAAACACAATAATTGTAAAAAGTAGGAAGTATCCCAAGTGAATGTGGATAAGTAATGTTACTACCTTATATAGTTAGTGTGTATTCCATGTAGTGTGGTATTAAAGTACACATTGGAAACGTATTTCTTAACAAAGAAGTGAGTACAAAAGAAGTCCATTTGAAATGTTGACCATGTTTCTTGCTTGAAGAATACCATTTCGCTTAATGAAAGAATTGATCATTAATAGCACAGTGCATATCAGTTTAAAAGATAGGTTTGGAATCATAGCTTAAATAGTGAATCAATAGTTTAAAGAATATGTTTGAAATATTTTACTATGAAGTTTTTATGAGAGCTTATTTATCTTTCTAACTGAATTTTTAGTAAAACTTGAGCTGGAGATCTGTCACCAAAGATATACGGTGACTTTGAAGAGGCAAGAAGGTTTGTCCTCATTCTGTCCTAAGTTAAAATGAGATTTAGATAAGAGTCTAAGTGAACATTTCCCAGCCCAAATCCTGTAGCACCCAATGAAATACACAGCTATCCTATATTCTTCTCTATTGAAATGACACATATTTTAAAACATACTTTTGAGAACTTAACCACGCATGAGGCTTACCAAGTACTTTCTGTTTATTAAATCTTTTGTTACTTACAAGAACCCTGTGAGATAAGACCTGTCATACCAGGTAATACCTTCGAGGACATGAAGAGCAACGAGGTTAAATAACATCAGGTTTCCACAGGCAACCAGTTGTGGACCAGGGATTTGACTCCAGGAAAATCTTGCTCCAAGTAATATATCCTTAATTATTACACATTTATATTTATATTATATTTGTTATGCATTAAATATTCATATTCACATATGCATATAGGTAAAAACTAGTGGCTTTTGTAAATGACGGGTCAAACCAGTGGTAAAGATTTGATCATTTTACACCATTTCTCTCCCTCTACTACTACTGGAAAAACAAATGCTACCTGAAAAAGGAACCATTTTTATATGCAGAGATTTCCCTGTTTTAGAATTCTCCTAACAGGGAAATAGAATTCTGGGTATTGACCCCAGTTCATGTAACTATCACCCCTGATATTTACAAGGAGTGCCTGATGTCCCTAGGTAGAGAGAACTAAAAGACAAGACGGAACATAGTATACAAATCACCCACCAACTACCCACGTCTGAATAGCAAATGACAACAGTGTTTCTGTATTTCCTTCACAAACGAGAACTGAGAACTGTTGGCTGGCTGCTAAAAATACTAACAATCCCTCTTTCATACATACACATGTGTCTACTCTCCTTCTGCTGAACCCGAACTGCTCAGTAAAGAATATACACTCCTAGTTCAGGTCCAGGTGAATGACTTCTCTTAACTTCCATGGTGTTGAGAAAAGGAGCTGACAGGCTGTCAAATGGAAAATCCTTCAGAATCAAAATCAGAATCTAAAGTAGGCAAACCTGTGAAAGATTGTGTGTTAGCATCACAATGACATAGATGGCAAAGGGCTGTCTCAGTGTAGATGTAAATACATACCTGTGGCTACATTTACACTTTCTAGCAGTTTGTAAGTCTTACATGGTAAGGGACCTTAGTATAAATACATATTTTTATGTTCTTTAAAAGTGATCTTCATAATTTATTGATTAAATGACCTGATTGATTTTCCTAATTTCTTCAAAAAAATGTGCAACCAGAATTTAAAAACATAAGATCTCATGTTTTTTTTCCTTTCACTCATGCTTCAAGTTAGGTAGAATATATTCATTTCAATATAAATATGAATATGAATAAATTAGATGGATTAAATAAATTTAACACATGCTCCTATGCCTACTTGGCCTCTGGACTGTGTGTCTGCATTTTTACATTGTGAACACCAGGGGGCGCACTCTTCCATTAATTTTACTATGAAAATGCCATGCAATTCTTCCAATCCCAGAAGGATCATTTTACAGACTTAGCAAATATCAAATACAGACAGAGCTTGCATATACTTTGTATTGTAAAACAATTCACAGCCGCCATTTGACTATGAGATAAAAATCCTTTTTGTTTTGGAAATAAAAACAAGGAAGAAAGAAAACTTAAATTTAAGTCTACAACTCAACATAATTTTCTCTAATATTAATTTATGGTCTCTTAAAAATCTTCATTTGCACAGATTAGGCATTGATAATAATGAATAGAACATTTTCTATTTTCAGGGTAAGTTTCACAGTCTACTCTTATCCCCTTGGTGATAACTCCCCACCTAATTTTTTTTTTTTTTTTTTTTTTGTATGAGAGGGAATCCTAAGCAGGCAGGCTGGATTCCCACCGCGGTGCCTAATGCATGGGTACAGTATCACCACCCTGAGATTGTGACCTGAGCTGAAATCAAGAATCAGATGTTTAACCAAAGGCTGAGCCACCCAGACGCCCCTCCCCTACATGTAACATTTTTTAGTGGGTTTAGCAGATTATCTTTCTTAGGCCAAGGTTCTTCTGATTAATCAATAATCGGAAGAAGTCAGGAATTAATTATAATTCAATTATTTATTATTTTCATTTATTTCTTCTCTTTGACAGCAAGATGTTTAATCTAACTTAAATATAATAATAAAAATATTTCTTTTTTTTAAAGTTTATTCATTTTTGAGAGAGGAGAGAGAGAGACAGAGAGCGCAAGCACACATGATGGGGAGGGGCAGAGAGAGAGAGGGAGACACAGAATCTGAAGCAGGCTCCAGGCTCTGAGCTGTCAGCACAGAGCCAGATGTGGGGCTCAAACCTATGAACTGTGAGATCCTGACCTGAGCCAAAGTCGGACACTCAACTGATTGAGCCACCCAGGTGCCCCAACAGAAAATATATTTGTAAAGAATATATGGTTGAATGCAAGCAATATGTTTCATGTCTCAATTTTTTTCTCTTTGATTCATAGAAACATGTTGAAATCTATTCTAATTAAAAAGTAAAGGCAAAACATAATGAAATAAACCTTAGACAATGATGTATGTAAAGAAATACTTGCTGCAACATGATTTATAATTAGCTAATTCCCATTAAAGCTTAAAGGTCTAACAATAAGGAACGGGATGTTATGCTTTATTCAACAACACATAATTTTATGCAACTTTACAAAACATATTTTTAAAAAGACATTTTAAGACCAATATAGACTATTGCAAAATGCTTGCAGTATAATGTGACTTTTTTTCAGAGTGCAATATACCAACTTATATTTACAGTAAGATATCAATTTTATGAAACAAATATGAAGATATTTACTTGAAATAGTAGTTATTTTGGGATCCTGCTTAATCACTGCACTATCTAGACTTTAAAACAGAGGAAAATATAAAATCACATTTTACAAATACAAATCATATATCCACAACCCCCATAAAAAAGAGAGTAGAAAAGTTGCTAAAATGAAGAACAAACTCTAAATTCATTGTCTGCAAGTCCTGTGAAATACTTTGCAAAAATAATTTAGAGAATTGAGCTCCCATGAAGCAGTTGTAAAATCTTGTAGCTTAAGCCTATGATTTGAAGAATTAAAACAAGGAAATGTCCTAGGTCAGGAGGCCAGATCTGCTAACACAGCTGAGTTGTGGGTAGTTCTTGTGGAAGATTCACAGAATATGAGCCATGTAGTGTAAGAAAACAAGGGTGTCTGGGTGGTTCAGTCGGTTAAGCGTCCACTCTTGATTTTGGCTCAGGTCAGGATCTCATGGTTTGTGAGTTTGAGCCCCACCCACATCAGGCTCTGGGTTGACAGAGGCTTTAAGTGAACACTTGGTTCCAATAATTTTCTAAATCAAAATGCAAGTGGAGGCTCTGGAATTATGTTATAGTACTTTGTGTGTGTGTGTGTGTGTGTGTGTGTGTGTGTGTGTGTGTGCGTGTGTGTGTGTGTGTGTGTGGCTAGAAATTATATATATCCTTTTTCAGTTGTATTAAAAGTAAAAATAACAAAATGTGTTTTGGATACAGCTGGCCCCCACTAGATAGCATTGTCAGGATCCAGACTGTGATCTTTTAAACTAATACCTTTTGGTGTGAATCATAGGCTTCTGGTTTCCTCATCTCTCTCTGTTTCTCTCTCTCCCCCCTATCTATCTACATAAACACATGCATACATACACAATTTACATGTGAAAATCTAGAAATCCAGAGAAGTCATATACTTTGCTATAGTATATGCATATATTTTGCTATAAAATCGAAAGTCTAAGTCTAGGGGCACCTGGGTGGCTCCATTAGTTAAGCGGCCAAGTTCGGCTCAGGTCATGATCTCACGGTTCATGGGTTCGAGCTCCGCATTGGGCTCTCTGCTGACAGTTCAGAGTGTGGAGCCTACTTTAGATTCTGTTTCCCTCTCTCTCTGCCTCTCTTCCACTCGTGCTCTGTCTTTCTCTTACAAATAAATAAACATTTAGAAAAATTAAAGAAAAAAAATCCAAGTCTAAAGTATATTCTTACGATTCTACCTCTACACTTCTTTTTCTTTTCTTTTATTAAAAAAATTAAATTCAGTTCATTTATTTATTTTGAGAGAGAGAGAGAGAGCGAGCGAGCAGGGGAGGGCAGAGAGAGATAATTCCAAACAGGCTCTGGCTGTCAGTGCAGAGCCCAACACAGGGCTCTATCTCACAAACCTCACAAACCTCACAAACCATGAGATCATGACCTGAGCTGAGATCAAGAATTAGATTTAACTAATTGAGCCACCCAGCTACCCCATGATTCTCCCTCTACATTTCTATCCTAAGAGGGAAAAGAAAAACAAAACAAAAAACCTTAGAAACAATTGTTTTGGGAAAGTGTATGTTTCTAAACTTTTGCAGTTTTATTACCTTAGTTTGGATTGTCTCCCCTTTGGAATTAACCATCTACTCTCTCCTACTGTCAGTATAGCTCAGGTCTTTGTTCACACATAGTGATGTATTAGTGATTCTGTGTGTTTTGGAACCTGGCCTTTTAAAAACTTTCTTTCCACACTTTGGCTTCCTATGTGATATTTGTCAAAGTAGAATTCTCTGAGCAAAGAAAGATGTCAGTACTATCGGAGGTACACCTGAAGCCAAGAAATGAAAACTCTGCCTTCAAGAGAGGAAGAAGCTGCTAGAATTATAGGGTTTAGAAAGTACACCAGATTTCTACCTGACTAGTAGGAGGGCAGAAACCCATGGCCAGCATTTGACGTAGCCATCCAGACAGAGGAGAGGGCCAATTTTCATTGGCTGAGAAGCCAGAAGAGTAAGTCAGAGCTCAGAAAGATGATCCATTTATTTTTTGGTTAATTTATTTACAAGCCTGTTTTATTTGGTAGATTTGCTGCTTTGTTCATTCATTTGATAAATTTGTACTGGGCTCTTAATTTATGCCAAGCAACATGCTAATATTAGACATATTAATATTAATATGACATAGTCTCTATATCAGTACAATGATAGGCAAAACCTAAAATTGTATATTATATTGTCAAACTGAAACAAGACAGTCCAACAAAAACAATAACAGAAACATAAATGGATATCCATGTTGTGATCTCAGTCATAACAATTAAATATGGTTTAGTTGCAGGATCAAAGGAAAAAGATGCAATTTTTTATTTATTGAACTTACACATTTTGGCATCATGAACAACACTTTAGTTGGTTCAGTGGGCTCTCATGACCAGACTACTGTAATTCACTTAGTCAAAAGTAATTTGTTCATAGGAAATGTTTGTTTGCCCTAGAAGACCAACTCAAAGCCCACAGTAGAGACAAAATATTGAAATAAAAATATATTATGACAAAAATGGAAAATAATTATAATTTAATTTGTGATGTAATTTTTTTTAATTTTAAAGTTTATTTATTTATTTAAGCAATCTATACCAAACATGGGGCTCACACTCACAATCCTGAGATCAAAGAATTGTGCGCTCCTCCTACTGACCCAGCCAAGACCTCTGTGATGTAATTTTCTAAAATTCATTCATAGTAGATCAAGGAAATAAGTACAGAATAGCAAAACATAATCATTACTCCTATTTGAAATTGATTTTCTTTTACTAAAAGTCTAAATACAACTTGCAAAAGTGATCTTTTGCTAAACATATAAAATTATTTGTAAATATTCTCTTTTACTAAGTATCTACAAATCATCTGTAGATAATGTACCCTTTCTTGCCCATTTAGCAGATGAAGAAACTGAGCTGCCCGGAACATAAGTAAATGTGCCAGGGATACACAGGTTAATTAGAAGGTTCAAGATTTAGATGCATAATCTGGCTCTAGCATTTCCCTCCTCCCTTTTCTTTTCTTTTTTTTTTTCTTATTTGTTTATTTTTTTTGTAAACAAATAGAAAATGGAAGGTGACATGGTCTTTGAAATGTAACCAAATCTCTGATGTGAGGCTCTATTTAAACTCTCTTAGCTAAGTTATCCTAACTGATGTCTTGTCCTTGTGCATATGACAATTGGTACAAAAAAGAGATAAAATCTTATGTATACCATTCAGAGATCCCAAAATTGAGTTGTATTTTTATTACGTGCATCTTTAATTGGAAAATTTTGGAGATGATTCGCAACATTTTAGGTTGCTACGTGCAATATGTTTTATATTAGTTAATATAATCTCTTTATGGAGGTGCAGTGGAGTTTACTTCTTTTTCTGTCATTATTCAGAGTTTGATAGTTTAGCAGCTTTGTGTTGATTGTGTATGTTAGAAAGGACAGGTTTGCAATCAAAGCTGATTGTTTGCCCAAACACCATCTGGCCTACCCATTCATATTATGTCAAATGAGACTGCCCAAGGTGTGAGGAAAATCTTAATTTCACATTTATTCAGATCATATTGGTTGAGGATCCTCTGGCCCCAGTTCAAACTACACCATTAAAATTTCTTTATTTTTACCATAACCCACGTCTTTTATTTTTCTAAATTCTCTTGAAAGTTTACTTGATTTTCACTAATTTCCTTTTAATTATTTTGCATGCTTTATGATTAAAAGTTTTCACCTACTCTCAGTCATAACATTAAGCATCTTGCTATAACATATAGACTATTACAAGCTTTAGTAAAATAATATAAATAATTTGAAAACCAAATGTCTGTGGATGGATCTTGCTTATATTAAATTCCTATCTGTTAGAGTTAAGTTTCAGTATGAATAGATAAAAGTAAATATAAATAGCATATGCATATAGCATATTGTGTATATGTATATACATGTATATTTACATGCACAAATGTATGTACATACTCAAATATTTAAAGTGAATTACTGCCTCTTGTAAAGAAAAATATTCATCCTTATTATTGACATTTTGAAAAATTTAACTATCAAGAGGTAATAATTATTCACAAACTTGAGATTTTAACAGGTAATGACTCAAGAATTTTTAAGTAACTGGCAACATATTTAAATAACACTAAGAAAATAAGCATTTGAATTTGCATCAGGCACTCTCTGCAAGAGCAGATTTCATTAGAAGGAAAGGCTGTGACATTTTTTATAAACTATATTTGATATTTTAAATCACCTAAATGGCTATACAATGAATTCTGCTTCCTTATTTAAAACAGTGATGAGTGATAGCATTCAGAAGCAATGGGATTTTGTAAAAATACACTGCCTTAATATTCTAAAAGAATGCAAGTTATATGTGTTCTGATGAATTCAATGCCAAAATAATATTTGAAAATAAATCATTTTGTGTAGAAATACATTTCTATTTAGAAAGTAGAAATAGCATATAACAAACTTATAATGATATGAAAAGCTTATTATGAAACTTTTTTTTCCAAAGTGTTGTATTTCATTCTGTAACCCCTTAATTGCTAGTCAAATGAAAACTCTAGTAGAGGTGTTCCAAAAATACCATGACATTAATTAAAGAATAAAACCTTTCATAGTTCATTTAAGTGTACATCTTCTTAACTCGTTTCAAAATGCTAATTCCATGATCACTATTGCTGATTTTTAAAATGCCACTATCAGTAAAAAATGCATTTTTAAATTAAAATTTGATTTGAAACAGAAAAAAAAAAAGATTTGATTTGAAAATACAGTAAAACCTTGGTTTATGAGCATAATTTGTTACAGAAACATGGTTGTAATCCAAAGTGCTTGTATATCAAAGTGAACTTCCCCTTAAGAAATAATGGAAACTTAGATGATTTGTTCCACAACCCCAAAATATTCACATAAAATGATTATGATACTGTAATATAATACAAAGTAATAAAGAAAATACAAAATATAAAGAAAAATAAATTAACCTGCACTTATCCTTGAAAACCCTTGTGGCTGGTGTGAGGGAGAATAGAGAGAGGAGGGTTCTTGTGTAGGATGATTTTCACAGTCAATAACGGAATCATGTTTTCTGTTGGCTCAGTGGTATCTTTTTCTGCGTGGGGCCATCAGATACGCTCTCATGGATGTTGACTACGGTACAGTATTAATAAATTCTGATCATGCACTGTATTTCATGTAACTGGCCATAAGGCAGCAGAGGAAAGGGAGTATTCTGCAGGCAGCCTGACCTAGAATGAAGCAAAGCATTCCTAAACTCACTTTTGGATGGAAAAGCAAAGGACTGTCCATAGGTGGTTTGAAGTGAGAAAAAATACACTAGTGCCAGTTGTGGGCTTCTTCCAATTTCTGAAAACACTGTGATTTCTGCAAACACTGTGGCCTGAGACCGAGCATCTGAGTATGGGAGACATTACCCATAATCCCGCAGTGAGTAAGCGAGAAGCGGGGAGAGAGAGAGAGAGAGGGAGAGAGACAGAGACAGAGAGAGAGAGAGAAGAATCATTGGCTCAGTTGTGATCATGTGATGTTCGGCATCACATACGACTTGTATTTGAAGACATCACTCATTTATCAAGCTAAAATTTATTAGAAACATTTGCTCTCTCGCTTTGCAGACTTATCACAGAACAGGTTACTTGCTGTCCACGGTTTTACTGTACGTAGTAGAATCTGTGACATCTTCATATCATATACTTTATTGTATGAATACATGTTTCTCAAAATGCAGGCATTAAGACAAAGCCCAGCAGAAGAAATTCATGTGAATAAAGTGCTCTTAAGTTTGAGGACCACAAGAATGAAATTTCTTCCTCCTATGGTGGATACCAAGTCAAGTTGTGAGAGGAGACAAGATATTTAAATTAGTGATGAATAAAATATACCAGAGCAGGACCATTCCCTTTGTTTAAAATCTGAAATCTGAAATGTTAAAGCCCTACAACTGATAAAATCGTTTGAGGTATATATTTCTATGATGAGAATTGCATATTTCAGACAACTTAAGACACATCTATTCAACGTGGAACATTTCTCACTTAATCATTTTGTATATGTTAAAAGTAATTGGTGATATTTGCTATTACACATACACAAGAATGCTTTGGGGTCCTAAAATGAAGCAATTAAATTCTTTCTAAAATAATTCAGGAATGACAATCAAATTAATTGAATAATTTATTTCAATTCTTAAAATAATTGCTCATTTTGTTTTAAAATACTTTTTCCCTAAAGTACATAGAAATTTTTACTCAAAGATTAATAGATTAGTACATATAGACTGTTTTAAGGAAAGTATAATTACATGATAAAAGCAAAGTTTATTTTTTAACTCCACAAATCATGTAAAAACTGAGAAATTAGATGATATTGACCCTTCATTTAATTGCATAAATGAGGTTTTATGAAAAATTTTTAAAGGTATTATTACCAGGTTTCCTAATTTCATAATTATATACTATTTCTGTTTATTAGAATTAATTTTATTGCCCTATCTAAAATAGACAATATATATCCAGGCAGCTATTAGAAACTTTATTCAAGAATATTGACTAAATATTAAAAAAAAAATCTAAGCTTTCACTTCTTCCATAAATAGCAATTATTAGTTTGTTTTGTTTTGCTTTTTAATTCCAGTATTGTTAACATTCAGCGTTCTCTTAATTTCAGATGTGCAATATAGATTCACCAATTCTAGACATTATTCAGTGCCCATCATGAGATATGTACTCTTCAGCCCCTTCACCTGTTTCACCCCTCTGGTAACCACCAATTTGTTCTCAGTAGTTAAGAATCAGCTTTTTGGTTTGTCTCTTTCATTTCTTTGTTTGTTTGTTTTGTTTCTTAAATAACACATATGAGTGAAGTCACATGGTATTTATCTTTCTCTGACAGACTTATTTCACATAATAATAGACCCTCTACATCCATCCATATTGTTGCAAATCACGATTTCATTCATTTTCATGGCTGAGTCATATTCCATTGTAAATATACCACCTGTTCTTTTTCTTTTTCCATTCATCTACTGATGGGTATTGGGTTGCTTCTATAATTTGTCTGTTGTGAAAATGCTGCAATAAACCTAAAGGTGCATGTATCTTTTCAAATTGATGTTTAAATATTCTTTTAGCAAATACACACCAGTGGAATTACTGGATTGTATATGGTAATCCTAGTTTTAATTTGTTGAGGAACCTCCATACTGTTTTGCACAATAATCATTAGTTTTGAATGAGGTTTTGTTCTATGCACTCATCTTAATACCAACCTTAGCAAAACATCATGAATCTATTACAGTAAAAGTATAATTAACTAATTCATAATCTATGTAATCCTTTTTGTTTGGGTATATTTATATGCTTGTCATATTTAAGTACCTATTTGATTTTTAAACTATATATTTTTGTAGTATCCTGAGTATTATTCTTTTTTTTTAATGCTTTTATTTATTTTTGAGACAGAGAGAGACAGAGCATGAGCAGGGGAGGGGCAGAGAGAGAGGGAGACACAGAATCCGAAGTAGGCTCCATGCTCTGGGCTGTTAGCACAGAGCCTGACACAGGGCTCAAACTCACGGACCGTGAGATCATGACCTGAGATGAAGTCGTACACTTAACCGACTGAGCCACCCAGGTGTCCCTGAGTATTATTCTTCAATTATGCAACTAACTTGTTTTGAAAAACAACAAAGGATAAGATATATATAACTACTTATAATCATAATTAACCTGATGTGCCTAAGAATGAAGCTTTCATGAATACTAATCAAAAACTTTAAAAAATAACCAATGTAAAATGAGAATCGAATTCTCCTTTGAAGTTTTTGAAGCTGTGTTTTGAACAAAGTGCTTTTTCACTGGAAGGTCAGGTTCCCTTTTTTCATTTCAAACTATGGTTTTGACAGTTTATTGTGTTCTTACAGATGTGGTTGTGAGATCTGAAATAGTGTTGAAATTTCATTCACTGTAGGATCAATTTACATAAAGGATTATATGCTATGAGGCAAATATTTTCTTAAATATACTTATTTTTCTTCTTTGAAAAGAAAAATAAAGACAAATGCTAGAAATTTATAGAATAATTTGGACATTATTTGTATTTGTAGATTTTGTTTGCTTATTTAAAGCTTTTCACTTAAAATCTATTTATTGAATAAATCACTTTCACTTGACTTGCCATGGAGACTTTTACAAAATGGAATGCTAATTTATTTCCCATAATCTTGAATTTCAGATTTATTATTTCCTCTACACAATTAAACTGGAGATTAGTGGTAGTATAATAATTAGTAAATAAATAAAAGAAAAATTAGTATATAACCACTAAGAAAATATTGCAATGTGGTCTATGAGAATTGGTTTCTCATTTTTAGAGTACCTATAATTTACATGTAACAGTCTTTTCATAATTTTATATATGTATTTGCTGTACAAGGTTCAGGAAAATTGATAAATTGAAAATTCCTTGCTAAGTTGGCATTGTGATATATCTTGATGAGTTGACCTTCCCTAACTGCTTGGGTTGCACTTGAAAGGTTCATATCAGTATCAGCAGAAACTCTGGACTGAAATACTGCTGTGGAGTCATGCAAGGTTATCTGTAAGTGCAAATGCTAGAAGTCTCTTTAGGTGACGGTGCTTAAACAAAATGTAAATGAATAAATGCAATGCAATTTTACTAACAATGGAGAGAACCTGATGAACTATGAATTTTTAAAATCAATTCATCCTACCATTGTTTAAAATATTTCATTATTTTCACACTTTTTGCCATTGTCAATATCGGTAAATCGGTTATTTTTCTTTTTGTAATTTATCTCAATTGACTCTTGTTGAAACTTTAAAATTCTTATTTATCTTGAGATATATCTAATTTAAGTAAAAATTCTATTATATGAACATACGCATTTTGCTCAATTTTTGTTTTCATATTCTATATTTTATGATAGAATTTGTAAGTCATTGAAAATGAATATTTATGCACATCAATTATATACCATATCTTGTCTTCATAAAATTATAAATGATTTTTTTATAAATTGCACATTATAACATCAGTAGGTTAAAAATTGTATGAAAAACCAACTAAAGAATGTTGATTCGAAGTATTTGGTAATGTGCTTTACATATTGTTTTTCAAATTGAAATGAAACAATCTAATTATAGATAGTTAGAAGTACAATAAAGTACATGCTTTCAAATTTATATAAATTCCAGAGGAATTATATCCTGGAAGATGGATGTTCTTAATGTATTTTATAAGATTTTTATGTTGTTATGTAGAATATCTGGTAAGAAAATAATGTGTCTATAAATAATGAGATTATTTCATGCACTTTTTAATGTCATATACACTTAACATATTTCCAAATAATCGTGTTAAACAAATAATTTATGGCTACCAATGTACAGCTGTTATAAAGTGGGAAGGAAATACACTACTGACCTCCAGTAATGATCAAACAGATGCTCTGCTTAAAGTAGCATATTAACATCAACAATGAAAGAGAGATTTTAATGAAAATTTCTGAATAATCAGGTAGATGTTATGGAAACATTTGACATTAATGAGTTGTTAAGTATATTATGAAAAGAAGGAAAGAGGGGTGCCTGGGTGGTTCAGCTGGTTAAACATAAGACTCTTGATTTTGGCTCAGGTCATGATCTTGTGGTTTGTGAGTTCAAGCCCTGCTTCAGTGCAGAGCTTGCTTGGGATTCTCTCTCTCCCCCTTTCTCTGCCCCTCCCCTTCTCTCTCTGTCTCTCTCTCAAATAAATAAATAGGAGCACCTGGTTGGCTTAGTTGATTAAGCATCCAACTCCTGATTTTGGCTCAGGTCATGATCTTATGGTTTGTGAGGTCGAGCCCTACATCAGATTCTGCATTGACCGTGTGGAGCCTGCTTGGGATTCTCTCTCCCCCCCTTTCTTTCTCTTCCCCTTCCCACTCATGTGCTCTTTCTCTCTCTCTTTCTGTCTCAAAATAAATGAAATTTAAAATAAATAAATGAATAAATAAACTTTTTGAAAAGAAGGGAAGATACATTGATAAAAAGTTTTATTAACATAATTGTAAAGATATTTTCCTTATATGTATACACGGCGTATCTAAATCAACTATACCCAGCATCACACTTACTTACTTTTTTTTTACTCCCTCAAGTGTATTTTAGGTTATGATCATGTCATCATTATTTCAAATCCTCTTGGCTCTTCTTTCCTAGCATATTCAGTGCACATGTCTTATCGTGACAGTCACATCCTTCCAGAGTAGAACTCCTTCCTGCCTTAATCCTCAGTGGTATCACCCTCTTTGAGCACCCACATCTCTCAATAACCTCTTCCTGGAAAACCTGATTATGATTTTTCTTCAAATATGTTTGAGTATAGTTGAGTGCAGTGAGTTAGACGGTCGTGTGTTTAAGTTTGGGTTTCACTACTTATTAGAAGCAGAATTTTAGGTAAAACATGAACCCTGTCCAAATCTCATTTCTTCATCAATAAAATGTTGTTTTAAATAACTATATACTTAGTTCTTTCCCCGGTCATTAGATTAAACTGTATTTTCATTTCCTTGTCTTATATCTTTTCTTTAATAGTCAAATTACTACTGAAGCTATTATTAACTATATTGAATGACCATATTAAAATTGTCCTCTTAGGGAAAAAAAAACATTTTTTAAATAAAGTGTATAACAGTCTACAGTACATTGAAAACAAAATACTTCATGTTTCTATTTTTAAAAATGGTGAATGTGTTTTACATGAACGCATACAGAGATTAAAAGGAAATGTCAGTCTTCATACGCTTTTCTGTGACTTTTTTATATCTTATGTTGATTTGCTGAATTTAACTGAAAACTCCTTGAATTTTAAACATGAAAAAATCCTTCTATAAATTTTTCTTTTAATTTCTTTTTTTTCTGTGGTCAATGTTTATGCTTTTGACAGCTTTCTCCAGTAAAGTCTTTCAAATCACATTTAAGTATAATTCTAAATGTTATTTAATATTGTTAAGATCACCTAAATAAGAATATAGATGGACATAAGGCGAGGTATTTGGATTAATATATATTAATGAACTCATCCGCTGCCCTATGCAATAATTCAATTTCTTCATCATCACCTCTTTTTCAGCCCCTGGCTTCTTATCTCTGCCTTTCATTGTTCCTGCTGTCTGGCAGCAATATTGAAAACTACAATTTGAGATAAAAGAAAATGAAAGAAGAAAAGGGGGTGGTTTTGAATTGTATAAATAGATTCAGATGAGGATAAGCATAACAGTAATTAAATCATTTTGTCTTCAGAGTGCTAGAGTTGGAATATTTAGTTTTGTATCCAAATTGAGTGAGTATATATATATATATATATATATATATATATCTGGCCTCACAGAACAGTGATGGCCACAGACTTGTCCACTTTGATTTGACATATATTTAGAGCCTCATATGTGAGCCCTGGTACTAGAATCCTCTGGGGATCCAAATGTGGTTAAGACACATTCTCAAAGTGATGGAGAACAATTAACATGCTTCCAATGAACACCTACAGTCAGCCTTTGTTGCCTTTCTGAAGAAGCTTAAAATCTGTGAGGAAAAAAAAGAATGTTAATACTTCAAAAAAAAGTGAACAGGAGCAAGCATAAGGGTGTAAATACTGGAAGTGGACTGAGGGGTTTTAACTTTGAGCCAAAATGAAACTTGGATGTTAAATTAAGATAGAGGTCTTTGGTACTAACATTAATACCACAACATTCTCTGATATCCTGGGGAATGGGATCCAGACCAAATTAAACAAACAACTCAAAATGGCAGTCGTCCATCCCTTCTTGACTTTCCCTTCTTGGTGTAGCGCCTTTTTACTTTTAGCCTGACATATTTCATTAGCTTTCTCTCTGTAACTAGAGGACTTAGGGGTGTGATGCGCTTTTCTCTGTATTTTGGCTCTGGTATTTTACCAGCATTGTGACTTTTGACAAAGAGTTTGGGAGCTACCTAGATCTTACCTTCCTACCCTTAAAATGAGTGTGTTAACATCAATTTCTTAAAGATGCACTGAGGAGTAAAGTAAACAATTATATAAAGTGCTTACATAGTACTTGGTACCTTGTAACCTCTCAGGAAACATTAACTTTTATTACAATTATATAATTTTTAAAAATCTACCTTTATCCTTCTTCCTATGTAACTTACATTTTGGACCCTCAGAAAAGGAAACAAAGGAAGGAATATGCTAGAAAAATATTTAAAGTAATACAAAAGTTGTTAACTTCAATTTGTATCTCAAGAGACCTTGGGAGTAGTCCACTTATCCATGTTTTGGTTATCCTTACCAGGTTTGACAAATTTTTAGTGTTTTTAATATAGGAAGTCAGTCATAAGTTTTAGTTGTCCAATGAACTGTACTACACTGTTGGTCTGATGTAGATCCTTTCTGGAAAATATATTCTTCACTTTATCTTTCTGCATATTATATTTTATTTATTTACATTTATTTATTTTTGAGAGGAGGGCAGGGGCAGAGAGAGAGGGAGACACAGAATCTGAAGCAGGCTCCAGGCTCTGAGCTGTCGGCATAAAGCCAGATGCGGGGCTTGAACTCATGAACTGCGAGATCATAACCTGAGCCGAAGTCAGACTCTTAACTGACTGAGCCACCCAGGTGCCCCTGCATATTATATTCTAACTTCACTGATGAATACCTATTGTCTTTCTATGTTCAAGTCCATCTTACATTTCCTCTTTACGTAGGAAGATTGCCAAAAGCAAATATATAATTGCTGTGATGATCTTTTAAATCTGTCTCAAATAGTATCAAGTAACATCCTGGTGCCTATGCTGTGATCTGATCTCTGACAGCGTTAGTACAGCTGGAAGTTTTTTGGACATTCTTTCCATACCCCAGACTTACTGAACCGATATCTGTGGGGACAGGGCCCAGGAATTTGCTTTTCTAAGCATTCCAGGTAATTTTCATGCACGAGAAAGTTTGGAAATGAATGACCTAATAGAAGCAACTAATAACATATGAGGGATTTTTTTTTTCATGAGATCCCAAGCTTCTTTAGAATAAATATCTAATTCATTTATACTTAGTTTGCAAGATATTCCTGAAATACAACATTTCTGGAATTCAGAGCTAGACTTAGCTATTTATTAACTCTGTGTTTGTGAAAACATGGTTGATGGGTCATCTGTGTGTCAGAACTGAGTGGATAGACTGTTGAAAATGTGAACCCTGGGGCGCCTGGGTGGCGCAGTCGGTTAAGTGTCCGACTTCAGCCAGGTCACGATCTCGCGGTCTGTGAGTTCGAGCCCCGCGTCAGGCTCTGGGCTGATGGCTCGGAGCCTGGAGCCTGTTTCCGATTCTGTGTCTCCCTCTCTCTCTGCCCCTCCCCCGTTCATGCTCTGTCTCTCTCTGTCCCAAAAATAAATAAAAAACGTTGAAAAAAAAATTAAAAAAAAAAAAAGAAAATGTGAACCCTGAGTCCAGCACAGACGATTGAAACAGAATTTTTCTGAATAGGAGATGGGAATCTGCCTTTTTAACAATCTTGAGGGGTTACTTTTGGGAACACTACAATATGAATGAATGTTGACTACTGTTAGTGATTTGGTTAGCTCTCTTAAATTTTAGAGTGTAATTCTTTTCTAGGAAGTTAACGTATAAATTGATCGATTACAGATATGCACTGATTCATTCAAACACCAAGAAACAATTTAGCAATTAGAATATTTAATAGCTAGTTCATTTGCAGGGCAATACATTTTTTATTTTTCTTGTCCCCTAATTTCTCTGCTTTAAGAACAACCTCTGGGGTGAGAGAGACTTGGTGGGAAGCCAGTTTTGCCACTGGTAGCTGTATGTCCTATGTAAAGGATAAAATGCATAAACCTGAGTATTCTCATCTTTACAATGTGGTTAAAAAAGGTTATTACCCCACAGGGTGGTTGTGATAATATACTTAGATTATGAACATAAAGCACTTAACATATGATTCTACTTTCCTCTACCCTGAGTTATAAGCAGTGCAACTAATAAAGTTAGATGGTGATTACAATGAAGTGTAACGTTTGTATTCTCAAAATATAAGTCATTTTGTATACAGTGTCACAGAGGACGAGTTTAGATACCCTCCTCATTTAGATCTGAAATCCAGACCTTGAAGCCTTCTTATAAAATTTAACAAATGAAAATACTGGAAACTCAGTTAAATTTGAATTAAAGACAGGAGCACCTGGGTGGCTCAGTTGGTTAAGTGTCCAACTCTCTATTTCTGCCCAGGTTATGATCTCACAGTTCATGAGGCTGAGCCCCACATTGGGCTCTGTACTGATATCATGGAGCCTGCTTAGGATTCATTCTCTCTCTCTCTCTCTCTCTCTCTCTCTCTCAAAATAAATAATCATTTTACAAAATTGAATTTAGGACAGTGAACAACTTTTAGCATAAGGAAATCACATGCAATATTTGAAACATACTTGACTAAAATTCTTTCATTATTTATCTCAAATTCAAATTTAACTGGCTCTGCTTTAGTTTATCTGGCATCAATAAACTGTAGAGAAGCTTGTTTTTACCACATAGACATTTACCCTTCCAACCTTATGAAAATGGGAGTCATTTGGTCATTGCCCGAATAGAGAAGCTGAAAGATGGGCCGCCAGCCCATAGGGCCTGCTGATCAGCATTAAAACTAGGCCTTCTGTAAACAGGACCTCTTGAGGGAGGCTCTTCTAGCTTAAAGACTTCTCAGAGTATTCAGAGTTAAAGTGTTGCAAGAGGCATAGAGGGGGAACAACCCATTGAGAAAACAGAAGACTTGACCATGCTTTAATTTTTTTTAATGTTTATTTATTTTTGAGAGAGAGACACAGAGCATGAGTGGGGGAGGGCCAAGTCAGAGGGAGACACAGAATCGGAAGCAGGCTCTAGGCTCTGAGCTGTTAGCACAGAGCCCAACACGGGGCTCGAACGCACGAACTGCAAGATTGTGACCTGAGCTGAAGTTGGACGCTTAACTGTCTGAGCCACCCAGACGCCCCCAGACCATGCTTTAGAAAAGACTTCATCATATAAATCGATGGGACAGGTTGCTTTTGTTTGTTAAGAAGCACTGAGTAAAGCATTGGAGAGAACACATATTGGATCATCCTGTACTTACTACCCTGAGAAGGTTCAAGTCTCAACAGAGTCTTTCTTGGAAACCAGTGGAGGAATGTTGATGATTAGAAATCATGATGCCACTGTAGATGTTTGGAGAGCAGGAACTATCTTGTACTTATTTTTTGTTGCTACTGTAATGAGTATAATGTTAGATACCTCTTGGTATCTTGAACATTTTACTCTTTTGTAGGAGAGAGTTTATGGTAATTATTTATAACTTTGAAAATCATGCTAAAATTATTTTAGATAAACTTTGTTGATTATGTGCTTTATATTGAGTCAGCTTTCACAACTAGAAAATACTTTAAATCCCAGGTTTACCTGTATCTGGTTTGTCCTTAATCCCTGGAGATTTTGGTTTTCTAATATAGTCAGTGAGCAAAATAATATATAAGTTCTGCCTTCAACAGAGACACAAAGTAAAAATATGTAGAGTCATATTGATGAGTATCTTTTTTACTTTTCACATTTTTTAGGGTTTATTTATTTTTTTGAAAGAGAGTGCACATGGCAGTGGGGGAGGGGCAGAGAGAAGGAGGGAGAGAATCTCAAGCACACTCCTAGTTGTCAGGTGCAATGCCTGATGGGAGGCTCGAACTCACGGGCTGTGAGATCATGACCAGAGCAGAAATCAAGAGTCCGATGCTTAACTGACTAAGCCCGCAGGTGCCCCATGTACATGAATATCTTTAAGGTGGGTCCAACTTCAGAGATTAAGACAGATATTAAATGCATATACTTTATTCTTCTGTAGAAGGAAAATGTAGAGAAAATCAATATAAGTAAGGAGATAGTGTATATCATAAATAAAACATATATAGAAAGTAAACTTTGCAGGCAAACATTTACTTTTTTATTTTCTTTTCAAGAAATGTATGAGATCATCCACTATTTGAAATAAAATGTGTTCTATAGGAAAGTCCATTATTTTTCTAAACTTCTACGTTTTGTTTTAATTGCTGTGTGTTCATCTTCCAAAATTATGCATTAATACTGTTAGCAGTGTGTTTCTTATAAATAATTTTTCCAGGAGGTTTCAGTGTAGCTCTCATTTGTTGCTTCACATAGTGTTACTTTGTTCTCTAAGCCTGCCCTGTCTGCTAAAATGTATTGGAAAAAAAAAATCCCGTTCTTCCCTTCTCTTTGATTGAGTTATCTTTTGCTAGGCAAAGTGTTGTTAGCTTTTATGCTCTTTGCTTGGCTTCCAGCAGCTCTCCCCATAGATTGCTGCTATAGCACTGCCAGGAGCCTGAGATCCCTACAAGGAGGAGATCAAACCTCCACAACAGGGATTCTTCAAGGCAGGTCAAGTTCAAGAGCCTGCTCAGGAAACACGGTCTACATCACACAAAAATGTTATTACTCATTTGGAATTCTTTTTCTATGCATGGCCTTTACTTCTACAACTGACTGGCGAGTCAAGTTCAAATCCATGTACAGATTCCTGGCACCAGCTTCCCTGCCACGTTCTTCCATATAAGTTCTTTCGTGTTACGTGTACTTACCTCACGTAAGATCTGGATTCAGCTCTCAGTCTGTGGTGCCATTTTAGGTTAGCTCCACAGGAAAAAAAAAAACAAAAAAAACCAGATCATCTGTTTTATTCTCAAGGTGGGTGTACCTTATAAATGTAATACCCTTTCATTGTAGTTCATTTGAATACTATAGAGAGGGGCAGAGATGAAGGTAAATGTTATCACTGCTCTCACCTGTCAAAAACAAGGAATTCTTGTCATTTATGCATGTAAGACTAATGACGCAAGTTTTATTTAATATTGTATGACAGTTATTTTCTCCTATTGTTAAAAAAAATTTTCAGTGGCCAAAAGCTTATCATGCCATTTAGTGTATGCTTTTACCTAGTTAAAATGTGGGGGGTCATGGGTGGATGTATAATTCCAATCCACTAGATATAAAGAGTAATTAACATAGAAACTTACTTGAGAATAAAACATTATCCAATTTGTATATCGTTAAGATGTAAAATCCTAGATGTGAAGTATTTCATCATTTTAGTTACTATTTCTTTGCTATATGATGAAAAGTTACATTACAAACATTTTGAGTGCCTTTTTCATCTAATCCTTACATTGTTTGTAACTGTCCAAATTAAGTTTGAGGTTAGCCTTAATCTCTTTGTTTAATGGTTAGGTTAAACATTTTCCATGTGTTTCTTCACCATTTATGTGTTCAACTTTTCATTTACTTACATAATAGAATTACTGGCTTCATCCTTCGTGACTGTGTTGAAGTCCACAGTGCTTCATCTTTAGGGGTTTTTGTCTTCATTGTATCAGTTTTTACATATGGCATGTTTATCATAGTTACCAGTTTTACGATTTGTTTATTAAAAATTGAACATCTGCTCTCTGCACAATCTGTATTTCCTTTGCAATTTCTTCTAAAAATTACGTTGTGCACAAAAATAACACTAAAAGCAAAATACATCAGATTATTTGAGTCTCAGCACTTGGGTGACTAGAAGTTGATCTTGTATATGTTTAAATTTTTCCATAAAAAGTTGAAAACACACACGCGCGCGCACACACACACACACACACACACCATTTCTAAAACCCAGGCAAATTTGGCACCACCTATATTAAAATAGAATTTTTGTGTTCTTCTTTTTTGTAAGAATCTGTAACAAAGTACATTTACAGAAAACATATTCTCTTAAATTGATGGCAATTGCACTTACTTCATGGTTTAAGAAAGAAGGATTCAGTGTAGGAATTTCAGAGTGAATTTTCAGTATATATCTTTGGAAACTAGACTGCCAAAGCGTTATTGAAATGTTTGCCTCAGATTGTTTATCGGGTCATTTTCTCTTGGTATATGAAAATATAGCAAGCTTGCCTACGTGGATATCTTTTCAAAGGATAGTAAAAAAGTGAGCATGGAGTGGGTCTACACCTAAGGAGAATTAAGGACACTAGAGTAGAATGTAGAGAAGAGAGAGACTGACTCAAAAGAGGGAAAGAGGTAATATGTATTTTAAAAAGTAATGGTAACTGGAAGGAGATTTTTGTAACCTGGAAAACCAAGGCCCCAAACCCCCAAACTGTGAAACTGCGCCATTTAATACCCTTTGATTCTAAGGAACACTAGATACTAATGAATGCCCCAACTGTTTGATCTCTACCCCTAACCATCTAAATACTGCTGAGGGATGACTTTGTACAAGCTCTGTGTAGCGCCAACAGTTCTGAGTGGCTTTCTGATCTTTTTTCCAAAGGGTTGCCTAAAATTTCGCTTCCAGTAAGAGAAATAAAACAACACACGGCTGAATCTAGGAACCTAGCAGTGTCAGGCAGAGCTCTGAAGTCAGAATGGCTACTTTGATTTGAGCAGTTCATATTTACACGCTAGGAACAAAGTTTTATAAACTGAAAGAATAGTGGCGAATACCTCCATAAGCGTGGGCTATCTATGCATGCAAAACAAAAGGGAATGATGCATAATGTGATGGAATCATTAAGCAAAGAGTGCATGGCACACATGTTTTGCATACAATAATGCTTTGTCATATGTTTAATTGTTTTGAATGTTTATTTATTTTTTAATTAATTAATTAATTAATTTGTAAATTTGCATCCAAAGTAGTTAGAAATTAGTGCAGCAATGATTCCAAGAGTAGATTCCTTAATGCCCTTACCCGTTTAGCCCATCCCTCCTCCTACAACCCCTCCAGTAACCCTCTGTTTGTTCTCCATATTTAAGAGTCTCTTATGTTTTGTCCCCCTCCCTGTTTTTATATTATTTTTGCTTCCCTTCCCTTATGTTCATCTATTCTGTGTTCTAAAGTCCTCCTATGAGTGAAGTCCTAAGATATTTGACTTAGCATAAAACCCTCCAGTTCCATCCACATAGTTGCAAATGGCAAGATTTCATTCTTTTTGATTGCCGAGTCATCCTCCATTTTATATATACCACATCTTCTTTATCCATTCATCCATCTATGGACATTTGGGCTCTTTCCATACTTTGGCTATTGTTGAGAGTGCTGCTATAAACATTGGGGTGCACATGCCCCTTTGAAACAGTATACCTGTCTCCCTTGGATAAATACCTAGCAGTGCAATTGCTGGGTCATAGGGTAATTCTATTTTTAATTTTGGGGGAAACCTCCATACTGTTTTCCAGAGTGGCTGCACCAGCAGAAAAAGAGATTTCCTCTTTCTCTGCATCCTGGCCAACATCTGTTGTTTCCTGAGTTGTTAATGTTAGCCATTCTGACAGGCGTGAGGTGGTATCTCATTATGGTTTTCATTTGTATTTCCCTGATGATGAGTCATGTTGAGCTTTTTTTCATGTGTCACTTGGCAGTCTGGATGTCTTCTTTGGAGAGTGTCTATTCATGTCTTTTGACCATTTCTTCACTGGATTATTTTTTGGGTGTTGAGTTTGATAAGTTCTTTATAGATTTTAGATACTAACACTTTATCTGATATGTTATTTGCAAATATCTTCCTCCATTCCGTTGGCTGCCTTTTAGTTTTGCTGATTGTTTCTTTTGCTGTGCGGAAGATTTTTATTTTGATGAAGTCCCCAATAGTTCATTTTTGCTTTTGTTTCCCTTGCCTCTGGAGACGTGTTGAGTAAGAAGTTGCTGTGGCCAAGGTCAAAGAGGTTTTTGCCTGCTTTGTCCTCAAGGATTTTGATGGCTTCCTGCCTTACATTTAGGCCTTTCATCCATTTTGAGTTTATTTTGTGTCTGGTGTAAGAAAGTGGTCCAGGTTCATTTTTTTGCATGTCGCTGTCCAGTTTTCCCATTACCATTTGCTGAAGAGACTGTCTTTACTCCATTGGCTAGTCTTTCCTGCTTTGTCAAAGATTAGTTGGCCATACGTTTGTAGGTCCATTTCTGGGTTCTCTATTCTGTTCCATTGATCTGAGTGTCTCTTCTTGTGCCAGTACCATACTGTCTTCATGATTACAGTTTTGTAGTAGAAGCTAAAGTCTGGGATTGTGATGCCTCCAGCTTCAGTTTTCTTTTTCAGGATTGCTTGGGTGTCATATGTTTAACTTATCTATGTATTCTTTTTTTTAATGTTTATTTTAGAGAGAGAGAGAAAGAGAGAGAGAGAGAGAGAGAGAGAGACTGATAGAGAGAGAAGGTCAGAGAGAGAGGGAGACACAGGATCTGAAGCAGGCTCCAGGCTCTGACCTGTCAGCACAGAGCCCAGTGCGGGGCTCAAACCACAAACTGTGAGATCATGACCTCTGCCGAAGTTGGACACTTAACCAACTGAGCCACCCAGATGCCACAATTTATCCATGTATTCTTAAACAAAAAACACTATTGATTTATATTCATTATAAACTATGAAGAAAATGATCATGGATTTTCCAATAAACCCTGCCTCTATTATCAAATTGATATTAGCCTTTAAATAATTTTCTGAGGAATTATAATTGGATTTAAAAAATACAATTTCTTGAGGTGCCTGGCCTGCTCAGTTGGAGAAGCGTGCAACTCTTGATCTCAGGGTCATGAGTTTGAGCCCCACATGGGGTGTAGAGATTACCTAAATAAACAAAACTTAAAAAAAAGAAATACAATTTCTCAATGCAGAAACATACAAAGATTTGCTATTAAGCAATATCCCTACTGGACAGCTCAGCTGTCTCTGATATAGACAGACAAATATATACCAAAATGGAAGTCTGCTTTTTCTAGCCAAAGAGCTAGGAAAGGGGGAGCCTAGCAAAATATTACACATTAGACATAACCCATGAACTCCACTCAAACACCACAGAACAAACCTGCGACCCCACTCCTGCCCTTATGAAGAAAGGCTGAGTGGGGAGCCAGGAGCTCCTTTCTCTTGAGGCTGTAATGAGTTACCCCCAAACTCTGCTCGGTTGACGTTAGAGAGACCAAATGGTAGCCTAGACTTCCATCCTCTCTGACTGGATAAACCCCCTTTATCGTCTTGCCTTGGTGACAGCAGATATTTTGTAGAAACACATCCCTTTACTTTTCCACTAAGGTGGGATCACGAAAGTCCTAGTGGAGAGTCCTAGCAAGGGTTAGGAGGCAGACTGAGTGGGAATCTGAACTTCTGGCTCTCCCTGGCAGTGAGGAGGTAATGTCCATCTCCTTCTCCTGGCAGAATGGAATTAGAGAAAGGCAACCAAACCGGGAGATGTTAAAGAAGAGTGTTATAATAAGAAATGCCCAGTTTTGAGCTGAAACTCTTTTATGATGTCAAGACACAGGAAGATCTGATACTGAATTAAAGGAACAGTCAAAAGATGCACATATCAAGTTAAGAGAATTACAGAATCATCTTAAAAAGTTATAAAACAGCCATGATCAAATGCATGATCAAATGCCTGAATGAGCAATCACAAATTAGAATGTGCATGGAAAAAAACAAACAACTACGAGATATAAAGAAGAACCAAAGGGAATTTTGAGCATTTAAAAATAAATAACTAGGGGTGCCCAGGTGAGTCAGTCTTTTAAGCGTCCAAGTATTGGTTTCAGCTCAAGTCATAATCTCATGGTTCATGAGATTGAGCCCCTCATCAGGCTCTGTGCTGACATCACGGACCCTGCTTGGGATTGTACCTTTCTCTCTTCCTCTCTCTCTCTGCCTCTCCCATGCTGTCTCTCTCTCTCCCTCAAAATACAAAGGTAAAGTTTACAAAATAACTAATGCAAAAAGTTTAGTGGATAAGCTCAACAGCAGAATGGAAAAAACAGAGAAAAGCATCATTGAACTGGAAGATAAAATGAGTTAAAACAAGATTGCCCCATCTGAACAACAGAGAAAAATAGAAAAAAGAAATTAACAGCATGTCGGGAATCTATGTAACTATAACAAAAGATATTAAAACATAATTGTGTGACTGGAGTCTCTGAAGGAGAGGAGAAATAATGCAAGGCTACAAAAGTTAAATTTTCTATACATCTGTGTTTATTAAGACTGATGTTTTGTCATTAGCGAATTAGAGAATACAGAAGTATACATAAACAAACACCTGTATACTCAACTAATAGCTGAGAAAGGCACAAAAGCATTTTAATAAATGGAACTGGAGGAACTGAATGTCTATGAGGGCAAAAAAATCTTTCATCTAATATGTTTTGAAACATATTACAGACTTGGGGAACCTGGGTGGCTCAGTTGGTTAAGTGTTGAACTCTTGACTTTAGCTCAGGTCATGATATTATGGTTCATGAGATCGAACCCGCATTGGGTTCTGCACTGACAGTGTGGAGCCTGCTTGGGATTCTCTCTCTCCCTCTCTCTCTGCCCCTCCCCTGCTCTTTCTCTCACAAAATAAATAAATAAACATTAAAATAAAACACATCACAGACTTAAATGTAAAGGGTAGAACAATATAACTGTAAAATAAAACAGAGAAGAAAATCTTTGAGTTCTAGGGCTAAGCAAAAAACTTCTAGTCTTGGCAGCAAAATCATGACCCATCCAAAGAAAAACTGATAAGTTGGATTTCAGCAAAACTAAACACTTTGGCTTTGTAAACATTTCTGAAATAAGCATATGAAAAGATTCTCAAAGTCATTACCAATTATGACAATTCATATCAAAACCACAATGAGGTATCACTGCAAATTTCTCAGACTCAATAGTGAGAAATAGTTTGACAGGTTCTTAAAAAAATTAAACATGCACTCACTCTAAAATCTAGAAATTGGACTCTTTGGTTTTGATCTCATGGGAATAGAGACTGTATATTAATGTTCATAGTAGCATCGTTTATAATATCCACATTGGAAACAACCCTGAGGTTCTTCAGGAGGTGAATGGGTAAACAAATTAGCACATCCATACTGTGGACTGCTACTCACTGATAAAAAGGAATGAATTACTGATACATGCAACAACGAGAATTATGCTCAGTGAAAAAAGTCAATCCCCAAAAGTTACATATTATATGATTCTGTTCATTCTATTCTGACATCTTTGAGATGACAAAACTATCAAAAGGAGAACTGTCTGGTGGTCGCCACTGTTTAAGAATGGAAGAATCTGAATTTGCCTAGAAAAGGACACAACAGATTGAACGTAGCCCTTCCCGAGAAGTATAGCCACGGCCTGACCCCGGAACCTGCCACCGTGACCTTCTTTGGGAAAAGGGTCTTTGCATATTTAATTAAGGATCTGAAAATGAGATCGTTCTAGAGTATCTGGCTGGACCCAAAATCCGATGATAAGTGTCTTTATAGGAGAGAGAAAAGACGCAGACAAAGAAAAGGCCAACATGAAGACACAGGCAGAGATTGAAACAATGCAGCCAGAAACCAACTACCTGGAGCCACAACCAGTGGAAGAAGCATTCTCTTCTGGAGCCTTTGGAGGGACTCCAGCCCTCCTGGCACTTTGGTTTCAGGCTTCTCATCTCCAATACTGCTAGGGAATGAATTCCCATTGTTTTAAGCTGTGCAGTTTGTGGTAATTTGTTAGGGCAGCCCTGGGTAACTAAAACAATTGGTGAAGAATCGGTGATGGAATTATTCTGTATCTTGAACTTATCGATGTCAATGTGCTAGTTGTATATTGTACTATAGCTTTGCCAGGGGTCGTCATGAGGGGAAACTGGGTAAACGGTACATGCGACCTTTCATATTATTTCATACACTGCGTGTGAACCTAAGGTAACCTCAAAAAAGTTTTTTTAAATAAAATAAATAGAAGTATGTTTTAACATAATTTCTTGTTTGTATAATTGGACTGTGATAGTACCCTGAGAGTGTGTGTGTGTGTGTGTGTGTGTGTGTGTGTATTTATGTTATACATATACATAAACATTTGTATATATACACATATACACATGTATATATTTAAATGAACATTTGTGCCTACGCATATATATTTAAATAAACTATGTATATTTTAAAGTTTATTTATTTTGAGAGAGACAGACAGACAGACAGGGAGGGACAGACACAGAGGGAGAGAGAATTACAAGCGGTTCCTCGCTTGTCAGCCCAGAGCCCAACATGGGGCTTGAACCCATCAACCGTGAGATCGTGATTGAGCCGAAACCAAGAGCCAGATGTTTAATCAGCTGAGCCAACTGGGCCCCCCACCCTGAGAACATGTATTTGAGTACCTTAGTTCAAATATTTACTCCTAATGAATAGTAAACTGACTTAGTATGTTTGAATTATTCTCTTTAGTTATTACCTAGAATTACTCACTTTTTAGCAAAATATTCTAAGAGCTGCACTACAGGCTGTGCAGAGACTACTAATGACTAACTCTAATTTATCATTTTGGATCTGCTAAAAGAAATCAGGCTCACATAAGTATGTATATCTCATAACAGACAGAATGTGTGGCAGCTTATAAAATGTATCAGTAAATGAGAAGTAAGTGAATAAATTAATAGAAGCAGGGAAATAAAAATTTCAAGGAAGACGAAGTTAAAATTAGCATGCAGAAGGAAAGGGCAAAGTTCCGCAGTTGGTAAAGCTGGACTGCTAATCTTTCTCAAGAATAAATACATAAATGTGTAAAGGGTTTTAAGCAATTACAAATTAGTCAACATTCTTAAGTCAAAAAACTAAAACTTAAAAACAAGTAGCTCAATTAAATATGTCAAGGATAGCGAGGATTTAAAATAATTCTGTTTAAAATGTATATGCAGTACAGTTTCAGAATTACTTCAATTCAAGAAGGGAAAAACCTGCTAAATACTTAAATGCCAAATATATCAGTGATAGTTTCCGTTCATTTTTTCAGACTTTAGTTCTGGAGTAAAGGAAAAGTCTGCATAATGTTGAAATGCTGTATTTTTTATCAGCATTAGTAGTGGGCAGTCGAAAGGCATAATCAATAGTGAGAAAGCATTTTTAAATTACCAAAAGAGAAAAGGCAGGATAATTTTAACTCAAAATACTTCATTTAAACAGAAAAAAAATTCGAAATGAAGGTGGTTTCTTTTATTAAGATATTTAAAATATAAAAACTTTCTCATGCAGTTTGCAAAAGTTGGTTGGCATTGCTAAACAGAAGAAGTTCAAGGGTTCTGTCTGAAAATGGAAAGTGACGTTGTTTTGCGTATAATTGTAATCTGATAGTTTTTATCACATTATCCTGAAGCTTCTTCTCAAAGACACCCATAGACTTCAAAATAAAGCCTAAAAATTTTTCATGCATTTATTAAGATTACAATTAATGAAAAGATCATGCCACACCCTTAAGATTATATTAAGAGAAAAATCGACCTGGAATGAATGTTTTTATCATTTTATCTTATTTTTCATGATAAATGCACTCTTTAATCCCCATCCCTTGTCTCTCCTAACCGCACCCCACTTCCCCTGGTGAACATCGGTTTTTCTTTATAGTTAAAAAAGTCTTTTTCTTGGTTTCTCACTCTCTCTCTCTCTCTCTCTCTCTCTCTCTCTCTCTTGTTTCCTTTGCACATTTGTTGTTTTATTTTTTAATTACATATATGAGTGAGATAATATGGTATTTGTCATTCTCTGACTGACTTATTTTACTTAGCATTATGCTCTCTGGCTCTATCCATGTTGTTGCGAATTGCAAGATTTCATTCCTTTTTATAGCTGAATAATATCCCATTATATATAGGATCTACACATATATAACACATCTTCTTCATGCATTCATCTATGGATGGACAACTTGGGCTGCTTCCATACCTTGGCTATTGTAAATAATGCTGCAACAACCATAGAGGTGCATGTATCCCTTTGAATTAGTGTTTTGTATATTTTTTGAGTGAATAGCAAGTAGTGTGATTCCTAGATGGGAGGGTAGTTTTATTTTTAATTTTTTAAGGAACCTCCATACTGTTTTCCACAATGTCTGCACCAAATTGCATTGACATGAACATTGTGGGTGGATTCCTTTTTCTCCACATCCTCGTCAACACTTGATGTTTCTTCTGTTTTTGATTTTAGCCTTTTTGACAGATGTGAGGTGGTTTCTCATTGTAGTTTCAATTTGCATTTCCCTGATGATGAGTGATGGTGATCATCTTTTCATGTGTCTGTTGTCCATATGCATATCTTCTTTGGAAAAATGTCTACTCATGTCTTCTGCCCATTTTTAATTATTTGTTTTTTGAGTGTTGAGTTTCATAAGTTCTTTATAGATGTTGGATACTAACCTTTTATCAGATATGTCATTTACAAGTATCTTCTTCCATTCCAAAGGTTGCCTTTTCATTTTATTAATTATTTCTTTTGCTATGCAGAAATTTATTTTTATGAAGTACAAATAGTTTAATTTTGCTTTTGTTTCCCTTGCCACAGTAGACATATCTAGAAAAAATATTGCTACACCTGATGTCAAAGAGATTACTGCTGTGCTCTCTTTAAGTGTTTGCATAGTTTCAGATCTCACGTAGAGTTCTTTAATCCATTTTTAGTTTTTTGGGGTTTTTTTAAGGTGTACGGTGAAAGAGTGGTCAAGTTTCATTCTTTTGCGTATTGTCCAGTATTCCCAACACTATTTGTTGAAGAGATTGTCTTTTTTCCCTTTGGATATTCATTCCTCCTTTATCGAAGATTAATTGACTATTTAAGTGTGGGCTTACTCTGGGTTTTCTCTTCTATTCTTTTGACCTATGTGTCTCATGTTATGTCCATACCATACTGTTTTTGTTACCACCACTTTGTAATATAACTTAAAATCTGGAATTAATGATACCTTCAGGCTGGTTTTTCTTTTTCAATATTGCTTTGGCTGTTCAAGGTCTTTTGAGGTTCCTTACAAATTTTAGGATTGCTTCTTCTAGTTCTGTGAAAGATGCTGTTGGTATTTTGATAGAGGTTATATTAAATCTGTAGGTTGCTTTGGGTTGTATAGACATTTTAACAATATTTGTTCTTCCAATCCATGAGCATGGAATGTCTTTCCATTTTTTTTCCATCATCTTGAATTTCTTTCACAGTGTTTTATAGTTTTCAGAGTACAGGTCTTTCACCTCTTTGCTTAAATTTATTCCTAGGTATTTTATTGTTTTTTGGTGCAATTATAAATGAGGTTTTTTTTTAAATAATGTTTATTTATTTTTGAGAGAGAGACAGAGGCAGAGCATGAGCAAGGGAGGGGCAGAGAGAGGGGGAGACACAGAATCCGAAGCAGGCTCCAGGCTCTGAGCTGTCCGCACAGAGCTGATGTGAGGCTCAAACCCACAAACTGTGAGATCATGACCTGAACCAAATTCAGATGCTCGACCACCTGAGCCATCCAGGGGCTCCAATGGGATTTTTTAAAATTTCACTTTCTGCTGCTTCATTATTAGTGTATAGGAATGCAAACGATATCTGCACATTGATTTTGTGTATTGTGACTTTATTGGTTCCATTTATAGTACTAGCAATTTTTTGTTGGAGTCTTTAGGAGTTTCTGTCTATATATAGCATCATGTCATCTGCAAATATTGAATGTTTTACTTCTTCCTTACAAGTTTTATGTTGTCTAATTGCTCTTGCCAGGACTTCCAGTGCTGCTTTGAATAAAAGTGGACATCCCTGTCTTATTCCTGACCTTAGGAAAAAGCTCTCAGTTTTTCCTCCATTGAGTATGATGTTGGCTTTGGACATTTCATCTAGTGCCTTTTTTTTTTTTTTTTTTTTTTTTTAAATTTTTTTTTTCAACATTTTTTATTTATTTTTGGGACAGAGAGAGACAGAGCATGAACGGGGGAGGGGCAGAGAGAGAGGGAGACACAGAATCGGAAACAGGCTCCAGGCTCGAGCCATCAGCCCAGAGCCTGACGCGGGGCTCAAACTCACGGACCGCGAGATCGTGACCTGGCTGAAGTCGGACGCTTAACCGACTGCGCCACCCAGGCGCCCCGTCATCTAGTGCCTTTATTATGTTGAGGGAATAAACATTTTTTAAAAAGATGTATGTATTTGATGGGTGGCTCAGTCTGTTAACTGTCCAACTTCATCTCAGGTCATAGTCATGATCTTGCAGTTTGTGAGTTTGAGACCCACGTCGGGCTCTGTGCTGATAGCTCAGACTCTGGAGCCTGTTTCACATTCTGTGTCTCCCTCTCTGCTCCTCCGCTGCTCATGCTCTGTCTCTCTCAAAAATAAATAAACATTAAAAAAGCTTTTTAAATATGTATGTACTTGAAAGTACATACATACTTTTTTACATAAGAAAGATTACCTTTCCATGGTACATGAAATATAGCATAAAATAAACATTTAAAAAAGATCACTCATAATCCTAGCTTAAAAATAAATTAGTATCTACCTACAAATTATTTGGAAAACCACTATTAGCCTTTTTTTTGACTGCTTAACATTCTTCTAGAACTCTCTTGTTCTTAGTTTCTTTTCTTATGAAATTGATATAATCTGTTCTTTAGAAGAATGTTTTGAGGCTTAAATAAAATGATAGCTATGAAAATAACATGAGATTATATTATTATAATATGAGATGATTATTGATAGCATTATTATTTGAAAGGGGAAAGCAATACTGTGAGAGTAGAATGAGAAGAAAGGCTGTCATTGCTAAAGCCAAGAGGTAAGAGTTGGTGAGATTTGACAGCAAAACAAATACTAACCATTATAGGAAAACTTGCCTACCTGGTCATGGTGGTGTCCTTTACCTCGCTGTGAATAGGCAAGTGAGGTACATCCCCTAATTCCTTTCAAGTCCAATTTAGCCATTTGACGGAGATCTGGCCAATAGAATGTCAAAGGAAATGACGGGCATCGCTTCTAGGACTTGCCTTGAAAACCCTCATACCCATCGTCACTTTTCATGCGTTCTCCATCCACTGACTGATTGTCCAGTCAAGAAATGTGTAGCTCTCAGATGGCAGAAGCCTACTTTCCTCAGTGACGTTGTGTAAATAGACACCAGAATTACCTGCAATTAACCATTGTAGCGAATGAGAAATCAACCTGAATCATGTAAAACTGACCTCAATTTTAGGTTTTGGTTGTAAAACAACTACACTCCCCTAGGTAATTTACCAGACTGAAGGAGCTATTTATGATAGGAGGTAGCAGTGATATCAGTTATGATAATGTTCTTTTAATATAAACATATAAACCACAAAAGAAACAAACAGGCGACAACAATAAAATCCATTATAAGATGTTTCTAATATGTCAAACACTAATGTTGGACTATGATCAAATGTAAATTAGAGGGTACATTATTTAATGGTAAGACAAGTAGTTTAAAAAGTTCTTGTGAATTCCCCTCAGTGGTCTCAGCTGGTCTTAGTCTAAGAAATGGATTATGACAAATAGTTTTCCTTTTCACTCTCTTTTCCTCAACATGCAATTTTCAACAAAACAATGTTGTATTCTCTGTATTCTATCACATGGTAACGTTTTGTGACTAAAAGTATTAACTGGCCTTATTTCAGCATTATTATCAGTAATAATTATTGATATTTATACTACATTATAACAGTTTGATTCTTTGGTTCAAGGTTTCTGTGAGTAAGATCAACATTTATTTACTTTTCAAAGAACTTCCAGCCCTTAGCTCCCTACCCACTTCCCAGGAGTTCTTAGTAATAAACCAATTACTGTTTGTGTCCCTTTCTCCTGTACAAACAAATGAAAAGACAAAAAGTTAGGACATAGAAATAACTGGATGGATTCAGTCATAAGATATAAATTTGTTCTAGAGATTACTGAGTTAACTCCCAAAGAATAGATTGTACTTACTTGATCCAAAATTCTATCCAAAACAGAGACTTTTTAATTTTTCAATTTAACCAACAAGTAGCATTTGGAAAAGGTTTTTCTTAGGGGAGGATCACCACAAAGTAATCTAAAACAATAGTAGATAGCATTTGTTTCCAGTGACGATTTCTTATCAGGCCCCAGTTGACAGATTTTTATGCATAACATCGAGGTTTTTATGAAGCATTATTTTCTGAATTTACAGGTGAGGTAGCCACACCTCAATGAAATTAAATGATTTACTGAAGACTCAAAAGGAGCAGAATCAGGATTCAAATTCCTATCTATTATTCTCCAAGACAGTGCTCTTTTAATGGTACTATGAAACCATATCATTTTATTTCCTCTTTTTTATGTTTTCCTCTCTTCAGTGGAATTGACTGCTCTTTCTTCTCAATAACTAATAATGTATAATGAGATCAGTTTAATTTTAGATCATGTAGTAAAGAATCTGTGATACATACGGAAGACACAAGGCTACGTGCTGAGGGTACAAAAACGAGAAACTCTCAGTCTAGTTGGCAGAAATACACGTAAACAATTGACTGCATAGTGGTGGAATATGCGAGAAAGATTCATTGCAAGGACAGAAGCCCTACAGAGGTAGGGCTTAGTAGTGATGAACTCAGTATGTGGTGTGTCAAGGAAGGTTTCATGGTAAAGGCAGTGCCTAGAAAGGAATTGGAGGGTTATTGGGAACTCAGCAGGCCAATGGAGGAGATGGGAGTATGGGGTCGGGAGCAGAAGACAACCAGCACAGACAACAGTGGGTCTGGTTATCGTGATACCATGTGCCATGCTAAGAAATTTGGACTTTTATTCTGTACATGAGAGGGAAAAATTTGAAAAGTTTAATCAAAAGAATAACCAAAAAAAGGTTTTCAATGTAAGAAATCACTATCCTCAGTAGCAAACATTGGCCAGGGATAGAGAACCTGATTGGGTCATTACAATAGATTAGAAATGATGAAGGCCAGATTTGTTGACGATTATCTGCATATGTATCCATTTATCCCATCTCTCAATCCATTCTCCTTTCATTTTATCCCCCAAATCTTGGATTAACAAGCAGTAGTTGGGACATTCAGAAGAATACAGTTTTCTTTTTTGTTTTTTGGTTTTTTTTGGATATTTAGGGATGTGAAATTCAGGCATTTTAGAGACTTACAGAACATTCAAGGAAGGTACTATGACAGGCAGCTGGATACTTAGATTCACAAAACAGCAGACAGAGAAATAAATGTGGGGCCTCTAGATACAGAAGTGGTGGTTAAATCCATGGGAATAGATTCTGTCACCTCAGAATAGAGTTAAGAGAGAGGACCATTAATCCAGAAAAAGGGGCACGGAAACAAAGGAGAATCAGTGGAGGAAGGAGACTGGGAAAAGGCATGTGGGAAACCAAGAAAGGCATTTTCTCAAGACTGTGAATTGCTAAGTGTCAGAAACCACAGGGAGTTTAAGAACAGTGTTAGACTGTCTTCCCAAAGCAGGAGACCATTTAAGAAAACACTGCCCATGGCAGTATTCATGGCTGAAGCTTTTTAAAATGGATCCAGTAGTTCGTGGAAATGTAGAAAGTTACAATATTAGTATGTATCACTGTTTTCAGAAGTGTATATAATACAGGGGAATTTATGAACAGAGAGTGGGAACAACGATTGGTAGAGGGTTGGGAGCACAGAGCAAAGGAAAAGTTTTTCCCCTTGATCTCATTTGCCTGTGTGGAGATCATTTACTGATCTGTTGGCTTATTCACTGATTGTAATGGGAAGAGAGAATAAGAGAGGTGGCAGAGAAAGAGAAGTTGAAAATAGAATAGAGCAGCCAAGTTCCTTATGTTTGAGGAATTACCTGAAGGAGAAATGAACCAATGGAATGAAAAGCCTATTGAAGGCATAATCCTAGAGGAGGGTGACCTTGTTTTCTGAGAGCAGAATGAAGGATGAGCAGGTGGAATCTGGTCTTGGTGAGTGCATGAGGTGGTTGGAGAGGAAATAATTCACTTTTTCAAAATAATTGGTAATTCAGGGGCACCTGGGTGACTCAGTCAGGACCGACTTCAGCTCAGGTCATGACTCCACAGTCTGTGAGTTCGAACCCCGCATCGGGCTCTGTGCTGACAGAGCCTGGAGCCTGCTTCAGATTCTATGTGTCCCTCCCTCTCTGTCCCTCCCCTGCTCATGCTCTGTCTCTCTCTGTCTCAAAAATAAATAAAAACATTAAAATAATTGGCAATTCATCTGTTCAGCATTAGGATGATGGTTGATAATTTGAGGAAATTGGTAAAGTCCAAGCCATTCTTTTTTTTTTTTTTTAAATTACTGAACTGTTTCTTTATTTAGCAAGTAGCATTACGTCCTGTTAACTGTTGGCTGTCCTAACAGCCTTCATGAATTTCCAGAAATCACGATGACATCATAATTGCTTTCTAAAAAGATCAGGAGTACTTTCAACCTATAGTGGAAATAATTTATCAGAATATTTAAAAATAGAGATGTCATAGGGATTATTCATATTCACATTAATGGTGATACCAGATAATTATAACATTAACCTGTTTTTATTTTTTGAGGAGATAAATCTACATATTCTTCATTTAGATTTTGTACAAGTGTAATCTTATGCTACAAATAACACATTGTTCCAACCTGTAATAGCCTTCACTAATTGTTAATAAACACTATATAGGGTGCATTTCAAGAACTCTCTAGTCTGTGTGAGAGAAAGCCACATTCATTTATTATTACTGTAAGCAGTGCTCTGTAACCATGTTACAAAGTGACAGACATCGCTTTGATAAATCGATTGCCAGGAAAACAATTATGGAAGATTCTCTTTTGGTGTTTATTATGTTTTAATTATAGTCAGAATGTGAGAATATGCTTCAGAGAATGTAATATTTTAATCATTTATGGGAAAAGATATTTATATACTTTGAGTAGGGCTCATTTCTCTATTCAGTGGCATTTCTGTATGATAGGTAAAGGATTTTTAAACTAATATATATATATATATATTTTTTTTTTTCTTAATTTTCCCTGCAGTGTTTTACAGTAATCGTATCCTACTATATAAACCTTGGGGTTCGTTTAATATGAAGAAAATACCTTAAAGAAACAGAAAATAAGACTGAAAAATTTTGACAAATGAATTTGGAGATGTTCATACTTAACCTGTTTTTTATATCATTGGTTTAAAAATTTTACCTAAAACCTGACACGAAGGGGCTAAATGTGGGCATGCTATTGAAATTTATATATGTGCAGACCTGTCATTTTTATTAAAAAGTTTATCCACAACATTTATTGATTATTTTCTATTTTCAGTCTCTCAGAGACTATCAATTTCTTGAAAATCACTCCCTTACTTAATATAGTGTACTCTTTTTAGTAACAGATAGAGTTTGTGGCTTTTAAATATTCATGAGGCACAATAGTTTCACAACAAATCAAATTTAATTAAATGATGCATTTCCTCCACTTACAAAAGGTTTATTAAAGGTTTATTTGCTCATGCAAATTAAAGTGTTAGAGTAAAAATCCACATGAAACTTGGCACTAAGAATTAAAAAAAAAATATTGAAAGATTTCTCGCCTCACTGCAATACCTTGCTATGTTTAAACTGCTCAGCTTGTCATTTAGAATCTTTAATGAAACCGGGGAGGAGGCTATTTATTTGCATAATAGGACATAATTTGCTGTGGTGAGGTTTTAATTATTTATAGGCTGTCTGAAATATTTAAAATGGCATCACTAAGGAGCGTGAAGTTTTGGATAATGCCTTCATTTCAGGTTTCCTGCCGTTTCTTTTATGGGTCAAGCGATTTATTTCTAATTAGCATACCAGGCTAGTGGCTTTAAAAACATAAGGAAAACAAATTGGTTTTAGTCTGTTTGCAGCTTGAGTAGCTAGAGACGGCCAAGGGTCACTGACAGAGACTGAGTGGAGTTAAGAGACAGAGCCAGAAGTCAATCCAGCCCTTGGAAAGCACTGACTCAACAAAGCCGTACATTCATTCACTTGTGCGCACTGTTTACTCTCCGTATTCGTTTCTCTCTCTGGGATGTAGTGGGTTATAGCTAATGGATTTTATGTTAATTGTCCCTTAAAATATTTTCTAGCATTAACATACTTCTTACTGGAAATGATGTTTGAGTGGTAGAAAACATTCCTTTTCCTTCGATAAAAGATACAGTAATTCCGTGCAAAGGGGATAATGCAGCAGTTTTAGGGTAAGTTGCAATGTTTAAATATATACCGTCTTATTTAAATATATAAGAACACCAGCCTGTGGTTAAAACTCTATAGTGTTCACTTTTTAACAAACTGTACAGAAACTCGAATACATTAGGAGACACTTCTTAATTGGAGTTTACGGAAAATAGGTTAAAATTTCTAAGCTATATTTTTTGTGCATTGCTTGTGTTATAGATAAAAGTTTGAAAGTCCAGTTACGTATCATTTATAAGATTTATCTTATAATAAATGGACTTTCATGTTGCTTAATCTCTATTTGAAATACATTTCTTCCAAGTAGTTGAAGAATTGTCATGTTTTAAATATCATTTCACAGTCAGGAGAAATGTTTACTGCGAAGGTTTATTATATTTCCATGATGGTCTCGATATTCCCATCATCATCATGCACAGATTTCAAGTGGTGATAGTACACTCTTGTCAAACATTCTCTCGACTGTCACCCTCTGGCCTCAAAACACGGATAGAGAGATTGCTGCCAGATGTCAAGAAACAGCCTTTGGGCAGCACAGGGAATGTTCTGTGTGCCCTCTTTAGTAGTAGGCAGATGCTGTATTCAGAGTGAAGAGTTTTATGATTATCACTTGCATGGCTCAGGTGATTGGTCAAGGCCGTAAATGAGTCTCCAGTCTTGTGGAGAACTTTTTTTGGTGTCACTTTATCTTGGAGGCAAGAAATAGTAACAATGAATAATGCTATGGTTCCTTAAGATACAGCCATCAATTATCATTCAAAGTATCTTTTTTAACTATTCACTATATGCAGAGAGTAGTAGTTAGGAAATATAGATGATGAAATACAGAGAAAACATAGTTTCTGCATCAAAAAAATTTTAAGTTAGTGAGAAAATGGAAATGGATGTGAGATTGAAATATTCATATTCTTCAGTATACATTGAAATTAAATATGTATTTGATAATCTACAGAGAAAATTTCAAGTAAAATACTGGAAGACCGATAAGTGGTCTAAGGAAATGGGATCCAGGGGATGGTAGAAAATGGACTTGAGAAAATGAACAGATACTTAAATTTGTCAGAGTAACACTAGTTTTTAAGTGCTCTTTTTATTGAATTCTCTAAGATACTAAATTGCCCTTTGTGAAGGTCAAAAATTTGGAACCAGTGATTTCATAGGATTCATACTGGTTACTTATTAATTGAGAAACATGATCCTTTGTATTACACTATAACCAAAAACTATAGCAGTGTTGGTTGTTGAATGAGCCTCCATATTTTTTTTTTAAATATTGAAAAATGTCGGTCAAAAGTCACTGTACATTTTTAAAAGTAGATTTTATTTTCTTAGAGTTTTAGATTTATTGCAACATTGAGCAGAAAATCCAGACTTCCTAACTATTCCTTCTCTCAATGCTTGTAGCCTTCGAATTTATCAACATACCCCACCAGGGTGGTGCAGTGACTATAGTCCATGAACCTGCAATGATACCTCATTATCAACCAAATCCCATAGCTTATATTAGGAGTCCCCCTTGGTGTTGTACATTCTATGGGTTTAGACAAATGTCTGATACCAAGTATCCACCATTATAGTATCACGCAGAATTATTTCACTGCCCTGAAAACTCCTCTGTGTTTTACCTACTAATTCCTTCCTCCATTCTAACTCCCGGCAGCCACTGATCTTTTTAATGTCTCCGTAGTTTTACCTTTTCCAAAATGTCATATGCTTGGAAACATTCAGTAGCTAACCTTTTCAGCTTGTCTTTTTATATATCATGGTATGCATCTAAGGCTCCATCGTGTCTTTTCCTAGCTTGATAGTACATTTCTTTTTAGTGCTGAATAATACTGCATTGTCCAGACTACCGCTGTTTATTTATCTGTTCACATACTGAAGGACATTTAGGTTGCTTCCAGCCATTGGCGATTATGAATAAAGCTGCCATAAATATCTGTGTGCAGGTTTTTGTATAGACATAGTTTTCAATTCACCTGGGTATATACCAAGGAGAGTAGTTGCTGGTAGGAGTGTATTTAGTTTTTAAGAAACTGCCAAACTGCCTGTCACTGTGGGTGTTCCATCTGGCATTCCCACTAGCAATGAATAGAAGTTCCTGTTGTTCCACATCCTCCACAGCATTTGGTGGTATTGTCTCTGGTTTGGATTTTGGCCTTCCTAGTAGGTGTTCAGTTTTAATTTCAACTTTCTTTGTTTTAATTTCAACTCCCTTATGACCTAAGATGTTAAGTATCTCTTCCTATGCTCAATTGCCATCTTATTTGTACATCTTCTTTGGCGAGGTGTGTGTTCAGATGTTTTGCCCATTTTGCAATCAAATTGTCCATTTTCTTATTGTTGAGTTTTTAAAAGTCTTTATATATATTTTAGCTGCATGTTTGTCTTCTTATTCTCTTATTTACTGTACTTATGGCAATATTTTTATAATGAAAAGATCAGGCATTGTCACCAAGGAAATAATCTTCCAGAATATTGTTTTTACAGCTAAGGAAAGCTTTTCAGAGTGCTGAGACCCTTTTTCGGTGACTCACGCCTATCACCACGGCAATATTGAGGCTTAGTCTAACATGTATGGGAAGAGAGAAGAATAATCCCTGAATTATACAGAGCCACATATAACCACAAAATACCATTTCTTTATACCTAAACTGAGTAAGAACTTTAGTCAGGGGCTTATTTTCAGAAGATAATTTTTATCTTGATGCATTAAAAAATAAAATTGGCATAACAAGATTTATCTGAGGATCTCTGAGTATTTAGGGTTCAGTATAATCAGCATTTGTCAGACAAAATGCTAGGTTTGGCAGGAAGCCCAATACATTCACCCAGGGTAGTTGGAATCCAAAGGGCCAAGTCAATGGTATTAGGTCATCCATTAAATGGACAGTGGAACAAGCTTTAATTTTCTTCTTAAAATCAACTCGCTCCAAATGTCTGAAAGACACATAAGCTCTTTTTTCCACTACTTCAGTGATGTTTGTGCTTTATTTAACAGAGTGGATTTGATGCTCCCAAGTAAAAGTGAGAATAAAGACTTACAGTGAAAAAATTAAAACAAAAAAAAGGGGGATCCAGAATTTGCACACCTGTGTGCGTGTGTGTGTGTGTGTGTGTGTGTGTTTGTGTGTAATCCAGGAAATGTCAAGTGTCCAATCACTGATGAAAAGAGGCCTCAAACATACCTTTGAAGAATTCAGAATTAGATAGCTATACATCAGTGTCAGTGTAAATAGTTAGCATTCTAAGCCCTAAAACGAACTTACACAATACTTCTATTATTCGTATGTGTGTACCAGGAAAACACATCTCAAACGCACACCTCTCTCTGCCTTTCCATTTCTCTTCTAAACCACGGGATATGTGAAGACTATGGCTGCTTTTATTGAAAATTACCTAATGTTATACTTCAGTGTTTAGATGAGGAATAATGAGGAATAATAATTATAACAGAGAAAGTAATTATTACATTGTTGCTTATGGATAACTATAAAGAACTCCATTTCTCAATTCTGAAAAAGAAAACCAACTAAACATCTCTGTCATACTGATCGAGAATTTCTAGGTAATTTTTCAGAGAAAATTGATGGAAAGGTTTAATATTGAAACTAAATGAATAAATTCTTAGTTAAGTGATGTTAATCAGAGAAGAAGTGGTATAAATTTTGAACAATTAGAGATCAGCTATGATAATCAGAGAACTGACTAAAAACACCTAAAGTAACAGCTCTTAATTTCCATTAATTAAAAATAATTATGACATTTAATTTTTGCAGTTAGATTATATGTATTCTTTTCCTTCAGAGATTTGAGACAAGTTTTCTCTGTAATTGTTATAAATCATCTCTATGTGTTTCATGTGTGTGTATGTGTGGTTTTTTGGGTCACTCTGTTTGAATGGAATTGTTTCAGCACGTGAAATGTCAGAATACTTTTTATAGGAGTTGAACTTTATAGATAGAATCGATGAAAGTAAATGAAATATGTATTCTGATCTTGCCAAAAATCCTTCTTGTACTTCCAGCGCTTAAGACCCAAATTCCCCACTTTTTATTCTGTTTTCCTATTGTGGATTAATTCTATACTTAACCATTTTTATTTATATTTATTTTTTATTTTATTTATTTTTTATCATTCTTTAAATTTATATTTCTGTTAGGCAATAGAGGAAAAGTTATTTTATCCTAAGATACATAGCCACCCTCTTCTACTACTGTATTTTAATTGCACTATATACACAAATAATTTTATATAAAACCTCAAATATGGTCACCTTATACACAGTACTTTGATTTTTTTTTTTTAGTGTGGATTGTCATTTATTTTCTGTTACCCTTTGCGCCTCTTCTCACTGTTCTATACCCACATTATTCCTTCTTAGCACCAAAGATTAGCTATGTTGGCAACCTGATACGTATTCCTTCATAATTTTCTCCATATTAGTCTCTTGATGTATAAACATGTATAAAGTAGACATATAAAGCCTACATATAGTAGGATTTAAAATAAGTTTTATAAAAAAGTAGAATTACAGTATGAGTTTGCATTTTTGTTTTCTTCCTTAAACGTACGTTGTAGAAATCTTTCCAACTCAGTTGGTTTACTGTGATTTCAGTGGCTGTGTAATATTCCATTGTGTGAATGCGCTGTGAGTTACTCAACCTAAACTTTCTTTGTGGACATTCAGTTTTGTCTCCATTTTTTTTTTTTTTTTGTTCTAGGAACAATGCTGTAATAAAAGTGTTCAAATTTTATTCCATAACAGAGTTTTTATTTTCATGGAATCTTTTCCCAGATGTAGAATTTCTGAATCAAAGAAAATAGTTACTTAAGGTATTCTTCTAATTTACTTTCCCAAAGGTTGTCATAATTTCTATCAGCAATGTGTAAAACTACATTTTCTCAACTGTATTTGCCAGCAAAGGTTTACCTTTCCTTCAATAATTGCTAGATAATAAGGGGAAAGTGATATCTCATTTTGCTTTACTTTATCTTTACTCGGCAGCTAATGGATTTGGATATATTTTAATAAAATGGATAATCATTTTGATGTTTACAAATTGCTTATTCCTGTCTTTTCTCCATTATTCTATTAGATTATTTATCTACCTTGGTCAGTTTGAAAAGTCTTAGTGTATATACTCTCTGTACATTTAATATATTTTCCCAAATTTATTGTTTACATGCTGCATTTATGACATCATTTGCCACGTGAAAAAGATTGTTTACTTAGACAAAATATATTTACTATAACTTGGGTATTTCCATCCTTGATTAAGAAATTATCCTTGGGGCACCTGGGTGGCTCAGTTGGTTAAACGTCTGACTCAGGCTCAGGTCATGATCTCATGGTTCGTGGGTTCGAGCCTCGTGTCGGGCTCTTTGCTGACAGCTCAGAGCCGGAGCCTGCTTCAGATTCTGTGTCTCCCTCTCTCTTTGCCCCTCCCCCACTTATGCTCTCTCTCTCTCTCTCTGTCTCTAAAAAATAAATAAACATTAAAAAATTATAAAAATTTATCCCCAATCCCTAGAGTATACATATAAGCTTCCAAATGTTTATAAGACACATTACATATATATAACAATATATTATAGTTATAATATATAAATAAATAATGTATTATATTCTGCATATTATATTGTATAGCAATACATTATTATATATAGATAAAGTAAAGAGTGCCTATATTTCTTAAGTAAATAACATATGTACTTGATATATAATATGTACATAATGTTTGAATATAATGAACACCCATTTATACCCTAGCTGCTTAATTACTCTAGCATTGTCTCCCAGTCATGTCTCACCTTTACCCTCCCTGCAGAAAATCAACATCTTGCATTTTTGTTTTACTGATTCTTTTGCTTTTGCGTATAGCTTTAAAGCATATATGCATATTCCTGAACAAAGTATTATGTAGTTCTGTATGAGGCTCTCATATTAATGAATCCAGGCAGAGTATATTGTTCTGCATATTATGTTTGCAATTTTGTCTATGAAATATGTTCATTTTTATGAATGTAGCTACAGATTGTTTTCATTGCTGAGGGATATTTCATATTTTAAATACATTTTTGCATGATTTTAGTTGTTTCATTTTTCATACTTCATTTTAATCTATCCTACACTTAATTTTGTATACGCTAAAAGATAGGTGTCCATTTGTATTTCTTTTTATATGAAGAATCAGTTGTGCAATCAGTTTATTAAAGAATCTCTTCCCAACATCAATTTTGTCATGTACTAATTATACAGGGAATTTTTCCTATGTGTTCTCTTCTGTTCCATTGATGTTTTTAGATATCCCCGTATCTATATGGTGTAGCTTTAAAGTATGGGCTTGATCCTTGTAAGGAAAATTTGTCTGTCACACACACACACACACACACACACACACACACACACACACATAACACTATTTTCAGGGCTATTTTTGACATTGTTTTTCTGTACAAATTTTAAGACTGTCTTATAAATTTAAGTAACTACAACAATGACAGAATCTGTTCTGACTCTAAATAGAAGTGTCTTAGTTCATACACCAAAGTGGGTTAAATTCATTTCCAAAATAAATCTCAGTTGGTAATAATCTAGTTTTTTGTTAATCCATTTCTTTTTTGTTAATCTTTTAATTAGCAGTTTTGCTTATACAATAAGTGAGAATGATCCCAAGTTTTCATTTTTTAATCAAAATTACAATAGATCATAAAACGATTTGGAGAGCTTTCTTTTTCTAAGCTCAGTTACATTGTAAGAAAAATGGAAGTGATGGCTGATTTAAGGATTGTATCAGCCATTTGTGAACCTGGTTGCTCTTAATGCCATTTTCAGGGATACATATTTAATTTCTTTCCTAGTCTCTTCTTTAGCAACAGAACTATTCAAATGCTCTAATTCTTCTTGGGTAATATTAGAAACTGAGATAAAACCATCCATTTTCTCTGACATTTCAAATCTGTTGCATTAAATTAATAGTATTTTCTTCTACTTCTAATCTGTCCCATATTTGTACATATTTATCTGTTCTTGTCCCTAGTATGTCTATTTAGTTCCTCTCCCTTTTAAAAATACTAATCAGTCTTATAAAGTGTTTATCTTATAAACCCATTTAAGCTTTATATATTCTCTCTGCTCTTTTTTAAATATCTCAGTTTCAGGTTTTAACCTTGTTTATTTAATCTTGTTTACTTTGTTGTATTCGTAATTCTCTTTCCAGGTGCTTCTGTATGTCTCGTTTTTCCATCTTTCTTCTTTAATTTAAAAATAAAATCTTTAACATCTAAATGTTAATGTTTAAGGCTGTCAGGACAGTTTTCATTGTCTCATCAGTTTAGGTAGAATTTGTCAGACTTTTCATTAATTTCCTGCGAGTTAGTGGTTTCCTTTTAATCCAAGGAAAATTTAGTCTGATTGTTGTTGTTTTTGTTGATATTTCATTTTATTATTTTATTTTATTTTTTTAAAATTTCATTTAAATCCAAGTTAGTTAATATATAGTGTAATGATTTCTGGAGTACAATTTAGTGATTCATCACTTACATATGACACCCAGTGATTGTCCCAACAAGTGTCCTCCTCAGTGCTCCTTGCCCATTTAGCCCATCCCCGCACCAAACACCCTGACAGCAACTATCAGTTTGTTCTCTGTATTTAAGAGTCTCTTACGGTTTATCTTCCTCTCTGTTTTCATCTTATTTTTAATTCCACGTAAACTATTTCATAGACATAGAACACATGTACACACACACACACACACGTTCAAAGGCTATAGAGTTCACTATACATTTTTAGAGCACCATCAGTGTGTGTGTATGTGTGTGTATGTGCGTGTGTTTTAGGACACAAGACTCAGAACCCTTGATTATTTTTCTCTACCTTTTTGGGGTCTCTCTTCCAGGATATCTGTTTTTGGTTACCCTGCTCTTTATTACTTTCCTCCATGAAGTGTCCGTGTGGTTCACTTTACAGCGTCTACATTTTAAAACTTCATTTTGCTCAGACAGGAAAACTGTATTGTTCTGGTCAGGATTCTAGGTGTGTCAGTGCTATTTCCTCAGGAGACTGTAGATGCTGTTCCCCTGCCTACTGGCTTCACTGTAGCAAAGAATAACCAGCATGTGAGTCTTTTCATCTTTAGCCAACCTGTACTGTCTCCCTGAATGCCTGTAAGATTTTCTGTCTACTCTCACAGCTCAGTAATTTTCATTTATGTCTGGGTGGGGATTTTTCTCATCTATCCAGTCTGGACTGCATTGAGCTGTTTCAACCTGCAGACTCAAACCTTCAACTTAGGAAATCTTCCCCTAGTATTTGTTTAATTAATGCCTCTCTTCTGTTTATCTTTTACCTGTTTTGTGAAATGCCTGTTATTTACCTGTTAGATTTCCAAATCATATCATTTTGCCATGTCCCTGAGGATTTCTATCATGTTTTCCTTTATACTTTGATAGAGTTCTTCCATAAGAAAGCCCAGTGAATTTCACCCCCCTCCCATGATGCATGGGATTTTTTGGAAAAAAAAATGATTTCATATGATTATTTGGAAAATTATGGTTTAGTGTTATTGTTTATATTTGATTTTGCTTTGTTTTGTTTTGTTTGTCTTGTAGGTGAATCCTCCTAGTAATTTTGTCAGTTTTCTGTTAAAATTATTTTTTGTCTATGTGAGAGTTCTTATTTTGCTAGTTGCTTCTTCTCTTTGTTCTGAATTCCCTTCCCTTCTCTGTCTGCTGGGTTTCCTTAGTGGGCTATCATCTGTCACCCTCAGATCCCCTCCACCCTGTGTGTCCAACCCACCTAGAAGAAGCCCAGCAGGAATTTGAATCAAAAGAAGCAGATTTAGAGTTGACAGCAGAAAAGAAAGTATTTGTGTTCAATTCACCATTGTACCAAAATCCTCTCTATTACTGTCTTATTACACTTGAGATTGAAATAGAGCCCGAAGTTTCTATTATCACTCCTGATATAACATATTTCTTTTTTTTGTCCTGTAGAGCTTTTAGAAAAATGATCAGAAGTTGATAACAATAAATTTAAAATAATCAAAACAAAACTTTTATCTGGATGTGGTTTTCAGTGGCATACTCATAATGAAAATCCTTTATGCTAAACATGCTTAGGTATCTTCAAGAGAGTTATTAGCAAAACACACAGACACATACACACACACACCAGAAAACAAATTATTTGCTTCTAGGGAAATGGACAAATAACCACATAAGGTTTTTCTGTACCCTTGACTTAGAAAAGCACCCCTTAAATGTTTCAAATGTTTTAATCAAATGCATAAAGGTTATACTATTCCCTTTTTCAGAGTGACTATTCTCCAATTAATAGAAGAAACATCATTAAGAAAATATCCCTTTGCTTTCTTTGAGTTTCAGAATTGTTATATTATTATAAGCAAGTCCTGATTTATTAAATACATATTGAGGTATGTCTTCTTTGTCCAATTGTGGTATCCTTTTTTTCTTTTTAATTTTTAACATTTGTTTATTTTTTTATTTTTTTTTTTTTTTAAATTTTTTTTTCAACATTTTTTTATTTATTTTTGGGACAGAGAGAGACAGAGCATGAACGGGGGAGGGGCAGAGAGAGAGGGAGACACAGAATCGGAAACAGGCTCCAGGCTCCGAGCCATCAGCCCAGAGCCTGACGCGGGGCTCGAACTCACGGACCGCGAGATCGTGACCTGGCTGAAGTCGGACGCTTAACCGACTGCGCCACCCAGGCGCCCCAACATTTGTTTATTTTTTGAAAGAGAGAGAGCAAGCCGGGGAGGGGGAGAGACAGAGGGAGAGAGAGAGAATCCCAAGCATGCCCTCCACTTTCAGCACAAAGCCCAGTGTGGGGCTTGAAGTCACAAACTGTGAGAGCATGACCTGAGCCAAAATCAAGAGTCGAATGCTTAACCAACTGAGCTACCCAAGCACCCCTATTCTGGAATTCTTAATCAGTAATGTAGAAAATGTAAAATACCTCAAATACAGAAATAGGGCAATGTATCTTATCGTGTAATACCACTTTTATATGACAGCAGTAGATGGAAATCAAACAAGAAATCGTTTCCTGCAGGGAAATGGACAGCTTAGAAATAGGAGACAGTATGACATTTGATGAGGCCTGGATCAGTGTAAGCTCAAACATCAGCCATTATTATCATTATTATAGGAGCTAAAGTTTATTGGATATTTAGTATATGCCAGGTATTGTGTTAAGTGCTTCATGTTTTTCCTCATCATGGCCTTATAAAGCCACTTCATTTTATTTGCTGCTTTTAACAGAAGAAGCAAGTTTTGTCCAGTTTAGAAGCACTAACACCAGAGTTCAAACCTTGCTATTCTGATACCTCGTCTTTTCTTATAGCCAATATGTTATATTGAACCTCATTCCATAGTTTTTCATATCATCAGTGATGAAGACTGCATATTGGGGAGCTTGGATTTCATTTTATTACTCTTAAATTTCCATGTCCAATGCAATAAAAACGCATAGAGGAAGAACACTGTGCACAATGTGTTTTCTTTCTTTTTTTTAATGTTTATTTATTTTTGAGAGAGAGAGAGACAGAGCATGAATGGGGGGAAAGTCAGAGAGAGAGGGAGACACAGAATCTGAAACAGGCTCTAGGCTCTGAGCTGTCAGGACAGAGCCTGACGCGGGGCTCGAACTCACGGACCGCGAGATCATGACCTGAGCCGAAGTCGGACGCCCAACCGACTGAGCCACCCAGGCGCCCCTCAACAGTTGGATCTTAACCTACTGAGCCACCCAGGGGCCCCTCAGCCATCACTTTAAAACAAGTATAGCAGATCTTTATTTACAGCTGCCTGCTTTGTTCTTCCTTCATCTAGCTCTCTCTCAGACATCCTTAACAAAACCTATCTAAAATTCAGCTCAACTTACCATATTACCACAGCTTCCTCTCTCTCTCTCTCTCTCTCTCTCTCTCTCTCTCTCTCTCTCTCGGCTAAGTAACTGTTCAGGTCAAATTCATATATATTTGCCTTTATATTTTATATATTTATATATATGTGGCTTCATGTTTTATATCTATCATTTATATATTATATATATCAGATCTATAGACATTTTTCGTAGTGATTTATTTTTGTTTATTAGTGTTTAATTGATATATAGCATTATGTTATTTTCAGGTGTACAAATGATTCAAGATTTATGCATTTCGTCAAATGATCTCTACAACAAGTCTAGTTAACTATTCACCGTACATAGTTAATTTTTTTTCTTATAATGAGAACTTTTAAATCTACTTTCTTAACAACTTTCAAATATGCAGTATCATATTATTAAACAACTTTCAAATATTAACTATAGGCACTATGCTGTATATTATATCCTGTGACTTATTTATGTTATATCTGGAAGTTTTATACTTCCCTTTATCCTTTTCACCCATTTCACTCCCCCATTTTTAAAATGGTCCACACGGGGGCGCCTGGGTCGCTTGGTCGGTTAAGCATCTGACTTTGGCTCAGGTCATGATCTCACGCTCTGTGAGTTCGAGCCCCGCGTCGGGCTCTGTGCTGACAGCTCAGAGCCTGGAGCCTGCTTCAGATTCTGTGTCTCCCTCTCTCTCTGCTCCTCCCCTGTTCATGCTCTGTCTCCCTCTGTCTCAAAAATAAATAAACGTTAAAAAAAATAAAAAAAAATAAAAAATAAAATGGTCCACATGTAAGTAGAATCATACAGTATTTATTTTTTCTGTCTGTCTTCCTGCACTTAGCATCATGCCCACAAGACCCACTCTTGTCATCACAAATGGCAAGATTCCATTCTTTTTGTGGCTGAGGTTATTCCATTGTGTGTATATACCCCATTTTCTTTATTCATTCATCCATCGATGGGCCCTTAGGTTTTTTTCATTGTCCAAGCTCAGTTTCTTCTCGTGAGCTCCCTCCTTAGTGTATTCCAACCAATTTATATATCCTTCCGCATCCAAATCCTGTGCTGCCAATGGTTTTATATTGCCGTATTTTTTATTAGGATAAACAGCCAATAATCATCATGCATGTGAGGGTAGCTGAGGAATGAAAAATATACACCCAAAAAAGGAAGTAGATAAATGGAAATTAGAGGAAACAGAGATAAAGTCAGGAATAGAATAACATCTTTTGTTAAAAGGCAATAAAAATTATAAAAGTAGATAATGAATCCAATGAACAAAATAGGGTGCTATAAAAAAAAAGAATGTTCATAAAAACAAAAGGCTCTTGAGAATTTAAAACAGAATAGCCAAAATTTGGAGGAAACAGTTTTAAGTGAAAAATGGAAATCTCTAAGAAAGTAGAATAAAAATAATAGGTAGGTAAAAAAGAGAGAGAGAGAGAGAGAGAGAGAGAGAGAGAGAGAGAGGGAGAGAGAGATTAAGGGAACTGGAGTATCAATTTAGGAAGTTTAATACCAAATCATTGTCTTTCTAGGAGGAGAAAACCAAACGTGTGTATAATGGAAGGAGGGTGAGGGGTGATAGTGACTAAGAATAGTAACCAAGAAATAAATTATACAATTTTTTTTTTCAGAACTGAAGGACAGCAGTTTCTAGATTGATAAGGAACACTGGGCACCTAATACAATGAGTGGGAAAATGTTTCCCTCATGATACATTACTGCAATTTCAGACTACCAGAGAGAGAAAATCACAAAAGTTTTCAGAGAAAATATAGATCTCATACAAAAGATTAGGTTTCACGCTGGTGGTTACCCGACATCTCAACGATACTGGGGTGTAAGTGACTATGGAAAAGTGTGTGAATACTTACAAGGTAAAATAATCACCAACCTAGAATTCTGTACCCCAGCAAACTATTAAGTATGAAATTGGAATGATTATATCAATTTAAAAAAATGTTTCATCCTCTGTACGTGTTCTTGGAAGATGAGAGGAAGATATTTTTAAGCATGAGTGAGTGAATGAATGAATGAATGAATGAAGAGAAACACATGAGCTGCAGGATTCTGAGCTTCAACATAGGATGAAAATGAAAGTGTTTCTCAGGATGATGTTTAGGGAGTGTCAAGGTGGACATAAGTGGATTTCAAAATGACACTGTGCAGCATGCTTTAAACACAGTCAAACTGGAACAATTTCATTAAAAATAAAAATAGAATTAACAATAACAACAACAGCAACAACAATAATAAGGGGACTGAAAAATGCTTTATGTCTTTGACCACATTATGAAACTACATTTCTGTCACGTTTAGAAGGCATTAGTGGTGAGGACATAGACAAATCAACCCCTCCCCCCACACACATACACGAAATAAACTAGGATGTCTTAAATGAAGAATCTACTCAGAAATTTGATCTACTCAGATATATGCACGTATATCTACACATATACACCCATATTTATATATATTCCATAATATTGTCCATAGTTCATTTTAAATAACATTTTTAAGGGATGAGAACATCCCTTAAATTCTTTTTTTTTTTTTAACTTAAAATGGTGGTAGGACTTTTGAGAGGTGGAAGAGAGGGAACCTGTGTGTGTGTGCGTGTGTGCATGTGTACTATGAAAGCTCTAATTCTCCCTTTTCATACTAGGAAGGTACCTACATGGTATTTTGAATTGAGAAACCAGGGAACAGCTGTGGAAGCACTTTTTTAGAAGTTTTACGGTAAATACCATAAGAATCAGCCAAATGTTGAAAATAGTTTCTGTATTTATGCAGCTGGATGTTACTAGACTTAAAGCATCATTTGACTTGTCAAAACTGTATGTTTATTTGATAACAGAACACATAAAAATGTGTACGTGATATAATAAAAACAAGCAAAGGATTGGGCATGTTTTCATGAACACCAAATTAGAACACACTTCAAAAGTTAGCTTGAACCTCACAAGATGGTGACTTTTGTTTGTTTGCTTTTTTCCCGATTTATGTTTTGGACCAACAAATACCTTTACAATCCTAGATATCATTCAGTGGGAGGTTAAATTAATAGTACTGAGTTTCTCATGATATTAAATACATTACAATTTTTTTGTAAATATTTTTCCTTTTTTTAAAAAAAAATTGAAAAGTTTTTTTTAACGTTTATTTATTTATTTTTTTTGAGACAGAGAGAGACAGAGCATGAACGGGGGAGGATCAGAGAGAGGGAGACACAGAATTCGAAACGGGCTCCAGGCTCTGAGCTGTCAGCACAGAGCCCGACGCAGGGCTCTTAACTCACAAGCTGTGAGATCATGACCTGAGCTGAAGTCGGACGCCCAACCGACTGAGCCACCCAGGTGCCCCTAAAAAATTTTTGAATTGAACCACTGTCTATTTGCATACAGAGATACATAGACAGATAAAATGAAACAGTTCCCTGCCTGGATCTTCCAGAAGTCCATTGCCTCCAACCTTCATTCTTCCACTTGGAGCTCTGGCTGTACTTTTTTTTCAGTTTTCTACTCATTCAAATTTTTTGCTATACTCTTCTCCCTTGGAGGGCTTATTAAGTAAGTGCCTAACTGAACTGACAAACTGTTTTATGTCCGGTGCACAAAGGAGCTAATTATAGCATGGTAACTGTATCTTGCAGTAGGTTTGCATTCTGGCAAGTTAGATGCTGAAGAAGGGTTCTGATGTTGAGAATTACAGGAGTTGTGATTGTCCAAGATCTGTTTTTGGCAGGTAGGTACCCCGGAGCGTTTATCTCACACTGTTACACGCAAGACAAGTATGTTATGTTCTGTATAAACAGTTTTGTGCGTGATTATTCAAGCACACACTAGGAAAAAATTATACTTATTTTTAAATATTATTTTATTTTGAGAAAGGGAGACAGAGGATGCAAAGCAGGCTCAGTGCAGAGCCCGAAGTGAGCTCGAACTCATGAACCGAACCGTGAGATCATGACCTGAGCAGAAGTTGGGCACTTAACTGACTGAATCACTCAGACGCCCCTGTTGTTTGTTTTTTGATAAAGGTAGATTATTCTTGAGTATTTTTTCTTCACGAGTCAAAAATTCTTTAATCTTGTGATCTTGAACCGTTGAATCGGACACATTGTGAGATTTCGTAACGATCTCTCTCTTCTGATTCTGCGAGTTACCAAGTTGCCTTCATTCATCAGTTACTTGCTTAGCATCCACAGGGGACTGTACTCTTGTAGGCTCTCAGACGCTTCTAGAAAGCAAGAACTCAGACTGGACTTCCAAGAGATAATGACTAATAGTGTGGCATCAACCTCAGTATTTAAGATACTGGGTTTATTTATTATAATTCCTTTTCACCCATCTTAAGCTTTTACATTCTAGAGAACTGCCATTAAGAGATAAAAAAAAAAAAAAAAAAAAAAACACCAACAACAAAAACAACCAAAAGTGATTTCTCTTTTTTCTTTTTCCAAGTATGTGCATTAGCTATTCTTTATTTGTAATCCACCAAAGACGTTTGAAATGAACTATCAAACTTCTCTCTGATAATTCAAGAAGGAATCTACTTTAACAGATGAAGCAGACTTTTCTAAACTTCATTCAAAACATATGGCTGGTAAAGTGCTGGGTTGCTGTTTTTCCCTTTGGAAGGTCTAGTAGTATGCTATTTTAGTTGGTTATATGTGAAGCTGGATTATTTAAAAATAACCATGTCTCTTCTGGCTAGCAACTATTTTATGATATAAACAACTCTTTGAGTAGAGACATATTTTTGAAATAAAGTTTTGTAATGAAATAGTCTGATACTTGATGACTGCATTTGAAAATATTTTTTCTTAAAAATGAGAATCCAACTAAATCTTGGGAATAAGCTAGGGCAAAATCAATGCAGTTTTGCTGAAATGGAGCTCAGGAAATAATTCCAAATTAAACTGGCCAACATCCTGGTCCTATGTGTAAAATATTGTTAATCTTCATATCCTTTAACTGAAATAAGGCCTGTGTTAAGACAAAAGAATTTTGTTCTAAAATTTCAGAACTCAAAATTTCAGATCTGAGTAACAATTAAGTAAGTATATGTCAATATATTTATCTGAATTACAAAAAATAGTGTTGGGGCGCCTGGGTGGCTCAGTCGGTTAAGTGTCCGACTTCGGCTCAGGCCATGATCTCACAGTTTGTGAATTCGAGCTCCGCTTCGAGCTCTGTGCTGACAGTTTGGAGCCTGGAGCCTGCTTCAGATTCTGTGTCTCCTTCTCTTTCTGCCCCTTCCTCACTTGTGTTCTGTCTTTCTCTGTCAAAAATAAATAAATAAATGTAAAAAAACATACTTAAAAAAGTAAAAATAAAAAATAGCGCTTATGCCAAGATTATGGCAAGGCTTTACAACTAAATAACACTCCTCACGTTGCATAACTGGTATTTTCTGTGTAGGTAAATCTTAAAATTTTATTTTTAATTCAAAAATTAAAAATTATTATTTGAATTAATGCAGTCATATATGAAAGGTAAACATGACTTGGTAATAGTATTTTTCTCATTTCAGAATACTTCTAAATTTACATTGTTTCAAACATTTGGGAACTTAACTAAAAAAAGGTTGGCATAATTCCAAACTGATTGATTGGGTTTTGGTAGCTTCTGTCGTTTTAGATGTTCCAGTTTAAGCAGATGGATTTTGCAGTGGACTGAATGTTTATGTCCCCCCAGAATCCATACGGGGAAGCCTAATCCTCAACATGCAGGTAGTTGAGATGAGGTCTTGGTCTTTGCTGAGGGGACCAGTAGGTCTTCAGGACAGAACCCTCAAAAATGGGATTAGTACCCTTATAAAAGCCCTGACAGAGCTAGATTGCCCCTTCCACTGTGGGAGGAAACAGTGAAAAGAAGTCCATCTCTGAATCAGAAAATGGGCTCTTGCCAGAGGCAGAACCTGCCTGCAACTTGATCTTGGATTTCCCAGCTTCTATACAAAAATATCTAATGACGGACCTTTCTTCTCCACTGTGGAATCTAAGTTCCAAACTCACTTCATATGTCATGTGGACAAATGTAGACTGTCTTTTTAAGCCTCTGGCTTCCCAAATCAAGGGGAACCATATTAGGTAGTCTCAGGAGCTATTTCCCTGTACTCTGTATGAATCAAGAGATTCATGGGTCATAGAATTTAAATAAGTTTGTAAGTCTGCCCAGCTCTATATTACTCTAAAAGCAAAATCTATTACTCATTTTGTATATATATACAGAAAAAAATATATATATAGTTTTCTGAATAACAGCTACATAAATTATGTCCTTTGGATTTAACTACCATTTAGACAGGCCATTCATTTTAAAGATCATTTAGTAATTAGCAATTGTTGTGATAACTAATAATCTTGTATAATGAATAATTTTACTGTAATTACATGTTCCACTCAGTAACTAATAGTCATAGAGGTAAGTTTTCCACTGTGGAGTTGTCAGAGAAATCCATACTTCCCAGCCAGAGTCCTTCAAATGTTTTTTTTTTTTTTTTCTTCCTTGTTAACCTTCTCAGATACCTCAGTCATTCCTCATAAATTCTCTGTATTTCAGCCGCCCAGAAATACTAGTAGTCTCTTCTAAACTCTCTTCAGTTTTTCATATCTTTTAATGTTCTTATTGAGCTGAACTATTTTTTAATGTATTGAAACTGAGAGATCTAATATTCCCAACAAGCCAACTATCCCTCTTCACAGAAAACAAACCTGAGATTGTCAAATTGAATTGCACTTGGCTAACTAGAAATTTTCAAGCCGTTCTATTTACTTACTTTTTAGTGCCTGTAACCTGGTTGAATTTGCCTTTTGTATAAATGTTTGGTGGTGTAAGATGTATACATAATGCATTTACATCTGGTTAGAGAGATCTTTGTTCTATATAAATGAGGTGTTATTGGCTGACCGTATTCTTTTAAATCTCAACTGTAATAATCATATATGACATCTAAAGTAGTTGCTTCATAAAGTAGTTCTGGATCATTACTTTTTAATGTTTGAAATGTCTTTATTCATATTAGAGAGAGAGAGAGAGAGGGACAGAATCTGAAGCAGATTCCAGGCTCTCAGCTGCATGCTGTCAGCACAGAACCCTATGCAGGCCTCTGATCTGTGCGCAGGGGGATCATGACCTGAGCGGAAGTCAGAGGCTTAACCGACTGAGCCTCCCAGGTGCCCCTAGATCATTTTGATCATCTGAGTTTAAGCAGTGTTTGAGCTCATTGGAGCAAAAGGATTTATTTAGAGTAATTCACCCAGCTATTTCCACAGGTGTATTTTTCACCGTTTTGTGGTAGTGTTCTGATTCTTTTCCAAACTGGATTTTACTGGCATAAGAAATCTTTCTCTAGGTGAATAACTCAGTTTTAGACCTAACAGTCACTTCCAGTATCAAGGGCACCGCAACGTCACCGAAAAGCACTCCCCGGTAGATTAGTTGCCCCAACTTCTCTGTTCTTGTAGTGTAATGAATATACTACTCGGATACACTAACAGATGCACTGAAGAATAATACAGAGTTTATACATTGTACTAGTATTTTGGGTGGTCCAGTTACCATCTGTTGAATAATCAAATGAGTTAATGGATAGTTAAAACGATGAGTAGATGGATCAACAAAATTATCCTAAAACTTTGAGTTAGGTAGCTTAAAGACTATGAAGCATATAGGTCTCTCAGTAGTTCAAACTTTGCAAATAAAGATTTAAGGACAAATATCTTTCATCCAGAAATATGTTTATGAGTTACACAAAGGTTCTTCGTTAAATCTTCTTTGAAATTTAAACACTAAAACTTGTTTATAGTCTCATGAAATTTGGAAGTAAAGTTGGATACAGAAATATGGACAGTCTTCATATATATTGGTAAATTTATTAATAAGGAGCTGAATTAGTCCAAGCATAGGTTATAGCTAGATATAACACCATAGTTAAGAAGAATTTTTTAAGGCAAGTCTCCCATAAAATTCATGTTTTTTATTTATAGATAATTTATTGTTCAATATAAGTTATATATAAAATGTGTAAGGCTTAAATGCACAGTTCAATGAATTATTTTAATGTGTACTCCTTTGTCACCATTGTCTCATGAGAAAAAAAAAATAGTGTCATTATGCCAAAAGTGCTGTGTGATATTCCTCCCAACCAGTACTAGCCTTTATTCTGTCTAAAAATAATCTCTAGTGCTCGCTTCGGCAGCACATATACTAAAATCGGAACGATACAGAGAAGATGAGCATGGCCCCTGCGCAAGGATGACACGCAAATTCGTGAAGCGTTCCATATTAAAAATAAATAAATAAATAAATAAATAAATAAAATAAAATAAAATAAAATAAAATAAAATAAAATAAAAATAATCTCTATTTTGACTTTTTTTTTTTTCAACGTTTTTTTTTTATTTATTTTTGGGACAGAGAGAGACAGAGCATGAACGGGGGAGGGGCAGAGAGAGAGGGAGACACAGAATCGGAAACAGGCTCCAGGCTCCGAGCCATCAGCCCAGAGCCTGACGCGGGGCTCGAACTCACGGACCGCGAGATCGTGACCTGGCTGAAGTCGGACGCTTAACCGACTGCGCCACCCAGGCGCCCTATTTTGACTTTTTAAATAATAAATTCTTTTTTGTATTTTCAGACCCCAGGTTTGCATCCCTACTTTACAAGAATATATCATTCCTCACTGTATTTTACTTTGGCTGATTTGTGAACTTTATTTTTTTTTTAACTTTATATGAATCAAATCATACAGTATATGTGTATTCTTCTATCTAGCGTTATGTTTGTTGGCTCTGTGTGTAGTTGCTTTTCATTTTTATTGCTTTATAGTATCTAGTATATAAATGTGCCATTTTCAGTTTATCCATTTGACTGATGGGCATCTGAGTTCTTTCTAGTTTGGGGCTATTATAGATGACACTGCTAAGATCATCATTGCCCGTGTCTTGAGTACATCTGAACTCCCTTTGGGGGGGATTTGCCAGTAAGTAAGTTATAGGGAGTTGCATCATTGCCTCTAGTAGGTAAAGCCAACCTGTTTTCTAAAGAGTTTGTGTGAGTTTTCACCCCCCATTGGCAGTGCCAAGAGAGTGCTAGCCTGTGAGATTGCCACTCCCTTTAATTTCTGCTGTTCTAGGGTGTCTGGCTTTACCTTATTCCACTTATTAAATTCAGGGTAATGACACATGTACTGAAATATTTTTATATTTAGAAAAGCATCGATTTCTAGATCTAATACTTTCTCTAATGTTTAATTAAGGTATTGCCAGTAAATTATTTAATATCTAACTCTCAATAATTAAGAACAATTATTTTCTGTAGTACTTGTCCCTTAGTCTAATTTTGCTTTTACCCGATCAAATGCCATCCTTCAGATTGTAAAGATAAATTACAAAGTACCCTGTTAACCTCTCTGTGAGTTAATTTTATGTAATTAGAATCTTACTCCATTTCATTAAGGTACTTCTTTTCCCTATGCAAATAATTCCCCAGGGAGAGACGGTTAAGCACACAGAACTTTTGTATAGTTTTCTCGTTTTTATTTGCCATAAAGTATGTTGAGATTTTAAAACTTTGTCTGAAATTTCCTTCCAATGTGTTTCCTGAAGTTGTGGTTCAGTTGCATGAACATTTTGCTGTTGATACTTCTTCTGGGTCTAGTGATACTTGGTTCCCTTTATTCTTAGAATAAGGGGATATTAAAAATCAATAACAACTGTGAGCTTTATAGGCAATAAAATCGTGTTAGCAAACAGGCTTTGGGGGAACTAGATATTACTTTCCAGGAATGCAAAAATGCCAAAATGAGGAAGGCTTTGCTCTGTGTAACATTTCCCAAGCTGACCATTTGAAGTTTCTCCGAACAGTTTCTGCAGCATCCCTTTGCTGGGTTGTTTGCAAGGTTTGTAAGGAATTTTGTTTTTGCCATGGATAAACACATGACTATTGACTTTTCTGCAAACCAGAGTAGAGAAGGGTAGGCGAGTGACTGTTTTCAGTTGCCCAGCTCACAAGAAGCTTCCTTGTATGGTGGCATTTCTCACCAGGATCCTGCCTCATGTTCCTCTCTCTCTTTGTGTTTTATATGCGATGGCTTCCTCTGCTTAGCTACAAAAGTTGTCCTGGATCCACCAAAGTTTCATCCAGAGATGTCTTGAAATATCTTGCCCTTACTATTTTCTTCTTCGTTTCCTTTATCATGTAGAAATTTATCTTTTTCCTCTTTACTGTCACTTTAATGGGGTTTTATTAGGGAGAAGCAATAAACTCAAGTCCCTCAACATATCTTACTGATTGCCTACAGAAATTCACTTATTTGTTTTAGCACAAGCAGTAAAGAAGAGTTAGAGAATCAAACAAATACCTTCTTTGGTGCACATTTTATTTTACCCGTTAATGGGTTATAAAAATTTTCTCAGATCCTAATCACTTTCTTGGCTTAATGTTGAAATATGCCGTCGGATTATATTTTTTTCACAGTTTATATGTGATTTGGTAAACATACCTAAAAGTTAGAAGAGACATTAATTTTCTAAGTGTATTCTTTGCTACTTTCCAAAGCCAGAGTTATTTTCTCTTTCTTACAGTTATTTGAAAATATCACAGGATTTTGTTTTTCTATGCTAAACAATAGAACATCATTTCTAAAAGCATGGGGATTTAAATATTTGTCAGGAATAAGCTGTAAATTCTTCTGGGATAGAGCTTGCTGGGGTGGCTTATTTTTGATAATTTTCTCATTCTTCTTTTCATTCTGCTCTGCTCAGGTGTTACACCAGAAATAATGTAAGGTGTCATTCTTATGCAATAAGTTCACACAAAATATACATGGAGTACATGGAAAAAGCATGAGAGCAAGTCCCCTGCACACACTCTCTATCTCTTTCTCTCTCACCTTCTTTCCCTCCCAACTTCCCTTCCTAGAGGTGATGGTCTTTCTCTTTCCTCTCCTTTTTCTATACAAATGTGTAAAGACATGCGCGCGCGCACACACACACACACACACACACACACACACACACAGAAACCACCTGTTTTCATTATCATTATTCTTTTCTGCTATCAAAATGTGCCATTCTTCTTTACATTTGTCAAACAGGTTTACTCTGAAGAACTTTGCATGTCTGCTCACGTAACCACATCATTCTTCTTAATCTTTCTTCATTTTTCTTGTGATTTGTTTTGTTTGGATTTTTGCCTTTTATATTGTGTTTCCTATGTATCTGTACTTTGCTTTCATGTTGACAATTTTGATTACCTTATGTGTTTCGGTAGATTTTCTGGTTTCATTTGTCTAGTATTTAAACATTTTATACCTTATTTCTTATCCTCTCATAGTATTGTTATATTGAACATATATTTAAACATTTTTAAATCAATGTCTAGAGTTAAGGGGCTCCTCTTTCCTCTGCAACCCCAACTTAACATGCTTTTCCTGCTCTTAATCCAAACTCCCAGAGTAAATTTCTAATAATTTTGTCCTAAGGATAATTGGGGAATAAGTAAGCCTCATAGCACTGTTGCTATGTTTTATTTTTATTTTTTTAATGTTTATTTATTTTTGAGAGAGAGAGAGAGAGAGAGAGAGAGAGAGAGAGAGAGAGAGAGAGAGATTGAGACCATGGGCGTGTGAGTAGGGGAGGGGCAGAGAGAGAGGCAGACACAGAATCAAAGGAGGCTCTCGGTTCCGAGCTGTCAGCACAGAGACCAACACGGGGCTCAAACCCACAAACTATGAGATCATGACCTGAACCGAAGTCGGCTGCTTAACCTACTGAGCCACTCAGACACCCCAGAGCACTGTTGCTGTTTTAAGCCCTGTTATTAGATTTCTCTTTATCTGTTTATTGCTTCTTACATTGTAAATCTTCCTTCGAAGAGTGGAGTTTTCTGTTTCTCCCATGCAATACATTTATGTTTGCATTATTTTCAACGTGTCTTTGAAAGATAATAGGATTATATGTTCAGATCACTTTTTTGTCAGAAATTCAATGACTTTGATGTTATCATCATCATCCAGTATTGCTGAGGGAAACTCCAATTATGAAGGAAATCTGTTTATAGTTCCTCTGTCCCATTCTTGGTCTAATTGTTATTTTTTCTCCCAAGTCATTATGTTCTCCACTGTTTCCTGATTCTTACATTTTGTTCATCTCTCATTTTTAAAAATTATTGTCTCTGAAAATAGCTTTCCATTGTTTTTACACTTTAACAGCTTAGTTGACCTTAACATTATTAAGTAGGAACCATTTTCCCGTCGAGTATTTTAAAAGTTCTGTTGTCGGGGTGCCTGGATGGCTCAGTCGGTTAAGCGGCCGACTTCGGCTCAGGTCATGATCTCGCGGTCCGTGAGTTCGAGCCCCGCGTCGGGCTCCGCGCTGACGGCTCAGAGCCTGGAGCCTGTTTCAGATTCTGTGTCTCCCTCTCTCTGACCCTCCCCCGTTCATGCTCTGTCTCTCTCTGTCTCAAAAATAAATATAAAAACGTTAAAAAAAATTAAAAAAAAATTCTGTTGTCATGTAGCATTTAATTATGAGCATGTATGCCTTTTTGTTCTTGACACCCTTTATAGTTGAACTATTTTCTGTGCTTATCAGAGAGTAGGAACATTTCTTCCCCTTCCATCAGGATTTCCCCCAAGATGTGTCCAGATGTGAATCTCTTTACATTTATTTTACCTTTCACATGATGAGCCTTTGCAATTTTCCACGCATAGCCCACTAAACTTGTCTTTAGTTATGTGCTATCTATTACTTCTTCTCTTCTGTTTTCTCAGTTTTCTTCTTTTAGGAGACCTGTCGTTATGAGGTTTGAGGTTTATGGATTGTCCTCCCTACCTAATGCTGCTTTCCCAACATTTATTTCTATCTTCTTATTTTGTCCTCTGCGGTTAAAAGAGTATTGCTTAAATCATCTACTTTTCTGTTTTGATTTTTTGAAGTGTCATTTCTACTGTAATCACTTGGTCAATTAAAAAAAATCTCTGTCTTTCAGACACACACAGCCCCGCCCCATACATCCTGCTCCCCCCCACGAAAAAACAAAACAAAACAAAACAAAACAAAAACAACTGGCTGAGAGAGGTACAGGAAAAATATTTTAAGCAATATATTACAGCTACACAGTGTTTTACTTTTAGTTTAAAAGAAATTCCTGCATGAAATCCAGTTCATGATTTTGGGATGGAATTGAAAAATTGTAGTTTACTAAATATTCCTAGGGCATTTAATAGGCCATGAATTGTTGCATATGAGATGTTCTGTTGTGTTTGGCGTTTTAAGTGGCCCATTTTATCCAATATTCATGATTGATCATCCAAATTTTATGTAAGTGTAACTTTTCCTGGGCCACAAGATGGTGTCTGGAATCGAGTGCTGAATGATTCACTTCAGATTCCACTTTTTTGAAGAAAATTTCAAAAATATTTTCAATATTAACTATATTGTAACTACATAATTTAGCTTGCAGTGATTATAACATTTAAAGAAAATAATTATTAAAGATACTTAGACTGAAGGCCATTAAGTACTTATGTTTTTAACAGGTAAAATTCACTGAGAACTCGCAATGTATAATTTTTGCATTGACCATTACAATAAATCTTTTTTAAAAAATGAAAGTTACATAAGTACTAGTAAAGATACCTCTACAGACATAAAAGGAATGTTTTAAAAGCCTAAAAGAAAAAGCTATATCTCAAAATTTAATATTCTTCCAAAGGTATATTCTTTTAGAATAAATAATGTATTTATGTATTCTTTTAGAATAAATAAAAAGGAAAGAAAACATGTGTATTCATTGAACTCAATTCATTTACATCAAACTTACAAGATTGTGGTATAGTACTCTTTTGCTTTCGTGAGAAAACTGAGGTTGTGAAGCAATAAATAACTTGATCACAATTACTGTAAAAATAAATGACCATTAAATCTCAAACCTAATGTGTTTCATGTCTTTTGACAAAACATTCCTCTTTGTCATATAGTAGTTTTTTTAAACCTTGAGATCCAGAGTATTAAGCTTGTTTTTAATATTTACCTCCTAGGCATTGTCACTTAAAAAATAAAAAGGAAGAGGGGCGCCTGGGTGGCGCAGTCGGTTGGGCGTCCGACTTCGGCCAGGTCACGATCTCGCGGTCCGTGGGTTCGAGCCCCGCGTCGGGCTCTGGGCTGACGGCTCAGAGCCTGGAGCCTGTTTCCGATTCTGTGTCTCCCTCTCTCTCTGCCCCTCCCCCATTCATGCTCTGTCTCTCTCTGTCCCAAAAATAAATAAATGTTGAAAAAAAAAAAAAAAAAAAAAAAAAAATAAAATAAAATAAAATAAAAAGGAAGAAATGATGTGTAAAAGTATAGAGAAGATTGATAAGACCTAGCAATTATTGAGGATCTGTTTACCAATGAGTTATGTACTATTATCCCTATTTATAGATGAGGAAACTGAGACACAAATTTCAGTAATATTTCCAAAGTCCTACAGCTACTAAGTGGTAGGGAGTGAATTTAAATCAAGCAGTCTGACTCTTGATTCAACCCTCCTGAACTCATGACAAGCTACTGTTTTCCCTAAGATGTTGCCAAACACTACCACCCCAATCTGAGGTTGTCAACATTGATACATTTTCTTTTTCTTTAATGAAAGAAGTAAAGGAGAAAACAAAGTTAGAGAGGGAGGGAGGCAAACCATAAGAAACTCTTAAAGACTGAGAATAAACTGAGGGTTGATGGGGGGTGGCAGGGAGGGGAAAGTGGGTGATGGGCATGGAGGAGGGCACCTGTTGGGATGAGCACTGGGTGTTGTATGGAAACCAATTTGACAATAAATTTCATATTAAAAATGTCTGTTATGAAGGTAAGTTAATAAAACAATTTTTATGAGGATAAAAAGAAGATTCACAATAAAATTGAAATTCCCAGCCCCATCCATTTCTCCCTTTAGGCAATGTTCAGCATGAGCTTAAGGAATAGCCTGTCTGCTTCTAAATAAATGTTTACATAGATGTCCAATATGTGCACACTGGTAACGTTTCTATATGTGAGGCATGGTGTCTTCCATATTTTTCTGAAAATTATTTTTTCACTTCATATTAAAATATATATAAGTGGTATAGGACAATTTATTCTGTTTTATTCTCCAGTATCCCATTGAAAGAATAAATTGCATCTTTCCTTTCTCCTTTAGACGCCTTTTAAAAATACCTTTCTCCTGTGAAAACCTTTTGAAAAAAAAAGGTTTTACTATTACAAGCAACATTATACTAGATATTAATGTACATGTTTCCTTGTGCAAAAGTTTGAGAAATTCTCCTGAGCAGTGTCACCTAGATTATATGATGGGGAGGTAGAGAACATGGGCCAGCGTGTAAATTAGCACACTGCTTAGTTCATTAAGAAAGTTTTGCTTAAAAATGTCAACTAAAAAAATTGTGAGTTTGCTGACATGGTTATAGTTGATCTATATCACGCATCTTAAGTAACACAGAAGCTCCTTCCCTCATTGTGTGCGTGTAACAGACTGCCAAGAGCAGTCTTCAATGACCACCCTGTGTAGTGTGGCTCTAGCACATATATTAGGAAGCAGAATTGCAGTAGGGAAGGTTTCTCTTACCGTTCACTGTCAGTTTGCTCCTCACTGTGGTTATACCCACTTTACTTCCCCTGACAACTCATGATGTATTCACTTACCTCTTTTTATCATTAGCGTTTGATATTGTTGGTCACTTAAATTTCTGCCAATCTAGTAGATAAGGTATGGTGTCTTACTGTGTTAATTTGCCTTTTCTTTATTACTAACTTCTTTATATGTTGTCATTATTAGCTTTTTTCTATATATTTATTACCACTTGGGTGTCTTTTTTTTTTTTTTTGAATGCCTGTTTTTTTTCTAAGTAGTTAAGACCTTATAGGGGAGCCTAGGTGGCTCAGTGGGTTGAGCTTCTGACTCTTGATTCAGGCACAGGTCATCATCTCATAGTTTAGTGCGTTCAAGCCCCGCGTTGGGCTCTGTGCTGACAGTGTGGAGCCTGCTTGGGATTCTCTCTCCTCTCTCTGCCCCATCCCTGCTCACACTCTCACTGTTTCTCTCAGAATAAATAAGCAAACTTAAAAAAATTTAGTTGAGATTTTTTTCCAGCTTTAGTGACATGTAACTAACATAGCATTGTGTAAGTTAAGGTTGTGATGATTTTATGCACATATATATTGCAAAATACGTGCCATAAAGTCATCACTAATGAGAACAAGTAAGAAATATTCTCTTAGCAGCTTTCAAGTATATAATACAGTAATTTTTTTTTATTTTTTTTTCAACGTTTTTTATTTATTTTTGGGACAGTGAGAGACAGAGCATGAACGGGGGAGGGGCAGAGAGAGAGGGAGACACAGAATCGGAAACAGGCTCCAGGCTCCGAGCCATCAGCCCAGAGCCCGACGCGGGGCTCGAACTCATGGACCGCGAGATCGTGACCTGGCTGAAGTCGGACGCTTAACCGACTGCGCCACCCAGGCGCCCCATATAATACAGTAATTTTAATATGGTTACGAAGATGTATGTACATTAGATCCCAAGAGCTTACTCATCTTATAACTTTGACCATTATCTCTCCATTTCCCATACCTTGTAGCCCTAGGCAATAGCTATTCTACTGTTTCTATGAGTTTGGGTTTTTTCTGATTCCACATATCAGTGAGACCATACAGAATTTGCCTTTCTGTGCCTGACTTCTTTCACTAAGCATAATGCCCTCAAGGTCCATCCATGTTGTTGCAACTGGCAGAATTTCCTTCTTTCCATGGCAGAATAATATTCCACTGTGCATGTGTGTGTGTGTGTGTGTGTGTGTGTGTGTGTGTGTGTGTGTCTTAACATTTTCTTATTCATTTACCCATCTATGTCCACTTAGGTTGTTTCCACATCTTGACTGTTATAAATGTTGCAATGAATTATTTCCTTCAGATGTATACCCAAAAGCTGAAATGCTGGATCCTATGGTGGTTGTGTACGTTTTTGAGGAATCTCCCTAATGTTATCCATAATGGCTGTACCAAATTACATTCCCACCAATAGTGTACAGGAGTTCCATTTTCTCCACATCCTTACCAACACTTATCATACCTTTTTTTATGAGAGCCATTCTAACAGATGTGATGTATCTCACTGAGGTTCTGATTTGCATTTCCATGATGGTTGATAGTGTTGAGCATCCTTTCATGTATTTGTTGGCCTTTTGCATGTCTTCTTTGGGAAACGTCTATCCAGGTCCTATGCACCTTTTTAAATTATATGTTTTGCTTTTTTTTTGGTTTGTTTTGTTTATTTTTTTGGTACCGAGTTGCATGAGTTCCTCATATATTTCTGTATTAACCTCTTATGAGATACATGATTTGGAAATATTTCCTGCCTTTTCATGGATTGCCTTTCTAATTTGTTGGTTGTTTCTCTTGCCATGCAAAACCTTTTTAGTTTGATGCAGTATTACTTGTTTATTTATATTTAGTTCCTTGTCTTTTTACTGTCATTTCTAAAAAAATCATTGCCAAGACCAATGCCAAGAAATGTTTTCTCTGTATTTTCTTCTAGGAGTTTTATGGTTGCAGGTCTTACATGTAAGTCTCATTTATTTTGAGTTTTTTTTTTCTGAAATGTGTAAGATAGGGTTCTGATTTTGTTTTTTTTTACAGGTGAATACCCAGTTTCACCCATACCATTTACTGAAGAGACTGTACTTTCTTCATTGAGCATTAATGACTCCTTTGTCAACAGCTGATGACCATACACGCATGGGCATCGTCTATTTCTGGGCTCTTAATTCTGTTCCATTGGTCTATATATTGGTTTTCATAACAGTGTCATGCTTTTTCATATACCACAACTTTGTATTATAATTTAAAGCATGACGCTTCCCACTTTGTTCTTTCTCAATATTGATTTGGCTATTTGGGGTCTTTATGGTTCCATACAAATTTTAGTTTTGTTTTTTTCTATTTCTGTGAAAATGGCGCTGGACTTTTGAGAGGGATTGCATCGAATCTATAAAGGGCTTGGGGTACTATGGACATTTAATAGTATCAATTCTTCTGATCCATGAACATGGGATATCTTTCCATTCTTTGATGTCATCTTCAATTTTTTTCACTTTTCGTAAGTTTTTTACAATTTTGGTTATAGAAGTCTTTCATCATTTTGGTGCAAATTATTCCTATTTTTTGATGGTGTTGTGACTGGGATATTTTCTTTATTATTTCTTCAGATAGTTCATCGTTATATGTAGAACTAAAACTGATTTTTGCATCTTAATTTTTTTATCCTAAAACTTACTGATTCATTTATAAGCTCTAATAGTTTTTGGTAGTGTCTTTTGCCTGATTGCTCTGGCTAGGGCTTTCAGTACTATACTGAATAAAAGTGATAAGAGGGAGCACACTTGTCTGGTTGCTAATCTTACAGAAAATGCTTTCAACCTTTTACATAGAGTCTGATGTTAGCTGTAGGCTTGTCAGATGTGGCTTTTAAGATTTTCAGGTATATTCTTTTTATACCCAGTATGTTGAGTGTTATTATCATGAAAGGGTGTTAAGCTTTGTTAAATGCTTTCTCTGTATCTATTGAGATAACCATATAATTTTTATTCTTACTCTCTTAATGTAATGTATCACATTTATTGATGTGGTATATTGAAACACCCTTGCATGTCAAGGATAAATTTCATGTTATCAAGGTGCATGATCTCTTTATGTGCTGTTGAATTTTGTTTGTATTTATTTTATTGAGATTTTTTTTGCTTTTGTATTCATCATCCTGTAGTTTTCCTGTTTTTTTTTTTTTTTTCCTTGAAATGTTTTATTTGGCTTTGGTGTTAGTGTAATGCTGACTTTGTAAAATGAGTTTAGTAGGCATATTCCCTGCTCTTCAACAGTTTTGAAGAGTTTGACATGTATAGGCAGTTAGTCTTTAAATTTTGGGTATAATTCACCAGTGAAATCTTCTGGTCCTAAACTTTACTTTGTTAAAGATTTTTAATTACTGGGTCAGTATCTATACTCATCAGTAGTCTGTTCAGATTTTCTATTTGTTTGTGATTCAGACTTGGTAGATTGTATGTTCATAGGAATTTATCTAGTTTCTTCTGAGTTAATTTATTGGCATTTAATTGATCATAATAGTCTCTTATGATCCATTTTATTTCTATGGTATCAATTGTAATGTACTCTCATTTCTTATTTTTTATTTGAGTGTTCTCTGTTTTTTGTTTTTTGTTAGTAGCAGTAAATGTTTGCCAATTTGCTTATCTTTAAAACTAGAAAACAAAACACTATTAGTTTGGTTGATGGTTTCTGTTGTTTCCGAGTCTCTGGTCTCTGTTTCATTTACTTCTGCTATGATCTTTGTTATTTTCCTCCTTTGGTAATTGGGCTAGGTTTGTTTTTCTTTTTCCAGTTCCTTGAATATGAAATTATTCTATGTATTTAAGATCATTTTTTCTTAATGTGAGCCTTTATTACTATAATCATACCTCTGAGGACTGCTTTCCCTATGTCTTATAAGATTTGGTATGTTGTGTTTCCCTTTTTATTTGTTTCAAGACAATTTTTTAAAATTTCTTCTTTGACCCTTTGGTTGCTGAGAGTATTTTGTTTAATTTCCAGTTTTCCTTTTATTTTTGATTTCTAATTTTATAAAAAATGCTCAGACAAGAGACATGGTATGATTTCAGTCTTCTTAAACTTGGTAAAACTTGTTTTGTGACCTAATGTATGATCTATGCTAGAGAATGTTCTGGTGCATCTGAGAAAAATGTGTAGTCTAGTGCTGTTGTGTGGAAGATACTTACTGTGTATGTCTGTTAAGGCCATTTCATTTATTTTTTTTTTAAGTTATTGTTTATTTATTTTGGGAGAGAGAGCGTGCATGAACTTGCACTTGTACCAGCATAAGAAGGGGAGGGGCACAGACGGGGGAGAGAGAGAATCCCAAGCAGGCTCCACACAGTCAGCCCAGAGCCCAACAGGGGCTTGAACCTTGGGATCATGACCTCAGCTGAAATCAAGAGTTGGACGCTTAATCAACTGAGCCACCCAGGTGCTCCAAGACCATTTCGTTTAAAGTGCAGTTATTGGGGCACCTGGATGGCTCAGTCGGTTAAGCGTCCCACTTCGTCTCAGGTCATGATCTCACAGTCCGTGAGTTCGAGCCCCGCGTCGGGGTCTGTGCTGACAGCACAGAGCCTGGAGCCTGTTTCAGATTCTGTGTCTCCCTCTCTCTCTGCCCTTCCCCTGCTCATGCTCTGTCTCTCTCTGTCTCAAAAATAAACAAACGTTAAAAAAAAGTTAAAAAAAAAAAAATAAATAGGGTGCAGTTATTGATTTCCATCCGGATGATCTGTGCATTGATAAAAATGAGGTTGAATTCTCCTAGTATTATTGTAGTACTGTCTATTTCTCCCTTCAGGTTTGTTAATGTTTTCGTTATATATTTAGTTTCTTTTACTTAGGATGTATAAATATTTACAAATATTATAGCCTCTTGTTGGATTGATCCTTTTATAATTATGCAAGACATTCTTTGTCTCATTACAGTGTCTTTTTAAAATTTTTTATTTTATTTTTTTAATTTTTGAGTGTGAGAAAGAGAGACAGAGAACAAGTAGGGGAGGGGCAAAGAGAGAGAGGGAGACACAGAATAGGAAGCAGGCTCCGGGGTCTGAGCTTTCTGCACAGAGCCTGTTCATGACCTAAGCCGAAGTCGGGTGCTTAACTGACTGAGCCATCCAGGTGCCCCTACTGTTTGTCTTAAAGTCTATTTTATTTGATATAAATATAGCTACACCTGCTCTGTTTTGGTTTCCATTTGCATGGAATACCCTTTTCCATCCCTTCACTTTGAGTCTATATTTGTCCTCAATCCTGAAGTTAGTCTCTTGTAAGCAGCATATAATTGGTCTTATACGTTGTTTTTGTGTATATTTTTTGTTCCATTCAGCCACTCTGTATCTTCTGATTGCAGAATTAAATTCACTTACTTTAAAAATAATTATCGATAGAAAAAGACAAACTGTCTTACTGGGTTGTTTTTTTTTTTGCCTGTTTTTGTTTCCTTTCCTCTTTTCTTTTTCTCTTGCTACCTTCGTCTGTGAATTGATGATTTTTCATAATGATGTGCGTTGACTCCCTTCTCTTTATCTTTTATTTTTATACTGTAGGTTTTTGTTTTGTGAGTATTGTAAGGCTTATATAAAACCTTCTATGGATACAACAGGCTATTTTAAACTAATAATAATTTCACTTGGACAACATCCAACATCTCCTCTTTACCCCTCCCGTATTTTTGATGTCATAATTTACATCTTTTAAATTGTGTATCCATTAGAAAATTATTGTAGTAATAGTTATTTTCAATAGTTTTTTTTTCCTTTAACCTTTACACTACAGGTATGTGATTAATGCACCATCATATTACAGTATTAGGGTGTCCTGAAGTTGATTATGTACTTACCTCTTTACCACTGTGTTTCACATTTTCGCATGTTGTAATGTTATTAATTTGCACCCTTTCACTTCAGCTTGAAGTACTTCTTTTAGCATTTCTTGTAAGACAGCTCTAGTGTGATGACCTCCCTGGCTTTTCTTTGTCTGGGAAAGTATTAATCTTCTTCATTTCTCCAGGTAAAATATTCTTAGTTGGCAGTTGTCTTTTTTCTCTCAGCATATTGAACATACCTTCCTACTCCCTCTTGGCCTACATGGTTTCTGCTAAAAAAACACAAACAAACAACCATAATAAACAACAACAAAATAAAACAAAAAAAAGCTTTTATAGCCTTATTAGAGTTCCTTCGTATGTGATGATTTTTTTTCTCTTTCTGCTTTAAAAAAACACAACTCTTGTAGTCCTTGATTTTAGACAGTTTTATGATCATATGTCTTAGTGAATATCTCTGCTTGAATCTGTTTGGGAATCTATAACCTTGGTAAGGTTGTGTTTCCAAATCTCTTTCTAGATTTGAGAAATCATCAACCATTATTCTTTAAATTAGCTTTCTTCCCTTTTCTCACTGTGTTCTCTTTCTCAGGCTCCAGTAATGCATAAATTATTTCTCTTTTAGAAATCCTATGGTTCATATAGGCTTTCCTCACTTGCTTCCTTCTTTCTTTTCTTTTCTCTTCTTTTCTCTTCTTGTCTTGTCTTTTCTTTCCTATTCTTTCCTCTCTTCCTTTTTTTAAGTTTTGTTCTCTTCTGACTGGCCAATCTCAAATAACCTGTCTGTTACTTTACAGATTCTTCAGTTTGATCCAGTCTGATGTTAATGCTCTCTTTTGTATTTTTCATTGTATTCATTATATTCTTTAGTTCCACATTTTCCTTTTGGTCTCTATTAAACTTTTTGTGGAGATTGTGCCTTGTTTTCCAGATTCCTTTGAATTGTTTTCCTGTGTTTTTTTGTATCTCAGTGGGCATGCTTAAAACAACTTATTTGAATTCTTTATTGAGCAAATTACAGACAGATTTCCATTTGTGCAGAGTTGATTACTGGGCAGTTACTGTGTTCCTTTGGTGGTGTCAAATGTCCTTAATTTTTCATGTTCCTTCAAGTCTTAGGTTGTTGTCTTCACATTCAAGGGAGTCACCTCTTCCAGTCTTACTGACTGGCATTTGGGAGAGAAATACCTTTCTTCCGTCCTGTTTGAGGTACTGAGTCTTTCTCAGAACTTTTCTATGTATATTCCTGCTCCACACATCTTGGTCACTCTTGGAGGGGGGAATTCTTAAGAGTGTATGCCTTCTCTCAGTCCTGTCAACCAAGTCAAGTGTTTGTAATTTCCTTCTGGCTTTTCCTAGGATGCTGCTGGTTTCTCAAGTTTGTTTGCTTTCTTCCAGCCCTGCAGAGTTGGGCCTGCTTGCCATGTCCTAAGGCTTGCTCTCTCTGTCCTGGGGACATGCACAGGCAGACCACCATAGGGTGAGGGAACTAGTGGGTAGGGCCTGTGGAGCATTGGGGATGTCCGTGGCCTAGTTGGGGGATCCACGGGTTGGGCATTTCTAGTGGCTCATGGGTGTACTTCCTGATGGAGTCTGCAAAGAATTGAGTAGGATTTGCATTCGTTTGATGCCCTCTGAGTATCCTGGCTGCTGGTCTTCCAGCTTGTGAGCATGTAGCACACCTCAGCATTCTGGATAGAGTGAGAAAGAAGTGAGTCTCTCTGGCAGTGTCCTGCAGAGCTGGGGAAACTGGGTGCTGACTCACGTGCTCTCACTTTCCCCTGTGGAGAAACCGGGAGCCAAAAGGGTCTCCCTTTGCATGGAGCTGTTCCACCTTGCAAGAGGGGTGACATGGGTAACGTGAAACTGTTCCTGTTACCTGCTTCAGTTCAATCTTGAGATTTTTGTTTGTTTGTTTGTTTGTTTTTGTTTTGCTTTGCTATCTGTTCCAGTGGGGTGCTGAAGCTTCTCCGTTGGACTCTCAAACTTCCACAATGGCACTCTCGTCCATGGGTGATTGTTTAAATCAGTGTTCTTTAAAGGGAGGGTGGTGGAAAATGCCTGTTACAACACACTGATGACATCGATCTCCAGAAAGATCTTATTCATTTTCTTTACCTTTTTCTCCTCTCAGGTTATATGTGTTTTCTAATTAATTTGTATATGTTATTCTAAATTTATAATCAAATATTTCTTGTATTTTTTCAGATATCTTTTATCATGTTTCCCCATGTTTTTAGAACTTCTGCTTATTTGTTCTAATATCCTTTTAATTTTTAGATAGAAAACTTTAGCAGTCTTTTTTTTACAGTTGGCACTACTTTTGTATTGAAACTAATACTTTCTACAACCAAAAATATAAAGATTTCTTTTTGTAATGTTATAGGTTTGTTTTGTGTTTAGTTCTTTCTTACGTGTAAGTCTATATCCAACAAGAAATTATTTTTACAGTATGAGTCATCATACTAATTAATTCTGTTTAGTTTGCATTTATTTAATAATTCATCCTTTCACATTGACATATAATGACACCACTATCAGGTGCCACGGACCTTTTCTGAGTTCTTTCTTAGCCTGTGTTCTAATTAATTCTGGCCACTGGGTATTGTTTTAATTATTCTAACTTAAATTTTATCATTAAAAAAAACTTGTCTTTTTATGCAAGTACCCGCACCATGTTCTCTTTCCAATTTTTTTTGAGTATTGGGTATCCATTCATCCAAAGAAATTTCAGCTTCAGATGTATATGTTCAGTACCAGAGAGCCGTTGGGATTTTGAATGGTAATATGTTGATTTCATAGAACAATTTGCAATAGTTAACATCTTGATGATACTTATGTAATATGTTAACAGCCATATCTATGTAGAACTCACTGTATGCTAGCACTTTTCTATGCATTTATATGCATTTATTTATTTTTCCCTTGTCACAATATTATGAGGTAGGTATTTAATTGCATCCATTTTACAGGTTAGAAAACTAAGGCATGGAGTGTTGAAAAATCTTGTCTTATTTCAAATTGGTAGAAAGTGGTGAAGTTAGGAGCTCAACCCAGTTTATTTGGCTTTAGTCATTGCTCTTCTACTGAGGGTACTGTGTTGTCTCTTAGTTCTCTATCCTAATATGTTATTAAATATGCCCCTTCCCCCCTAACTTTTTTAACCTTCATGTTAGAACGCAACCTCCCTCGACAAGAACAGATAATATTTTTCTTTTTTTTCCACTGTTGTATTTCCATGTCCTAGAATGGTTCTTGGCACAAATTAGATACCCAAGGAATATTTCTTAGAATTAATGAATTTCAGTTGTTTTAAATCTTGGAGCGTAAAAGCACCCCAAACTGTGAACTGTCCAGGACTCTTTGGAAGGATTCATTTTTCCATTAACATTATCCTTCCACGACATCAATAGACAGTGTAATATTTTTTAAAGCTATCCAATCATGTATTTGTTTATGCATTTCAAAGTATTGTACATTTCTACCTGCCAGCTGAAGGTGATATTGTCACATCCTATCATCTTTTGTAAATAAAAGCCTAAAACAAACATTTTGCATGCATCTCATGTGAATTATGAAGGACTTCAAGCCTTGATATGTCCTCAAGACCAGAACCTTAGGACCTAAGAATCCCTAATGTGTTAGGCCTTTTTCACACAGTTCTCACATCCCTATGGTGAATGCTATGCAAACTTTAGAAGTGTTGGTGTTAGAAATAATTGTTTTCTCCTTCTAGTCTGATGTAAACATTTGTCAAGAAGTATAGGCCATATTTCATTCTAACTGCTCTTCTTCATTTTTTCCAGGCACAAACTTTTTTCATTCTTTATAAAATATAGACGATTAGAAGCCTAGTCTTGTACATAAGAGTGTCACACTGACTGACTTATTCCTGGTGAGGTTTTTTGGTATATTCATTGTTGTACATCCAATTTCTGACCAAGCTGAGTCCTTCACAGGGTTAGAAAATAATAACTTTCTAGTTCTTCATGTATTCTTTCTTTAATATTCTCAAGATTTACTCATCGGCTAGATTGTTTTACTTTTGCAAGTTTCTAATTTTGTCACCATTTAAATGTACAACATGAGTTTATCTCTGTTTACTTCAACTAATTCAGTTAATTCAGCTAACATTTTTAATCCATTTTTAGAAGTTCTAAAGTGTATGTAAAGGTATTTTTTTCCTAATTGTAATTTGGAGAATGGATATTAACCAGTCCTTCATGCAAGAAACAAATGAAGAGGGCGGTATTGCTAATCCCACTGCCTAGATACACCAGGAACAGTAAGGATATGCTCCCTGCCCTACCTAAAAGATTTTACAATTGAAAGGAAGAGAGAATTGTGAGAAAGATAACTGTTGATGCATGCACTGTTATCACCATGGAGGATGATGCTACGACTTTGCTGGGCTTCACTGAGTGGGCTAATCTCAAGTTGATGATGGATGATGCATTTCCAGGGGAGAAGTAAGGAGTTAGAGAGGACACAACATCTGCAGGTTTAATGGAGGCTGGAAAGAGCTGGGGTATGAGAAAATGGGGGTGCAACATACCTTGAATGAAATAACCTAGGAAAAGGTGAGGTAGAGCCAGATCGTAATAGACCTTTCCTCTCATTAGAACTGCTCCAATTAGGCATCAGTGCATGGAGCCCAATGCACAGCAGACCTGAACTGAGATCCAGAGTCAGATACGTAACCGACTGAGCCACCCAGGTGTCCCAAGTGTCAGCTATTTATATTTTCAGTTTCTTGTGTTTGTGTCTTTGAATAAGGCTTTTTAAACAAAAAAAATATACGTGGTATGTTAGGGTCTACATCCTAGTTCAAATAAGATTATGTGGAATAGTCTGGGAATTTATCATAAATACTCTATGGTAAAATCATTTTACAAATTGATACACCTTATTAGGCAACTTGTGAAGCACAATGCATTTCCAGTCTGGGTACTCGTTCTAATTATTAATAAAAAAAATTTTTCCCACTATTTAAATCTTTAAGTCAAATGCTGTTCTCTGAAAACGATTGGAGACCATTACTGGGCAGATCCCTCTGTGAAGCACGCCTGGGGTAACTCCCAGAACCAAATGTTGGAAGAGTGTTCCTCTGCTTTGGTCTGTTGTTTCATTGCTGAAGGTCACCATTAATGGGATGACTTTGATATTTTGGGGGGAAAGCTTTGAGAAACATATGCACTATACTCTTAAACCTGAAAACTGTATTATTAACATAATCACTATATACTTTCTGATTCAGTGCCAAAGAGTGACAGCAATCATGCTATATCATTATCAGAAATCACTTCAATTGGAAAATAAATGCTTGAAATTGTAGGTTCTACATGATTACTGAATCTCATTGTGACTGGATAAAATATCATTATTAGGCAATTTCTGTGTGACAGTCCCTCTCTCACTTGCCTTGTTTGGCTGAAAATTGATGATTTACCAACATTTTTTGTCCTCCTGATCTTGTATTTTATTTAATAACCATTCTTATCTTTATCTGATTGGGTTGGTCATTATTTAAATTTGCTGTAATAGAAGGGGTCAGCATTATCTCATGGGTTAATATGAACTTGATCACGTTCTGTTTGGACTTTATTCCTCCCTTTGGTACTCGCATTCCAGAACTCATTCCCATCTGCTCTGAATGGCAAACTGGCTGTATCTTGATTAAAAAATTAGTAAAATCTGGGGATTTTGTATCTAATATTAATTTATACAGCCAGGCAAGGCAAGTCAAATTTATTGAACTTGCAAAAAAAAAAAAACAAAAAAACAAAAAAAAACCTAATGGGAAAGTCTTTATTGGAAGCATAAGGAAGCATAAGGAAATAATATGATTTCCCCTGCTTGATGCTTGATTCTTTGGGGGTGAAATAACTTCTGTTGAGCAACCATAATTAAAGATCAGTGATCTGAAAGAGCTAATTACCCAAGATCAATGTTGATGCTATTTTAAAAGTTTGTTTCATATCAACCTCACAGTGTTTATGTCATGGGAAATTTTATTTTGTGGTACAATAAATACTAGCACTTTCATTGGATAAAGTTTATTAAACTCAAATATCATCCAGTAATTTCATACTTGGCAAATGCAATATAAAGCTGAAATTTATTTCAATTACAGTTCTTTTCCTACATGTTAAAGCTATTTTAACCTTTAACAGCATACAATTATTTCCGAATAGATCATTTTTAATGATTCATTATGTATGAGGTCATTTGACAATGCAATTAGCTTTGTGATGAAATTTCTATTCTTTTGATCATTCTGTACCTATAATGAATGAGGAGAGTTTTACATCTAATTTTCTGAAATTAGAAGATTAAAGATAGAAACAGACTCTTGTATTGAAATGACTAGACTCAAAATGACTAGATTGCATTAGTCCTTTAGATGTGCAGAACTGACTGCGGTGTTACTGTTTTTTCTCATTATTCATTCAGCAGATCCATTGGTACTGTGCTGCCTGCTTCCATTATCACCCACATTTTCAGAATGTGCTGGAGATTAAAGAATAGGTCTTGCAACTTTACAAGAAAGATATGCATCAGCATATGGCACACAGGACTAAGAAATGTGGCCCTAAAAGGCTAAAATAGAACTTCTGAAACCCTGTGCAAATATGGCCATGTGCCATAGAAACCGTAGTTTGTTGTCACATATTATTTATTATCGTTGGCCAGATATTTACTGTGTATCCAGTTAATTCATCCTGTGTTTTTATTTCCATGCTTCTTATTGCATACCAGTTAATCACTGAGGCATTATATTGTTTTATTTAAAATGGGTTTCAAAACCAAGAGTAACTTTTATAGTTGATGAAACTTATATGGGCTTTTATTCTCCATCTAGTAAATACAAAAAGAGATTCAACTGATGTGAAAAAAAGATAAAATGAGTTCTAGATCTATTAATATGTGGTTAAGGATGGAAACATAGCAACATAGCTGAAGCACTATATATATATATATATATATATATATATATATATATATATAGGTACATATGTATATATGTCTTTGAGATTTAAGATAATACTCTCAAGCTACTTTCTGTTTTGGCTCATCATAAGTAAACATAATTTTATATTGAACTGACTGATGGTTTCTCTTCAAAATGTTAAAGCTATATTTGTTGTGGATTAAGTTTTATTGCAAGTAGGTTGGATTTTACCTCCCCTCCCCCTCCAAAGAAGCTATCCAATGAACCATCTTTAATGAAGTTGGTTATCAAAGCTATATAAAAATAATTTTCAGAAACTTGCTTGGGGAAACTATTAAATAGGAGTATAATTATTTTCATAGGCACACATACCATTTCTCTGTGCTTAATGTATCTTTTAATGTGAAATTGCTGTTAGTATGACTGTTTTTGAGTTGATAAATAAGTTAATTAAAAAAAAAAACACACAACAACCTCCCTTGATATAGTCAACTCCTCATTAAGGATGATTATAAAGAAATTTAGTACAATGGATAGCTCCAGACTCATTCATATTGGATTTTGAAATATTTACCCTTGGAAATGCTTGCTTGACCTTATCTGCAACTCCACCTAATATTTTGCAATTCTTAACAAAGCCATCTTGGGACATTAACTGATGGCCTCAATTTCCACACTTTTCCCTAAACCATAATACGGCTTATGTAACTAGAACTCTTTGTGGAAAAAAGACAGAAGAGTTCTTTGTACTTGGGAAAAACAACAGAGGAGAATTTTATTTCCCTGTTTATATTTATGATTGGAAGGAGGATATCAATCTTTTATCATAACAGAAACAGAACTCTAACATTTGAGAATACATAAAGAAATTATATTTTATACACATAAATATATTGAGTTTACTGATAGGAAGTTGTAATTAAGATATTACATTAAAACTTAATTAGTCTGAAGTATAGATTATTTTTACCTGAGGAAAAATTAGACTTGACTGTACAATATATTGACTGTACAGTATAATTTTTTTTACAGATCAAAATTAAAATCCATATGCTTATAGTTAAAATGTACTAGGTGAGAGATGTTCTCCCTCCAAACTGGTTTTACTTCTGCGTATAATCTCAAGCACAAGGGCTTTTGATAATATCTGTCTTCATTTACCTGTTACCTAAAAACTAATTTGTGCAATTAAGAATTATTACAGAAAACCCACCTGTGTTAGTTTTCTAGGCTGCCCTAACAAGGTACTGTAAATTGGAGCTCTTAAAACAACAAAATGTATTCTCTCAGAGTTATTCAATGGAGAAGTTGAAAAACAAGGTATTAGCAGGACCAAGTTCTCTCTGAAGGTTCTAGGAAAGAATCATTTGCCTTTTCCTCACTTCTGGGGTCTCCTGGCAATCTTTGGCATCCCCTGACTGACAGCTGTATAAGTCAGTCTCTAGCTGTGTCTTTGACGCCCTCTTTCCTGTGTGTCCTGTTATCTTCTTGTAAATACACAAGTCATTGGAACTCATGCCCATCCTAATTGAGTATGATCTCATGTTAATTTGATGATATCTGCAAAGGCTGTTTTTAAATAAGGGCACTTCCAGAAGCAGTGGGGGCTAGGACACTAGGAGATCTTTTGGGGGAGGGGGGGTCAATTCAACCCACTATAGCATTCTCTTCAGAATTCCATGAGTAACATCTTGATGGATATGAATGTGTTGCTCCAGTCCATTATGAATTAGTGAAGGGGAAATTTCCAGGCTCGGGGGTTCTTCTCTCTCCCTGCTTGTCTACGTGATTGTGTTGTAAGATTGTTGCTGATCTGGACACAGTCAAACATTCTATTGCCCTTTCTCCATTACTGACCTTCTGTAGTTTCTTTATGTCTCTTGCCTTTTGGTGATTCCACTTTGGGTTGGATCTGTAACTCCAGAACTGGATTAATTCTGTGAGAGGAAGGTATGGGCCCCTGTTTTGTTTTTTGTTTTGTTTTGTTTTGTTTTCATTTCATACTCTTGTAAGACAGAGGGACAGATAAGTAGATGGACCATCCTCCAACATAGATACACCAAGGCAAGTGACAGCACATTATCTGATAGGGGACAATCAGGAATTAGCATGTGTTCAGAGGAAATAGATAATTTAAAACACTGTTCATAATTGAATCAGAGAAAAAAGTATATACTCAAAATGGAAAATTTGGTCACATTTTCTGTTTGTGGTGTTTTTTGATGATTTTGCTTTATATTGATTATTGAAGTACTGTAGTAGCGAGGACTTTTCCTAGCAAAAGGGATCTCTAGATCATTTATATACGCAATACTTGCTCACTTGAGATAATTAACAACTATTTTGATTAGTACATGAATATATAAATGAACCCTGTAAATGAGACCAGGCTTCATTTTAAAATTATTCTTTATAAGACTTATAAATGTCATCTTACTCTTTTTAAGATTGAATATAACTTGGGTTATAAAAGTTGTATGACCTCCCTTCATTTGGTATCTCTCCCTCCTGAAAAACAACAAAACAAAACAAAACAAAACAAAACACCTGTTTCTAATACCTAATGGATAAAAACTTATTTCCTTGTGTGAATTTGTATACACACCCAGACACACACAAATGGCAGGACTATAATAAATAATTTGACATTTATATGTCAGTGCACTCCTCAGGTAATATTATCTTCTCAGACCTAGATATCACTTGTACTAATTACAATAATTATATTGTTCCAAAAGGAAATACTGCCACCTGTAAGAAAGCCTTTTTTTCAATCAAAACAAAGAAAACGTTAGCCACAAAAAGGCAGCCTATAGAAAATAGAATTCAGTGTGTTTATTTTGCTCTGTATTTGTTTTTAACTTGTCTCTTATTTTAATCTTCTGTGGTCTTTCCAAAAGAAGGATGCTTGTGGCTTGGTCACTTAAGGTCCGATTCTTGATTGTGGCTCAAGTTATGATCTCATGGTCATGAGATCTAGCCCTGAGTCAGGCCACAGTGAGTGTGAAGCCTGTTTGGGAATCTCTCTCCCTCTCTCTTTCTGCACCTCCCTTGTTGGTGCTCTCTCTTTGTCTCTCTCTCAAAATAAATAAATAAACATTGAAAATGGGTGCTTGAGCCTTTCTGACATACAATTATGAAAAAAAATTATGAAATAATATTAAAAATTCTGCACTAATCTTACTCTGTTTGCTCAATGATCTCTTTTTGAATCTTTTACCAAATGTATGCGCAAAGTGTTTAATTAGTTGAGATGCTACAGATCCCCCAAGCAGGCATCACTTTTTGATGAGCTGCAAAAGGGGCCTGTGTTGATTATTTTTTATGGAATGAAGAGTTGATGAACTGACACTTTTTCAAAATTCTAGTTAACATTTCCAAAACACTGTTTTATGTTATATTGTTTGTAAGGCAGGCTTTTTCTTATAGTGCATATATTTATTAAATAAATGGAAATAATATAGGTGGAAATATAAGATTGCAGACTTTAAAAAAAAAGCATTTTGTCAGAAAAGGCACATTAAAAATGTTCGACACGGTCTTTTTGAAAAAGATTAGGAGCCACTAAGGTCTCAATGAAAATTTAAAATTCACATTATTTCCTCAATTCTTACACAAAGTTAACAGTAGTATTGTGTTTCAACAACTACTATCTGAGTGATAGCTCATTTAGAAAACTAAAAGGGGTAATGATGATGTCATCTTCCAGTGAATCGATTTTCCAAAAGGAAATATTTTTGTGATAAAGAAATCGTAGCTATTCATGAGCTCCTCGTTACCTATTTTCATATGGCTCTAGTGAAATAGATAAATGACTTGAAATTTTTTGTCTGTATGGCTTGAAACAAATACTCATTCTTGTTCATAATGAGAACACTTTTGAGTATCTTTGAAACAGCTTACAGGCAAAGCCTCACAAATGGGCCTGAATCCTAAATGCTATTATCATAAAACCATGTATCAGTGTTGTAATGCAGTATCTTTTGTTAGCTAGAAAGTTTTCTGTTTCTGAGATATGTATTATTTCAAACAAGGTTTTTAGCCTGGAGAGTACTAGGAGCGTGTCTATTTTAATAGAGCGCACAGACTTGCCATCAAACTATTGACAGATCTCTTTGTGTAGAATGTTTGACACAAGGTGGCTGTTCAATTATGAAATACGTTAAGAGGAAGTACTCCAAAAGGTGTGACGTTGGCTATTTTAACTGCTTTCGTCCTAGACATCTGCAGCCTGGGCAGTACCTGGGTGTTCACCTTGAATATTGGCTTTGGCTCTACACTTTCTGTTTCTCCCTCACTTTTGGAACATTCTGGATTAGCACTGTGTCCTCTCTGTGAGAATGGATCCTGTCGAAATATGCCTTGATGCCATTCAGTGGGACACCATCCTGAAGATTCTAAAATCCTATTAAAAAGGAAAGAGAAAACAAGAGGGAGGGAGAGAGCTAGGCTACACTAGGCTTACTCTTAAAATAAGGCGAGCTCATTTTGCCTTGTATGGGAAAGTATGTCACAGTCAGCAGGTGTAACACAAAGGTGGACAAAGCAAGGAGAAAGTTGAAAATAAAGGAGCCACGTTCCTGAAGAGCTTTGGGTAGAGATGCCCTTTTCCTTGCTGCTTGTCAGGGGACAGCCAGATGGGAGAAAATGTAGAGATGGTCACTGTCGGGCAACTGTCACAACATGGGCGGGTGTGGTGGGCTCGCACCAGCCTTACCTGTGAGCGGGACTGACAAGCACGTAGGTTCCTAGTGACTCACCCAGGCTCTGAGTCCCGGCTCCTTATACAGAATCTCCTGTGTAGGCGTGATGCTGACCTCCTGCGAAACGGAAATCACACACGCACATTCCCTTTGCAATGAAGGGAAAACGAAATCTGTGGGTTTTGAGGAGGAAGAAATTCCATTCACTAGAAATTTGTTAATTTGCACTTGGGCAGACTGCAAACATAGACATCAACGTGAAAATGAGTCCTGTGGGTTTGTCCATAGAAGTGCAAATTAGGGAAGCACTACCAGCCCTGTCATGTATGAGGGCGGAACATACGGTGTCTGCACTCTGCCACAGCCTGAATAAGAAATGTTACGTCTTGTTCTCGAACGATAACTTCTGCACTGTTTGCATTTCTGTTTTGTTTTTTTTTTACTTTTTCTTTTGTAATAACATAATTTGGGAGCTGATTATATTCACCGTTTTTTAATTTACAATAAATTTTTTTGAGTGCAGGTGAATTCTCAAAGATGTCGACACGTACAGTTTTGGGAAAGAAGCATCTTCTTCGAGAGCTGACAGCACTGTTTGCCATTACAAAGGGGATTTGCCGTTACAAATAGGGGATTCTTTCGCTGCTGTCAGTTAGCAGAGATATTTAATATTTATGCCACACCTGTTCTTTGGAAATGAGATCGGTATGAAATCCCCACTTTCAGACCACTTCTACCTGAGATTAGATGGTGAAAACTATGAGAAGAGTTCCTGCTTTTCAGAAAAGTATCGCCCTTATCATGAAGGTTGGACACATTGTTTTGTGAGTTGGTTCCTTTTGGATTCATTTATTCAATAGCACAGTAAGTATTTCCTGAGTGCTTACTCTGTGCAAACAGTGCGAAGTGTTGAAGATCTGAGTGAGCGGAGCAGACGGCTGCATTCTGCTTGGAGACACATATGTTAAACTTCCAATTGCAGATTAAGTAATTGTGACTGCTAGGGGTGTTGTAACAGTGAGGTGCAGAGCAAATGAGAGAGGGTACCAGGGAGTCAGAATCTGCTTCCTCCAGAACTTTTGAACAGATCACTGACAGGAATGATCCCAGCACGGTTGGGAAGAGAGGAAGGCAAGGCTCTCTCCGAGGCAGAAGGATATGGCATGTGCAAGACTCTCAGGCTAGGAGGAGCTGCCTCTTTCTTCTACACAAATGAAAGAAAAGATGTATTGCTAGGAAGCGGAACACAGACTGGGAATGGCCCACAGGATGATGCAGGGCTTTGGGAATCATGTCAGGAATTTTGCTCTGTGTTATTTAGTGTAAAGAGAAGCCGCTGACAGGTTTTTCAACATGTGGTGAACACTAGACTTAGGGCTGGCAAATAATCTTACGTTGATATGGTACGATTTTACACCTGAAACAGCTGAGGCTCTAGAAAGGGAAGGGGTTTTCTCAAGTTCTCAGTGCAAGTTAGTGTGGAAGGTGGAAATATTTGTCCTAAACTCCTCAGGTGTTTTCAGTGGAGGCTTATAGCTACAGGTTAAGAGGCCTTGGCATCTTCTCCTCTGCAGATAAGTTTCCCTGGGAGAAGGGGTGGAAACAGACAGTAATGTTGTGTTTATGGGAAGACTCATAATAACTCATGGGGAGCTATTGGATCAAAAATGATGAGAACATTCAAGAATAGTTTGTGCTAAATTAGTGTGTATATTTCTTAGTATTTGGAATTCATCTGTAAATCAATATATATAATATATTATATATATTATATTATATATAAGGCACATATATATACATATATATGTACATATATATATGTATACACACACACACACACACACACACACACACACACACACACACTACCTGTTTCCTGTTTTCCCACCCCCGTCAAGCCATCCATTCCTAGATGCTATTTAATTGCAATTTCATCATTTATAAATAACAAAAACAACAAACAGAAAACCTGTGGCTGATTCACATGATATTATGGATCCCATAGTTTAAGAAATGTTGATATCTAGACAAAGAGGTAGCATTGTCTCTTAATTGAGAGTATTTGCTCTGTATTCTAACTACCTGGGCTGAAAAATATAGTTCCATATATTCTGTGTTTGGGGACTTGGCAAAATGAGTTAATTTACATATTCTTTAGAGAGAGGGAGAATGAGGGAGGAGAGTGACGTTCTAGGGATTAAATAATGAGGTAAATTAATAAATTCAATTAATATAATCACAGTGTATTTCCAGTCATGTAGTAAGCATATAGTAAATATTAAGCAGTGTAGCTATTGTTATTAGAAAAGACAAATTTGAAAGAATTAGCTTCATAGATTGGAATCGACCACTATGATGGGCCTGGTCTCACAACTCTTTATTCAGTCTGCCATCTTCCCTGGACAGTGAGGAGTGGACTGAATTTCCATACTGTAAATGAGGGAGGAAACTCTTCCCTTGAGTCAATCAAGATGATTGGAATTCATCACAAGGAATTTATATTATGAAATGATTATAAAATGCCCAGACCTTATTCTTACTTTCACCTCACAACACACCCACATAAGCACCCAGACATGAAAGGTGTTTCAAACTGAATACTTACATCATTACAAAACCTTCCTCCTAGGCTTGTCCATCTTCCTGGGTTATTAGAACCGTCTGCTTTGTCCTTTATTTGGCACTCTGCTCTGCAAGGCTGATACCCTGGTGTCTTCGACTTATGTGATCCCCGCATGCAGGGCTACTAAAAATGATGGAAAAGGAGAGAATTTGTGAGAATAACACCAAAGGCTTTTGTCTTCATCTTCTACGACTTCTATGAACTCAGCTTCTGAAATTCACCTGTGTAATGTACTAGAGATATGGGTTACTTTTACATTACCTTTCCAGGATCAAACAACTATGACCTTCGGCCATGAGACATCACTGCTTCAGCCAAACTTTGTGACTGTTTCCTTAAAATATCTCACTGTATCCAGAACCTCCAAGTGTCCTCTCTGTATGGCTTTGACATCTAAAATTTGTACCTTCCCCTGCCCTTCTCTCTGTCATACAACTCTCCCCGTGTTTTAGTATGAGGTTACCGTCTGTTGAAAACTTCCCCTACCAGTAAGGCCAAATGTCTTCAGCCATTGAATTTTCGAAGAAATGTGTCTCTGCTTTTATAGTTAATTTTTTTTCCCAAAGAAGACATACCAATGGCCAACACATGGTAAAATGCCCAACGTCACTGATCATCAGGGAAATGCAAATCAAAACTACATTGAGATATCACCTCGTATGTCTCAGAATGGCTAAAATTAACAATACAAGAAACAACTAGTGTTGGTGAGGATGTGGAAAGAGGGGAACCCTCTTAACACTGTTGGTGGGAATGCAAACTGGTGCATCCACTTTGGAAAACAGTGTGGAGGGCCATCAAAAAGTTATCCAATAGTTGTACTACTAGGTATTTATCCCCAAAATATATAAACACTAATTCAAAAGGATATATGCACCCTGATGTTTATAACAGCATTATCTACAATAGTCAAATTGTGGAAACAGTACAAGTATCCATCAACTGGTAAATGGATACATAATATGTGATATATATATATGTGTGTGTGTGTGTGTGTGTGTGTATGTATATGTGTGTGTGTATACACACACACACAATGGAATATTATTCAGCTATAAAAAAGAATAAAATCTTCACATTTGCAAAGGCATGGTTGGAGCTAAAGAAGTATACTCTCTGCTAAGTGAAATAATTTCAGTCAGAAAAAGACAAATACCATATGATCTCACCCATATGGAATTTAACAAAGAAAATGAATGAACAAAGGGGAAAGAGAGAGAGAAGTCAAGAAACAGACTCCTAAGTATAGAGAACAGAATGATGGTTCCCAGAGGGAGGTAGATGGGGGCCTGGATGAATAGGTGATGGGGATTAAGGAGGGCACTTGTGATGGGCACCCGGTGATGTATGGAAATGATGCATCACTATATTGTACACCTGAAACTAATATTACACTGTATGTTAACTAACTGAAGTTTAAATTTAAAAAACTAAAAAAATTATGCCACTAAACTTTCACAAGTAGGGTGTGTTTCTTCCTTATAATTCAAACTAATTTCCAGTGAGCTAGGATTGTGACTTTTATTTGTGTTCACAGGAGTATCCAACAGAGACTTATTTTGGTTTGAAGATCATAGACTTAAAGATCACACTTCTAAATGTCTAATTGATTTGTAGGAAGGTCACTTCTGTCCCATCCTTCCCACCTTAAAAATTATAGACAGGAAGGTTACTCCATAACCTGGAAAACCTACAGGATTGCTTCTTGCTGTGTTTTGTGGTACCTGTACGTACCTTCCACACAGACTACAGTGAGAAAAAAAAAAAAAAAGTTTTCCGTATTTACATATCATTGAGCTACATGAAAACTATTCTTATAAACCCCCAAAAGAGAGTTTTTCACATTTTTCATTTCTAAAGTGCATGAAGTCAGTAAATTCACAAGCAAACACAAGGCTTGTTCTTCTGAGTGCTGCATCTTGGGGTTTAGTCTAGCAAATCACACTGCATATGCAAATATCGTTTGAATGCAATTTAGCTCCATGCTAAGCAGTACAGAAATCTCAAGGGTCAAAGATTTGAAAATATTTGCAGCACAAAAATCATAGAGGCAAATGTTTGATGTACAGATGTGTGTACTAAAATAGGTCACGGTTAGATTGATTCATCTCTTTTCATTCAATCCCTTATTTGGAATTGTTTACTAGGATTTTTTTTTTTCTTAGTATGTGGGATTTGGGTTTCGGTTCTACAATGAATTCAAAATGGTGTTTCAGAATCAAAATTAATTCCAAATATGGCATACATTTACTATGCGGATGATAGAAATCTCCAGGAACACTAAAATTTAATCTAAAAACTTAGTTTACTTTGTTTTGTTTTCATATTTCCTCTTTCCTTGCATTTCTTACCTTCTTTCCAAGCATTTCTCTACAAGTTCATCTAGATAGTAGCATTTGGAAAACTTACAAGCTCTCCTGTGATCTGGGAGTCAAGTATAACACATTCCCTGGTCTTTTGTCCAGTTGAGCATGGAATTATCAGTTTATTTGTATGTATGCTCTAAATAGGCCTTGAAATGGATCATCAAAATATCATGAAGTGTTTTTAATTCAAAATATTTTATTTTTTTTAATTTTTTTTAACGTTTATTTATTTTTGAGACAGAGAGAGACAGAGCATTAACGGGGGAGGGTCAGAGAGAGGGAGACACAGAATCCAAAACAGGCTTCAGGCTCTGAGGTGTCAGCACAGAGCCCGACGCGGGGCTCAAACCCACGGACCGTGAGATCATGACCTGAGCCGAAGTCAGCCGCTTAACTGACTGAGCCATCCAGGCGCCCCAATTCAAAACATTTTAAAGCCGGGGCACCTGGGTGGCTCAGTCTGTCAAGCTGAGTCTGTCAACTTCGGCTCAGGTCAGGATCTCTTGGCTTTTGAGTTCGAGCCCCGAATTGGGCTCTGTGCTGACAGCTAGGATCCTGGAGCCTGCTTCGGATTCTGTCTGTCTGTCTGTCTGTCTCTCTCCCTGCGCGTCTCCTGCTCATGCGCTCTCTCTCTCTCTCTCTCTCTCAAAAATAAATTTGAAAAAAATTTAAACCAACAAAAATTTTAAGTGACCAAACTATATTATGGAGTAATCTTATTCTTCTGAGGAACTCAACTATATATGTAAAATATGTGGATTATGGTAAACTTTGAATTAATTCCATTGATAGAATTTTTAAGAAACAGATTACTTCTGAGTGGTCAAGGATGTTCCTGTGTTATCTACAGATGTAGTTGTTTTTATCTACAGAATGAATGATCTGTATCAGAACTATTCATATTTGACATAGGCAACTTTTTATTCATGCAAATACTCTGTATTTGCAGACTGAGAAAATAGATGATTAGAACAGATATTTATAAATAGGGACCAAGTCCATCTGGATCAGTGAATCTGGATTTTGACTTTAGACCTACACTCATGCAATTAGAAAAAAAAAAAATGTCAGTTTTGTAGAGGGGATTTTAGTTGTCATTCACATATAGAATTAGTAATTGGTGTCATTACACCCATAATAGTTGTTCACATGCTGTGAGAAAATGTACAGATTAGAGGGAACTATAGCTACAGGCAATTCATACATGATTTATCAATTTTTTCAATGCGTCTAAAATATAAGTACTATTTCTAAGAAGTGTATGCTGGTTTATAGTTTACTCCTTTAACTGTTCAATATGATACTTATGTTGGTTGTGTTGAGTTATAATTTACATGCAATAAAATTCACCCTTTCTAGTTGTACAGTTTAATGGATCCCAACCTACGCACAGTGATAGCACTGCCACTGAAATCAGTCTGAAAGTCCCCTAGTGTCCCTTTGTCCCCCAGTGTCTGTAGCCCCTGACAACACACAGGTGTTCTCTGTCCCTACTGTTTTGGCTATTTCAAAATTACATGGTTATCTTTAAATAATTTTTAAATTATTTAATTTAAATAGGGTACATTATTATTCATTTTTGTGAATTTTTATTTTAAAAAGAAAAGCATACCCCCATAAGAAATTCACTTTTAATTTTTATACGCTGTTGCCTTCCTAGGTACATAGACCAAAAAAAAAAAAAAAAAAAGCATCTTTTCTTCAAGTGTTTTTCATTGGGAAGACCTGCACCTCACCTGGAAATTGTTGATGGTTGATGTGTTCGTGTGTTTTTATTTGTTTGTTTTACACAAATGCTCATTATCTGACTTCTGCTGTGTTAGCATACTCTTAGGTTAAGTTGATCGGTATACTGACTTTTTAACTGTTTGATACAAAACTACAGAAATGTGAACTGAAACTGTCTCTGACAATCAGATCCACATGAAAATTCAGGAACCAAACTATTTAATGCCATGCATTTTGTAAAACTTCTGTAGGGGAAGGCAGGTTTACTGATTCTTTACACATATTTAGGTGAATGTTTAGAGAAACAGACATCTCCTCACATCTTTATCAGGCATTTACAGCATATGTTCCCCAATCTTTTATCATGTGAATCATTTTTTTTCACATGCTCAAAATAGTTGGAGCAGACTTAAAAGAATTAATAGACACAAAACAACATTAAATGAATACAATAATCTATAATCCAGTGACCCTCACTGCATGACGATATTCATTGGATCTGTTAATCCAGTGACAGTTAACACTATTTGCTTGGTAGCTTTCAAATTTGTGTTATTGCTTGAGGAGAGGTAGACTTCTGTAACCAATAGGTAAAACTCTTGCCTATTGCTTGCCCAGTGGCCTGGTGATCTGTCTGCAGGGTTGCTGTTCTGCCATATTTTTCCTGCTCCCCTCAGCACCTCGTGATTAGACAAACACTATTATAACAGTGTCCTCACCCCTATCGTATATGCCTTGTGCATAATGTTTATAATGTGCTGGTTGGGACCCAGCTGATGCTGTGGCTAAAACCATCCCAACTGCCATCATCAGGACTCAGACCTAGGTCTTCAAATACTTTTCAGTGACTGAAGGATCTTGAATACCTACAGACACACTGAACAAGCAAAAACAACCAATGTGAAAGGAGAACATTTGGTCTGAGTTAATTTTCTCAAGATTTATTTATTCATCTAAAGCAACTGTTAATTGAGTACCTATTAAGTATGGGGAGATCACAGTGGAAAAGCCCTCATTTCTGTTGCATTTCAGTGAGGGAAACAAGAAGGAATAAAAATCATGACTGAACAAATAAGATAGTCCAATCATGATAAGTGTTATGAAGGGAAAAGACAATTCCTATAAGAAGGCAATATTTTACTGAGAGACCTATAATGGAAAGATGTAGCAAAAGGATAAGAAATATCAAAATCTCAGGGCACTTGGGGGGCTCATTCGGTTTGGCGTCCAACTCTTGGCTTGGCTCAGGTCATGATCTCATGGTTGGTGACTTCCAGCCCTGAGTAGGGCCCTGCCCTGATGGTGCAGAGCCTGCTTGGGATTCTCCCTCTCTCTCTGCCCCACCCATGCTCTTTCTCTTCCTCACTTCTCGCTCTCAAAATAAATGAATCAAATTAAAAAGAAAGATCAAAATCTCAAAGACACAGAAGTCTTAGTATGCTCAAGGAACAGTAAGTAGACTAGTGTAGACAGTGGATTGGGCACAGAGGAAAAAGTGGACTGAATTACTTTGGAAAGTCAGGAGAAAGTCACGTTCTTTAGGGCCATGATAGGCCCTAGTAAAGGGATTGGGTTCTTCCATTACATACAGTAAATACAGAAATGAGTGAAAGATTTAAAGGAGGAGGGGATAAAATTGCTTGATTCATGTATTTGTTTATAATATGCACATGCTGTGTGGGACAGATGGGAAAGAGCAGGAGGAAAACTCTAGATAGGGTGGAGTCTGGAACTACAAGGAGACAGGGAGGATGGGGAAATGCAGACATATTCAAAACTTTTTATTCAAGTTTTATTCAAGGACATATAGATCTTGGGGAAGGGTAAGATTTGGGTGGGAGCATAGTCCTTCAAAAACTAGTTGAGGGGCATCTGGTGGCTCAGTTGGTTAAGCCTATGACTTTGGCTCAGGTTATGATCTCCTGGTTCGTGAGTTCAAGTCCCACTCCGGGCTGTCTGCTGACAGCTCGGAGCCTGGAGCCTGCTTTGGATTCTGTGTTTCCCTCTCTCTGCCCCTCCCCCACTCTGTCTGTCTGTCAAAAATAAATCTTAAAAAAATCAGTTGAGTGCTTCAAACAGGAGGAGGTAGTCTAACGTGTGGAGTGATGTTGAGAGATGGCGTAAGATAAAAATAGAAACATGCCCATCTGTGTTGGCGAAATGGAGTCCCCTGTATCACTGATGGTGATGACCACATGAGGAAGAGAAAGGCCATATTAGTGTGTGTTGAAAAATGAATTGGGATATATGTGTGTGGGGGAGAGGGGGTAGTGTGGACTAGAAAAAGAGAACCCAGACAACTTCTCTTGGGAAGTTTTCTGGTAAGGATTGTGGGTAAATGCACAGTAGCCTGTGTAAAGAGTCTGAACATAATCAGGGCACATATTTGGGCTTTTGAGAATCATTCATGAGAGGGGGTACAGGAGCTTAGTGATGGAAGACAGAAGGGGAGTTGAAGGAGAAAGATTCTCAGGGTAGAGGGGACTTCAGACATTATTTTTATAGGAGTAAGGTAACACGAAGGTATCAACTTCATGTTGATATAATCAATGAAATAATTTTACTTTAAAACATATATTTCTTAAACAGAAATGTGTTGTTTTCGTGTCCATGAAAGCCCAACGGTTTTAAAGGAGACTCTATGGAGTTTGATTTTGGACTCTACCATCTATATTGCCGTGTAGGTTTGACCTTTCACTAAATTCTGTGTTATAGATTAGTGATAATGCATGCAAATTAAGTGGCACATAATAGAAACGGAATGCAGGTGTCCTCCAGTAATCCTGGGGATTGTAGTAACATAACAGTATTTCTTGCCGTTAGTACCTGTGTTCACACATTTTCCTAATTAATTTGGCCTGGTCACTTAGAACTATTGATAGAACCTTCAAACAAACCTGCTAAATTCACAGAGAAAATGATTTATTCAACATGTTTTAGTTTCTTTGAGTGAGGCAAAGATTTCAATTGCCCTATTATCACATGAAATCTTAGGTTGGTACCGTCTGTCAAGTTTGTTAAATGACAGTTTTAATATGCAACAAGGTCCCATATTCCATGTGTCTCAAAATTTATGACATATCAATTGGCAGCTATGAAAAAAATCAGCAAAAGTCAGAGCCCCTTGATTAAACACTCCTTTAGCATGGGCATGGCTGTATGAAGCAAGAGAATAGATAAGGTGTACATGACCGTATTTAGAATTTGCTTACGATACCAGAAAACTCTTTCTCTATATCTAAATGATTTTTGATATTCCTGTCAATAAGTTTGTGAGATTCTTAAGAACACTGTCTTGCCAATTAACTTTTTCCTTCAAAGCACACTTATGATATGGTACTTAAAGATGTAACATTATATTATAACTAACATTCTGGTCAACGTTTGATTCCTCCTTTTTAATTCCTCTGGACAATCTTAGGGTAATTTGTTGCTGATTATATTTATGGCTGTTGCTCCTCTGTTTGCATCCCTAAATTTTATATTTTCCCTATATCTTATCTGAGGGAACAATTTGCTTTCTCATTACAATTAAATATTACTTCAATGAACTTGACTTTTCCTGTTAAACAAGAAAAATAGAGTACTTACAGTTTCAAAATACAGTGGATGCTGTAAATATGCTGAACTAGGACTTCCCAGATTTTTTAAATATATTTCTTACAGGGTGGTTTCTTGTTGTTCCATGATGTCACTTTCTAGACAATTTCTGAACTTAATAGGGAAAATCATGTTTTTATGAACAAGTACTAAAACGCTCTCTCTCTGTCACCTGTTTCGTGAATGAATGAAATCACCCCCATCCACGTCACTGTGATTGCTCATTTGTGAAAGCACAGCTGGACGGTACTTTCGAGATCATAAATGTATCTCCCTTCACTTAGAAGCTGGAAGCTGGGGATCAAGGCAGCTTATGCAGCCAGTGACAATCTCAGACTCTGGGTACTAGTGTTCTTTCTCTAACATAACTGACTTTTGATGCTTATGATTTAAATCTAACAAGCCAAGGGGCACCAGGGTGGCTCAGTCAGATGAACATCAGATTCTTGATTTCAGCTCAGGTTATAATGTCACGGTTGATAAGATCAAGCCCCACATTGGGTTCTGTGCTGAACGTGCATCCTTCTTAAAATTCTCTCTATCTGTCTCTCTCTCTCTCTCTCTCTCTCTTTCTGTCTCTCGCCCTCTCTCTCTCTTGCCTCCCTCTCTTCCCCTTTCCCTCACTGGTGCGTGCTCTCTCTGTAAAAAAAAATAAATAAATAAGTAAATAAACTAAAATAAATTTAAATGAATACATAAATAGATACATAAATAAATGTTTTTATGTGACTGTATTCATGGTATTACTTCATTTAACTCTCGGTCAGTTGGTTAAACATCTTACTCCTGATTTTGGCTCAGATCATGATCTCACAGTCATGAGATCAATCCCTGTGTTGGGTTCTGCACTGAGCATGGAGTCTGCTTAAGATTCTCTTCTCTCTCTCTTCTCTCTCTCTCTCTCCCCCTGCCCCTCTCCCTCTCCGTCTTTCTTCCCCCCAACCCTCAGCCCCTCTCCCCCTCATGCTCACTCTCTATCTTAAAAAAAAATTAACAAAACAAAAAAGGATCATTTTTAAGGTAAATTTTGTTAACAATTAAGTTGAAATTTTGTCTTTTTTAATCATGTGTCTAACTTCATCACCAGTCTTCATTCTCAAAGTTTCCATTGCTGCATCTCATTTTATAATGACAGGGAAGGACAATTCTGCTCCAAATATGGGTAACACAGAACACTTGTGACATATCCCTGTTGGAGCTATTATGAAAATAAAATCTTTATCACCATGTGGTCTTATGAATGCTGAACAGAAAACAAACCATTGATAATGTATTTCTTTATAATCATATTTCAGTTACTTTCTGTGTGTGTACCGAAAATAAATGACAGAAAACTAATTAACTGTGGTAAAGTAGCTATATCTGTTAATACTTACTCTAAAAAAATGTGCAGATAGAAATCAAAAGCATAGCCTAATATATGTAACTTGTTTTCTCTGTTATTTAAGTAAACAATTGTCCATAGAAGATGTCATATAAAGATAAAATTATAGCTTATAAATACTGAATTCTTTTTTAAAGAGCTAATGGACAGGCACATCAAGATAGTAAAGTATTCATCAATAGGCAAATTTAGACAGTTTTTCAAATTAATCTGTAAGTCCCTACCACTCATTTTAACATCGTATATGATTTTACATGGTACATAACCTGAAAATTCAGATGCTCATATTATTTTCATTAAAGTAACTAAATTCTAAAATAAATGCTCAGAAACAAGTAACATCTATTTGTCAAACATGCATGCTAGAAAAAAGAGAGAGGAACTCTATGGGAAGAAATAATCCAAATAAAGAAGAGCTCACAAGAAATACTAGAGAAAGCTTTCACCCGTTACAAACTTTGCTAATTTTGAATCCCATTTATTCAAATGCACCTCATTTTGGACACAAAGGGTGCTCTTTTGTATTTAACTCTTTGATCAGGGGGAGGGTGGAAAGAGTTTGGCAGACATCATTTACCAGAGATTTCAAAGTACGTGTTTTCACTACTTAAGAAACTAGATTTTTTTTATAAGAAAATAGATTATTTAAATTCTTTTAGGAGCAACATTGATTTATGTAAGTAGAAATATTACAAAGCTATTTTATAGAATGATCTCTAGGAAACCTCAACATATCAAACTTTCCTATTTCAAGTTCAGTTCATACTGTAAATGACAATCACTATACTATATTTTAAATTTTTTTAAATTTATAATTTTCACTTAAATTAAGTGAACATGCTTTTGCTGTATTTATTGATTGAAACTTTCTTTCAAACAAAATGTCTTGAGATAATAGTAGATTCCCCGGCAGTTGTAAGACCTAATACAGACAGATTCCTTGTACTCTTTGTTCCCTTTTCCCAAATGGTAACAGTTTGAAAAATATACTGTAATATCACAACCACAGTACTCACACTGATTCAATCCACCGATACTATTCCGATGTTCTCAGTGTAAGATATACTTATCTGTGTGTGTATGTGTAAGTGTGTGTGAATGCGTGGTATGTGTGTGTGTTTCTATACAATCTTATCTCATGTATAGGTTCATGTAGACACTGCTAATACTACACTCGGGATACTAAATATTTCTTCGACACAAAGACTCCTTGGCCTTCCCTTTTATATTCACATTTAAATCCCTCATGGGCCTCCTCCAAATTATACCCTCACTCCCACCCCGGCCACCAGCAATGACTAATTTGTTCTCCCTTTCTAAAATTCTTTCATTTCAAAAATGTTACGGAAATGGAATAAAGCATTAGAAAACATTTTGGGATGGGCGTCTTTTCCTCAGTGTAATCTGGACATTTATCCAGGTTGTTGTGTTATCAGTAGATCAATGGTGCCTGCCTTTTTGTTGCTGACTAGTATTCAGTGGTATGGATGTAACCCATTTGCTTACCCTTTTGCCTCTTGAAGGACATCTGGCTGCTTCTGATTTTTGGCTAGTACAATAGAGATTCTGTAAACATTTTTGAGAACATTTTTCAGTGAAAAATAAGATTTTATTTTTCTGGGATAAATGCCCAAGAGTGAAATTTCGGGGTTGTCTGGTAATTGTAGACCGGACAACTCATTTTCCAGAGTGGCTGTTAACATTTTCCACTCCTCACCTGCAATGTGTGAGCGATCCACATGTCCACAGCTTTGCTGATATTTGGTGTTCCTGTTTGTTTTCTTATGTTAGCCCTTCTGATTACTGTATAATGATAGCTCATGATGGTTTTAATTTTCGTGTACCTAATAGATAATGTCAAACATCAGCTTATTTTCTGACTGCACAGAACCCTCAGTGAAACTTCTCTTCATGTCTTTTTTCATTAAAAACACAAAAAACAAAAAAAGAAAAAAACAAATTTTTGAACACTTTTTAGGATAAATTTCACAGAATATAAACAAAAATTGACAGTATGCAGTTTAGTAGCATTGAGTATATTCCCAGTGGTATTGCAGCCAGCATCTTTATCCAGTTTAAGAACATTTTTGTTACTCCAAATGAAACTCCTTACCGATTAGTTTCCTCTTTTGATTGTGTTTAGTTGGATTTTAATGTGCCATTTATAATTGGATTTTTAAAAAAAATTGTCAATGTTGAGTTTGAGGGTTCTTAATATATTCTGGATAACGGTTCTTTGTCAGATTTCGGTTGGCAATTTTTCTGCTAGTCTGTGAGTGATCTTTTCATCCACCACAGAGCCTCTCATGGAGCAAGCTTTTGTAATTTTTGTGAGTTTTAACTTACTTTGTTTTCTGCTTAGGTATCATGCTTTTGGTGTGAGATGTAAGAAATCTTTGCTTAGATTAGATCTCGGTGAATTTTTCCATTTTTTTCTTCGAATAATTTTATAGTTTTATGTCTTACATATAAGTCTGTGATCCATTTTGAGTAAGACATGAAGATTAGGTCAAAGTACCTTTCTTTTTGTCCGTAGATGTCTAATTATTTCAGGACTGTTTTTTGGAAACTCTGTTTTTCCTCTCTAGATGTGTTTTTCAACATTGGGCAAAAACAGCTGAGCATATTTATGTTGATCTATTTTTGATTCCTCTTTGTGTTTCATTATCCTATGTGTCTTTCCTTCCACCAAAATGGCATTGACGTGGTGGTTATAATTAGAGAGCAAACCTTCATTTCAAGTAAAATGATGCCCCTCTCTTTTTTTCTTCTTAGTTAAGATTATTACAGTTATTTTAGGGTCTGTACCTTCTCATATACATTTTAGAATAGCTTTGACTACATTTTTTGACTACAAAAATCCTTACTGAAGTTGAAATTACATTGACCCTAAATGTCAGTCTGGTTAGAATTGATACCTTTACTATCTTGAATCTTTTGATCCTTAAATATGGTAGGTGTTACAATTTATTTAGGTATCAAAAAATGTATCAATGTTTTGCAGTGTTCAGCATACAGATCTTGTACAAGTTTTAAGTGTATATCAAAGTATTTCATTTTTTCTTGGTGATTTTTAAACAGTACTGGGAGTCGTCATTGTTAGTAAGTAGAAATGATTTTTGTAATTATGTATTTTACAACTTTTCTGAATTCAGTTATTAGTTCTTTGGAGATTGTAGACTGACTGCCAGGATTTGAATTTGCCATTTACTAGGCAGATAATTTCTCTATCTGTAAAATACAGGTAATAATGATGCAAATCTGATAGGAATGTTGTGAAGATGAGATAATTTAATGTTTGTAACACCCTCAAAAATCATGACATAGCCCGCACAATAAACATGTTTGCTAAAATCTAACAATAGCTCAGTATCTCATCCAGTATTATAAGTGATAACGCTAAATTATTCAATTTATGAAGTCCACAGTATTTGGAAATGGAAAGTTCACTGTTTTGTTTTTACTGTTTGTTTAGTTCTGAGTATAATGTTAAATTTATAAATGAGATGGCAATTATCAGTGCTAGCCTGAGCATTTAAATAAACAACAGAAGTAGTTTATGGGTGTTTGGGTTTGACTCTCCTTTTCTACAATTTGATCAAAGAACTATGACAGTATCCATAAAGTGAACTGAAAAGACTTTATTTATTATGATGGATTATTCAATTATGTATAGGAAACATCTTTAAATTTTTCATCTGTAAGTATTTACCCTTTTAGTAAAGTTATACAGTGAATATATTTAAATTGGTGCCTCAAGTGAAGTATTTGCATGTAAATTAAATATATTTTTTTCTCTTTTCTTATATATTAGTGAGAATGACATCAAAAAGCAGAGCTGACTTTGAGAAAGAGTAATGGACTATAGTTTCTGTAGTGAAGGTTTAATACTGGCTATAACCAAGGTTATGATATGGACTAGCTGGGTGACCTTACCCATCTTAACTCTCCCAGATTTAAATTCTTCAGTGCTACAATTAAAGCGATGGTTCAATTGATTTGTAAAATTCCTTCCAACTCAAAAGAACAGAGGACATCTAGGAGAAAATGAGACTATTTGCCAAACCAATTTAATTAGGTTATAAAATAACAATAAATTATTCCATGCCTAAAATTTTGAATATGAGGGGTGTCTGAGTGGCTCAGTTGGTTAAGTGTCCAACTTTGGCTCAGGTCACGATCTCACAGTTCGTGAGTTCAAGACCCGCATTGGGCTCTCTGCTGTCATCTAGGAGCCTGGAGCCTACTTCAGATTCTGTTTTCCTCTCTCTGTCCCGCCCCCACTCATGCTCTGTCTCTCAAAAATGAGTAAACGGTAAACATTTTTTTTAAATAAAAAAACAAAATTTTGAATATGAACCAAATATAACTTCATATATCTTATAAGTAGTATTAAAAATTATTAAATTCCTTAACGATTACACGTTTTTATGGGAGAAAATATGTTCTGAAATTCATTCTAGAACAATGGTTTATATTCAGTTATGAGAAAGACTTTATGATCTTATATTTAGAGTTTAGCCTAAGAAAGTTGTAATTTTTAATAGGCTATTTTTAGAGCATTTTTAGGTTCACAGCAAAACTGAGCAGAATGTACAGGGATATCTCATGTATTTCCTGCTCCTACACATGCATAGCCTTCCTCATTATCAACATCATTCACCAGAGTGGTAGATTTTTTTTTTTTTATTACCAAGAACAACCTATGTGAACATATCATAATCACCAACAGTCCATAATTTATTTTAGGGTTCACTCTTGGTATTGTACAATCAGGGAGTTTGGACAAATATATAATGATGTATACCCATCATTATAATATCATACACAGTATTTTCACTGCCCTATAAATCCTGTGTGCTCTGCCTTTCATTTCTCTCCCACTTTTTCACCCCTGGCAACCACTGATATTTTTCTTGTCTTTGTAGTTCAGCCTTTCCAGAATGTCGCGAAGTTGGAATTATACAATACATTGCCTTTTCAGCTTGGCTTCTTTGATATAGTAAAATGCAATTACGTTTCCTCCATATCTTTTCTTGGCCTGTTAACTCATTTCTCTTTAGTGCTGAATGATATTCCCTTGTCTGGATGTACCACAGTTTATTTATCTGCTTACCTACTGGGGGACATCATGGTTACTTCCAAGATTTGGCTATTATGAGTGAAGTTGGTAGAAATGTCCATAGGCAGGTTTTTGTGCATACGTAAGTTTCCATTACCTTTGGGTAAATACCAAGGAGTAGAACCACTGGATCACATGGTAAGAGTGTGTTTAGCTTTGTGAGAAACAGCCAAACTGTCTCTCACAGTGGCTGTACCATTTTGTATCCCCACCAGCAAGGAATAAAAGTTCTTTTTGTTCGACACCCTCACCAGCATTTGATATAATCAGTGTCCATTCTAATAGCTGTGTAGTGGCATCTTATTATTGTTTTAATTTTCAATTCCCTGGTTAAGAAACTTTTCTAAACACAGGAGCTTGTGAAAAAATAAATGAATCTGTGAAAACAAACAAACAAACAAACAAACAAACAAAAACTGGTAATATTAATTATGCTGGTCATGATAACCCTGACTAAAAAAGCACAGGTGGTGATAATTCATAAAATATTTAGATGAATTGAGGATTTTTAGTTTCATGTTTCTTATCTATAAATTAATGTGCATGTCCTTGCGTAGTCAACTATTTCTAGCATAAAAACTGAATATTTCTTCTTTCTTGAAGCCAAATCAAAAGTTCATTGAACATTGTACACAATTTCTTGCTTCTAGGTCATTCTCTTGTATATTGCCCTTTGTACTTATCATCCTCAATGACAAGTACAGTTGCTAGGTCAAAAGCGTTATAAATAACCAGGGGATTGCCTTAGTTTGGTGAATATAATTGTTTTATCTAGCTCAGGTTAAAGTCTAGACACTAAGTGTTGGGTAAATGGATGTGCGCTCAGTATCTGTAAACAGAGTGTAGATGGAATTGTCTACAATTGTTTAAATAGAGCCGGCTTGGACAAGGAGAGAATTTCAAAGAGGCGAGATGTGTCTGGAAAAAAAGAAAAAGAACTTTACCAGTAATAGGAAGGACTGAGTACCCTCCCAGGTTGTTCACAATAACCGGGTAGAGAGATACCAGGAGAGTCAAGCCTCTCTGACAAGATGAGTGTTAGCCAAAGTTTCCATCTGGTGGCTGGTTTCCCCAAAGTCGGCGCTGAATTTTCTGAGAACTCTGGCTAACTATTCTGCGTTAATAAAGCTGATGATTAGGCCCTGGTGATTTGGGGCCATGTAGGGCCGAACTGCTCAGCTCCATATTACCTCCCAGCTTGTAATTGAGAAATGAGTCAACAATATCTAATTAATTTGATACAGACACTTTAATTATATTGCCTCTATCTTTATGTAGAGAATGTATTATCACATGTAGAGCAGTAATTTGTGTTCCGCTAGCAAAGAATTGCTTCACAATAGAATATTCTTTATTCATGACATTCCTCAGCAATCCTCTTTTTATATGTGTATATATAAGTTAACTAACCCAGAGTATAGTAGGGGTAGTAGTATTTATTTATTTATTAAGTAGGCACCATCTCCGGCATGGAACCCAGTGCAAGGCTCGAACTCACAACTGTGAGGTCAAAACCTGAGCTGAGATCAAGAGTTGCACGGTTAACTGACTGAGCCACCCAGGTGCCTCCAGAATATATTATTTAAAAAAAATGTTATTTAGCATCTTCATATTTCCTAAATCTAAATAGTGATTAGGTTATCTTATTTTATGAGATGTTGTATTAGTCTCTGCTTGCTGTTACAGCATTTTCCAATAATTCAGTTGTCGAGAGCAACACAAAGTTACTGTCTTACAGGTTTGGAGGCTAGAAGTCTGAATGAGTCTCACTAGGCTAAAACCAATGTGTTTGTGTTTCTTCAAGAGAATGTGTTTCCCTGTCTTTCCCAGGTTCTAGAGGCTGCACACCTTCCTTGGCACCTGGTTCCTTTCTGTCTTCAAAACACCAATGGCCGTTCAGGTTTTTCTCACACATCACCTCACTCTGACACTGCTGTTTCTGCCTCCCTCTTCCACTTTTAATGACCCTTGTGATTACATCGGTCCCACTGTGATAACCAGGATAATCTTCTGTTGGCTGATCAGTCACCGTCATAACATCTGCAACTTCAATTTCACGAGACATGTTCACAGGCGTGGGGGATTAGGATGGAGATATTCTGGGGGCCCGTTGTTCTGCCTACCACCACTGTCTTGTCTGAGGATGCCTCAGAATGCCAGGACATAAGTCCAACATGGTGGTTTATATATTAAGGGTATTCATACATCTTACATAACAGTAAGTCTGGAGATGGAAAATCTGGCGTGCCTGCCACATTATCATCAACCTCCCAGACATCTTTTTCGTCCTGCTTCACCATTGGAAGCGGGTGACTTTCACGGCCGTCCACTATGTCTCCATTGCCAGGAGGAAGGAAAGCCAAGAAGAGAGGGCAAAAAGATATGTCTTTAAAAAATGTTTCCCCGAAATCCAGTGAGTGACAGCTGTGTACTTCTTGCTCCAAAGTAGGCAGGAGAGGGCGCATGGATGGCTCAGTCTGTTGAGCCACCGACTCTTGGTTTCTACTCAGGTCATGATCACACGTTCATGAGATCCGGCCCCTTGTCTGGCTCTGTGCTGGCAGTGCAGAGCCTGCTTCTGATTCTCTTTTTCTCTCCCTCTCTGTCGCTGCCCTCCCCACTCGCACACGGATGCATGTGGGTGCTCTCTCCCTATTTCTCAAAATAAATAAACTTTAAAAAACAAAACAAAGCAAAGTAACCAGAAGAGATTACTACTTTTATGCGGGCACATTGTCACCCAGAGTAAAACTCAGCCCTCCATTAAGTGAGAAACACAGAAAGAAAGGATGTTGAGTATGCAATTATGGATATTTGCTATTTCACTTATAGACACATGATAGGAAGATACTATTGAGGGTCTTGGGAAAACACATGATTTGCAATATAGTATGCCTATAAAATAGCTGCAAGAATAATACAAATAGGTACTTAAAAATTCTTTTAGTTTCATACTTGTGTACTAACTGCATTAAATGTATTTTTTTCCAAGCAAGAAATTATTTTCTAAATATGTGCTCCATATCTTCTGCTTCAGTGATTCACAAAACAATAGTGTGCACGAAAATCACTTGGGAACTTAATTGAAATTTTAGATTCTCAGTTTCCACCAAAGATTCTGATTCCGAAGGTCTCGGAGGGGCATGCATTCTAATTTTTTTTTAATGTTTATTTATTTTTGATACAGAGAGAGACAGAGCATGAACGGGGGAGGGTCAGAGAGAGAGGGAGACACAGAATCTGAAACAGGCTCCAGGCTCTGAGCCGTCAGCACAGAGCCCGACGCGGGGCTCGAACTCACGGACCGCGAGATCGTGACCTGAGCCGAAGTCGGCCGCTGAACCGACTGAGCCACCCAGGCGCCGGAGGGGCATGCATTCTAACAAGCAGCTAACACGAAAGGTCCACACACTGCTTTGGTACCATAAAAACAAATCCCCAGTGAGCACATGTGCCCTGAAATTAACACCTGTTTATTGAGTACCTGCTAAGGAATCTGTACTAGACCTCATGAAGGATAGAAGAAACAGAAGACCTGATCCCAGTTCTTAAACTGCTTCCAGTTTCAATGAAGCAACTGCAGAGACCCATTTCCAACTGCTGACATGTGACAGAAACCATGAGAAGAGTATACAACAGGGTGAGCTCATTTTCCTTCATCACATCTATCATGTTTAATCCTTAGTATTTATTTGTGTGATTACCTGATTAACTGCAGTCTTTAACATTGTAATATGAGCACTGTAAGTACAGACGACATCTCATCATTGCATTTTGTGTAAATAACCAAATGCTTCACCCTCTGTAGGAATGTTATACTATACATCAATATTTGTCAGATGAAAACTGTCCTGGATGTGCTCAGAACTTTTTGAAGTGAACCAATTGAGAATATCAGAAAGACACACATCAGAAAGAAGATGGCATAGTTGGACCTGAGAGGTCTAAAGAATCAGAAAGAGAAGAAAAAACTCTCCAGATTGAGAGAGCAGTAGGGTCAGAGATGTGGGTAACAGGGAAGTGCATGACCAATTAGCAAGCACGCAATGATGTTGCTTTCCTTGATGGTTCATAAGAAAGGTTTCTTCACGGCTTCTGTTTCATTTTGTGCCGAATATGACAGTGAAGAGGGAATGGTTCCCACCATCATTTCCTGGAATGTAATAGTCAAAATGTCTATAGTTTCACAGTCCTTATATTCCTCCAAAGAAGTTTATTCTGCTTAGTTTATTTTTATACATAAAACATCTGCAAACCACGTCGACTCAGTACTACAATGGCTGTCTTACAGCCATTATCACTGTTACCATACTATTATAACTACAGAACCGCAGCTATTAAAACGCACGCACATGCAAACGCACTCACTTCCAAAACCCAGAAACTGAAAATGGAAGAGTCAGAGTATGACATACTCCCTGGGTACACAGCTACACTTTATTTTTATGATTCAAATCATGCTGTTAATGCAGTATTTATTAATGATTTCTTAGGGTCTTCTTGGATAGTAAGTAGCATGTAATTATAATAAATAACTGAAACCCTTGACTAAATTTTTTCAATGTTAATATAAGTTGACAGGCAGCTTAACATAACTGTTTTCAAGGGTGCCTGGGTGGCTCAGTTGGTCAAGTGTCCGACTTCGGCTCAGGCCATGATCTCGCGGTCTGTGAGTTCGAGCCCCGTGTCGGGCTCTGTGCTGACAGCTCGGAGCCTGGAGCCTGCTTCGGACTCTGTGTCTCCCTCTCTCTCTGCCCTTCTGCCACTCATGCTCTGTCTCTCTCTCCCTCAAAAAATAAATAAACATAAAAAATAACAGAATTTTTTAAAAATTTAAATGTTTTCATGTTCCCATTGAAAATTAGTTGAGTTATGAAGGAACCATGTAAGAGCTGTGTCTTTTATAACAAAATTATTTATCTTTTAAATACTTCTCTCCTGTTTTCTTTTATCTTGTATCTCTTCTTTAACCTAAAAGACACATTGAAAAATTAGAGTCTGCTTGAAGGATGGTGAAAATGATAAAAGGAAAAAAAGGCTTATGATCTAATAATGAAAATTAAGGATATTTAATATGAATGACTAAGAGGATGACAAATGGGAAAATGTGATAACTATATATAAATACTTGCCATGGTATGTTATAAAAGAGAAGGAAGATTTATTTAATCTGGCTAAGGTCTTAGAACAAGGAATAATGATATTAAGTTTTAAAAAGATAAAAATGTAAGTATTATGAAAAATGTCTCTGTCACTGAGAGCAATTAGAAGGAATATTCTTCCCTGTAGACAAGAGCACTGGAGATGGTCAAGAGCAGCCAAGATAAAACCATTGGGGACCTAATAGATAGGAAAAGCTACTTTATAATGTCCTATTTCTTGGTCTGAGTTGGACTTTCTTCTATAATATATCCTTAATCACTTGAAACAGAAATTAATGATCCATGAAATGGGAATTCTTATTTCAATAGGGAGGTTACTCTACAGACTTTGAAAAGATCTTCATTTGAGTCCAAAACTCCATTACCTCCATAGGCCTTATTTTTCTAAGTCAACCGCTCTTTCCTACCAAAATATTCTTCTGTTCTCTATTTCCTTTCAAGGCATGATTAATTAAGGACTGCTTTATAAAAACAAGAAGTGTAAGTGTTTCCCTTCGCAGTATAATATGTCTTCCGCATCTGTGAATCTACCTACCTACCTAACTGTATATCTCTATTTCTCTTTAAATATATCAATTCTTCCCCAGAATGAATAGTCTATGCCATGATGTATAATGGAATCTGAGTACAAATTCACAATGATTTCTTTCAAATTGCCTAGTTTAAAATACCCATAGAATATTATCATAGCTAATATGTTAAGTGGTTCTGATCAAATGGTCATCAAATTTTCTGAGCTGATTAATGTGTACACACACATATACACATGTGCATATATACCTCTATGTATCATCTATCTTATATACTTTCTTTTACTTTCATCTTTTTTTTTCACAATATGGTATACAATGTATAGGTCAGTCTGAGAGCCAAAGGGAAATATATATTGTGCTCTAAAATATTAATTTAATAATAATGTGTAGGGTGAAATAAGGATTGATTAAAGGGTGTGAATTCATGATCTGATGTAAGTGGGTGAGAAAAGTCAGAATAAGAGTGTTATCAATGGACTTGCTAAAAGCAAGAATAATTTATATTTATTTGTAAGGAAGAACCCGTAGAACAAGAGGATTGATTATTTTTAGGAGATTTGCAACAACAACAAACGAGTCAAAAAAACCCTCTAAGTTCTAGACTTCTTAACTGGTGTGAATAACTAAGATAATATGAGAATGGGAAATTGAGTGGGGTGATGAATATGTCTGTTTTGATATTTGAATATTTACTCCATTTTCTATAAGGCGAGTTAGTTGGATGTAGCCATTCAGAATATTTCTTAAACATTTATTTGGCTTTTGTCTCTTTTTAAGCAAAATTTTAAATTATTAAAATAAATCTGGACATTTCTCCAGGTTCTAATTACTGATGTGCACAAAGGTAACCAACTCATATTCTTTTGGTTTGTGTCAAAGAACCACATCTTAGTCACACATATATGTGTGTGTGCATGTATGTATATATACACATATATATGCACACACACATATATACACATATATATGCACACATACAAATGCAGGTGAATATATATATATATATATATATACACACACACACACATATACACATATGCCTATATATACAATGTATATATGAACAAACTGTATAAATAAGATGTGATTATATATATAGATAGATAGATATAGATATAGATACAGATATATGATATAGGCCTTCAATATAATATGATACGTATATGTGTATATGTGTGTGTGTGTGTGCGTGTGTGTGTGTGTGTGTGCGCGCATGTATAAATGAAAGATCATAGCAGTGCTCCTTACTAACGTATATCTTAAACTTAAGTTGCCTTTTCTGCTCCTAAAATTCTGGGGCTCTCACCAGAATGCTAGTTACTATTAGCCTTATAAAAACCCTGCATCTACCTTTCAATTTCAGATATTTCAGAAGTTTACATTAGTTTAGAATTTCATGGTTCACAAAGCCCTTGCAGACTCTAGTAGTCGAAGAAATAGAGGGCTTTATTCTGTTTTCATACCCAGAGGAGTCTGTTCCAAACATCTGTTTGTCTGTGCTTTCACCGGACAAACCCCTCTTCCCTTTGGGTGCTGCTGCTTTGGTCTCCCATCTGCACGTTTATCCATCTTAGCATTCCTTCCGCTCATCCTGGAATCCCAGGGAGAAATACCTGGGTGTGTTATTAGAAAGTTATGGCCATCATGGGGCGCCTGGGTGGCGCAGTCGGTTAAACGTCCGACTTCAGCCAGGTCATGATCTCGCAGTCCGTGAGTTCGAGCCCCGCATCGGGCTCTGGGCTGACAGCTCAGAGCCTGGAGCCTGTTTCAGATTCTGTGTCTCCCTCTCTCTCTGCCCCTCCCCCGTTCATGCTCTGTCTCTCTCTGTCCCAAAAATAAATAAAAAACGTTGAAAAAAAAATAAAAAATAAAAAGAAAGTTATGGCCATCTTCTCCCATTCATCCTCGCCTTCTCTTTTTCTCTGATTAAAATGAATAGAGGGGCACCTGGGCGGCTCAGGTGGTTAAGCATCCGACTCTTGATATCTGCTCAAGTCATGATCTCATGGTTCATGAGACCAAGCCCTGTGTCAGGGTCTGTGCCGACAGTAACCGACTTGGGATTCTCTCTCTCCCTTTCTTTCTGCCCCTCTCCCATTCACACATATGTGTATGTTTTTGTGTGCTCTCTTAATTAATTAATTAATTAATAACTTTATTTATTTATTTTTTATTTATTTATTTATTTTTTTATTTATTTTTGGGACAGAGAGAGACAGAGCATGAACGGGGGAGGGGCAGAGAGAGAGGGAGACACAGAATCAGAAGCAAGCTCCAGGCTCTGAGCCATCAGCCCAGAGCCTGACACGGCGCTTGAACTCGCAGACCGCGAGATCGTGACCTGAGCTGAAGTCGGACGCTTAACTGACTGAGCCACCCAGGCACCCCAATGCATTGGATTCTTGATTGCAGCTCATGTCATGATCCCAGGGCATGGGATTGAGCCCCACATTGGATTCTGTGGAGCCTGCTCACTCTCTCTCTTTGTCTCCCACTGCACTTCTCCCCTGTTCCTGCATGTTCTCTCTTTAAAATTAAAAAAAGAAAGAAAAAAAAGACAAGGAAAAGCAATAAAAATTCATCTCTCCTATAGTAAATGTAGTCTTGGCAGACTCTATAACTGCTCTCCGCCTCCTAGAAGGTCAGGAGTTGACCCACAGTATTATCGTAATTGGAAGTTGCCATAGTATCATTTTCATTTTGTTCAAAAGTCCGTCTTTATACTATGGCCCTTTGTTCTATTAATTTTTAAACATTATACCGATTTTAGTAGAATGCTAAGCTTTTAGATACATCATTTTCTTTTTTCTTTACACATTTTAAATCATTTATATATTTTTAACAATTAGAGATAAACTTTAACCTAACATTGTGTAACAGACTAATAAGCAAACAATAGATTTTTAATTCCCAAGTATAAGTTGAAATAATCACAGATAGACTTTAGGGCATAATGTTTGGCAAATAAGTTAGTATACAGGATATAAAAGGTATCATACCTTTGACTTATTTAAATGTTGTTAATCTGCTATTATATTCTTCAAAGCACATATATTGATTTGTACTTAATAAACTGAATACGGCAGATATGTCATAAATTATTGAATATTTGGTATAATATTTAACATTCTGTGCTAAACGGGAAGATGATGTATGTACATATATACACAGAGAAACAGACCTTTATGTATTAGTGCAATAGGGTTAGTAGTTTCTATTCCAAAGCATTGTTACATATCTACCTAGCTTTCTCTGTGGTTAAAAAACGAATATAAATTTTAAGAAGCTGACATTCAAGGGTTATCTTAATAAACCTTGGAACATATGACAGAAGCCAAATTCATGACCATTTTGTGATAAATACTTTCATGAAAGAGTGCATTAAGAAATTAAAGATTCGTATCAGCTTCATATCGGTTTTTCTTAAAAGAAGATCTCAAAATTCTTGCAGGTCACAGTGGTTCATAGGGCTTTTAAGTTATGATTTCCTTTGGCTAATATGTTATATGTCCTTTGGTTAATATGATTTCCTTTGGTTAATATTTCTCAGCTTGTTCTTTGAGAAATTCTGAAAATAACTTTTAAGTTCACAGCTAACTTATGTTTTCTTGTCATTAAGCTTGATTTGAAGAAGAAATATGAACAGAATGGTAGCTTCATATGATCCTCTTTTGTGGCACTTGGCCGGCTCAGTTGCAAGAGGATGTGACTCTTGATCTCAGAGTCATGACACCAAGCCCTATGTTGGGTGTAGAGATTACTCACGTAACTAAAGCTCGAAAATATATACATTCTCTCTCAATGAGACCTGTGTGGCAGTGAAATGATTGAAGAGAACAGACGCAGGTCAACTCTTGCGCTTATGGAGAATCAAAGTGAAAGAAAAAAAAAAGCAGTCAATGTATTCCTGATCTTTTAAATCTTTTAATTTTCAAAAATTTATGCCTATACAAAAGCATTTGGAATTTATAACGCTATACTGTTCTAAATCTGAAAAGTACACTTGTGAGAAAGTATTTAAATACACATGTACAGTTTCCTGTCATTTAGAGAAAATTGTTTACGTGTGATGTGAGAAGACAGTGGTTACATTTTTAAATCCCTGGGAAGTCATATATAGAAGACTAGAAATTATAAATCAGTTTTTGGTAATGAAAATAATGATCTAAAGCTGTTTGATACTGTATAATGATGTGAAAGGAACAAGGACCGAATGAAATAAGCCTGGGTTCACATCTTTCTTGGACACTTTTAATCAAGATGAACTTGTGTAAATTACATATATGTAAAAACATCAGTTTCTTCATTTGCAGGATGATCTATATCCATTTTTTGTAACTGGCACACATATCAGTCAACAGATAAGATATTCAAAACGGATGTTTTCTTTTCTTCTAGAAGAGCAGTTATTTCCTAATGTAATCTCCCAGCCCTGTGGTTGTTAAAAACTTCATATCAGAAACATCAGGGATTGCTGCCCCCTGTCTTCTGCCAGGATTATATCTAAGACAAGGAGAGCATGGGGCACACCAGTGAAAGGAATGAATAGGACTGGTTCCTGGTGTGGCTTCTCTGTAGGGCATATAGTCAGAGGTGGAGAGAATTCCCAGGAGCTGGAAGAAAACTCAAAAACAGTGCCCTTGACCATCAGGATGTAGGTAGGAGCTCAGAAATCTTTTTTCTTAGCAAGATACCTTTTCTTCACTTCCAGTAATATTCATGGCCGCTTTGGGGTCCTTAGGAGTGAACTCATTTTAGTCTTTATCCTTGTGTTTTCAATTGAATTCTCTAAAAACAAACTTGGAAATGAGTTAAATGCACAAGGAGAATTGTCCTTGGGGAGTGCTCTCAGGAGCTAGATCTCTAAGGAAGTACAAAAGGCAAGTGGGCAGAGGGAAGAGCTGTTCTGTGGAGTAAATGAAACGGATTCTTTAGGGAATTCCGTAGCTGAGATGGAATCTCAGACTTGGCCCAGTTGGGATTTTGAGACTGAGTATCACCGTTTGGCCAGTGGGAAGGGATGTAATACTGGGAGAGGCGGTTCTCTGCAGCTGGGTGCTCTTCCAAAGTGAAGGGCACGGTTGTATGTGATCAGAGGCTGACATCTGTAGCAGGTGGGGGTTTAGAAGGCTCCACGGTATATACAATGGTGCCGCTCGTTGATCTGCTCGGATCCATGTGATTCTTGGAGTAATGTGTCCTACCTAGAAACAGCCTCTCCAGGATTCTGGTTGCTCTTCTTTCCTGGGAAATTCATAAGAAAAGGGTAAATGCAGAATTTTTTTGTTTCTTTTATCACTGATAGAGCTTCACCATCTAGAACGGTACCCGTAATGTGAGAAGTATTCAATGTGTGAATGAATTAATGAATCCACAGGAGGATTTGCGGAGATATTCCTGTCTCCATCACTTCTTTGCTGACTGGGACACGAAGATCATTGTCACAGCCTCTCACCCAGCAGCAGGACCCTCACTTCTCTTGGCTGTTCTAGAGTCATAATCCTGGGTCTGGGAGGTGACTCAGAACTGTCTTCCTGATGAACCCAGGCCATCTTCTGCACCTGCATCGTGCCAGATGTGGGGATTTCCAGGAGCCTGCTAGATGTGTGACTTCTCTGCGGGGTAGGAGTTGCTCTCCTCTTGTCTTCCTCCATGCCTGTCCTCTCTTTGTTTACCTCTGTCTCTGCTCCTGGCTGTGGGTCATTTATCAAGTCTGGAGTTAGTCTGTGTGTAGTCTAGTGCGAAGACTTTAGCACAACAAAGGCTACACTTTTGAGTTTGAGATGCGTTTTTTCCATCTTTTATCTCACTCTTTGTGGAGGTGATGAATGCTACTGAATAAATGGGTGGAAGGCAACAGAGCGTAAAGGCAAAAGGAGGAGAGACAACTTCCTATCTCAAAATATTATCTCACCATGCTCCTTATAGAGCGGTTTTTAGATTCAAATAATGTAATACACTTAAGGTGCTGCTTCTCTAGTGGTAGTAGTAGTAGAAGTATTTAATTTCTTCTTGAAAAATGGGAAACCACATAAAAAATGATGATACTCTAATAACGTTTTCCCCTCTGTGATCATGATTTGTGCTAAGTTACAAGCATTCTAAGGAAAACAAAAAAGAAACAATTCTTAGCAATAGAGGACATTAAGTAGTTGGGTTTTTTGTTTGTTTGCCTTGTTTTGTTTTGTTTTGTTTTGTTTGGAAGACCCTTTATGTTTGAGACTAATAAAAATCAGTGAAAACTTCCTGGAGTACAAATCTCAAATGTGCATTAATACATTAAAAGTTGTTCTCAAAAGCATTTTTAGATGTTCAAAATATACTTTAGAAAGCAAAATTCCCATGCCTACCACATTTAATGAGAAACACATGAGAAATATATGTAGATCTCAATTGATTTAATCAATATTCTAGTGACGTACAATTTCTGATGATGTATAATTCATTTTTGAATGGCTACACATGGATTTTTTTTCCAGGATTGAGATAAATTAGATGTTACAATATGAAAAATTATACAAATCACTTTCTATGTCATTATTAATTGGGTGTTTCTCCAGCAGTCAAGCCAGGCTCATTTGTTGGAAGAGAATACCACAGCTTAATGTATCTAATAATGTCTTCTAAAGGATGAAATTACTCACAAGGGAGAGCCTGAAGAATAAGATCAATGAACTTATATTAGTGTAAATTATCACTGATTAATGAATGCAACATTGGGAATTGAAATTTAGGTAGAATTTAAACGTACTGCTACTTTTCCAAGTTAAATAGGATAAACATGCCCAATATTGAAAATATAAATGATCATAATATGATATTTATACCCCATAAATTCCTGACAAATCGTGGTTAAAATTAGAAACAAATTGAGAAATATATAATAAGAAATGTTATTTTTTTATTTTTTTAAATTTTAAATTTTGAGAGAGAGAGAGCTTGAGCAGGGGATGGGCAGAGAGAGAGGAAGACAGAGGATCCAAGGCGGGCTCTGCATTGACAATAGAGAGCCCAGTGTGGGGCTTGAACTCACAAATTACGAGATCGTGACCTGAGCTGAAGTCATATCTTTAACTGACCGAACCACCTAAGCACTCCAAGAAATGTTAATTTAATGTAACTTTTCTTATGAGGAAAAACCTGTTAAAAAGGATTCTTTATGTATTTGTCTCCCTAAGTAATTTGCCTCAAACAGAACTTAAAATCACTGCTTTGGAATAGGAACTAGTTGCTTGAGAGAGTTTAGTGTAGTTTTCAAATGTACTTAAAATCTATTGTGCAGTGAGGTCATGCCAAGAGAAATGAATTGACATACAAACATTGATTTTGCTTTTATTTTATTAAAAAGTTGTTAATTGGAAAAATAAGTAAATAAAATGTTACTACATTCTCCTTTCTTAATAAAGGAGTAAGAGCCTCACCAAAGTAAAGGGAGTCGATGACAGTCTCATCAAAGGACACAGAAAAACTGAGAGATCAAAGAACAGGTCTGAGTTCTCAGGACCAGGAGTTTCACTTCTGATACCAGCTGGTGCTCGCTCTAAACTAGTGCTCATAAAGGTTGCTGATCTAGAACATAAAAGGTAAGGGTTTTATAATGAGAGTGTTAGAGCTTGGTCGAATTCTAGAAGACAACTGTTTTGTGTGTGATGATAAGGTCCTGTTTCTCTGACTCTCTTAGAATGACCCTGGTTGCAGCGATGGAAAATTTCATACTCCATGGGTAGTTTCATGGAGGGAAAAATCTATCAAAACATTTTATGGCTAGAAAACCTGATCAATCTTAGAGATGTCATTAACACACTTCCTTTGGTGATCATGTTAGTAGCACAAAATGTACAAATATTGTACTGGTTTACAAAAAGGAAGCTATTTATCCAATTAACAGAATAATGTCAATTCAAAGTTGTTGCTTTTGTTCAATTGTAAGAGCATGAAGCCGCATAACATACAAAATTAAGAATGAAAATGGGGCACTTGTGTGGCTCAGTCAGCTAAGCGTCCGACTTCGGCTCATGTCATGATATCACAGCTTTTGAGTTCCAGCCCCGCATCAGACTCTCAGCTGATGTCTCAGAGCCTGGAGAGTGCTTCAGATTCTCTGTCTCCCTCTCTCTCTGCCCCTTCCCCACTCATGCTCTGCTGTCTCTCAAAAATCAACTTTAAAAAAATCAAATTTAAGGGGTACCTGGGTGGCTTGGTAGGCTAAGTGTCCAACTTCAGCTCAGATTATGATCTCACAGTCCGTGAGTTCGAGCCCCATGTCGGGCTCTGTGCTGACAGCTGAGAGCCTGGATCATGCTTCAGATTCTGTGTCTCCTTCTCTCTCTGTCCCTCTCCCGCTCATGCTCTGTTTCTCTCTCAAAAATAAATAAAACCTTTAAATTAAAAAAAATATCAAATTTAAGAGTGCAGAACAGTTATGTGATATTATTATTTTATATAAAACCTATATCTCATGAAAAGAATTGTGGCATCTTCCAAAAGTGTAGTTAAATCTACAAAAACTATACAGTATCCTAACACTTAAAAGTAAAGTTATTTTTAATAGAGAAGTATGATAAAAATATCCAATCTCAAACTGAATTTTGACTCTTGTATTTTGAAACTAAAAAGAAAGCATTTCTCACATCTCCATATTTACATGTATCACATGGTCTCTAATTCAGTCAGTATTCTTGACTGAGCTTCTTAGAGAAAGTTTAGGGTCATTCTGTAAGTGGAATAAAAGAGAGTATCAGATTAATAGATTTATTGAGTAAGAACAAGAGCCAAGAGGATATAGATACTTATGAAATAAGACCTAAATATTATACATTAATTAAAATTATTAACTTTTGTTAAATTTAATTATTTTGAAGTAGTAAGTCTTAAAAAGATTTTCTTATCCTGAGTAGGTGTACCAGGCAAATAGTACGTCTCTTTATGTATCCCTATTATTTAAGTTTGTGAGTCCTGGCTGTATAATATAAACTAATGTTAGCTATGATAAGTAAAAAGAGGACAATTCTAAGCACATCAATAATGTGAGTATTTGCAGCAGAGAGTATATGTATGATAATGTTGTTTGAAAATGTTTCAAATAAAACATAACTGAATGATTCTGATATATCTGTGTGTGCATGTGTGTGTGTATAACACAACAAAATGGTAGAAAGCACATGTTTTGCCAAATCTAAGTTTATTTAAAATAAACTTGTACAATTTTTATAAAGTTTTTAAAGGTTATCAAGTTTTGAAGTAATAGCAGTGATTAATATAACTGGTAATTTTAAATGAATGATATTCAGTTTCTAACCTTTCCCCATTTTCTCTTTTGTTACTTGGAGAAACATAACTAGATGTTCAGTATAAATTACTTTTTTTGTGTACCTGGATTGAAATAGCTAAAATGAATTTTCTTAAGCTGCTTATACCTTATTAGTAGCTCACCTTTTAAATGTGATACTATATATGCAAAGTTAGATTTCTTAAACACTCATCTATTTCCTATTCAAAGCTATATATGTGTATTTAGAATACCAATTAAAAACACATCTCTTTATGGAGCATAATTAAAATAAAACAGTATTTTAATTTCTACCAAGAAAGAAACCCATAGAAATTTCACTTTTATCCCTGTTATATTTGAAATGCCTTAGCATGTCCTTCTTTCAAAATTAAATATAGATTTTCTAACTCTCACTCTTTCGAATCTAATGAGTATAGAATTTTTAATCTAAAGAGAAGAGCATTGAATATTCTTCAATTACTTTTCTTTCATTTACTTTTCCAGCATTACTGTTCCTGGTGCCCACCAATGATATATTTCCCTGATACCTTGGAATTAAGTACTGTCATTTCCATTGAGAGCAAGAGACAGAAATATAATATAAATTACCAGGCCTCATCCCACATAGGACTTAGATACCCCTCTTGATCTTCTTCTCTGTTCTTTGTTTTATTTTGTTTTATTTTGTTCTCCCCCTTACTCCACAGTGACCTGGGCAAGATATGAAAGGAGACTGTTTCTGAGTTGTTTTTGTAGGTAATATCTAGTTAAAAAATTCATCAGCAACATAACCATTTGCCTTTCAAATATATCCTAGCAATAGGTGAAGTTCACTTTCACAAATATCTGTGACTTCCACATATAAGTCCCTGCAACTAGAAAGAAAAACAATAGATGTTCAGGATTTCCATTGGATTGATATGTTTGTGAGAAAGGTGTCTGGAGCTTGAAGAATGGAAGGGAGGGGTGGAAAGATGGCAGAGACCTAAACATTTGCAACATTCTCTTTTTTTTTATATGAATTAAGGAAGGGGTACACTTCCTCCTATTTAGTGTGTGGTTCTCTAGTTGATATGATTCTCCAAAGATAATCATTTAGATTTAAATCTCTTTTAATTAATATCATCCATTTTATTTTCCTCAAAATGTTCCTCTTTAAATCATCTCATATGTAAAAAATTAAAATAAAAAGTTCCTTGACAGTTTTGTTCCTTCTTAGATAGCATGATGAAGTTTCTTCCCACAGACTTAGGAAGTTTGTTCAAGGAATTTTGTTTTTAAGAGTCAAAGGACTGTCTTACTCCTTACAGAATTCTTGGAATGATGTTGCTAGACAAGTGATAAAATGACTCCCTGTTTGCCAAATACTAAATGAAATCATCATTTGAGGAATGTCTATGCTTCCTCAAGCCTATCATGCAAAAATGAATTGATGGCTTAAAATTCTGGGTAACATCTAACCCTCCATATTTATTTCACTTGAGTCATATAAATGTAGTGCATTTTTTTTTTGTTTGTATCCTGACTGCACTATGACCTTCCACATGTCCTTGTCTTTAAAGTTGTTGCTCTCCTGGCTTACGTGTTCTGACCTTCTTGTCTAGGAATGACTTGTGAATCCCTAACTTCTTTTTAAGTACCTGATTATAAAAGATAATTTACCCTTGAAATTCTCCTGTCCTTGTCTTTCTTAAATCTGTGTCTGTGTGTGTGCGCATGTGTGTTTGAGAAATTTTCTCTTCTCCCCCTGTAACATACATACCTCTCTTGACGGTATGTATATAACTCTGTTCCAATGATTTGACGATCTGTCACACCGTTGTCTCTCTTCTACATTGTGACCTTATAGGAAAGAGTAGTCTCCACTTTATCGTTTTATTTTCAGACTCTGACACACTGCCTGACAAATGGGAGATCCTTACAAATATTAAGAAGTGAATGAGTGGCGAAATTACATCTCGATGTAAAGTCTTTAAGTTCTATTTCATCATGTTTTGTTAACAGTATGTTCTTTGTGTATTATAACTTGTTTGAAAGGTAGGCTTTTTTAGAAAGCAAGGGGTTTTTGAATCTAAACGTGCAAGCTATTATGGCTGCTCTTCTAACAAGTGAGCTTTAAGGTACGTAGTATAAAATTAGCCAAAGCATTTGTCTGAGAGAAATGGAAACGCTTAGAATGTGTTACTAAAGAAATCGGGCGAAAGTCTTCTGATCAGAGAAAGGATGTTCACAATAATGGCCATGATAAAAGTGACCTCTGTTTACCTGGCGCTTAGTTATATTCAGTGGCTGTCAAGATTGATTTGAATGGATGTTTTTAACTGATTCTTAATTAAGGGCTCTCTTTATATAACAGCAGGATTAAAGAGAAAGAATTAAATTTAGACAATTCTAGAAAGAAACAATGGTCCTCTTCTCTCTCTCTCTCTCTCTCTCTCTCTCTCTCTTTAGTTTCTTCCTTAAGTTAAAACAAAGAAAACAAAATAAAACAAACAAACAAAAAAAGATCCCTGCCCTTTGGTTATTACTGTATAATTGTTTTATTTTTTGTTTGCGAGATGAATATAAATATTTTTTCTTTTAGATCAGCCAACATTGTTTTAGAAACAATAAAAAATCATTATACGTTACTTGAAACAAGTTTTGGATTCTAAGTATAAAGCATTAGGATAAATTAATAAATTCATACAACTAAGAGTAAATGATGCTAGATAAAACACTAATGTAAAGTAATTAAAGGTTTAAGAGAAAGTTGGTAAGTTTTTTATCATTTTAATTAACCATACACAAATTTATTCAATCCAGATTATGTTAACAATTTACGAAGACCAGTACTCTCTACATGTTAGGAATAGAGAACATCAGCTCGTAGTGTGATTTATAATGTACTTTTTGATGTTTTAATATCTGTTTATATTGAAAAATAATAATTGAGAGGAAATAAGCTGTTTGCAAAGTTAGTGCTCATATCCCAAGAACATATAAACATACACTGGGCAACAGCTCATTTTAGTCGAACACGTACAGTTTCAAATAAAGTTAATATTAATTCAATAAATACTTATTGAGCATACACTGTATTAAACATCAGAAGCTTATTTCCCCCTGCATTTTCTGATTGTATTCATTGTCTCATTTGAGTCCCAGGGAAACCTTTCTGATGTCATCATTTTGCACATAACTAAGGTGGGGGAAGCGGAGAGAACCCAGATCTGGCCAACTGCAGGGTTTGAGGCCTTGACCACCAACTGTGCTTCATTTGGTGACACTTAAGGACATGCGCTAGTTGTTGATCACCGTCCTTGGTGCTGTAAAATGAGAGTAAACCTCAAGCCTAGAATGAATGATTGGCCAAATAAAACAAATGGATGTAGAGAAAGCAGAACTGAGCATGAAATAATGCTCGGTGTTCGAAAATTGTAGCAGGAAGAGTGCTCAGGCAAAGAGAGAAAGAAGCAATTAAGAAAGGACTTATTTTACAGAAACTAAAGAGGCAAAGTTTAAAAATGGAGATTGTTGTTGGGGTTCCTGGGTGGCTCAGTCGGTTAAGCGTTTGACTTTGGCTTAGCTTGTGATCTCATGGTTCGTGCGTTCGAACCCCGCATTGGGCTCTGCTGACAGCTCAGAGCCTGGAGCCTACTTGGGTTTCTGTTTCTCCCTCTCTCTCTGCCCCTCCTCTGCTCATGCTCTGTCTCTCAAAAATAAATAAAACATTATTATTTTTTCTTAAATTGGAGGTTTTTGGATGTCAAAAGCTAAGAAAAGCTGAGGAGAGTGAGATGAAGAATTAATGTCACTGTATCTGTCTTTTGGGAGCTCTCAGTTTGTAGGAAAGCTTGTCATTCTAATCACAGCAGATCACAAGGGGGAAATGGTTAGGACCAACGTAACATCCATAGAATTACGGTGAGACTGGAGTTTCCATCTCTATATCTAAATGCTATACTTGAGCTTAATCCTAGAGGGAATTTGAGCACACAGTGTCAGTGAATAGTGTCACTGTTGTGATCGAAGTGAAAAAAACCTATCACTGTATTGGAGAGATTCACCTTAAATGTAGGATGCGCCCCTCCCTGAAACTAGGTAGATGCAAATGATACAGAAAGCATGACTGTAACGTAGTGCTTTCCTTTTGAAAAATGTATTTCATTTAAATTAGTTGCCTAAGGTGTTCATGGGCGTTACTTAAAAAAAAAAAAAGGTTCTGTAGTCAATAAAGTTGGACAGTTATTTTGTCTTAAATGTAGAATTTCCATTATGCTAATATTCCCCAAATTGATTGCTGTATGGCACCCTTTTCATTGAAAATCACCACAGAAAATACACTGGGAAATAGGGTTCTAAAGGATAATCAGAGGGGGTGCCTGGGTGGCTCAGTCAGTTAAGCGTCTGACTTCGGCTCAGGTCATGATCTTGCTGTTCATGAGTTTCAGCCCCACTTCGGGCTCTGTGCTGACAGCTCAGAGGCTGGATGCTGCTTCGGATTCTGTGTCTCCCTCTCTCTCTGCTCCTCCCCTGCTCGTGCTCTGTCTCTCTCTCTCTCTCTCTCAAAAATAAATAACTATTTAAAAAAAATTTTTAAAGGATAATCAGGGTAAGAAGTAAAGCTGGTGGCCAGTACATCAGTATAATATGTGATCATACTGGATCAACTTGAAAATGAAAATATTCAAGGGGCGGAGTCCTAGGAGGATTTCTGATCTCAGTCCAGTTAACATTAAATAAATAAACTTTAGTTTTTTTTTATTTTTTATTTTTTATTTTATTTTTTTTACATTTATTTATTTTTGAGATAGAGAGATACAGAGCATGAACGGGGGAGGGTCAGAGAGAGGGAGACACAGAATCGGAAACAGGCTCCAGCCTCTGAGCTGTCAGCACAGAGCCTGATGCGGGGCTCGAACTCATGGACTGCGAGATCATGACCTGAGCCGAAGTTGGTCGCCCAACCGAATGAGCCACCCAGGCGCCCCTAAACTTTAGTTTTATTACAGTTTTTGTGAATATGCTTATTTTTCTCAGAGGAAGTTAAGTGAGACTCAAAGGTAATGATTGTAGGAACACAATTCCACAGGAAATACTGAAAAATTTCAGTTTGCTTTTGTATTCTCCCAGGCGAACAAGACATAATCAGAGTTTTTGTAAAATGTGGGATAACCTACAAAATTTACTCAGTTTCTCTCAGAGATATCTTTAATTTAGGAAGATCAAAAAGACATTAGATTCCATGCCTATCTACAAGTGAGAATAATATTATTTTAATTACCCTCAAGAATTAGAAATATTTTTCTTTTCCTTTTTTTATGTGCATTTTTATTGAAATTCTAGTTAGTTAACATACAGTGTAATCTTAGTTTCAAATGTACAATATAGTGATTCAATACTTCAATACAGATACCCTATGATCATCACAACAAATGCCGTCTTTAATCGGTGTCACCTGTTTTTTATTATTTTAAGTTTTTTAAATTCTAGTTAGTTAACATTCAGTGTAATACTGGTTTCAGAAGTGGAATTTAGTGATCCATCACTTACATATAACTGCCAGTGCTCATCTCAGTAGTGCCCTTCTTAATACCCATCACCCATCTAGCCCATCACCCACACACCTTTCCCTGACTCACTTATTTTGCTCAGCATAATACAATGTAGCTCCATGTATGTCATTGCAAATGGCAAGATTTCATTCTTTTTGATGGTTGAATAATATTATTATATATATATATATAAGATATAATATATCTTCTTATATATTCTTATATATATATAATATATATAATATATATATTCTTATATATGTATAATATTCATATATATATATAAATTCATATATATATATATATGTATATATATATAAATATAACCACGTCTTCTTTCTTTATCCATTCATCAATCAATAAACGTTTGGATATCAAAAAAAGCCAGAGTAGCCATACTTCATCAGACAAACTACATTTAAAAAAATACGTATTTTTTTGAGAGAGACAGAGACAGAGAGAGAGAGAGACAGAGTATGAGTGAGGGAGGGGCAGAGGGCAAGGGAGACACAGAATCTGAAGAGAGCTCCAGGCTCCCGGATGTCAGCACAGAGCCTGATGTGGGGCTCGAACTCACAAACCGTGAGATCATGACCTGAGCTGAAGTAGGACACTTAACCAACTAAGCCATCTGGGTACCCCACAAACTGGATTTTAAACCAAAGACTGTAACAAGAGATGAAGAAGTGCTTCATTATGATATTACTGTATCATAATAAAGGGGTTTATCCAACAAAAAGTTGTAACAACTGTAAATATTTATGCTCCCTACTTGATTGTGCCCAAGTATATATAAATCAATTCATAATAAAGAAAATCATTGATAACAACACAATAATACTAGGAGACTTTAACACCCCACTTACCACAATGGATAGATCATCTAAGCAGAAAATAAACAAGGAAACAATGGTTTTGAATTACACACTGGACCAGATGGACTTAACAGATATATTCAGAACATTTCATACTGAAGCAGAAAAATACACATTTTTGTAAAGTGAACATGGAGCATTCTTGAGAATAGATCACGTTAGGTCACAAAATAGGCATCAAAAAATACAAAAAGATTGAAGTCTTACCATGCATCTTTTGTGATCACAGCACTATGAAACTAGAAGTCAACCACAAGAGAAAAATTTGGAGAGACCACAAATACATGGTGACTAAACGACGTGCATTAAACAATGAATGGGTCAATCAGAAAGTCAATGAAGATTTTAAAATTACATGGAAACAAATGAAAATGAAAATCCAACAGTTCAAAACCTTTGAGATGTAGCAAAAGCAGTGCTAAGAGGGAAGTGTGTGGGGGGGGGCAGGGAGGGGGTTAGTTTGTAGCAATACAAGCCTACCTCAAGAAGCAAGAAGAATCTCAAATACACAACGAAACCTTATACTGTAAGGAGCTAGAAAAACCACAGCAAAGCCCAATGCCAGCAGAAGGAAGGAAACAATAAAGATTGGAGCAGAAATAAATAATGTAGAAACTTAAAAAAGCCAATAGAACAGATCAATGAAACCTGGACCTGGTTCTTTGAAAAATAATAATAACATTGATAAACCTCTAGCCAGACTTATCTAAAGGAAAAGAGAAAAGACCCAAATAAATTCACAATGGAAAGAGGAAAGATCACAAACAACATCAGAGAAATACAGACAATTGTAAGAGAATATTATATAAAATTATATACTAGCAAATTGGGCAATCTGGAAGAAATGGATAAATTACTAGAAACATATAAACTACCAAAACTGAAGCAGAAAGAAGTAGAAAATTTCCATTTCCTTTTTTTCTTTTCTTTTCTTTTTTTTCCCTTGTAAATACACAGATTGTAAATACTGAATTGTGACCAAAAAATTAAAAAGAACAGAGTAACAGAGAGCTTCTGCTTTCATATTGGACAAGAAGGAAAGTCTTCTATTGGATGTCACATGTAGGGTGAAATCTGAAAGACAGAATACCCATAACTAGCAATGAAATTGAATCAATAATCCAAAATCTCCCAACAAAGAAAAGTCCAGGGCCAGATGGCTTCCCAGGGAAATTATTCCAGACATTTAAAGAAGAGTTAACACCTGTTCTCTTGAAGGTGTTCCAAAAAATAGAAATGGAAGGAGAACTTCCAAACTCATTCTACAGGGCCAGCATTACCTTGTTTCCAAAGCCAAAGACCCCAGTAAAAAGGACAATGACACACCGAGATCCCTGATGAACATGGGTGTAAAAATCCTTTACAAGATACCAGCAAAGGGAATCCAACATTACATTAAAAGAATTCTTCACCATGACCAAGTGGAATTTATTCCTGGGCTACAAGGTTGATTCAATATTTGCAAGCCAATCAATGGGATACATGACATTAATAAAAGAAAGGATAAGAACCATATGATCCTCTTAATAGATGCAGAAAGAGCATTGGACAAAAAAAATCCATTCTTGATAAAAACCCTCAACAAAGTAGGGATAAAGGGAACAGACCACAATATCATAAAGGCCACATATGACAGACCCACAGATAATATAATCCTCAATGGGAAAAATACTGAGAGCTTTTTCTTCCAGGTCAGAACAAGACAGGGATGTCCATTGTCACCATTGTTATTTAAGAAAGAAATACTTTTAGTAAAATGTTAATTTAAATTATCACTGTAATGACACATCTTAAAATGTGGCACTTTATATTAATTTTTGCAAATCAATTCCTACCTGTTAGCTGTATGGACAATAATTACAAATATAACAAAGTGGATTTATTTCAGTTAGGTTTCTTTAGTTATTCCAGTGGGAATTCATTCTGTCGGCATAAATTGAGTCTTAATAAAAGGAAGTACACAATTATATGCACTTTTCCGGAAGTAGTAATCAATGAAAACCTACTAAATTATATTTGCATTATTGTAACTATTGTAATTTTGGAGCAAAAGGTATATACCTTTAAGGCAAAAGCTTAATGAACGTATACAGAAATAAAATTATTTTCTTCATTCAGAGAAAAAATAATTAGCCGATTAGGCCCCGAGAAGATACTTGTGCAGAAGAGAAGTCTCCTACATTATGGAGCTTATGTACTATTAAGAGATGCCAGCAGTTATCAAATAGTGTGATAAGTACTATCACAATTACATAGTTTAAGAGGACAAGCATTTTTTCATATGTATATAATTTAACTTAAAAATTAAAACTAAAGTTAACTGCAGCTATGGATTTTTTGAGGAAGTTCATGTGATCAGAAGCGAAAATTTTTTAAAATATTGAAATGTGAGGCTAAATCATTGGGTGAGGCTTTTTACTATTCCTTTCTTGGTCAAGAAATATATATAGTCCAAAAGTGAAGTCACCAGTAATTGCCATTTCCCAGCAAAAAGAAATCACCCTGAATGAAAATGTATTACCTATTCTGGTGATTTCTTCATTCAGAATGTTTACTGCTTTCCTGTGGTCTACTATGTACACAACGTGAACAAGCCGTGTCTTGCACCAAAGGGAAGCAGAACTCTCTGTCCTCACAGAGCTTGCAGTCTAGGGAGGGAGAGAAGGAAACAAAACAGAAAAGAAAAGAAGAAGAAAAGGAAATGCATAACGAAAACTTGTAAATACTGAGTAGTGACCAAAAAATTAAAAAGAACAGAGTAACAGAGAGCTTCTGCTTTCATATTGGACAAGGAGGAAAGTCTTCTGTCGGATGTCACATGTAGGGTGAAACCTGAAAGATGAAAATAAGTGTCCACAAGAAGAGTATCAAGATTCCAGGCAAAGGAAATAGTATGCATGTGGAGTGTGTGGAAGAACTAGCGGTTATGTCTTCAGATATTTGTAGAAAAATCTTAGAAGTTAATACTCTAGAGGTGCTGATTTTTACCAAAAAGGGAAAAAAATAGTCTAAAAGTTTAGCTACGTACCTTCTCGATTTACAGCACACACTATCGTGTATTAATTTATCAGGATTCTTTCTCTTTTTTTTTTTTTTTTTTGAATGTATTTATTTATTTTGACAAAGAGGGAGAGAGAGAGAGCACCAGCAGGGGAGGGACAGAAAGAGAGAACGGACAGAATCCCAAGCAGGCTCCATGCTATCACCGTATTGCCTGATGTGGGGCTCAAACCCACAAACTGGGAGATCATGACCCGAGCCTTGATCAAAAGTCGGACGCTTAATTGATTGAACCACCCGGGTCCCCCCGTCATGATTCTTAAGTTAAATGTTGTACAATTGCATATTGTGATAATTATCAATGTTCCATAATGACCTTTATGCGTGGGAATATTTTCATTTATCTTTCTATATACATTTGTAACACAATTTTGAATTACGAATAGTGATAGCCTAAGTCTATAATTTTGATTAAAATAGATAAAAATAAGGATCTGCACATAGAATTAAGGGATTTGAACTTACTAGCAGCTTGGTTTTATTTTAATATGTGCTTGAGTATTTAATAATGAATAAGTTTATGTTATAACTTAATGCTTACAAATAAGTTTTTTTACTTTTTGTTTGGCAGTATTTTTAAGATCCTGATAGATATATAAATGTGTGTGTGTGTGTGTGTGTGTGTGTGTGTGTGTGTGTGTTTGTGGGTCTGTGTTCCATTATTTGAAATGATGTACCCTTTATTAAGCTCTCAGCTCATGTAGCTAATAAACTAACCATTGCATCATTGAGCATTTTCCTCTTAAAAAAAATCTTATAAGAAATCACACTAAATGGGTTTTTGAAACTCAGAATGCACACTAGTTTATGTGTTTGGGTTTTAAATAATGGATAGTGGCAAATATATTAAATGACAAGAATGAAATAGATTTATCTCTTTATGATAGCCTTTGGTATCACATCCCCCAGCAAGGCCTGAGGTAGTTTTCATGTTCACTTAACTCTGAAAAATTAAAGCATCTTAGAATGAGGGGTGGCGAAGGGGAACTAAAACCATTATCTAGAAGTGGGGACAAATTTGTGACCTTTAACGGAGTTGAAAAGCCAAAAACTAGCCCACAAATGATATGGGACATTTACATTGTCAACATGGAAATCTCTAATGTTCCTATAGTTTAAGAACCAAAATCCAAGCTGAATTGTTCCAAAATAGCTACATATGCACATAGTACTCTTTTAATGGAAGCCAGGCAAAAACTAACCATTGGTTTAAGTTTTTCAAAAGAAATATTCATAAGGCTTTCAGCTGGGTGGTGATACATCATCTGAATCTAATCCTGAGGAAATACAAGCAAATCTAATTTGTTGAGCATCCTATCCTGTAAGATAACTATCCTTTGTTTAAAGAAAACAAAACAGACAAAAGCTCAAAACTGACCCAGACGTCTTGAAAGACAAAGAAGGATTAGGAGACTGTTCAAGATTGAAAGATCGGAAACAAAGGAGAAGTAAATGTAATATGTGATTCTAAACTTGAATCTTGCACTGGAGGGAAAAAAACAGTATCAAGGATATCATTGGAAAAATTGGAAGGTGGACAGTACCTCAGGTGAAAATGTTTTAGAGTGTTATAGGTTGGGATCTTCAGAAGCGAATGTTGAGGCAAATAGTATTTTGAAAAGGCAGGCAGAATACTAATTAGGAATCCACACCTGTTGGAGCACAGGGTGGAGGGAGAATTCCAAAATGGATGCAGGCCCAGCCACTCTTGGTCAACTCCATGGGGAGCTCTGGAGCATCTGTAACTGCTCAGGCTCAGCCCACATTGGCTCTTGTTTTTTGTTTTTTTTGTTTTTTTGTTTTTTTTTTTTTTATGTTTATTTTTGAGAGAGAGAGAGAGAGAGAGAGAGAGAGAGCAGGGGAGGGGAAGACAGAGAGGGAGACACAGAATCCGAATCAGGCTCCAGGCTCTGAGCTGTCAGCACAGAGCCCAATGTGGGTCTTGAACCCAAGAACCACGAGATCATGACCTCAGCTGAAGTCCGACTCAACCTACTGAGCCACCCAGATGCCTCGGCTCTTGTTTCTAATCTGTTAAATTGGAGGCTTAGGTGAAAGGGCCATGGAGTCGTAATGGCCACTGTTAAAGAAACTATTTATTACTTGGAATATCTGATACTGAATTATTCAATGACATTTGAGAGAAAATTTCTCAATATTTAGTGAAATATTATTAAAGGATCCTCCCTGAATGTTGCCTTTACTCCCTATTTCAGTGACTTTCAGTGAGTCTCTACCAAGAGAGAAGAACTTTATTTATTTATTTTTGGAGAGGGACGGGTGAGAGAGAGACAGAGAGAGAGAGAGACAGCATGAGTAGGGGACAGGCAGAGAGAGAGGGAGAGAGAATCCCAAGCAGGGCATATGCTGTCAGCACAGAGCCTGACCTGGGTCTTGAACTCACAACGGTGAGATTATGACCTGAGCCAAAATCAAGAGTTGGATGCCTAACCGACTGAGCTACCCAGGCATCCCACAAGAGAACTTTAAAGGAAATCATACTGTAAGTATCTGCTGTCTGTGCTTTTTAGCCTAGCTATTTAGAAAAGTGGTATTATTTCCAGTGAACATTTCAGTGTCATTATTTTAGAAGAAATGTAAATGCCAGAAATTATCATCAGGTCTAACGTTATAGCCCTCTCTTAGGGCTTCATTAAGCAAATTTAAAATGAATAGAATTTTGTGTGATTAATAATACCATTTATGAAGTTTCTCAAGAAAACATATGTGGTTTATTATTATTTATAGTGAGGTAAGCAAAAATTGCTTCTAGCTGTGTTTTGTGGGCTGCAGTATTTGGATGCAGTTAAAAATAGGAAGGCTGTAAATTTAGCCTGTGTGATGTAATTTCACTAAATAAGTAGTCGTTAATATATGCAGCCATATTAGTTATTAACAGATGAGAAAATATAAGTTGATTTCATACTTTGGAAATATGTCATAGTTACTCAAACGGTCTTCTTTTCTGGATTACATAATTAGAATGGCATTGATCAATTAAACGAGGTTATGTCCATCTCAATGATAATGTTTTGCATTAAAAAACTAGTTTTTAATGTTCCTACTTTAATAATAACTACCCAGGAGCCCTCATTCCCCCAAGACAAGTTAAGAAAGTGTCTCACTTAGCTTTTCCTACTTATAAAACAAAGGTTTTGCCTGTCATCACTCCCTACCAGGCAGTGCTACCTCACATAACTGGAAGGGAGGAGGTGAGACACTTGGATTGTGACACGCTGTCCCCGGCGATTTGCAGTGTCCCTGTATAAAGCACAGTGTCAGGAGTACTGCTTCTCCAAGTGAAATGTTCCCAGCCTGCATTTCGGTTGTTAGGAGCACCATAGGACCTTGTTTATGGGATTTAGCATCCCTGGTTATGCAGAATAGTTAACCTAGTTATGGGCTTTCGATGATATGCATATTGTTGAAAAAAGTTAAGGTGATAATGTCTTACAAGTCCTTGGTGCCTTTGCCATCCTTCTCTCCCTGATTAGCAGAATCTGACACGGTGATACCTCTTGGATGTCACTTCAGAACTCTCACTTGTTTAAGGGCTTCCATATGACAGTGTAACTAGGCTTGTATCATTTCGATGATAAAAATATTCATCATGTGACATGTGAGAGCATATCACATATCCAAAACCTAATGACCAAAGCTATCATTATACTAAGGACGTTGCCTTTCAAAAGCCAATGACTAAACACTTAATTGCTGGAAGTTTAAAATGTATGTGAAAATTAGACTGTGCCAGGATCCGTGTCTTTTCATCTCTTTGCGAGGAGATCTCATTGGCCTAGCTCTACACCACTCACGGGTCAAGGCTCACTTGCCTCTAGACCCGATTTCTCTGTGGGATGGGAGAGAAAGAGGTGATGGTCTTTTTAGATCAGACAGAAAACATCCTTAAGCCTCTGTTTATGGATTTGGCTTTGAGTTCTTCCCCCTTCTCCCACTGGAGTATTAGAACCCAGCAAATCAACAATAATACATTTTCCAATGTAGGAATTTTTCAGTATTGAATATCATTAGTGTTAAAGATGGAGCACAGTAGATTAGGTCACTTATTTACCTTGTCTGGACTCTTTAAGCTTCTGCCACAGCATAACGTAAACCTGTGTCCCCCTGCTTCTCAGGTAATATCCAACTTATAATCCTGTGGGCAAATTTCAGGGAAACAACATACACACATATGCCCATCTATCTTCTGAGAATACTTCTTTTTGAAAACCAATAAATGTATATTTTACCATGTATTTTGGTTTACTCAGTATCCTAAACCAAGAACCTCATCTTTGCTTTTCCTTTGCATAGCCAAACATGATTATGTTAATATACATTAATATCTAATATAATGTATATTAATATAATTATGTTAATTTTTCCTCTCCAGATGAATTCAAAGCTTTCCAAAGAAAAAATAAAAATAAAAAAAAACTTTTCTCAGTAAATCTCTTATTTCTGTTTTAACTCCTTAAGTCCTTATTATTCTTATCAATCAGTTTGAAATTTTTTTTATATTACTATTTCAAATATCATGAGTTAGTTTGGTATGGTAGCAAAAGAAGAATTGGAATTGGGGATCTTATGTACTTAATTTAAAATCCCAAAGCTTCTAGTGAATATCTGGGAGACATTACAAAGCAGATATATCTACTTTCATTCCTGTAGTTCATCATTTATTAAGCAGGATAAATAGCATCTACTTCTTAGAGTTGATGTGAATTTAAAGTAATGTACATAAATCATATAAGCCCAGTGCCTGGCAAATAATGGCTTTTAGTAAATGGGGACTCCGGTAGTTATTGAGGTTTTTATTATGATCACCGTGTTTCTCATTATGCAAATCAATGCTCTTTACGAACTAAGGGTGTCTTATATTTGGTTTATGTCCTCTATAACACGATAGTACTAATGCCATGCTGAAGAATGAATGGATGCGTGAATAAAGTATTTTCAGAAACTTCAGAAATCTAGTTTTACAAGCAAATAATGGCAAGGTGAATATCGCACTTTATTTTAAGCGGTTTTTCAATACCAGTCGTCATTAGGATAAGTCCCCTGAGGCCACTTCCCATTGCCGGGGACCCTCCTAGCTGGCGGAACTTTATGCAGAGTTTTTGTTTCATGGCATGGTGATATCTTCCTGGGAAGTTTGATTTGCCAGAATTTTTAGAGAAACCATCAATTATTTAGGTTGTTCTGTGTCCGGTTTTGATTTTATAGCACCTACTAATGTGCTTAGTATTTTCATGTATCCAGATAATGCAAGCAGTGTATTCATTATGATGTTTGAGGAATAATTTAGTTGGAGCATTGAGAAATGATTGCTTTTACCCAGTTACCATACTATCAGAAATAATCGTTATTTCTCAGTGTAACTCCACATGTCCTTTACTTCTTAAAGTGAATGAAATTTGGCATCATACGAAACTGGTAATCATGCCATTCTTAATTACCAGCATCTGGAGCAAATTCAGGTTTTACCACTCTATGCGTATAGTTAGGAAAATATCTTTAGAAAGTTGCCTTGGAGAATGTTGCAGACCCTGTCTCTCAGTTTTTCATCACACTTTCCGTTATGCTACCGTTATTTGGATTATCTATGAAGCAGAATGGAAACTATGAGGATTTCACAGACTTGTAGTTTCATGTGGGCTTTCACTAGGTTTGCTGGTCAAGTTCCCTGGCACACAGACTCTGAGATTAGCATACAAAAAGCGTAGTGGATCAGTACCCACACCTGGGGGGCGAGGGGGAAGGAGGGCAACATGATTTGGCAGAGAGAAATGTTGGGCTGTGATGAAGTCGAAACAGGGTCTCAGCTGATTGAAGGAGCATTCGTAGGCTGTTTTCCACAGCTGTCCTAAATTAAGGATGAGCAGACCAGGCCTTGATGCTTCATTGACCAATCATTGGATGCAAGTTGCCTTGGAAAGGTGGATGTGACCTGGGGGTAAAGTAGGCCTCTTCAGCTCAAAACAGTTTCAGGAGAAAGCCGGAAGGCCTGGAGCAACACCCTGGGCAGCTTGGTGTATTAAACTTTCCATGGTGAGCAGTGTGGTCTGTTCGGTGTAATGTGGCGGTCACTGTGCATCTGCCGAGAGCAAGAGTCTATGGCGGACGTGTGAGTAATTGTGATGCTGTCTTAAATATCTTGTTTACAGTGTCTACAGTTTGAGAAAAGGGCGTGAGCGTCTTGGAACTTTTTAATAGTATCGTTTCATAACACTCTTAGCTCTGTTTTTTTTTTTTTTTAATAACTTTTTAGTTATCTAAACCACATTCAGATTCTTTAGTATTGCATGATTTCTAACTCCTTTTCTCAAATTACTCATGTTTGGGTCGCTTTTAAGTTGGGGCAGCATTTCTGTCTTTCAGTGGTAGTTTGTGGACTGTTAAATGGGCTCAGTGTTGATTTTTGAAAACTAGGGTGGACTCTTTTTCTGGTACTTGGGCTGCTTTGGTCTCTGCCAGAAAGCTAAGTCAGGCTTGAAATGTTCACATGGTAAGGCCCCCTCCTATCAGTTGTGAAGACACGTTATATAATAAAAGTGTTCTATATGTATTGTTAACTCTTATCTGCTGCTATAAAGCAAATCGAAGAGTATTGGTGAAATTTTAAATGAGGCCAGATCCCCTTTCAGACATGTAGACTCCGTTTCATTAACGTTAATAGTTTTAAAAAATTTGGAAAGTTCTTGATAATCCGTTCAAGCTGTTTTACACTAGAAAGACCAAGGCATTCAGAAGACTCGGCTAACTCTTTTGGATCAGGGTTCTGGTGCCCAGGAGCATTGTGTTGGCAACAGCCCCGCCTTTTGTGTCCCAGCAGGTGCCTGTAACTATAGTAAGTCAGAACACTGGACAATAGATAGCATCTTTCCCCTTAATGGAAGTTGTTTTAAGGAAACCCTTCGGTAAAATAAATTAATAAAACCTAATTTGTGTAATGAAATACATATAGAGGAGAAAAAAGGACTGTCTCTTGAATATTCTGAAGTTACTTCAGAACTTTTTTTTAAAGAAAACAAAATTATTGCCTTATTTTTTTCTTTGCAATGTAAAAGGCTTTAAAATTATACACCGTATTGCTGCTGACTTTATCCTAATGGGATATTCATCAAAAGTCTATGAAGATCTAATGAGAGGCTTTTATAATTGAAATCCAAATGTTATGTGCAATGACAATTCAAATGCATGTGTTCTTTTCTCGAGAATTGGCTTGAAACATAGAAGTCTTATGTTGATTAAAAAGAACATTACTATGGGTATGAAAAATGATAGTGGTACTCTAAACAGACTACATGATAAGTTGGCTTTGACTCTGATTTTGACTGCTACTGGGATATTTTTTTTTTTTTCTCATTAGGTAGAAATTAAATCCAAGTCTAGTTTTGCTTTCCTCTTAATGTTTTTAATTTACAGACCAAGGGGGGTGTAATCCAGGAGTCAACTAGATTTAGCCTTAGAAATCCATGTTTTCTTGTATATTCTTAATTTAAACACCTGAAGTCACAGGTGTTAGTGCCAAATCATCTTTTCTAAAACTTTGCTTTGCTAACCTTTTTTTTTTTTTTAATCAGTTCTTGTCCTGAGAAGTGCTACTGAGAGTTAAAAAAACAAACAAAAAACCGAGACATGATTTCCCTTTCAAAACCATAATACGGAGACTTATCATTCTATGAATGGGTAATAGTGTGAGCTAACACAAAGGGTTAGGTTAAGGGTCAATTGTTAAAAGAAATGAACAAACCCAAAAACAGATCCATAGAAAATGAACTTGTGGTCGGTAGAGGGGAGGGGGTAGAGGCAGTGGATAGTAGGATGGGAGAAAAGGGAAGGGGATTAAAAGGTGTAAATCTCCAGCTATAAATAGTCATGGGAACGGTAATCACTATATGGTTACAGATGGTAATTATACGTGGTGAGCCTTGTGTAATGTATAGAAACGTCATGGAATCACTGTGGTGCACCTGAAGCTAATATAATGTATGTCAACACTTCAGTTTAAAAAAAGTGTTGTTAAATCAGACTCGGGTAAATGGGATATTTCCTCTAGCTTTAATAATTTCAGCAAAACAGTTGGTAGCTAGTAGAAGCCGGGAGAGATCTGACCTTGCTCATGTAAGCATTTTATTCTTAGATTCTGTAGAAAATAACAAATGATGTTGAATTGTTGGAATATAACATAAACCAATAAATTTTACCTTGAGTCTTTGATCTAGCATACAGCAAAGGATTGGGATTGTAGGTAAAATTTCACTTAGCATATACGTCTCCATATTCTCCCCCTGCCCCTTCTTTGGACAATTAATTAGTGAATCTTAAATCTGCAGCCAATAAACTTAGGCTATGAGTTAGCATAACCGATTTTTAAAATCTAGAAATTGAAATGTGGCAGATTTTAGTCTGCTAGAATTAAAAGAAATTCTAAACACTAAACAGTCTGACACACTTTTAACATTTTATTCTCTTAAACTACTTGATTGTTAATGACGTCTGTATACTGCAGTAATCCATTAAGGATCTGGGAGTTTCACCAACATTGGTGCTATAACTCTTACAAGTAAAAAGACTTTATCTGAAGATACACTAATTATTTTAGGGTGCGGTGGGGGTCAGAAATTTGCACTCCAAAATAAAAATGGAAGATACTGCTACTTTAAAAATACTGCAAATGGCATTTTTCTTGAACTTAACCGCAACTTACTATAGGTGATTCTATGCTTATTTTCTGTTGTGCTGATTTACTTAGTAGGTGAGCTCTTTTTCGAATTTATGAAGTAGTATCTTTGGTAACATTTGTAACTCAAATTTATTGCAACCTTTATTTCACCTCCTGTAATAGTGCCATCCAAACCAACTGTTGAATAAACCTTTATTACTGTTGGGTGCAAGAACAATCCATGTTTAAATATAGCTCTCTAAGGTTCTACTGGTTGAACAGAAGTAAAAATCAAGTCTTGAACATCTCAGAAAGTTTTTAGGTTGAATAAGTAGAAATGTTTATTGGGTATTCTTAAAAACTAGACATTTTAATATCCCTAAAACAAAACACTAATTTGCTAGAAACAAAAATGACCAAACCGAGACTCCTCTACAAATATTTCACATCAGTTGGTAGGTTATAATGACAATTTGTAGTGTGCCCATGGAAAATAAAGCATTGGGAACTCTGCCCTTAGTCGTAAACATAAATTAAACGAGTGTGGGCCCAGTGCCCAGGGATCTAGTCAAGCAGACAAAACTACACCAAGAAATTGTTAGGGTGATGAGCTAGAGACATTGACATAATTGAAGATGTCTTGAATTAACTGAAAGTCTTTGCTAACTTTTAAGATGTACATATCCTGATTCTCTGATGTTGAATAACTGAGCAAAACCATGATCCTTGGGATTGTGAAGAGTAAATGATAGCAAGTATGTTCCCAGTAACATAATTACTCATCTGTGGACACCTGTAGTCAGTGGCCTGTGTTCTTGCCTGGGTCCGTATTTCTGGTTCAGGGTTTAGTTTTTGCAGCAACCATATTATAACTCTGATTGTGTTCCTTCCTGTGCTATCTCAAATACGATATCCATTTCACCTGTGTGATTGTAAGAATTCATAGACTTCCGAAGTCTGTGCCCTTATTTGCTCCAGCACCCTCTCCGGGTGTTGAAAGTGGTTGCAACCTTTTTAAACCCTAGAGTTCATCACAGAGATGAGCCAAAGTGGAAAGCTTATTCTTTACCTTTTATACCCAACCTGAGTACCAATGACTTAGAGATAGGCAGGGAGTACTGATTTTCATTGATGAACTTTGGCTGAAGCCTGTGTGAGCGCTAGGTAACATATTTGGGGCAGCATCAAGAAGAGTGGTCTCGACTGTGGAGAAAAGCCACTGAGGAAATCAAGTGAGGGTACAGGCAGTATTTTCTAATCTTTAAATTTTGGAAATGTATCTATTGTAATTTTCAAATATTAGAAGTTTGGCAATTTCCACTACACTTTCTGGATGAGGAAATAAAAAAATTGACGTTGGATAAACACCCACATATACAGACACACACACACACACACACACACACAGACACACACACACACCGACTTTGGTTACATCTCACATTTGTGTCAGGAATATAGTATTTCCCTGAAGCAAATGAAAATTTCTTCCAAGCAGACTTCTTTCAAAATTGTGCAAAGGATGTCTTGCGTCAAATTCAGAGAATATGAGGAAATTTTAGTACAAAACAACAACAAAAACGACAACAAAAATAAATCTTCCCTGGACCAATTTTCCTCATTTTATAGGTGAGAAAACCAGTTTATCAGTGGTGTGTGGTGTTTACCCACAGAGCCACAGTGGCTATTGCTGTTTGCCTGATTTAAAACCTAAAATTTAGAGTTTTCAGTTCAGTAAAAATTCCACTATACTTCATGGCTGGATGAATGAATCCTGATGGGCTTAAATCCAATTCCAACTTGCTCATTTTTCTGTTAGCCATTTTAATTTTTTTTTCAACGTTTTTTAAATTTATTTTTGGGACAGAGAGAGACAGAGCATGAACGGGGGAGGGGCAGAGAGAGAGGGAGACACAGAATCGGAAACAGGCTCCAGGCTCCGAGCCATCAGCCCAGAGCCCGACGCGGGGCTTGAACTCACGGACCGCGAGATCGTGACCTGGCTGAAGTCGGACGCTCAACCGACTGCGCCACCCAGGCGCCCCTCTGTTACCCATTTTAAGCAAGTTAAAATTTGTCTGGTTTTTCCTTCCTGTAAAATGGGAATAATGCTGTGTACATAGGAGGATGATCACAGACACAAAGAAATGTTGTGTCAATTTCACACAAACACAAATGTTGGCTAATATCACAAATTATAATCATTTGATAAATTCATCATTGCTCATATGTGAACATATAGCTTATAAACCTCCCTTAGAAATACCCATTATTGGAGAACCAGAATTAGGATACTGTAAGCTAATGGGATAATCCAGAAAAGTGGAATTCATCACGCAAGGTGCAAACTTGTATTAACAGTAACTATAGAGACCATCTCAGAGTAGGTACCTACTGTAATAGGATGTGCCATAACCACAGGCAACTAAACAGCCTGTTGGGTGGGGTGTTTTCCCCTACAAAGCAAGTGGCCTGATGCTAATTGCCCTTTATCTACACTGCATAACACGGAAGACAGTATGGACTACATGTAATAACAAGGTTAAAAAAAGTTTTTTTCTTTTCCTGTGTAACATTTTAGGACTTCATTTTTGTAAAATAGAAGAACCCTGTTGTGTTAGTGCAATAAAAGTGTAATTGTAGGTTTTTGCAGAATACCGTACTATGTAAAAGGGAAAACAATTACCAGCTAAATGGGCAATTCTCTTCAAAATTACGTGAGAATATGGAATAATGTAATGGCCCTACTCTTTAGCTAAATTGAGAAATAATTGAGAGTTTATTAGCAACTCTTAGAGGTGGGATGTTGTTTCTTTTTTCTTTTTCTTTTTTTTTTTTTTTTACCATTCAAAGTATGGGAAAATAAATGGTGAGTCACTTAGAAAACATTATTTAATTCCTTTGACTTAATTGCAATACCAACTGATAAACCAAAAACACGGAGAAGAGGTACATATTAATGGCATGACATCGTATTCAATGGGAATTGTGAATTCTAAGAAATGTTTTAGAGCTAAGAGATGTTACCACCTTCTATAATTGAGCAAAGTGGATACCTTAGACATGAGTGAAGGTTTGCGCCATTTTTTTTCAGTTGTATTCTAAACAAATACTTGTAGTCTGTTAAGTTTTATTATAGCCTTAATTGTTGTTACGCATGGTCCATGGAATTTGGAAATATGGCAAGAATTGTGAAAGTACGTGAACAATTTGATAGGACACTTAAGCCAGTGAAATCACTGTTGAATTTTAAAAGTTGACTTGGGTATGTGTGAAATAATGCCTTAAACTCAAATGGACTCTATAGATGGATCTGCCATGAAACGAACTGTGAGGCATCAGATGTTTAGTGTTGGACTGCATGTGTGTATGTGCTTTTAAGTAAATTGTCATAACTTCACGCAGTAGAAGGAGTCCTTTCTTGAGTCGAAACCTTTCTCAGGTCTTTGCCTCCTGAAATTTCATCTGGGCTTATCCATCACCATTGGTCTCAGAACGCTGCCTAGACTCACTCATCTGAGTTCCTTGAACTGAATTAATCCATGATTTGGACAGGACTCCAGGATGTGTAGAGGGGACTCTAATGCAGGAATTGACCTTCAAGTAGAGATGAAAAAGTACATACGGGTGCATACAGACACCTAACCCATGTTTCAGCTTGGCCCATTAGCATTTTAGCACTGTAGCACTTGAGAATGCTAGCAAGCCCCAATAAATTGTAGGAAAAGAATTGTAAGAAAAGATGTCGTGAAACAAGGAAACTTCAGCTGTGATCCTACCACATGACTTTCCCTGGATGTCCCATCTGAATATGGTCCCAGATCTCTTAGAACCAGTAAGGACCAGGACTCTTCCCTCCCAAGGCCTCCGCAGGATCTGGTATCCCTCACTGAAATAAACTCTCTTAACTTGGCTTCGAGGCATTTTTCTCTAACATGTGCCTTGCTCCTGTTTTTCATCTGCCTGCCGCCTCTTCCAGTCGCTTGAAGTTGTTTAGTACTAGTCTTTGAGGTGACAACTCTGGTCTGGTCCCACAGCTCTACTGTACTTTGCGTCTTCTTGGCTTTCAGAAAAAGAAAAATGTCTGACAGCTTCTTAAGCTTCCTAAGACGGGAAGCCTGAATAGCTGCCAGCATCTACCCCAAACTGTTTCTAGTGAAGAATACATGGGTATTATTGAAGAAAACAGGAGGAAAGGAAGGTCCTTGTGTTTTGTTTTTCCCCATCTTGACTACAAGCTGTTGATCATGGTAATCAGATTCCAGTGAAAAGCAATTGAACTATGAAGGGGATTTGGGATTAAGTTAGTAATATAAAATTAATATTCTCAGATTTAGGATACACCATGGTATAATGAGTTAAAGTTAGGGATGGGTACAAATAGAGTTGGAGTAAACCAAAGTGACTCATATTCTAGACTTTGCCGAGTTCTCTCTCTGAAGTTGTAAAGCTAGATCTGACAAAGGCTCTTGTGTGGAGTAGCTATTGCTTCAAGGCTGAAAATAGTATTTACGTTTCTAACAGTTGCTGGCCGGGTCAAACCTGGGTCAAGGAGGGAAGACCCAGCCAGAGGGCCTGGATGCAGGGAGGCAGGAAAAACTAGGGCTGTTTATACAGTCGAAGTATAAAGCTATACTAGTGAATAAAGCATCAGGAAGTATAAAAATAAGGAAGGCATGGACCTTTTCATAGGAAGTGGTTTAGGTAAGACCTCCAAGAACAAGAATGTAGGACAGCTTTAATCAAACTTGGCAATATCTACAGCTGACAAAGAACAAACCCTCTGTGGTCTTCTTAAAAGTATTGTCAGACTGTAAGATTGCCTTTTAAAAAGTTTTTTTTTTTTTAATGGGTAAGTCATTTGGATATTTCTATGCACTTGCCCAAGTCATTACTTTATTACATTTTGTGTCACACTATCTCCTTTTGTGCTAAAGAAAACCTTAAGAATTAGGTTTTATTGAAACCGAATCTCCTCAGATACAGGATAAAAAAGCTATGTTCTTTTTAATCTTCTCTTAAACTTGCAAACACTTTGTGTGATAATGGAAGTGTGCTATAAGGCCCAACTAGCCGAGAAACCTTAGTACATGCCATTTTTGAAGCACAGTCCTCAAAATTATCTGGCTTTGAACAAAAAACAACAAAACCTTCAGATATTGTCTAGCAAAAGTTAAATCTAGCTTTAAAAATCTTGTCAACTTCATCAACAAGAGTTTTCTGGATTTAAAGTAAAAATGTTCAGGTGTTTTCAATATAGTGAAGTCTATAAAGAGATGAATTCAAAGATATTACAATAACACCTATTGCCCTTTGCAAAGGGCATCATGAAATCTTAGATTTGCTGAAACTGCACCCATCATATTTACTTTTTCTTTATTTATTTGCTTAGCACATTTATAACCAGGTATACCTGTTAAACCTATATCCAGTACAATCTTGATTGTCCTCTGGCATTAACTTTTTTGTTAAATGATTGTCTGTAATAAAGACTGGTTAGATTGTTTGCTAATAATATTTCAAATGAAGATGTAGCTAAAAGAATGAATTTCAACGTGGATAAAAGCACAGTTAACATAATGAACAATAAAATTCCTGAGTGGGGAGACCTGAGGGGATAATTTTTCAGGAAAAATAAATGTAAAATGTAGGTAAATTAACGGAGAATGAAAATAACCATGTAATAAAATTTGAGGTTCTTGGACTTGTAGAGAATAACTCTTAGTGTAGTCTGAAGTCTGGATGGTTTAACCATCTGTGACTCTCCAGATAGAGAGTGTTGGGGAACATTGGAATATTTCTGCCTGAAAACCTCTTGAATAAGCAGGTGCCGTCGACCTAGAAAGCAGACCTGGTATCTTGACGAAGTGTGCTCGGTTTTTTTCCTTCATTTTCCTTTAATTGGTCTCCCTTGTGGGACCACATGTGTGTAGACAAAGTAAGAATGGTCCAAAGAGAGTCTCTGGAAACAGGGAAGAGCTTAAGGTGGGAGCAGGGGGGGGAGGATAAAAAGAAAAATGGTAGCAATTAGAAATAGGTCATGGTGGTCAAAGGGTACAGACTTACAGGTGGGAAAAAAAAAGTAGTTCTGGGGATTAACGTGCAGTATGGTGCATGCAATAAAAATACTGTGTTGGAAAGTTGCAGGGAGGAGATCTTAAAAGTTCTCACCACACACCCAAATGAACAGGATGTGAGGTGATGGATGTGTTAACATTACTGGGGTGTTCCTTTTGCAATACATGCTCCTATCAAATCGTACACCTGCAACTTAGACACTATGTACCAATTCTATATCAATAAAGCTAAAAAATAGAGATGATTGCAGCAGGCACTGTTAGGACCACTATCAGATCTCATGCTTCTCTGCTTTCTAAGTGTTGGAGGCCCCTCTGGAAAGTTTCAAGGACTTCTTATTTGTGACTGAGTGGTTGCAAAATACTCCAGATTCAAGGATGGGTGGTTGTTGTTGTTGTTGTTGTTGTTGTGTTGTTGTGTTGTTTTTTCTATAAGGTAGCTCACTTTGTCACTTGAATTTAGCTCTGAGCTTTTAGGTAGCTTTTCCCCAACCCCTCTACGAGACTTCTAAATCTGCATATACAGGGTTTAGCATTTGACTGAGGATTTCGTGCAGAGGCTGTTTGCAGAAGTCTGGAGGTTGTCCTTTGCTTAGCTCACTTGTCCAGTACTGTCTTCAAGATTCTGTCTGGTTAAGTAGTCTCCCTACACATGCCCCCCACAGCCCCCCAATTCTGGTCACTGGATTCTCTGCTCAGTGAGACCTCTGTACTCTACCTGGGATCACTTGCCTGAAATGGAACCTGGAAAGTGCTGTTAGGCAGAAAGCCTGGGTGATTGTGGAGGCACACTTCATTGTTTCCTTTCCCTCCTGAAGACCTGTGCTACCTCTTTGCCAAAACTTGTGCAGATTGGCTTCATATATTTCCAGTTGGAGAGTTGGCTTTTGCAGGAGTCCTAGCCTTGTAACAGTTACTCACTGGTACCCAGGAGGAAGTTGATTCTTTTCAAAATTAATTTCTTCATGTTTTTATATTCCCTCATCATAAAAAGATCAAAAAATAAGATGTTCTTTTTTTAAACAAGGAAAAAAATGAACTACATTAATCTGTTATTAATTGCCAGTGGCCTAATAGTTTCTGAATGCAAAGATAATAAATATTACTCGTACTTAAAAACCTAGGAGGACTACACTTTGAGCCTTGAATAATGGAATAGCTCCTTGAGTAATCTAATGACCATGTTACACACCTGAAACTAACACAGCATTGTATGCTAACCGTAATTTAACAACAACAACAACATGTTATTCCATCATAAAACTTGCGTGGCAACCACTCTTGCTATGTCGGAGCTAACAGGCAAAAGTAATTCAATTAGTGAAAATATCTTTAACTGTTTTCACTGTTCACATTTCTCAAAGGGTTTATTGAAGCATTATCTCTGTCAGGGACCTAATTATTTGTCTTCATATTTTAAGCAACTTACCTTTCATCTTGAATCTTGGCTTCCTTGAACTTTTCCTTTCTGTATTTGCTTCAATTTTATGTACCTTGTGTTTGGTCACGCCATTCCTGTGGATTTTCATTTTCTGGGTTTCCTCTGCTTTCTCTTCATTGCTCCCTTACAATTAATATTGATCACTTTTCACCTCTAGTATATTTATATCTCAAAAGTACATCTAATTGAGCATCTTTCTAATTAGCTCAAGTATTTTCTTTATGCCCTTCCTCATATTCAGGGCATCTGGCTTAGAACCAGATCTTTTACATACTTAAAATCAATTTTACCTAGCATAATTAATACCTTATAGTTTAAAATTTCTACTACCAATTCACTTGGAACTAAAATAATGTTATTAAGTTTACCTTTTCGCTTTTAGGGTAAAGAGTACCCCTTCGCTTACCTTTCGCTCTTGAAACAGTATTCTATCCAGCAGTCCTAGAAATTAAGCTCCAAAGACCCCCATAATGAATTTTAATGTTCGATGTTGACTTAATGACAGCAAATACTAGACCTCTAAGGCAGTTGAAGGCATTTCTTTAGTGACACAGAAGTATCGGGAAGGCTGCAACTAGTTTTTCACTGGATGGTCATTCTTCATCTGTTTCCAGGGCTGCTCTCTTCTTTTGAGTACCTTTGTTTTTCCTCCCTTCCTTCCATCCTCTCGTCTTCATATTTCTTTTCTTCATCTCCTTGAGTCCTTATAACTACTCCATAGAGGAGCCTTCTGCCTGTAAGTAACTTGGAAATGGAGATACTGGTATGTTCTTGGAGTTACATACGGAGTAAATAAAGTAAAAAATCATACCCAGTTCTCATTCAGGATTCCATGCTCTTAGCCACCAGTATGTATTACCTACAAACTGAAACCTGTAATGACTTTGTAAATAGAGTAAAAATCCTTGTAGGGTAAGGGTAAATAGAAAAAAAAAAGGTAAATAGGTAAGAACAAAAGGTAAATAGAATAAAAATCTTTGTAGGGTCTTTTTACTGACCAGTAAAACTGTTTCTAATCTTCATGTCCTTATTATAGGTTAAACGATATAATGACAAATGTTGCAGCTATAAAAAAAATATATTCAGGAATTCGGAAAATCTCACTTGACAGTGAACTTAATGCAAAACCTGAGGCAGTGGTTGAAATTCTTTAATGTCAATTTAAAGCAGAAAATATCCTGGTCCCTGGAATCTATGCTGGGACCACCAATGGTTCTTGAAAAGTCAAAGGAGGGGTGGGTATGTGGCTCAGTCAGTTAAGCATCCGACTTTGGCTCAGGTCATGATCTCACTGGCAGTGAGTGTGAGCCCCACATCAAGCTCTGTGCATACCACTCAGAGCCTGGAGCCTCCTTCGGATTCTGTGTCTCCCTCTCTCTCTGCCCCTCCCCTGCTCACACTCTGTCTCTATCACTCAAAACATGAATAAAACATTAAAAAATAAGTAAAAGGAAACCACGTTAAATACGATTAAAATTTCTCTTACCCAAATACCCACCCATGCACTTACCCATTTACTCATTTACTGGTTAAAAACTGAATGATAGATTATTTGCCCAACACTTGATGCGGTGAGAAGGTAACTGTGAATAAAATCATGTTCTGCTTGCCCTGAACTTCAAATTACAATGGAAAACTTTGTGTAGAGTTTTCTATCCATAAAGAAGTGAGATTATATGTCGATATCCTTTTACTAAGTTGTTAATATTCTCTGTACTTATTTCTTTTTACTAGAAAAAATATATTTTCAGAATACCTTGAATTTCTCACCATTTTATTTAGGGAATCTAGGGCAATATTTATTCATCACTGTCCAGTAAGAATAGCAAGAATGCCTTTTATTTCTATACCTTTAATTTTTAAGGTTGGCTATTTTTCTGAGTTTGAATTGTATCTGTGAATACGTAGGACCCTCTTAGAGCTCTCTTCTCAGAGATACTGGAGTGGGATTTAGCACAAAATAACTGGCTTTAGATTCCATGTAAGGAGTGTCCTCATAGAAGTTCTTAGAGGCCCTACACAAGAGTTGTTAACACAAACCTAATCATTTCCTAAGAAATTAAAGGACAAAAAAAAAAATGTTTGAATACATTTATGTCTGTGTGCTTCCATATTCTCTTGGTCAGATTTACTCAAGAAAATGACTGTAATCCTCTACAGAAAACGATTCTAAATTAGGATTAGGCCCCTACAAGTCCTAAAAACATAGTGATTTGCAAAAATCTAAGACCAACAGCTTTGTGCCATAAAGTAAAAGGTTCTGGGGCGCCTGGGTGGCTCAGTCGGTTAAGCGTCGGACTTCGGCTCAGGTCACGATCTCGCGGTCTGTGAGTTAGAGCCCCGCGTCGGGCTCTGTGCTGACCGCTCAGAGCCTGGAGCCTGTTTCAGAGTCTGTGTCTCCCTCTCTCTCTGACCCTCCCCCGTTCATGCTCTGTCTCTCTCTGTCTCAAAAATAAATGTTAAAAAAAAAAAAAAAAATTAAAAAAAAAAAAAAGGTTCTGACCTATCGGAGAAGCCTAAGTGATTTCATCAGAGAGCAAAAACATTTAATGAAATGGTATTTAGAATTAACAACTTAATGAATGTTGGTAATAACAGAATAAACTCCCAAGTGATAAGGTGAAAATCGCTCCATTTTTATGGCTTCCTTAAAAGCGACTTAAATGTTAAAATTTTTGTCAGCAGTTCACAAACTTCTTGACTGGAGAGGCTAATAGTGACACCTTAAACTTGGGGGCATATAGTTGGTGTTGGAATTACTCAACTATGCCATTGTAGTGGCGAAGCAGAACAAGACAGAGATGTCGACAGCTAGTGTTCTGTGTCACAACGAGACAGTACTCCTCGACAGTTGGATGGTGTCTTTGGCTTCATGGGTTACACGTTGCTGACCGCTGTACTAGGTGGAAATGACTATTTTAAATACAGTGATGAGCAAATTGTGTGTAAGGACCTGTTAGTGTCCTAGTTGCAATATTTCAAGTGCCAACTGACCAAAAAGCTAGCTCCCCAAATGAAGTACATGAAAAGGTGAAATTGGAATAAATGGCGGACTTTGTTTTAATAGTCCTATCTAAGCATGTCTGTTTATAAAGTTTTTTGCACATGGATGCAGACTTTGTTTCATAAGCGTGTATATTTCAATTTAATTACCTTATGGTCTTATTTTTTCAATACAAAGTTGATATTTAAATTACAAGCTTCTCTTTGGGAAAGGAGTCGGAGAATATTTTTATTTGAAATTAATACTTGAAGAAATCAAACTATGAAGTTAATACTGGTCACATGGTAGACAAACTGTATCTGTTTGTCTCGGGCTCTTTATACTTAAGTCTGGGAACCACTGAGTTGAACTCTCCCATCAGAAAATGAATGTGCGGTCTTAGATTTGAGTTTATTTACAATAACGTGGCTATATGTAGAGCTTTCATTTGTAGATATTAATTGAGAAATAGTTACGTTGGACTTCCGTATCTTAATATTCACCTGCTTCTGTTATCTAGTGCTGCTGTCCAATAAGTCATATGTCAATTGTTTTCCTTCTACGTTTCAACTTTAGATCTGTTTTATGTTTCTCTACTGTTTCTTGTAGCTTCTTCTTGAATTTCTTAATTCCATCTGCTGGTAATTCTCCTTAAAGAACTAAATAAATGAAGCCTAAAATCTTTCCCAGACTTTAAAAGATGTCTAGTACTTACGCTAATTTATTCCCCTTGCTATTTTAAACTGCTTCTAACTTCTTGAACACTCGAGGAGCTTTTTCCTAGAATTTTTTTTTTTTCCTTTCTGTGCCTGGACTCTGAAACCCTTCGCCTTCAAGTAGGGCTATGCCAGATACCCAGAATCCCTTCCCTGCTCACTGAAGTATTCCTAATGAGAGGTCTCAGAGAAACCAATACTGATCCTTGCAGGCTGATGCACCAGACAGAAAGCCGGTGTTCCCAGGTAAAGGCTCTGTCTTGGAGAATCACCATTCCTGCTCACTTGAGTGGAGGTATTGGTGTCCTCTAATGATGGGCTAAAAATCCCCTAAGCTGGTGGTTTGCTTCCATGGCGTATGCTTTCTGTCTCAGACCCCTAAATGCCCTAGTAAGTTCCATTTCTGGAGGCTTGCAGCATCTGGTCGTTCGCTTGAGTTTACCGGCATCTTCATATTGCCAAAGACCGGTTTACGAACTGTAGATGCCTAGGGTATGTTACAAATTTTGCACTTTAACTTTGATTAAAACAGCAGGGATTTGGGTCTGGCCCATTTCCCTTGGGGTTGCACCATTTGGCAGTGGTTGATGAGTATGAATAGTCAGCATGCCCTGGGGATGGAGAGAACCATGAAAAAAATGCCAGAAAAGAACTCTGTGTTTGAATCTCGAGTGCCAGTCCAGGAGCCTGGTTGGTTTTCCTATACACAGCCTGGTTTGGCCTCGTGTCTCTGGTGGGAGTAAACAAATACTTACCAACTGCCTCGTTCGTGGTCCTCCTCTGGGGAGAGTTGAACAAATTCCACAACCCTGGTGAGACTTGTCTGCACACCACAGTCCCTCTGTTGGCTTTGAAAGTGCAGCAAAGGACAAGATACAGACTTTTCAACTTGTACATATTCTTAATGGAATTGCGCTATTACAAAAAGTTACGTAATAGAAAACACTATGCTGAAATCTAACTCAAGCAAACCTTCCTAGCAGATCTAAAGCACATGGGTGTATTTCTTTGGCTAGAGGTGGAAGGCCACAGCCCTTAACCTCCAGAAGATCCTCCCTGTGGATTGGACTAGGAATGAGAACTCTCTTCAGATAGAGGCCCAGAGCCTCCAAACAAAGATGAAACCTGTAAGTGTTCCTGTATCACATGTACTCTTGTGATAGGAGGAACGATCATTGAAATAGGGAAGCTTGGGTATTAGTATCACTGAACCCTTAGTTAATTGATCCCAGGTATAATTAGCACATACTTTCTTTTACCGTACATATGTAGTTGGCTGTACATTTTTAATATATGCGGAGTAGGCAGTCTTCCAGGATTGATTCTTTGTGATGAATCATCTGTGGTTCTGATACTATTTTCACCTGGCTCTAGATTTACTCAGATGGAAATTGGGTAACCCTAAAACGCTGATCCTGATAAGAAACAGTGGACTTCTGTAGAATCAGGCAGCTCTGTGAAATGTTAAGACCAGAACAAGGACTCAAGGTCCCATGTAACACACGCTTGCTACAAGCCTTCAAAATGTTAATCCACATAGAAAATTGAACTTACCTAGTGTTTGCTTGAAGCTTTATTTCTGGTTACTTCTGACAACTTCACCTTTTCCTCACTAACCCAGGTCAGGGAAGACTACAGATGTGTTGGGCTTATTTCTAATACTGATGTGGGAGCCCCTTGAGAATTGAGGCCCTATTTTAATCTTGTGTACTTAAAAAGACCCAGTTGAACTAATGATCTTGGATCCTATCTCTTTATTACAGGTATGCCTGAGTACATGTTAAATAAGAACACTTCTGTTAAAAATAAATGGCAAAATAAATGTCATATTTCAAAAATTTCACTTGGTATGTTAGTTGAAGTAGAACTCTGTCTACTAGTAAAGCCTGAAATGGATTTCAGGGATTCTGAATAAAGACCCCTAAGTGCTGAGGCTTGCACTTCTTCTCTACTGTACATTGTTAGTATTATTATCACCTTTGTTTACCTCTTTGGTTTTCAAAATTTATTTAGAAAGGAAAATGACCAAGACCAAGAATAATTCAAGGAACGCGAGAGGAAGCATTAAAAGAGACATTAAAACAACCCCAAACTTAAGGGAGCTGCATAAACATCTACAGACTACAACCAGTTAAAATGAGGTTTGAAATCCAAGGCAAAGAGGACATTCCGTGTCTGAAAATCGACAGTGGTTAAGATAGTCTAAAGGATGCTCTCAAGGGGGAGAGGTAAGAGACAAAAAATAAATAAATAAAAATATGAAAAACAAAAGTAACAATTACCTTGCACTTTGTCTCTGGGAGATGCAAGCATGATGAAAAAAGCAAGTCCGGAGTTGGAATTGGAGTTGGTATAGTTGAAGAGCTTGCAAGGAACTTGGGAGCACAGTGGTAATTGTAAAGCAATCTGGCATCATGATTTCTAATTATTTCTCTTTAGGTATCTTTACGTTCCTATTGAAAAACTGTTAGCATTTCACTGTTGAAACAGGAATTCATGTCTGGTTATCCTAAACAGGAATAGATTTCTCTTGGAAAACAATACTATCAGGAAGAATTTCAGTTGTGCATTCACTAAATTGTCTAGTAATTTGAATAAGGAACAAATCTGTCTATATTATAAGATGTGGAGATTAGGAGAAGCAGAATGTTCCTCACCTCCCCGTTGAAGGACCTGTTTTGTGTGGGTGATGCCTTGAGGCACATGCTTGAATAGCAGATGGTTTGGTATTGTATTTACTAAACTACTTAATTTTTGGCTGAGTGGTATGTACTAACTAAAGGCAGATACTGAGTAGTTCAAGGTAATAGAAATGATTTTTAGACCTTGTGTGAAAGAAGAGAGTTGCAATAATGCACCAAGCCATGGAGAAAAGCTTTAGGGGGGATATACAGACGTCTTGTGGGGAATTTGATTGAGTTTCTGCTGTGTAGATAAATGACTCTTTTTCTCTGATACCCCATGAAACATTTTGATAAAAATATCTGTATCTAGTTCATGTTTGTTAAGATGGGCTTGTGCTAAGTATGGCTTCAAAGTAGGCACAGTGGAGAGGCTTGAACCAACACAACTGGGTTGTAGAGAAACAACTAACTTTCCCATTTTGTGTGGCAAACACATGATGAGGCGGTCTATGGGCAGATACAGTAGGGTGTTAAATAGAAACGGTGCAAAAAAGAACAACTTTCTAAAAAGGCACATTATAAAATGCTCAGAAGTAGATGACATCGGACCAAGTCCATTAGGCAAGACCACTGATCCCATGAGAAACTGATGAAAAGCGCATGAGTGTATGTTTCCCAACATGAAGAATGGAGGTATGTAAGGTCTAACAAGAGTTCACACTTCTCTGAGAGCTACAAGAATTCTGAAGTCTGTGGTACCGTAGTGCACTGAACACCAGCAGTTTATTTCAAGGAGACCAAACCAACAGAATACATGTTAAGTAACCCAAAATAGTCCATACTCTTGGATTTATACTAGTGGCTTAGCTACCTAGTGGCTCAAACCCTTGTCTTTCATATTGAAGCTAGAGTTTTTATTTTTTGTTTTTTGGGGTTTTTTTTCGTGTGTTTTTTTGAGAGTGAGTGTGAGTGAGCATGGGAGGGGAAGAGAGAGAGATAGAATCCAAAGCAGGTTTGCACTGTTGTTGCAGAGCCCAACATGAGGCTTGAACTCCAAAACCATGGGAACATGACCTAAGCGAAGTCAGACACTTAACCCACTGAGCCACTGAGGCACCCCTAGAGTAACTTATTTAAAATTAATCTTGTGATCAGTGGTTGAAGCTTTACCATGTTCTACAGAAAAGCCAGTGGTCTACATAGGGTTTCCTCCCCGAATCCCTACGGGTGCCTTTTTAAGCATTTCTCACTATCCAATGAATGCAGGTGTTAGCCCATTTTTTTGTTGTTGTTACTGGAATACACGAACTATTGGCTCTCTTACAAATAGGGTTTTCTCACGTTACCCACTGAAGAGAAGTCCAGCAAAATAGACCCCGCTTCTTCCACAAAAAAAATGCCGAAGCTCCATGATGGGTGAGATGCTGGTCGTCGGTGCTTGGAGAGCACTCCAGATGTGGTTTGGCCTTAGCAGACTGTTTGAATACGTTTTATTACATGCTAATGTTTATCTCAGCCATAAAACATTTTCTGAGGTTAGGAACTCTGTCATTCATCTGTTGTGACTCCCAAGACAATTAGAGAACCATAGAGAGCAGGAAGTCAATAAATGTTGGTGGAAGTCAAGTTGAGTCATTAGGAAAAGTAGAGAATTTACAATCGATCCTATTACCTATTCTTGGCTTCTGCTAGCATGTTTAATTGCCTGTACCACATAGAGTCATTTGGCAGTAAAGAACGCTTTCACTGGAGAATGATAATATATTGGAGTTCTACTTGGTGGTATTATTTGAGCCTTTATGAAACAGTCCTTGATTTTTCTCAGTTACTTGCCAATTCTGGTACTTGGGGTCCAGAAATAGCCTTCAGAAAGTCCTCACCATTCCTGTTTATTGCTGGAACTTTATTTTAGGTCCTAGTTACAAAACCATGTAATGGGCTTGGTTTTGTTTTTTTTTTTTTTTTTTTGTGTGTGTGTGTGTTTTTTTTTTACTTACCCTGTCTTTTCGCTCAAACTGTAGATAAAGCTGGTCTCAGAAGGTACAGAACAGTATTTCCTTGGCCTGAGGTAGCATTCCAAATACCTACTTACGAGTTCAGTGTTCTCTTACAAACTGCTGCAGCCCGCCCCCCAACACACACATTTCTTACACATCCTACTTCTTTTGTACAGGTTTCAGCCACAGAAATCTTTCAGTACTTGTTGTACTTATCACTGTTTCTTTGTTTTGCTTTTATTTTTCATGACTGTCTTGTTTCTGCTCCCATTGTCAAGATGCCACCCATTCCTCATGCCCCAGTTGACAGGTCTCTTCCATATAGCTCTAATCAGAATTAACCTCTGTTGAGACCAAATATTTCCTGCTGCAGCTGTTGATATTTCCTTTATTTATTTATTTATTTATTTATTTAGAGTAGGCGAAGATGCCTTTAAACTTCTGAGTTTATGTTTGGTATTATCACTAGTAGTACTCTAAAAGTCCATGTTGAAGGTAAGAATCTTTGACTTGGAAGGGATCATGCCGTCTAAGTTCCTCAACTAAAGAACTAGGGTACAGAAAACTATTTCTGAAAGGAATCAAAATGTGAGGATACAGCTGGGTAGTTTATCAATGTATTTCTCTTTGCGTGGTACCTTTTGCTTAATATATGCCCTAATAGTTTTGAGTACCAGAAGCACTCTACCATCACTTTCAGGGAGCATTTTCTGCAAACTTGGAACTCCATATCTGCATCTCCAGTATGGTGGTCACCAGCCACATATGGCTCTTAAGTACATGAAGGGGGTCTAGTGCAGCTGAGGAATGAAATTTTAAGTTCCAGAGAATTTAAGCTTGTATAACAACATGTAACTAGTGGTTATTTTATTAAACAATGAAGTAGACTAAATGAGCATTTTTTAAAAGGATAGGGTTGCCCTTGAGAAAGGGAATATGCAACACCAAAACTGTTGTGGTCAAGAAGGAACAAACACCTGATAGTTTTCTTTTGATTTTGAAGGACCTTGTGGTCATTGCAGAAATGAGCTATAAGTCATTGAATAATGATATTGGACTCTTTACCCTGACACACAACAAACGGTAACCTTGAGTTGCAAGTAAATATGCAGTTGTAAATTATGTGTAACAGGTAACTAAGGAGAGGAATTGATCCAGTCCGTTGCAATTGGAAGAATGTTCTTTAATGAGAAATAGCTCAAAAGGAAAGAAGCCTGGGGTTTTGTAGAGGCAGGTATACAGGGCAGGGCATCATGAGGATGGAATTGAGTCTTAATCTGAGGAATCAAAGTGTATAGATAGGAGAACACAAAAACAGGGTGGTCCTTAGTTTAGTCATTTCTCTGAATGCACAAGGAATTTTGGCACCCGTTCATAATTTCCAGAAAGATTGGCACGGATATGGATATACACATGGAAAATGTCACGAAGAATACAAAGTTTACAAATGTTCTCCATTTGTATTTCCTCATTTCTGTTCAAAGGTCTGGAAGTCCAGGCATAGAACTTTTTCTTTGTTTTCTTACTAAATTTCCAGTAGGAGTTTTGTTTGCTTGGGAAAACTTGAATTAGAGATTCTTTAAGCAAATATCATAGAATATAGAATCAAATTCTGAAACCTTTATTGAAGATAAATTATATACTGGGCAAGTCATAATAGAATATATGATCTTTTCTATTAAAAAAAAACATGTTACAAGGAAGAAAACAAAGGCTATAGTTGAAGTGACTGGCTCCATTTATATCTGGACCTAGTTGCTAGTCACTAGTAATGACTATATAACTTAAATCTTTGGCATCTCCTCAGCCCTATGGTTACCAATAGTAATTGGCTTGAAATTTAGGATGGTTAGGTAAACTAATGTCCACCCTTAGATTCCTATAAATATTTTTGCACTCAATGTGTGGTCATCTCAAATTTGAAGCTCTTGTTTGAAGCAAACAGATACTGTTGATGAAACATTTCACCACACACCTCTGTATGATATGTCTAAAAACAAAGTATTAGGCTCTCTCCCTGAATTACACATGCACAGTTATATCTCAAACTCATCAAAGCAATCATATACACACCAGTGAGAAATTAATGATAACTCATGGATATCTTAGGACTTGATTTCTGCTAACTTGGTTCCACACGATAATATGGCAGTAAGAGGAGATCCCAGATCTCTTGGTCTGTCCCCTTCCCACCGCAGTTCCAACAACTTCAGCCTACCCATCTGTCCCAAGTTCTGTGTTCCTTCTCCCCAAAGCAATGCCCCTGGGCCAGTTCTCAGGCCTAGGAAGGACGACTGGAGGAAGAGATTTAAGGAGGCCTTAGAAGCTGAGTCAGTGATGGTGACGGATTATGGTCTTGGATTAAAGATGTAATAGGCTCTGGATCGCCACATAATGTTTGCCTTGTGTATCCCTTACACCTTGGGGAGTGATAGGACTTGAGGAAATAAAGGCTAAGGTTCTCTAAAGGGCAGAGCCCAAAGTAGGGCTGCCTCTTGGTTAGTCTAACTTCGAATAAAACAGTGTAGGCTCTTTGGTATCTAGAAGCAATATGAGGGATTGTGTGGAAGGGGCCGAGTCTGAAGGCATAAAGACCAAGGAGCTCCTACAATATTCCAGTCAACCAGAATTGAGAGAATGGAAGCACACATGAAGATGTGGACAGCCTGGGGAGATAGGTAGTATGATCACTAAAGCTCAATGGCCAACTGCACCCCTACAGGAAAGGAAAAAGTTGAAACCGGGATGAATCTGAGCCCTTGGTAGGGAGGCTGGTAAACAGACAAACTGGTTCTAGAGCTCTGCCTGCTATATACTGTATCTTGGTTTCTAAAACCATGTGCAATGGAAATCTGGACCAGGATTCTTTGAAGAAAAGGAAGCTGTAAAACTAGAAAATGAAAACAAATCACATTTTTCAAGCATTATTTGTTAAAGGAATACATAGATTGAAGGCCCATTATTTGTCCTTGTTAAGTATACTTAAAAGACCTAATTATGATTTAATGTGATACAGTTTTAAATATCATCCAGACATAAGCTATTGGGATCACTCAAAATCCCACCAGTTACAAGTAACCAGATTAAACTCCTCTTAATCACCTAGTGCATGGTCTTTGTTGAAGATCTTGAACCCAACTTGAGCCCTTAGCATTGGAAGTCTTTAAGTTGCAATACCTTTGGTATAACCAGAACTCTTAGAAATAGAAATGATTACTGTTTAAAACAAACCTATGATAATAACCGCTGAAATGGAAAGAAATTGTTTAATTTCTTACATAAGTTTTATTACAACAGTTTAGATACTTGTCATAAATATCACTCAAAAGACAATTATTTGAATGGCATTGCCTCTAACAAAGCTATGTAAACAGGCTAAACTAATTAGGAACTAAAACGCGTATGTTGTGAACTTAATACTAGACTTTCAGTTACAATATTGTATTGTGTAACTTGATAGTTATTATTGCTGCCCTCATTAAAATAAACCCTCCTTATAGCACTTATAATGTTGGACTCCTACAGATAATATTATAATGAGGGTATGATGCATTTTGATGGAGATACCACAAGGGAGAAATTTAATTTAATTAAACTGGTCTTCATTAAAGTATTGCATTCAAGTGAAGTAATTATATGGTGCATACAGTATAGAAGAAATCCTGCTGTTTTACAGGGAGAACATTCACGATACACTAGCCATGATTTCATTAGAGTGCCTTTCTCAGTAATTAGCCTATGACATGGATGTAATGATAAAGCAGACAAATGAACATTACCTCATACCCTGGTTTTGAAAATAAAGAACCTCTTAATTCTATAAATGCATATGGAATTTTTATACATGAGTATATATGCACATCACATACATAGTTTCATATGAACATAAAACAATATGTGTAAAATTAAAAATAGATGGATGTTAATGTTTATGCTCCCTTAACAAAACACACATGGATGTATGCCAGTATTATAAATACAGTTTTTGGAGACATACCTGCTATAAAGGAGTCGTGAATCAACCTATAGGTAATCAGTTTATTGCTACAATGCCAAAACCAAAGGAATGAATGGGGTGTGTGGATAGGCACACATAGAATGTGAAATTGTGGAAAATAGCTATGATCATGAGAGTATCCTGCTGACAGCTCCCCAAGTTAATATTTCATACGTAGACAAGAAAACCAGAATTTAGATGTTAATAAGCATGAGGAAGAGAATTTGAATTATTACTGCTACTTTCAGATTCTCAAAATCAATAAAACCTGTGAATTATCATTCTAAATGAATCCATTAGTTAATCCGGGTGCTCAACTGGGTTTATATATCAAAACTGGCAAAATGCAAAATTGTGTTTAACTTGATCTCTTGGCTTCAGTATCTCTCTAGGATTCCTTGTTTCTTCAGCCACCCTAGTGAAAACCTCTTACGGAGTCTTCTTCCCTGGATCTCTCCCCCATGTTGGTTTTTTGCATGGTACCTGTATTCATTCACTAATAAGAGAAATTAGGGACTGAGTTTAGAACCTAGCTCAGAGATGTTCTACTAGTTGCAAAGATTCACTGAGCAATCGTTTTTTCTTCAAGACTGAAAAATGTTGTGCTGACCATCCTGGACAGGCACGAGTTTCTAGAACAGGATGTTCAACTTAGCTCACACTCATGCACTACTTTTGTACTGTTGATTATATGTTCTTGACTGCCAAATGCATTCTCTGACAACCAGGATCAAGATCTTCTTTCCAGGAGCCTTTTTAACCTCTTTACGTATATCCAGTAGCCATGTTAAAACAAACTGGCCTTAAATCCTATTCGCTTCTTCCTGCACGAGCACCCTATTTTCCCTCTGGAGTTTTTTGTTTATAACATTTCCCATCTAGCAAACAAAACCAGAAACTCCTTTATCACTTGTACTTAGACAGTTTATCAAATGGCCATTAGAATTCATGTCCTATGGGGATGCCAATCTGGATATCCCTATATACTTGGAGATACACTTTGCTCCGGGTACACTTCAATTCCAACTAATGGTGTCTTATTTTAGGCTTTTGGTATTTAGTGTCAGGACTGTTGGCATCACCAGTTTCCTGGGTATATAACTGGTGTCCTAGCATAGGGATTCATGCACAGAAAGACCATGCACTTAGGTCTGGTACTCTGAGATCATGTCTTGAGATTCATTATATCTGAGGTGTTTCATAAGTGAAAGTCAAGAGCTAATGGAACATAGGCTGGGGGAGAAAATCAGGACCTGTCAACAGGGAGACTGAAGAGAGAAACATACTGAATATATTCAGCATTTTTTTTTTCTGCTTCTTACAAAAAAAGGGCGGGGGGCTTCTTGTTCATATTGTACTGAGCCTGTTGCATAGTCTGCTCTGACGGTAAGTTTCTGTCTCCTTTCCCTCATTTTGGCTTGCCTTTTCCCTACTCCATGTCGACATCTGATGTGTCCTACCCTCATGGCACTGGGCACGCCTGCCTGAATCCACCTGTCTGGCAGTAGGAAACCACCATTCCCTGGTTTTCTCTTTCTATCCCCTTGGTTATCTTGCTTTTATCTCTGGATCTTTAGCATGTTAATAGATGCCACCTGTAACAATTGAAATAAATCCTCTTAACCTGCAGTTTCTTGCTAAGACCTCTGTGTCCCCATGAGTAATGCCAGTGGCTCTCAGGAAATGGGCTTCACATTTGCTTCCCTTAGATTCCTTGCCTTCTGTAACGCTTAAGTGCTTGTTTCACTTGGGTTTATTACACTTCTTAATCCTCAAGGGCAGAATCCATATTAATGATCAGTATATGCCCAGCTCTAGAACAATTACTTAAATGCACTGGAAGTTCACTGTAGGTTCTTGGGCCTTCTGGTGCTTCTTCATGATCCGTTGTTGGTATTTGATTGCCAAGCAAATGAGATCCAAAATTGGTGTGTAGGTCTAGAATTGCATACTCTTGGTAAAAGAACAAAGGACAAGGGAGTAGTTGGCTTTTGAATAGGAAACCCCAATTTCACTTGATTAATTGATGTAAAAAGGACTATATGGATTATTAAAGATGTCAAGAGAAAATTGAATCAACCCCCTTTGAATAAGTACTTGTTTTTAAGATGACACATTGGAAGACTTGGGCATAAGTTTGAACGTTGACACCAAAACAAATTTATCTGTGTGTGAGAGAATTGGTTTTAATGAATGAATAACTCAGGATATTCAGGCTCAGGATGATTTTAGTATTGAGAAAATAGTGGCAGAACTGTATTGCTAATACAACTACTGTAGCAGTTAGTTAGAAAATAACCTTAGACTATGAGTGTTCATAAGTTTAAGAAATAAAGTAATATATTTGAGTTTGAAAAGGTGTTTCTCTATATTTTCCCCAAGCCCTGGTAGAAATGTCTATTTTATCACTTCTGTTCTCTATCCATTTATTTTGCCTTCTTGTTCGTGGCATAAACATATATCTGAGGAGTTTAGAAAATGTGCCTGCTAACTTTTCTTGATGCTTTTATATGTATGACCATTAGGCTCTGAGGCAAGGAGAGTGCACACAGAATCATGTTTTTTTTTTCCTTTGTACATATTCAAAGACCTTTTCTCCAGCAGCAGGCATTCCACAGGAGGCTTAAAAGCTTTTGTAGTTTCTAAAATGTTGTTCACTGCTCAGTTTCTTAAAAGTTAGAAACAGAAATCAAGATAAAAGCTATTTTGGTTCACTACACAATGTATTTTATTTCCCATCTTTTTGGCATACAGTAGAATGTTCGATAACGTAGTGCAGGTATTTCTAATGAAAACTAAAGAGGAAAGCAGGTTGGATTTTCAAAGAAATAGGTAGGATGATCAGGACATGGATGGTAATTAAATTGGGGTTTATGGGCTACAGTAACTTCCAGTTTTACAATTGGCTTGAAGCAGCAGGATATCCTTTGGATCTCTGAAAATTGTTGCTGGTATATAGTACAGTGTGACCCTCTTTTTCAGAAGAGGGTGTTGAGGTTCAAGAAGGTTATTGGGTTTGCTTAGAATTTAAGAAATGGAAGGGCCGGAATTCCAAGACAGGTCTCCCGATACACAATCTGGTTCTCCTTAAGTACTGCTCATGGCTAATAATTGTCAGAGACCTTTTCTCCCCGTTCCTTTGTCTTCAAATTTATCAGGGCTCCAAGAAATGGTTCAACAATGATGAAAATAAACTTTGATGGTAAAATATCAATGTAAGCTTCTCAGATACCGTCTCTTTGCAGATAATGAATGCAGATTCCTTCTTTGGGATTTTCCCAAAAGCCTATTTAAAGATACTTTTTAATACTATAAACTTCAGCCTGAAAATGCCTTCCATGATACAATGAAAGTCATAGTTAATTGCATGTAAGTAAAAAATGTTCTGTGCTTTGCCAGTATTCATATCGGGTGTACTCACTGGAAGTAATGTCTAATCCCTAAACTCATTTGTAAAATGGAGATAGTACCTACAATAAACGATAAATGCAATCGTGTATACAAAATCAAGCTATTTGACAAGTAACCTTCAACAAATCCTATCTTAAATGTATTAAAGACCACAGGAAATGACAGAACGAGAGTCAAGTTCAAATAAAAACTTTAGAGGATGATTCAGACTCCTCTTACATTCCCCACATGGGGCTTTTCATTTCAGTCCCTTCTCCCTACCTATCTCTCCCCAGTATTCCATCCCCATGGTCGTCCACCGTCCAGACACCCTCCCCCTCCTCCAGGGCCACATCTGCTGTCTCTTCCTCTGTCCTTTCATGTTTTTTTTTTCCAGCCTCTTGTTGTCATGATGTACAAGAAATTGTAAGTGACACGCAGAAGCAATTCATTACAATAAGGAAAAATAAAGAATGTTGTGTTTAGCTGCACGTAAAATACAGATGATTGGTTCCAACAACTGTGTGTGCTGACTAAAAGTTCATCAGGCAGGGCAATTTTTTAGTAACTTTCATCTTTATGTAACAAATCCAACACAACAACTTGCATCTGTTTTCTTGCTTGATTCATGAAATATGATGGTCAGGGTTCAAACACACTCCCATGATCTTAGCCAAATTCTGATGATACCCCAAAAATCTAGGGGAAAGGGAAAAGAAAAGGACTAAAATACTATGTAATGGCCTTAGAATTAAGGGTGCATAAAGGTGGCTCACGTTCAACTAAAATTTAGGTGTTAACTGGCTCCATGTAATGTTGGAACATTTGTGTACCTCTGAATAGAGAAAGTCTTAATGCAATGCTTAGAGACAGTTACTGTAGAGTAATTTAACCATTATACATACATTTATATAAAATCCTGTAAGCATTCTTCAGGAGTTAACTGAAACACGTCTCCTAAATGACTGTCCTAGGACTCTGCGCTTAAGTACTGTAGGTCTAATATGCACCAGGAGAAGAGAAACCTTTACATTGCTAGAGTGCAATCATACTAAAAGTGCATTAATTATAAATCCTACCTAGGTGAAGAGAAGGAAATTCAACTGTTGATTTGACATAAACCCCACCTACAGTAAATATCTCTAATATGCTAATATTTTTCACTATAACATTTAGGATTGATATGGACAGCCTATTGGCTAAGAGGCTGCTGCTTTCCTCTTTCAGGTATAAAAATATTAAAATTAACAAGGTAACTGAACACAGATTATTTTAATCTTTGTACATTATCTGACATTTACGTGCTTTCAAAATATCCATTCAAATAAGCTTAACGTAAATGTAAATCAAAGATCAGACTCCATGTAAATTATACTCAATTCATTTCTGATTATGTGAAGCAAATGACTCAAAAGCTTACGCTCTTGGGGAATTAGTTTATCCTATGAGAAAGGATGTTCTTTCATGCACTGTTTAATCTTTCATCAAATTATCTTATTGCTCCTAAATCTTAAGGTACCATTTACAGTGTCCTATCTGAATTCAGGAGGATCTAGGATTCTCTATTTCAAGGTTTCTGGTAAAATTGACATTAACTTACTTTACACTCCAACTAATGTACTAATGAATATTCTTTGAGGAATGATTTTTTCACATCTATTTGCTGATCTGCTATGGGTACTTTTTGAAAGTATTACTTTGCTGCACTTGCACAAAATGCCTGCCATTCATTGCTAACTTACCCTAATTAACTGTTTCTTAATTGTTTTGTCAGTAAGTATATACACGGAGACTAGTTAGGTATCTGCTAAGAAAGGTTAAAGATATAGGTGGGGACTCCTTAAAATGATGAGGATCTTTTCTATATACTCTTATTGAAGAGAGTACTCAAACCTCTCAAATGACGTGTTTTTTGTAGCAATGCTGAAAGTGATAGGAGTTTGCTGTTGACTAGTCAGAAAACACTTAAAAAGAGGAGACGCCAAATGCAGCACTGAGAATAAGGGGTCCAAATCCTTCAATGTATTTTGTGGTAACCTCCATTTCTGCATAATTGTTATGAACGAGAAGTAATCTCAGCTGGGTTTGCCTAGGTACTCCTTTCTGCCTCTTTATAATGTTTAATTTCTGTAGTGGGAGCCCCGAAAATGGAGTGATGCCTTAAGGTTACTTTTTTCTCCAGTCTGACCTGGCATAAATCTGATGCCACCTGTGTCCCCATGTCTAAAATCTAAGAAAAGCAGGTCTCGTAGTGCCAGCAAGCATGTTTTCACACATTTTGTAGAGCAACAGCAACTTGTGTATGAAGTTAGCTACGTCCTAGAACCTGTGAGACGAGCGCTCCTATTTGTCGAACACAATCTTGTCTTCCAAACACGGAGTCTAAAACTTCAGGTGTCCGTGATTTATTAATTGTATGGGCTACTATATTCTTCTGAATGTTAGTTTCTCAAAATAATTGGTTGGACTCCTGGTTTGTTTCTGTTTTGAGTGAACTCCATTTAAATGGACCATTAAAACAAGTAATTCAGACTACAGATGTCTTAGCATGTCATTCAAATGCGTGTTTTCCCCAGTGTCTAACATCTGGCTGTCTGTTTGCTCTGATTGTTTGCTAGCTGCTGCAGTTACATCTGTAGTCCTAGAGAAGGACCAAGAATTATTCAAGGCTCAGCTCAGATTGATGTGTCTTCATCCATTCCATTGTCTGCTCTCTTTTCCTTCTTGGTATTTCAGTTGCTTCTTGCTGCACTTCTCCATCTGTCTCCTTGAGTTTGCTGTCCGACTTAGAGGGCTCTCAGCTTGTTGCTTCAATTAACTTTTCAGTGGACCCCCGCCAGCTTGCATTGTTTCCTGCTGAGGCTCCCCATTTTCCTGCTGCTCTGGGCCACTATTCTTTGCTACCCTCTCCCTCCAGACTCTGTTTATCAAGTAGTCCCCTGGTTGAACTGTTGTTTGTAGCTCTGTGGATTTCCTGCTGATTTGATCACTAATTCCCTACTGATTTTTGTTACTTGGTTATTTCATTTTCTCCCTAATTCTATCATCAGGATGGTGGCATTATTTTGTAAGACCCAGTGTTAGGAGAGCAATTTTCCCCAAAATTGTTAATCTAGAATCTATTTAGTTGGTTTCTCTATTCAAAATGATCAAGAGTGAACTAGAGTCCCCACTGTGTCTACTGGGAAAAAATAGACTGCTATTTGACAAGGTGTTTATATAAATGCTACACTGTGTCTAGTTGTTGTGATGTTAGCACTTCAATTCCAAAGTATTCCCCCAGTGACTTGTTAACAACTGGCTCCTTTCACAGACTTCATGGTGATATCCTGAAGGTGGTTACCTTAAAAAGAATTGACATTACTATTTACATTTTAAGAACGATCCAGGTGTTTCTTCTGATCAAGCAATCTTTGGCATCACGTCTTGATGACTAGACAGCCCTGTTCTCAAGAATGTTATTCAGTCTAGATCTAAGGAACTTAACATTAATATTTTTGTAGGCGTAATATAAGAATTTTGAGGGACTCCACCAGGACTCTTAACTCCGTAGACACCAATATTAAGTTTCACATCAACTTTTACACTTGATCTTAGCCAAAAGGCTGAGAAGCGATTCACATCAACTTTTAGTGTGATTTCCTGGTACTCAGAAAAATTCCCACAGCATGGATTTTCTAAGAAAAAAGATTGTATTTTTGTATCTTAAGAAAAGTTCTTTAAAAGCTTAACCTTATGCTAGAAATGACAAATGCATTTATCATGTGTAACTTTTGCCCAGATACACCAATGTAGTGTAAACAATGAAAGAGTAGAATGTAAGTGTCTGGGAGAAAGACCTTCCTCTGTTCTATGGTCCTTCTAGTAGGTTTTAGAATCACATTGCCATGAGAAGATGAACAGGAGAAATCCAAATTTGATAAGCTTCTGTATAGGGAATCCACACAGACATGAGATTCCAAACCCAGTGAGGCAACATGAAGCTTGCATGAGGTAGGGAGAGGAGTAGAGTCTGAAGATAAAAAGGGAGAAGGCTGTCAGCAAGGTGCAAGGAGAGGATTTGAAAAACAAGGTTGCCTTCTTACGCAGATAACTTTTTTTGTGTAAAGGGAAGTCTCTGTTACAGCTCTCTACCTGGTACAAGTTGTTCTTGCCTAGGAAACTTAGTTGAGGAGGAGGCAGAGAACTTTTCCTGCATCTGCTGGGTTCTCATTACTTGCAACTCAAAATAATTCTTATGCTAAAGTGGCCCATCTTGGGGAGCCTGCCCTTGGCCTGTACATAACTATGGGAGTTGAATCTGTATAGACCTTAAGTACAATGGAAATAACATGAGCTTTGTAAGTAGACTTTTCTGTGTTTATTTTTTATTTTATTTTATTTTTTTGATCTTTCTATGTTTAAATAAAGCCTTCGATATGTTTCAGTATGTCATCTCCAAGATCGGTCGGCTCTAAACCAGTTTTTCCCATCACTTTCAAGGGTGTTTTTTTTTTTTTTTTTTGTGGTTTTGTTTTTTTGTTTTTTGGTGCACTTGTTTTCAATATTAAAACACTGAAAAAAAAGCCTGCACAATCTTAATGTATTAGCTGTACAAACAAGAATAAAGCTACTCTGGTTTAAGTGTAAGAGGGGGACCCGGAGTTGGGTTGTGTGATGTGTGATGTCATCCAGCCTTAGGCATTCATAGGCCCTTTTCCAGATCCACATCTCTCAACCTCAGCCTCTGCTCTGACACTAGACTGACCTACCCAGTGGCATTTGGGTTTCTAATAGAGCTCTCAAATGTAACAAACCTAACCAAACTCCTGATTTACTCCCTTCACAAAAGCTGACCCTTACCAGTCCTTCTCTACCTTAATAAAGGGCAACATCATCCTAAGGCCAAAACCCTTAGAGTTACCCTTGGCTCCTCACTTTCTTAAGTACCCAACATCCAATCCGTTCATAAATTGTGTTTGTGTTCACGTCACAGTACCGGGAATCCCACCCATTTGCCCCATGTTCAACAAAAATTATCTTGCCCGACCCATCACAGAAATCTTGCCTGGATTATGCTAGTGTTCTCCTTTAACGGGCCAAGGTCCTTTTGTGTTAGTACAGTGTATGCTTCTTGCACCAGCCAGTGATTGTTTACCGTTTAAGAGTTGACGTTTTTCTGATAGAACACTTCAAAAGGCCTTTATTTTTCACTCCGAAAAAGCTGATATCACCATGAGAGATTACTAGGGACTATAGATACTATCCAGATTAGGGTACTTTGCATAAGGGAAGGGGGCACTCACATTAATGTCACACAGCATATGTTAACAGGGTCTTAAAGTAGGTGTCCCCCTACCTTCCCACCTATAAGCCCCTCCGTGATCTGCTTCACCCTTGCAACATATTTAAGTTCCTCCCCTTCCTGCTTCCCTTTCACACATACCTCTCACTTAGATCCTGCATCCCTTTAATTTCTAGGAAGATATACTGCCTAAAAGCATTCTCCTACATCAGTTATCTGCTCTTGGACATTTCTTTGCTTAAAGTACCCTTTCCTCGTATTACGGAGATTGTTCCCCAGTTTCCTTCATGTTTTTGCTCAAGTGTCCCTTAACCAGAGAGGCTGCCCCAGACCCCTTACCTAAATAACCTTCTTCCCCTATACCTGGCACACTCTTCATTATTTTCCTTGATATTTTTCCCATACCATTTATCATCGCTTGCTGTATCATTAATGGATTTATTGATTATTGTGTTCCCTACCCTTTAGAAGGAAAGTTAGGAATGTAAAGAGACCATTTCTATTTTGCTTCCTCCTCTGTTGCTATCCTAGAATAATCCCTGAGGCAGAGTGCTCAATTAAAATGGGCGAATCAATGAATGAAAAATACCTGCTTCATACTATATTAGTTCTGATCTTCTAGCTTGTCTGGCACTGATCAGATGGTAACAAGCATGTACTGGAATTACAGATGATCCTCACTCATGCACAGAAGGGTATCATGATTTCATAATATAGAAGATCCTCTTTGACCTTGTTATGCTTATACACACATACCTGTAAACACATACACACACAGGTACTCAGAAATGTTGGCTATAGCTAGTTTATAAAATACCATGCTCTTTTTCCACATTATATATATTTTCTGCACATTGAAGAAAAACTCTACTAGGTTCTTGCTCTCTCTTACTCTATGAATTAACAGTTCTGGGTCCCAAACACTTAACGGATTGGACAATCACACGTAGGCTCATTTCCCAGTTAGGAGTATCAGTTTTAGTTGAAAAACGTGGTTTCATGAAAGTGGATTGACAGTGATAAAATGGAATGGTCTGCATAAAATGAGGGGGAAGAAAAGGTCTGATTTCAAACAGATAAATCGTATTTCATTTCACTTCCCAATTCATGGTCTTAAAGCAATTTTATCTTGTATACAATCAGAAAGCCTTATTTGTGATTTGCATTGTCTGATCATCATTCTTGCCTCTGTTAGCTTGAACTGTATCTTTCTAAAGTATTTGATTAGTTTCCCTACTCCCTTACATATCTCCCTAATTATGACCTAATGTCCAATTTAAGTCCAATTTTGATAAGCTCTCTACAAATCAATTTGTTGTCATAAATCCATTCATATTTAACTATCAAAAGTGTGTTCTTTCTTAATATGTATCCTGATTCCATATTTCATTAATAGCAATAAATAGGTTATTAGGAAACTTCCGAGCTTTAAATTAGGTTTGGAACATTGAAATTCTTAAAATGCTTGCATTTCCTGTTGGCTCAGCTTTGTTTATCTGGTAATAATGTAAACTATGCCGTTCATATAAGCAATTGAACTGCTGCTAAATTTAATATTCGTTTCATTTGTGGTAGAAAGCGTTTGCCAGACATCACACTGGTGTATAGGGTATAAGTTAAATGAAACAGATAAATTGAACAAAAAGAACCAGAATTTCTAGGATCAAAAACTAAGTTAGTGATAATATGGCAATAAGTCAAACTTAAACTACTTATTTTGCATTAGAAACCTTTAACTGATGAAAAGATTGTATATTACATTAAAAAGTCTGAATTTCATTGATTAATAAGAATACGGAAGGATAAAAATGTTAATGTGGAATAGTAAGATTATGGTGAACTTTAATGTTATTTTCATTAAATTGCTTGGGTTATTTTTCAATGAGAATTCCTTTTACAAGTAAAGGGGTTTTTTATTTTGTTTTGTTTTGTTTTTTCTCCTTCCTCCTCCCCTCACAAAACAAAACAAAACAAATCACACAAAGATCAGTTGTCATATCCTGGTAACTGATGCTACCTCATAAACCTCTATTGACATAGTTTAGTAGTTACAAATTCTCTCACGTATTATAACATCTTCCCTAAAACCTGTCTTCAATCATGATGGTCTGTAATCTATCCTCCACACTATAGACAGATCTTTCAGGAACACAAAATGAATTACTACTCGACTTCATATCTTCTTGTAGTTGGCCTCCTGTGGCTTTCAGAATAGAACTTAAGTTCTTTATCATGTTGTCTAAGGCACGGTGAATTCTTGTCCCTGGTTTTCACGTCCTATGTCTTGGCAAAAAAATATTCCAGCCATTCAGAGGCACTTGGATTTCAAAAAACGTGTCCTTCTCTTCCCCCCACTTCTCCTTTGCCAACCTGTTGTTCCTTTCAGATAGAAACTTCGGCACGTTCTCTGTACCACTATCTTGTTAATGTATCCTAAGCCTTTGAGCTGCGACCCACCTAGTCCTACCCTCTCCTGGTAGCCTATCCCTAACACTGTGTTACAGTCCTTGATTTACTTTTGTGTCCATGCATTACACTGTGAGCTTTTCGATTTCTCGTGCAGCCTCATCATCTCTGTATCACTTGTTCATGTAACTTTTGGTTACCAAGATCATGCTTAATAACTAGATGATGAATGCATGTTGAATGAGTTACTACTCTCTATTGCACTGCTATGAGAGTAACCTTGCAAACATAAATCATTGTGCAAGAAATAATGCAAGCAAGCACAGCTTCCAGAAAGACTAAAGGTTTGGGAGCTTACCTTTAAGGTAAGGTAAAATGATTTACTGTGTCTCCAGATGAACTAAATACTGTGCCATTTTTAATCTCTCACAACTATAACCATTAGACTGTTCCTTTATAATCAGAGTGCTTTGAGAAGTTTGATAGCAATATATTTAAACTCAACATTTTGATGTTTATGAATATTTTATTAAGTACATATTTTAAACATCTGGAAAGCAAGCATTATCAAATGTAAAATTACTGTTTTACTATGGTATGAAGCATATCACAAACAGACTTGAGATTAGTGAAAACATTGCTTACCTGTATAAATTACATTCTTTTTTTTTTTTTTTTTAATTTTTTTTTCAACGTTTTTTATTTATTTTTGGGACAGAGAGAGACAGAGCATGAACGGGGGAGGGGCAGAGAGAGAGGGAGACACAGAATCAGAAACAGGCTCCAGGCTCCGAGCCATCGGCCCAGAGCCTGATGCGGGGCTCGAACTCACAGACCGCGAGATCGTGACCTGGCTGAAGTCGGACGCTTAACCGACTGCGCCACCCAGGCGCCCCATTACATTCTTAAATCTACATTAGGAACCAGGCTAAATACAATTTCATTTTTAATTTGTTTTTCGGTATGGCAGTTCTCCATGATTTGCATATAATTCAATTTGTGTCTTTATTCTAGAAAACCTGTTAATTACATGTTTTATTTCCTGAATAGTATTGCCTAAGTGCATTTGGTAGCTACTGTAAAAAATGGGCAGGCAGGCACGGTGTACATTTTTAAAATGGTATATATAGTGAGGGGCTCTTGTGTGACTCTATCAGTTGAGCGTCCAACTTGTGATTTCTACTTAGGTCCTGATCTCAACAGTTCGTGGGTTCAAGCCCCGTGTTGGGCTCCACATGGAGCCTGCTTGGAATTCTCCCTCCCTCTCTCTTCCTCTACCCCACTCAGTCTGTCTCTCCTTTCTCTTTCTCTCTCTCTCTCTCTCTCTCTCTCTCTCTCAAACTTAATTTTTAAAAAAAAATAATAAAAATATTTAAAAAAATAAAACAAAATGCTACAGTGAAACAGCTTTCAGTTGGAGTCTTTTCTTTGTGTTTTAGTTCTGAGGCAGCGTTGCTGGCTCTAGATGATGGTTTCACATGCATGGATGAAGATCACATGGAAGTCCTGCTCACTTCTGGCCTGACTCATTAAGAGAAGCAATTCCATTTGCAGATGGGAAGGTGACTGTACTTTGCCCATAGCTTACTGTGCCACCTGGAAAACTCTGACTCTGAAACAATCAGGCAAGATGTTTGTTTAAAAAAAAAAAAAAAAGTGACAGGCCTAAGCTGTACACACGCAGGTCTCTGGAGCTCTTATGCATATAAGATATTACAGGAAACAATTGATGCAATGTTAGTCCTGTCCCACTGTTGACAGACTACTTCTGCTCAACTTGAGATGTGTTGAACTATACAATATACACTGACGTGGTGCTGAGAAGCAAATTACATGCTGTTGTTTGAAAGGTTTATGAAACCAAACTAGTGAACAAAAGCCTGTGTGTATTACCAAAATATCTAATAGATCTTTGTAAAAGTGGTGAAATCCCAAAGGATAGGTAGCTGGAAGATGATGAACCCCAAGGAACGTGCTCTAAGCCATAAAGCTCTTATCTGTCAATATCATACACAGTAAATGTGTTAAAAAAGAACATAATGGTGTGCTATTGTTATTGCTGAGACATCAGTCTTCTTTATGTTTGCATTAGGGACTTGTTAAGGTGCGGAATGTTTTGCCCACTAAATGTCTATATGAGACAAGATTGTCAGCTCAGCTGTAAACAGAGGGCACTCTGGCTGGAAGAATCTCTGAAATTGGCTTTTATACGTATAAACAGAAGAAAGGGTTCTTGATTCTTATTTTTGCCTGATAATTGTTTAAGGGTTTGAAAGGAAACATAAATATAAATGTGGTTTCACACATTTTGGAAGGCTTACCTTAATAATACTCATCTTCCTTTTGGTTTTATTAAAGACTGAGTGTATACTAGACAGTGAGCATAAAACAACCCGTAATTTTCTGTCTTCATTGGAGTCACAACATAAAAAGCATATAGAGGATTACTCTAAAACAAAATGGGTTGTTGTTGTTGTTGTTGTTGTTGTTGTTGTTGTTTTGACTTTTTTTTCTGGGGGGGGGATTTTTCTGGGAGTAAGAGGGCTCTTATTACAGAATTAAACTTGAAAGGACTGATTTCTACATTTTGTCACTTCTTTCCATGTGCCGAACTCAGCTAAGGAGACTTTGATATTTGAATCAGATTGTCAGGGGGAAAAATAATACAAGACCTTTAGACATTAATTTGCCTGTAGGAGAATGGAAAATAAGGACAGAGGACAGGGACAGTGTCATCAAAACTTGTGTGTGAGCCTAGTACTCACTTTCCTGGTCCCTAACACTCTGTGTCCACATTGGGTACTGAATACCTTGGCCAGGGAAATGACCAAATCTACTTTTTACTTTTCACTGCCAGTTACCTCTATGAACTAGCATACCTAAACAGAATCGATGACTAATCATAAGTGACACATGTTAATTTGTCTTGAAATAAATTTCAGGGGGAAAACAAGGTGACCATGATGAATTTCAACAACCAGGGCACCAGGAGAAAGTTTGAAAGACAGTGCAAATGTCCAGGAGCAGCATTCCCGGCTGTTTGATCATGAGTTGCACGTCTTCCCTAGTGACAGTGGATATCTTTTTGCTGTGGACCAAATCAAAATGACACTTCGAAAACATTTTTAAAAGCTTCTTTAAAAACTACACTCTGAATAGTTTATCTGGAATAAAATAATGATCTTTTGGAGAAGAGAAATTCAGACACAAATAACACAATACTACTCTCAGCCTAATTTTACCTAAGACTCTGAGGAAAAACGTAGATCCCTGATTAAAAAAAAAAAAAAAAAAAAACTACAGGTGTTCAGTCAGAAATCAAATCCTTCTTGGGGCCTGGGTGGCTCAGTCAGTTAAGCGCCCAACTTCGGCTCAGGTCATGATCTCCTGGTTTGTGAGTTTGAGCCCCATGTCAGGCTCTGTGCTGACAGCTCAGAGCCAGCTTTGAATTGTGTCTCGCTCTCTCTCAAAAATTAACAAAAAATTGTAAAAAAAAAAAAAAATACAAATCATTCTACCTTATGCTCAAGTGGCCAGTACTTTGCAGTGCTGTATAAACTAGTGACAAAGACAAATGCTCAGGATATCCCTAATTCCTTGTTTAGTGAGATTGTATTTTTTTTTAATGTATAGATACTAGAATTTCATCCCTGTTTGCGATTTAACTTAGTGGAAATATTTTAGCTTTTATTGCAAGAAGCCAACTCCTTTAAGATGTTAGGTTGCCAGAAAGACACTAACAGTAAAATAGGAAACTAGAGAAATCAGTCTGTATTCCAGTGACCTCTGATGATAACTGCCTCTTTTCCTGCCATTACTCCTATCAGCCCCAATATACTATGATCTAGTCTTTGAGAAGAAACAGGGCAGGAAGGTGCCACAATCCTAGACCAAGGAACTACTCTCTCTCCAAGTACAAAGAGGGGCCAAAGAACTGACCCTTACACATTCCCCCACTAGAGGTCACTGAAGCTTTAGGTCAAGGCTTTGATAACCTTGCGGGGGGGGGGGGGGGGATGGTATTTACATGGAAGCTGAGACAGATTTTTAAACGGGGCTGTTTTTTAATAAAAAGGGACAAGTTTTGGAACTTGCCTTAAGGATTGATTTTGAAACTGAATTGACCATTCTTATTCTTGGACTCTTTTTAAATAATAAAAATGGAAATTTCGTGTAAAATTTGAAGCTTTGCTGTAAAATTCAGTTTCTAGTGGAGCAGACTATCACCTATTTGAGCTGGAAAGAACATCAACATTCCCTGTGCCAGCACTTAATTTTCTAAATGAGGACCTGAGAAAGTTGAATAAATGAACCAAGTGTGCAAGACTGAGTCAGGAGCTAGTTCCAGAACTCAGGTGATCTGATTGACATTTCACTGCTGTTGGTGTTTTAAGAGCGTTCTGTAATAGAATTTAAAGGGTTGGCATTATGAATCTAATTAATGAATCTAGGAAAGCAGTGAAAATCTCAGAATCTGTCCTAATGTGTCAACATCCTTCAGAACACTTAGGAGCTCAGGTGCAAAAACAGTGAAAGTTTTAAGTAGGTAGCATTTGGTTTTAAATTTCCTTGTGATAACGTTTGATGAAAGACCCTTAATTCTTAGAAAATATTTCATTGTGAAGAATGGATATATTTTATGAGCACAGTTAATATCTAAACCATCATTTAAAAGCGAAGAATATTGGAGGGATACTATAATACTGTTTTTTATTTTTTTTAACATTTATTTTTGAGAGACACAGAGGGACAGAAAATGAGGAGGGGAGGAACAGAGAGAGAGGGAGACACAGAATCTGAAGCAGGTTCCAGGCTCTGAGCTATCAGCACAGAGCCTGACGCAGGGCTCGAACCCACGAACTGCGAGATCATGACCTGAGCTGAAGTCAGTTGCTTAACTGACTGAGCCACCCAGGCAGCCCACTATAATACTGTTTGTAATCATTGCCACCAAGTTTAGTATTTCTGATGGTTATATGCCAGGTGCTCAATTCTTTTGAGTGGTTGTGGGCTACTTGTAAGATAGGCAACATTGATATCCTCCATTTACAGATGAGGAAGTTGAGGCTCCCGTAGTTAAAATAATTTGCTCAAGTTCAAAAAATGAGGACCCAAACCGAAGCCATCTTATTCTAGATGCTTCAGGCTTATGCTGTCCACTGCCACTCTAGGATTAAGGATAACTTAAATTTGATAAGGAATCTATAAATTAAGTAGAAATGTTTAAAAAATGTACAGTGAAGTAATGTTAGAAATGGTTTTTTTTGAGGGGAGGGGGATTAGGTAATTACCTATGCACACTTTGTTTCTTCATGTTAGTATTCAGAGAAAACATATTCACCCTAATGGCCTTATTAAAATGTGGGAGACTGTGAGGAAATCATTCAAGTTTAACTCAAGTTTTAATAGAAGCATAAGGACCCCCCCATAATGAGAAGAGTAAGGGGTGCTGTAGAAATACTGGGATACTTAAATGAGTACTGGAAAAATGAAGATAAGGAGGGATTTTATCCATGAGAAAACTAGGAGTTGTGTCTCTAGTAGGTGAGGAGATGGTTAACTATCTTCACAGCTCTCTCTTGACCAGTTTCTGCCTCACAGGGCTTGCTCTTACTGAAAGTTACTGCGAGGTATTGGAGTAGGAACACAAAGCAATGTTTTGACTTGGAACCATAATGGAAACCCACATTTGGCACAGTATATTTAAACCTCACTTTAAACTTGGAGAATTATGACTTTAATTAAAGATGCAGCACAGAGCCAGCAAGATAATAAATCTGAAATGGCTTATTCAGTTGGGTTACATTCCTATGACCTTAACGGTCACAGTTGTCTCTCAGTGCTGTTAATACCACGGCAGGCTTCTGACCTTTCCTCCCTTAACCCTTCACCTGGAGCAGTTGCCTGTCCCCACCCCTTCTGGACCCCTATTGTCAGAGTTCAAAATCTTAAAACAAATGGCACCTATATCTAAGCTGAAACCATACTAGGGAGATACATGGCATTGCTCAGATTAAAATGAAAGCAAAGTCTAAAGCATAGCTAAACACAGTTGTACCATTATAATATCTTTTTAAAAAGTTAAGTCTAATCCAGGTTTTGTTTGTCAACTTCAGCCCAAGTGAAGATTGATTAAAAACATGTAAGACAAAACTATAACTTTGTAATTCCAACTGAGTTCGTACTTATTTTACAATGAAGGCTTTCAGTTTCCATCTTGATACATGGCTTTCTTCTATGTTGTATTAACTAATGACTGACTTTTTTTCCCCCCTGACTACTCTTGGAATACCTGTGCATTATCATTTTCCATTTTCCAATTTCTAGCTCTTTCCCTGTGACAGCAATGGCCCTTCCATTAAGGCACAAAGAAATAAGACTTAAAGATGTGAGTAAATGCACTCATGTAGATTTGGGGAGAATGTGAATAGAAATCAGTTGGAAGGAAATAATGGACTCATTTTCCTGTGAAAATGAACATTAAAATTTGAGAACCTTAAGAAAAAGGGAATGGAGCTAGAAACTCAAAATTAAAAAGAAAAACCCAGTGAGTTTATCTCTAAAGTGGAGGCTGTCATTTCTTAAAATATTGCAGCTTGGTACAAGGAGATCTCAGAACAGTGGGTGCTCTTACACTGACAATCCATGCTTCAGTAGCCTGGCGTGACAGGTGACTAGAGGACAGAGGCTGCCATGTTTGGTTGAAAAGGAACTCCCTCCCACTCCCCCACAGTTGTCAATCTTAATTTCTATTCTGAAAAACTTACGCTTGTTTCCAATCACTTTGGAACACAAAAATCAATAAAGCTTAATCTCCAAAAATCAGAAGGACACTTAATGTGTGCACATGTTAAAAAAAAAAAAGTGATTCTATGCAGTTAGTGTCTTGGGCTCTAAGTTTTGCCATAAAATGACCTGAATATTTCTTCAAGTAAAAAGTATGGGCAGTGAAGTCTGAACCATATCTTAGGCAGTACTGCATGCATTCATAAGATAGTTTAGAACAAATGTAATTAGTACTAAAATAGAACCATTACTTTGTACTCAAATTTAAAACAAAACAAAGCAAAAACTCCTTAGCATACCCTGTACTTTGAAATGCATTGCCAAAGAATATGGGCCACTCGTTACAAGAAACAAAACAAAACAAAACAAAAGCCAAAAACACCAGTCAGCTGAACATTTATGCTAACATTAAAGCAACATATAACACACGAATTGAAGACCATTTCCTCACTAAAATTACTTCCTGGAGTTGAGATACAGCCTCTTAATCAAACGTTTTGTTTATCTGGCTTGCATGAAGTATAAACTCAGGATAAATTTCTTTCCCTTCAAGTCGCACGGTCCTAAGTAGCTCATTTCTATCAATGGCTGTATGGGGAAATGTGCCACATGACTCCATTATGGGGGAAATAGTGTGTGTAACCTAATCCTGATTTGCAACTCTAAGTCTTGTGTTGAAATTTGCCCTTGGCGATTTCACAATGTATTTTATATGTTCAACTTTATCTGAAAGGAGGATTTGTGTCTGTTCACCTCACCTCACCTCAGAGACCTTACACTGATGACTCTGGGCTGCCAGGCTCCCATCATGGCAGTCATTCTGAGGTTTTATACCTGAACAGCTCAATTATTTCATTATTGTGTAATAACTTAATTAAAGCACTTTGAGGGTGAGGGAGGAGGTGCTTAAAACTATGTTTGTGTAATTTTGTTGTCTCTAGCTTAGAGATGGTGGTTCTTATGTTTTAGCCCCAAAGACAAACATAGCTGATAATCTTCCATCAATGGTTATTTCAGTGGATTTAGTGCACTATATTGAATTGAAGGTGGCACATGGTTATAAACACTAGTTACATTTGGATAGTAGGCTATGAGTCCACGTAAATGAATTTTGAATATTAGTAAATGAGATAGTTGAACAAGTCATGATTTTCACTGTTTGTATTAATAGGGGAGGGTGGTGTAAGAGTATTTGGGTGGTTAACGAACAATATTTTCAGTTCTTTAAAATGCTATAATAAATTCCTGAATGAAGACTAGGCAGGAAATAAGTTTCTCTAAAAGCTAAAAGGCAGTAGGTTTTAAGAACTTGTTGAAATTTCCAAAAGAGCTTGTCAAAGTAGAATTGGCAAAATGACATTAAGGATCCTATCTTCTGTCCATTTGTCTCTCTGTGCTCCAGGTGAATAATCAGTATTTTCAGTCTCGATTAAATCAACCTACAAGAGCAACATGTTGTAAAAGGAGAACATACTGAATAAAAGCCCAAACCACAAAGAAATCTATGCATGCCATCATTGAGACGATTAGTTTCCTGCTGAAAACATAAACTTGACCCCATCTGATCAGGGAGGGTCACATTCCGTCACCCCAACATTCTATCTGTTTAGAATGCTAGAATGTAACTAGCTCTTTAGGTGACCATGTAGCTGACAGTGGAGGGTTCTTTCAATGTCATGGTATTTGGCCATTTCACCCACTTCCTGATGGCCTCGGACCTGTTACCTACTTTGCTATCCTAGGTTTAAAATGTGTCTTTAGACATTTGTGATAGAGAGGCATTTGGTTGCAAGAAATGGAAAAAGAAAACTGTCTTAAACTCTAGAACTTCTTCCATGAAATTTTGTGATAATAGTTAAAAAGCCTTGTTCAAACTTTTTAGATGGTCCTTGTCAAGTGTCTATTACCATAAATAATTATGGGCTTTTTACTGTCATGCCTGTTGGCTTACGATCGTAATGTGTCTCTGGCATTGCCGGATCTCATGCCATTCACAAATAACAAGCACTAGTTGGAGGGCATAGGCAGTTGGCAGGAGGCAGGCTAGAGGAAAAATCTAGCAGTGTCCTATCTTACATCCTCTGGCGTGTCCTGGAACAGACTGGGTCCCATGGTTACTCCAAATTGGTGAGAACTAAAATTCCTTTTTTGCCCTAGAGTAAAAAGCAGGCAGGAACTAGATGTGTGAGGATTGCCTTAGGAATTGGCTCCTGAAGAGTGTCTACCACTGCAGCCCAAACTGGGCTCCCCCTGGTTACCTGAGCCTTTGCCAGTCTTTGCTTTCTTGTATTCTGTTCCTAAGGCACACTCCACCATTCCTGTGTCATTAGACTGCCTACATAATGGGCAGGGCATAGCATAGAGGCATAGCAGGGATGCTGTTTCTTAGAGATCTACCTGTAAGATACAGAAAATTCACTCATAGGAGCTTTTTCAAGTAGAATCCCATCCTGAACTCAGAAATCAGGGCAAATCTGGTCTTAAAAGCTAAGATCCAAGTTACTCAACTGCTGAAGATGAAGTCAGGCATGCTGACGAAGAGGAGCCAGCCCTTGTCTAGACTATTATGGAGCCTCCTTCCCATATGTTCTCTGTGTATCTGCTGATGTGAGCCATTCCTACTCTCTTGCATTCATTCTCCTTTGTTGCTTTGTTCTTGTCTTTGCTGAGCCTAAAATGAAGCCTTCAAGGTCCACTTACTGAAATTTATTGGTGGAAAAGGATAGGTAAGGTCTTTATTTTCTTGTTGTCCTAATTTAATATACTCTGCTCCCCTGCCTTGTTCTCTTCCTCATACATCACTGTGTTCTACACCAATGAAGGAAAATGGCCACGTACATTTTTAAGTGGCATGCGGCTTCTGATCAATAAATATCTTTGGATACATGTTTAACGTTAAATTACTCAACACCTAAACTATTCATCTAGAAAAGCCCAAAGGTAGTATTGGTAATTTCAGGGGAATTACAAAGCCCTCAAAAACGAAAGATGACAAAAGGGGATTAAGATCACAGGAAATGCCTAATACAACATTTGTGACCTACGAAAATGGAGCAGGAAAGCCATGCAATCTAGTCTCTGTTGTTAGAGTGTTGGTTTGAAATCTTCTGCATTTACGTAGCTTTGCAGCTTTAGAATTTAGCAAAGAAACTACTGCTTCTCCTGTAGAAAAACTGAGATGCTTGATCCTATGTAATTTGTTTGGTAATGCAAAAGAGCATGGGTAGAACAGAGGCCAGGAGTAAAATAAGTAAGTGTAAACAGAAAATTAACCCTACAGAAGAAATTTGTCTGTTAACAGAATTTGTAATTTAAAGCAGTGGTTTCTTCCGTGTGATCCTGGAACCAGCAGCGTCACCTGAGAAAGGGCTAGAAATGCCCCCCACCCCCCCCCCGAACTGCTAAGTCAGAAGGTGAGGGTGGGACCCAGAAAACTGTGTCTCAGCAATCCCTCCAAGTGGTGCTGATACACATTAAGGTTTCAAATCCATTTAAATAGCCAGTGTAGCATCCTGTGTTGATAAATGCATCTCAAAACCCTAGAGAATGCTATACAGTCAGGCGATAACTTAACACATCTATTTCCCAGAGAAAACTTAAGCTAACGTGAATGCCTTGGCATTAGCTGAATTGAAAGATAATGAAATGAATTCATAAACGTGTATTTGAGCACCTCTCTGTCAAGCTGTATTTGCTAGAGCCCGCCTCCCCTACTCCCAACCCATCAGGGAGCTTTCGGAGATCAAGGATTATTGTGTTCGTCACCAGGCACAGTAAACATTCATGTACGCTTTATCTGTGGAACACCTACATTTCTAAAAAACCCAAAGTGAACAAAAACACATGCATCTCTTGCCTGGAGATGATATTCCAGTCAGGGAGATGGCATGAGTTGATGGCCTAACTTTTTCTAACTGAAAACGATTAAGTGTGTGCCTTGAAGGGACTGGTCAAGCTTTAAAAGGGTGGCTTGGAACTCCAAGGACTTGCCAGTGAAGTGGAGATCCGGAACTTGAACGGCTTCAAGATCTGGCGGGAGAATTTCCCTGACAGAACGAAAGAGGAGGGGAGAGTCGGCATTGCTGCAGGAACTGTCAACATGTCTGCTTAATTGGAGGGAGATTGGCAGGACATACAGTTGGAGAGTCACAAAGGGTCAGAGACTGAGAGAACTCTGTGTGGGGGCAAAAAGTTAACTTTAAAAAGTCTCTGCTTTAACATCAAATGATTTTAGAAGGTGATAGAAGGTAATTGTTCAAATTGTGGTAGCTCTTCAACTATGGCTGAGAGTGAAGGGAGAATGACAGGTGGATTGAAGAAAGCCGTTCAGTGTCCGGTTTCACATTATGATACTTGAGGTGTCTTCTTAGTGGTCAATATATGTCTGACGATGCTCAATTCTACACAGCCACCTGGCCTTCTAGCATGAGATTTCCAGCATTTTATGCATGAAACTTGAAAATGCCAACTTTCACCATCTCCTCAACTTTGAGCTTTAGGCACCACAGAGTTTGGGTAAACCTGCTTGAAAAATAATGAGAGGACAGAGAAACCAAACTGTTGGCTAAAGATGCGATGTTATTCCCATCCCTCGAACCTGGAAGGGCGGCGTGTGCAAGTGATTAGCAACTCGGTGAATGGTTGTTGAACACAGGCAGAGCCTAAACCTATGACATCGATCTCCGTGATGGCTCGAGCTTTTAACTGAGTTATTTTCCATGATACTAAAAGACTAAATATTGTCTTGAAAGGGAGAACAAGGGACAAAACTTTCCACCTGCCTCGTAGATTGACTACATAATGTTAGTGTTCCTTTACAAGGTCCTGATTGCTTTGCTTTTCCATTCCCTTGGAACACAAAACCAGTATGGGTTGCTGGTTTATAAATGTACATTTCATTTAATATCCGATTTTAGAGACTTTGTAAATTTGTGATTCCATCCCAGACAACATTCAGTTACAAGTCGAATGACCCCTGTTTTCACTATGGTTAAAGTCTGTCCTGTTTCTCTGTTACAATTAAATGATACAAGTGGAATTTAATATATTTGCACACTAGCTCCTTATTGCTAGACTTGTGGAAGAAAAAAAAAAGCCTGTATTTTTGTAATTAAAGATACTCCAAGAGAGAACATAGAGCATAACATATAATTGTGTTCTCATCTGGTTTCTAAAACTTTTTCTTCTTGGTGATCTTGTTAGAAGTTAAAGGAAAGCAATGCTTGAATGCATTAATTTTATACTTTGCAAAGCACTAGGGTTGTAGTGCAGCAAGGGCAATATTGCCATTCTTAGAATAAATGTCAAGGGGGTAAAATAGTGTTGGGAAGTGAAAATAATTGAGGTTTTGTGAATTCTGGATTATCTTTATGAGATTTTTATAGTGCGGTGGAATAACATACATACATAGTTTTATAATACTGCTATCTACCGTTTTCATATTTGAATCTTCCTTGGAGACTTTCCAAGAAGAGTAGTCACATATTTGCTGTTCAGGAAAGACAAACTAAATCTTGTAGCAGTTTAGTGACAGTGTGATATCATTCTTGATGTGCCTTGTTACCGAAATCAAAACACTTCTTCCAAGCGATTGCATGCTTGTACTGAAGTTATCAAAATACATGTGTGCATGCACACATACACACACACACACACACACACACACACACACACACACACACACACAGGTTAGTTGGTCAGTATAGTATAAATCAATCCATAGGAGTTAAATGGTGTTTGATATTTCAAAAAAAAGCATTGATGATTTTTAAAGATGATGTATTGTTTGATACAGGAAGAGGAATAAACAGTTTCACTAGAGACCTGTAATCCTTTCAATAATGACATTTAAAATCCATGAAAATTGAATATGGGGTGATACACATTATAATGATACACGTAAAATAACAAATAATTCATCAGATATTATCAAATAGCCGTAAGTTTGAAACAAAAGGTAAATCAATATAAAACAGGAAATCAAACTTTATTAGCATTTTTTTTTCCTGGAGAGCTGCTTTAAATTGATCTTCAGACATTTGTAAGAAGTCAGGTGATGGCGAAAGAAACCCCACATTATTAAAAATCAGGCTTACTAGGTTAAATGGAAAAGATACGACTGTGAACGTACAAACATTCCACATACATCCCACTAAGTAGAAGGGGCCAGGCATGCGTTCAAATGTAAAAGGTCTTATGATAGAAAACTATATTAAAATATATTCCAGGTGATTAATGATAAGCTCTGTACAAAGTTGGTTTGCTTTACTCATATAATTATTTTCCATTCAGTAATTTCCATTTCTGTTATGTGGTAAATATTTAACAACAGAGGAAATTAATATTTCAAGTTTTAAACACTATGAAAATGGATTAGCTCCAAATTATACTCAGTATTCACTCTTTTATTTATTTTTTCCCATACGAGGTCTATTTTAAAATTTTCTCATCTACTTACACCATATATTCACTTAACAAAACTAATAAATTAAATGAGGGAAACCAGTGGAAAAAACCTAGAAGGAAAGTTCGCTAATCCAAAATTAATATTTGAACCAAATAGGATTATTACCTCTGGATGACAGTGCCTAAAACCATCCTTTAAACAAAGATAACTTTTCTTTCATCTGGAACATTGTATTTCTCTACCTGTCTGCAAACTATTGGTATTTTAAATTCATATTTAAATTTTATGCCTAGCCCTGTATCCTAGGAACTAAATATTTTTCATTCTTAAGTAACCTTAAGTTGTTCCCTTTACATCATAGAGTTTCTAGTTATGTAAACTCATTGTGATTTTTCTTGATCGAACCCCAGTTATTTTGCGATGTGTGTCACAGTGTTGGGCTTTTTTTATCTGAAGCGTGCTTCAAGCTCTCCATTGCTCTGGCAACAGCAACCTGAGATAACCCAAGAGTTGGCCATTCAGCCAGGTCACCCTTTCCGTCTTGAGATCTGCCATGTTACAGTCCTCACATCCGCCCTTCCGTGGTCCACTACTGAAGTATTTCCTAAACAAAGAATTCTCAATAAGGTGGTCTTCCTATTATTTCTGCCAGTTTCCTAAGTGTCCCTTTCCAACTCATCCATCAAAAAATGACCCTTTGTGGCTATCGGAATAAGAAAGCCATGTCCCTGGATCTGGCCCAAGTTGTTTTTGCGAACAAATCTTGACCATCACGGGTCATAGAAATCTCTCACTTTCTCTGCAAATTATTTCTTGCTCTGAGACCCCCTCATAAACATATCCACTAAAGTAACTCCCAAATGTTTCTTGGTGTGACTTTTTCTGCTCACCAGCTTGGCTAAGAAGCTTCCACACGTCCTAGTGTGTGTGTTCTGGGGGAAAGATTAAAAAGCGTACTTAACCACATTGTAGTTGTTAGTTTATATGATTAGTATTAACCAGAGGTGCTGGAAAATGTAACATGTTGTTCAGCCATAGTTGCATGAAGTCCTTTATATTTCCCTTTGCTTTAATCTCATAATATATGAGCTAAAAAAATCATTGTTCAAAATAACTCATTTGCCTTCTCATTTTTAGCTCTGATTACATTCTTGTTCTTAATCAGACTGTTGTATATATCCTTGATTGAGAGCGTAGCAGGCCCTGGAAAACTGTTAGGTGATTTATATATGCTACTGATTCTCACAGTATCCTTTTAAGTTAGGATCATTATTTTCTACCTTGTAAGTTTGTAAACAGGAGCTAAAGGATGTTCAGCTTAAAGATGCCACAGCTGGTAAGTGGGTGGTGGCCACATGTGTATCTCTCTTTATCTGAGGCAAAAGCCCATGCTGTTCCTATGCTACATGTACACCTGATCTTAGAAGCATATAAAATAACCGTTATGTTGCATCAAATATGTAAGAATCTATTTGGGGTTTAGAAACTCCCATAAAACTGCTTTCTCTTTACTGCTTTCAACTTCCCAAACTAATAATTAGAAAAAATACTTGGATAAGCAAGTTTTTTTCCAACCTATTACTTGGGTCAAAACAACCTGTGTGTAAAAATCATTGCTATTTTAAATTCCCATACACTTCATATGCTTAGTATTAAAGTCTATACACGGCATTCTGTTTTCAAAAACTTTCTTCTTTACCTATTCTGTTGTGCTTTGTTTTGTTTACCCCAGCTGAAAGATAAATACTAATTTCTGTTTCTGTATCCTAACAAAAAACCGGAAACTTAGCATTTTGGTCTTTCCCGTAGTGATGTTTACATAGACTAAACTCACTCCTACTTTCACCTAAAATGTTAGGAAAACTCATCTGTGAAGGAGCAAAAAGGGTTGAGCATGAGATGTATTAGAATGCAATTTTCGTTTTTGCTGAAAATTAAACTTCCTACAACATATTTCAGCAGTTTTCTGATGAGAGATACATATAAAGGCTTGAAGCATTGTCATTGTTAGCATAATTCCCCTTATTTTAAACTATTGTGACCGATAAAGTCCTGGTCTAGAAAGCCATATCAAATTCACATTTTAACAACTTTAACAAGTGCTTAAGGCTCTTGGAACTGGAAGGGGCCACTGATGGAGGACAAACAAAGCTTTGCTGGAATAATCTCCCCTAACCACATTGAGATGACCCATCATCCACAAGTAGAGTCCTACTGAAGGACTCATCTCATGTTATCCAATACATAGGATTTGCAAAGATGTAATTATAGTACCTTCTCCGCATTGTGGGTTAGATTAAAACAAAGATACAGAATAGCACTTGGTTAATCTCAGATGCCTTGCACTGCTTCATTTGAATGCTATAAATACTGTTTTGTGAACAGTGGTTTTAGGGCTGGCTGCTTTACTTCCTCAGTTTTTACATCTTTTATAGTAGCCAACCCCATACATACACATTAACCTGTCTTAAGAATTGGCTTAAAATATCTTCTCTCATTTTAGCTAGTATAACACAGACCAAAACAGAGGCATTTAGAGCATTGACTTAATATTGAAATTTTGCTAGAGTGCTTTTCAAGTCAGTAATTGGAACCTCTCCCTGAAGCATATGGTATTTTATTGATCCTGGGTTCATCACTCAATGGGAGCTGATCACTTGACTCTTTACAATGACCGTGCAATGTATAGCAGGTAGGGAAGCATTACGGCCCAGACGGTTTCCCTCTGGTTTCACACTTGGCATGTTCTCGTTGGATACCCATGAGTGACTGCTTAGCTCAGGAGTGGGGAAGGGAGAGCAGTTGGGAAGCTTGTGATAAGTATGGTTTCCTGTGAAATGTTTTTGGTGGTTTTTTTGGGGGTTTTCTTTTCTGGTCCCTTGTGACCCCTTTATGAAACTAAATACTTAAAACTCTTTTTGCCATAGAAATTTCTAAGTCATAGATTAAAGTTCAATTTCCATGGGTCTGTTTTGTTTCTCTTGGGAGAGTAACAATTGAGAAAAATTAGAGTGAAGAAATACTGGAAATCCTTTAAAATAGAACTCTCTGTTCTCTCTTTTCACCTTCCCTCCCATGTCTGCCTTGTTCCCTCTCAGGACAGATGATGGATCATCCTAAACTCACCCTGAATTGCATACTTAGCGATTGGCTAGATGCTTCTGCAGAATTCTACGCTTGCTTTTGTGCATAAACTCTAGCCCAAGACCTCTTGCATCTAGGAATCTGAGTCACGGCAAAACCTGAGGCCTTGTTTTCCATGGTCTGTCCTCATGGCAATCACTTGCATGTAAATTTTGTTACCAATGTAAGGTTTTTAATGTTTTTTATTTATTTTTGAAGGAGAGAGAGAGACAGAGCATGAGTGGGGGAGGAGCAGAGAGAGAGGGAGACACAGAATTGGAAGCAGGCTCCAGGCTCTGAGAGCCATCAGCACAGAGCCCAATGTGGGGCTCGAACCCACAAACTGTGAGATCATGACTTGCGTGGAAGCCGGATGCTCAACTGACTGAGCCACCCAGGCACCCCTTAAGGTTTTTTATAGCATTTACTTTTCTGTTTGTTTAACGGGTGTGTGTGTGTGTGTGTGTGTGTGTGTGTGTGTGTGTGTGTTTACCTGCATTGAATGACATTGGAGATGCAAAGAAGGGGGACATAGACTTTCCAGCCTCAAGGTACTTGAAATCTAATGGAGTAGTGGGAATTTATATACAGATGAGGGTAATGGGATTGGTACTAAGAAAAAAGTATATAAAATGTCATAAGAGCATGAAAGATAAAAGCCTCTGGGAATTGACGGAGAACTCCTAAGACCCACGTAAAGGCAGAAGTTATCAAAACTACACTCTTGTGGGGTACCTCGGTGTTAGTCAGTTAAGCATCTGACTTCATGTCAGGCCATGATCTCCTGGTTCCTGGGTTTGATCCCCACATCAGGCTCTTTGCTTCAGTTCAGAGCCCACTTCAGATCCTCTGTCTCCCTTTCTCCCTGCCCCTCCCCTGCCTCACACTGTCTCCCTTTTTTTCTAAGACAAATAAACAATACTTTCTTTTTTAAAGTACACTCTTGTGAATCAGAGTGGAATTTTTAATAGAGCAAATTTCAATGGGAATGATAGGTTTTTAAAAATATAATAAAACTTAGAAGGTTTCTGTATTGAATGATGGTCCTTCTACCATAGCAAACAGGTGGTCAAACATTCTCCTGCTGATTTTCAGTACAGATTTTAAGGTTCAACTAAAATTCTTTACCAGCTCCTCTCAGAGAAAAAACAAACAAAAAACCCAAAAAACACAAGGATAAATATAAATAACAAAAGTTATATTTAACACTGTATATCATGCAGATGGCTAATAGTAAGCACCTTGATTCTACAGATTAACTAATTTAGTTGTCTCAGGGTATATCTTGCAGATGATTTATCCTGGCAAACCCACTGGGAAGCAGTCTGCTCAAGGTTTTATTTTCCACAAGAGTCACATTAAAGTCCTCTAATGCCAGAAGCAGTTAACTGACAACTCAGCCTCAAGCTTTTCCAGGAAATGACAGTTTTTGTCTTTGCTTTTAGAACTGTGGTTCACAGTGTAAGCACGAAGGAGTAGGTTCAAAGCTGTTGGGATAAAACACCTCGTACCTGCCTGTGGCCCACCTTATAACTCACCCCGTTAGAGTTTTAGTGGCTTTGAAATTAGGTGGACATTGAGTTCTAGAACAGGCTTTGAGTGTTACTAATAAAAATCATTTCTACTGCCTTTATAATCGCATTGGGATTGTTTCTTAATCTGAAAGAAGAGAGAGACCATAACTTTAACTGCTAGGTCTCTTAGGGCATTTAGGTGATAAGACCAAAATGGGTTTGCCCTAGATCTGGCATATAGGAATTTCTTGATTAATTTTATAACTTTTTTTGTGTTCTTATGCAAAATCTGATGTGTTGATTAGATAGGGAGAACTTTAGGTAAACTATCACATTGATCCTTTTCATCTAGACTGTCAGAGTGAAACTTAGGTGACACTGTTCTTGCATTGTGTAGATGACAAGTAACGTTACAACTACATACCTTATCATAGTTCATTATTTAGCTTTAACTTTATTCCCAATATTCCATTATCTGCCTCCTACTGAAAATGTTAAAAAAAATTTGGATATAAACAGTCAATAGCTTCCTTGGGACTCAATTTTCATAAACTCTTGTAATGTTATCACCTGCCTTTTGGCTCCAAAAATCTACGTTCTGGTTTAAAACACACAAGGCAAGTAAGAGTGGGATTATTAAGTTTCAGGCACTATAATGTGTATTCTCTCTAATGGCTAGAAAGTCAAGTTGAAGGAATGATTGCAAAAGCACTTCATGCTTATGCCCTTTAAGCATTTGACCATTTTGCTGTGAGAGGAGCCCCATACAAATAACAAAGCGAACAACAGAGGTGTTGAGAAGCAATAAAATGGATGTGCATAATGAGATCTTAAATCAGTGTGACCTGCAAACATTCTGAGACTTTACTGGTGAAAAGCTGATTGGAGCTGAGTTGTAAAGGCTATATTTGACTTAGAAGGGATATTACAGGTAGGGAAAAATGGGAACAAACATAGAGAACTGACAATTCATCAGTGAAACTCAGGGAGTTAATGTATCCAGTTCAAAGACGGTATGTTTTAGAACATCCTTTCCTGAACGATGCCACTGCGGTACTAGATAGGAAGAAAAATAAGTTTCTCTAATGGTAGGAGTTAGAGGAATATTTGGTAAAGTAAACACATTCTTCACCACAGGACGTATCAGAGACTTTTAACAAGGAATTCTCTTATGCTCATGTGATCCTTGAAACTGTCTTACGTGTTTCTTAGGTCTCTGGAGACCAGCGTGGCAATTGTTGGTAAAGAGAGTAATGGAAGGTAAGATTAGACCGGTGACTTGGAGACAGATGGGAGGGTCTGGAGTATTAGACGAAGGGGTCTGAGCATAAACCTGTGGGGAGTGAGCATCCCTGGTTCTGGAGTCAGCCAGCTGGTGCCTCCACGAGACCCCACCTCCTGGGCTGGCTGATCTCCAAGTTGGGTCGCCTGTCCCCGTTTTACAATCAAGCTGGATACCGCGTTCAGTAGCAGTCCCTTTACAGCACTGGTGAGAGGGAACGGAGTTCCTGTGTGCAGACCCCTCCGATCAGAGCCTAGCACAGCGCAAGCAGACGAAAAATGTTACATAACATTAACGGGGAGAGACTGAACAATTTTGAGCAAAGAAATGGCACCATAAAAGAAGTGTGTTTGGAAAACAAGTCTTTCATCAAACAAAATCAGTTGAGACCCTGGCTGTAACAGTAGGAAGCAGAAGGAAGGACGGGATTCCATTGGTGAAAAAGCCTTTGACAACATCGTAATAAATGGGAAGAGTTCCTTACAGCCCTAGAATTCAAATCTCAAATGTGCTGTGTGTAACTTGTTGAAAATGAAGTCGTTTCCTAATTAGCCAGTCAGAGAAAGACAAAGAACCTAGGACTTCACTCCTATGAGGACTTGAAGACACAAAACATATGAACAAAAGGGAAGGGAAGCAAAAATGAAAATAGGGAGGGGGACAAAACATAAGAGACAGAAATACAGAGAACAGTGTTGCTCGAGGGGTTGTGGGAGGGGGGATGGGCTAAATTTAAGGTAAGGGGCTTAAGGAAACTACTGCTGAAACCATTGTTCCACCATGTACTAACTAACTTGATGTAAATTATAAAAAATGTAGAAAGAAAAAAATAAACATTTCAAAAAGTCATTTCCTTTGATTAAATAGTACCATGTAAAGACTTCCCCAAAATATCTTGGGTGTGTGAATGTGACTTCTGTGAGGTGTATGTGTGTTCCATCTGATTTTTTAGGGTACAGGATTTTTTTCACATGTATTCTGCTTCACTTTGAGGCTTTTATTTTGGAAGCCCGAATGTGACTTCGATGGCATTTGAATACCTTTGACTCAATTGGAACTTGGAACTGACTTTTGAATGAAAAGTGTTTCAGTAGCATGTTTATGAAAAAGTGAATTTTTCTAATCTTTGGCACGTGTGATTTTTTTTTTCCTTTACTCTGTGACATTACTTGAAATATGTTAAAACAGACTGAAGTATAGCAAATGAGATTTTAGTTTAGGAGGACAGGTCCATTATAAACTTAGAAAATTAATCATTTTCATTAGAGAAAAAATAACACTCAATAAATTGGTCTTTAGGCTTTCAATAAGAGGAATATAAACAAAAATGTTCGAAGAGGATTTAAAAAGAAAGTTTTAATGTTTATGTTTTGAGAGAGAGAGAATGACAGAGTGTGAGGGGGGAAGGTAGAGAGAGAGGGAGACACAAAATCCAAAGCAGGCTCCAGGCTCCGAGCTGTCAGCACAAAGCCTGATGTGCTGGCGCTCGAACTCAGGAACCATGAGATCAGGACCTGAGCTGAAGTTGGATGGTTAACCGACTGAGCCACCCAGGTGCCCCTAAACAAAAAAATGTTCTAAATAGACTAAAGATGGAAAAGTAGGAATTAATAGGAAAATTGTTAGGGTCATATATATTAGTTGAAGCGTATCAGAAATTGTATCAGATTTAACTCCCAGGAATCAACTTTTTATTTATTTTTTTATAAAATTAAAATCTTAGTTGAATCAGAAAATTTAAAAAAAAAGACTAAATGGTTGTGAAGTTTCTTTTTCAGGAAAATGATACGAAATTGACTTTAGAAAAGTATCTAGTTAATAGTGATGGATAAAATCATTTCATTATGTATATTCAAATTGTCATTTAAAATACAGACCTGGGTATAACTAAAGTGTTAGAAGCAACAGAATTTGAAAATAAGTGCTAATAAAAATGCACTGTAAATGTGCCATTAATTTGATATTTCAAACTGGCTTGAATGTTAATATTTTAGGTAAGTTTTGTGACATGGTTATGTTTCCTGAGTGAAGTATGAGACGGTTCTAAATTACTCGTGTTTTGACTAGAGCAAAATCACTGGACTTAGAACTCTGTAAGATGAACTGCACTCTTAAATGATGGGCATCTCTTAAGTTGGTGTGAAATAGAATAAAATAGGAATGGCTGGGTTTGTTTCATTCAGCAATATGTGCTTTCATTGAACCACTTCCCTTAAATGGGGTTTAGTAGGGAAGTCATTACTGCTCAAATGCTCTTAACTAAAACTGAGTCAGGTTCCCCCAGCCATTCCTTGATCGTCCCAAACTGATACGAAAACCGTGAAAACACCACTTTTTATAAATCTATTAAAAGAGATTGGAGACTCTACTCTTGACTTACACTATTTTGCCTGTGCAAAAAAACAAACTGCCTTGTATCTTCGTGATCCATTCATGTCCAAAAATAGTTCGTAAACTATTAACAATGATTTGGTAGAATTTGTTCTTTCTAAACAGTTGATGAGTTAGTAGTGACCTAGAGTATTTCTGGTTTTCCATGACAAAAACAGACGAATTGCCCAGAGAAATCTAGATTCAGCAAATTTCTGGTTTGATACCCAATGCTGCTTTGTGAAGCTGAAAACTTAAGGACCAAAAAGAGCTATTTGGCTGTCATTCACCTGATACCTCAAATTTAAAACACTTGAGGGCATGATAAGTAGTTAATTTTACAGGTACTTCTTATTCTCGGAAAGCCTGGGGCCCAGATATTTGGGATACATGTTTTTTTTTTTTTAAGATGCCCCAGAGATGGTGCTCCACAATTTTAAACCACTTGATTATGTAGAGAAAAGTTGAAGACAGTGGCTCTAAGTGTAAAGTATGTTAGATATCTCGTGGTCCTTTTCTCTCAATCTCAAGTTGCATTACTTAGATCTCCGCATGTTATTAATGAAAAATATGCTGGACATAGACCTTACCATATTTGAATTAAGTTTCCGCTAAGTAGTGACCTCGGGTATATCATTCATGCAGACAAAGCATATTTGTTACACTTGGATTCCCATGCCCTTGTGCTTAGAAAAAAAAAAAATTACCTCATTAACACTTCGTTGTAACAGTGAAATAGTCATAAACCAGGGAACAAATGCAAAGTCTTTGAAATATCCTGAGTGTATTTTATATTTCTGTTCCTCTGGTACATTCTTCAAAGGATTGTCAGATACATAAAATGTACAGGGTTTTTTTCTTATTTGTTTTATTTTATTTTATTTAGCAAGAGTGTGAAACCATTCTCTTACAGAGCCTGAGTGTATTACTTTGAGAATCCATTAGGTACTTTGAGGTATAACCTGCCTGTTAACTTTGACCCTATGGTGTCCATTACAACTGAAGTTTTTTATGTGAAATCATGCCTTCAATTGAAAAATGATAACTTGATATATTAACTGTCGAATAGCTAACAGTTACCTTGTAGGCAGCTCAGTTTTGGAGACTGTTAGGTCCATCATGGTCTGAGAACTCAGGACTAAGGACTTGAGGACTCAGGAAATTTCTTTAGTCTTGTTCAGTTGAATGGTCAAGAGAGCCTTTTCCATCTAATCAGCTTGACAGGTTCTTCTTATGAGAAAATCAATCATCAGCATCTCCAGACTTGCCTTGTGTGCTCTATAAATATGTATGGTGTGCATGAGCAGGGAGGGATTTTGAAAGTCATTATTGGGTACTTTATCATTTTGGAATATCTTGAATCTGTTTGCTTCAATAGCACTCGACCATCATTTCAGATGCTCTTGGAGAGTTACTCCTGAACTTGGGGTAGCTATGTCTTTGCTTTCTGTGCTCAGGCTTCCAGACTGAGACTTGATGTTTCTTTCCTTCTAGTTCTGTCTAGTTTATAGCACAGCTCTTGAGGGTGCTTCTTTAGAACAAGACGGCCTGATTCCCAGTCCTTCTACTACCCTCTGATTGACCTTTTTAGGTCACTCAACTTCTGTGTTTCAGTTTCATCTATAAGATGGTGTTGTGGAAACTGAACAGTAATAAAATGTTTAAAATGATTCACACAGTAAGCCCTCAACATGAGATCTATCTACTCTAGTACCTCAGAAGTCATGCCTAGGCACACAGCACAAAGGCTGGGGTTTTTAGTTTTCTGGCAACACTGCCCTAAAACAGTTTCTCGCCTGGTTAATCATGACAACCATCCCTCCAAAGACCCAAGGTTTAGTATTCTTGAGACCTGAGGAAAAACCCCACAAATAGAACAGGTCTTCCCCATGTAGCTTTCACTTTGAGAAATAGATGTGTGGTAGATTGAGGCCAAAAACCTACATTGGTATGAACTGATACAGAATTGTCTGCCCCTAGTGGAATACTGGAGTCCTTCGTTCTGCAGGAAAATAATCATAACAAGGAGAGAGGCGGAGCTCAGAGGAGCTCCCACAGTTCATTGTTCTGAAATATACCAATCTGACAATTCAACCGCCACTACATTGGAGTAATGGGGCAGAGGAATGTCAGGTTTTTTTTTCTGTTAATCGGTATGCATCTGTATATGGATGTGGACATCTACCAGGAGTGGAAAACAAGTTCTCCACCTTGTCCATGTTGTATGAAGTAGGAGAGTGCTACCTAATCCACAGTCATAAAATACTTAGACCAGCTATAGTTTTTTCCTGAAGAGGCGTATTTTCATTTGGGTGGATGCTGTGACAAAGGCATTATCCACATCTTATCTATATTGGACATGATCATAAGCCTGGGAAAGCCGTAGGTCCCTCAAAAATCAACACAGAATGTGTGCCTCTTGACTATTGGAGATGAGTGAGTTTATGGCACTTAACAAACATTGATGCTTTGTGAATTTGAAATGCGCTTTAATTTTTAGTCCTGTTAATTCATCGTGCGAGATTGGTGGCTTTCTAATACTGCCTTATTATCGTGTTCTTCAGTCTACCCAGGACTTGGGTGTTCTATCCCTTCACCCTGTGGCCCTGAGGACCACTGGTATGTTGGCTAGTGTTGAAAGTGAGTTGTTTATCTTCAAAATGAAGGAAGCGCATAGTGGTAGTGAGCCCCTTCACATGAAGTGACAGTGCAGTGCGTGGAGTTTAAAGTGCCAGCGTTCACGTAAAGAAGAAAATAGCCAATGTCTTTCAGTAGGAATCACTCCCTCCCAAAACAATAGTAAATCAATCCTCTTGAAAAGTAGGATGGCATCTGCACCACTAACTTGAATGCTCTTATTATTTTATTTTTTTTAATAAATGAAGCCATGTCTGCAAAGACAATGGCTCTATAGCTGACCACTAAGCTCCTACCGATAATATGGATATTGATTTTGAGAGCTTTCTTTATTACTCCAGGAATGAAGAATCAATGTCTTCAGTGATTGTATGATAAGAAAAACAGAAAATAGGAAATTTCTGTGAACAGAGGAGAAATTCTCTGGAAACATTTCAAAGCTATAGTAGACTACACGAAATCTATAGTTGTACCATGTGAAGGTCAAGAAAAGAAATGTAGATGAATTTTATCATCAGTTAAAACCTAACTGTACCATATAAAACTATGACGAATTAACATTATTTTCAGGCTTGGTTGGACAACTAACAACAAATGATAGGATTACTTTAACCAGCTTCTTAGAATACAAGCGCTGCCTTTGAATAATGGATGTATTGACAATGTGTACATTTATTATCTACATAGAATGGGAATCCTGGAATTCAATATGTGTTTCATCCTATAATTCCCCGAGCATATAACTCAGTTGCTTGATAAGTGGCTGTTGATACTGATGATACCTTGGGGTAGGATTGGAAAAATAAGGAACCAAATGATATTTTCATGTAATGACGATGGCTGAAATGTAATGACATATTTTCCAGGTTCTGGGCACAGTTCTTGACAAGCATTACTCATTTAATCAATACAACTACATTATTCCCTACTAGGTATGAGAAATCTGATGTTCAGTAACTGAGTAAGTTGCTTAGAAAATGATGTGCCATTATAAATCTCAGGAATTGTGACCATATGGTTCCCTCTATCTGCAGTGTTCTACTCTTGGTATTTGTATGGCTTGTTTCTTACTGAGTTCTCTCCTCCAGTCTCAGACTTGTCTCACTTTCCTATCTAAAACAGAAACTCTTTCCCTACTCTTTCCTTTATGAGTTTTATTCATCTTTGTTGACTACCATTTAACATTTTATACATTTGAATTATTTGATAGTTTTGCTCCCCAGACTTGAATATAGTCAGGTTTTAGCTCTCCAATTAGGATAACTCAGATTTCTTGAGCACACTCAAGGAAATAGCAGTCACGTAAATAATAGCAGAATTAATGAATTAAGTCTACATGGGTAGGCTTAAACCATGAAGAAGCATTAAAAAAATATTTAGCCTATTGTTCAGAGCACATTGTCTGTATGGTTTTCTCCACTAACGTTCTGAAGTCTGTTTTTTTCATATTGAATTTGAGGTGTTTTTTTTTTTTTTTCTCTCACCATGAATGTGTCTATCAAATTGTTGAATGGCAGAAATATCTGGAGAACATATTCAGACATAGCGTATTCTTAAGAGAACAAAGAAACCCTCCAAGGCATAGGAAGTTTGTGGGTTTTGTACCGACTTCTCAGTAGTTCAAATGAATGTGGAGGAAGCTTCACTGCACCTAAGTTAACATATTTAAACTGTTTTGTATTCTGACTTCCAATGTAGACTGGTAACAAGTTAATGATTTGTGTTTCGAACACTGTTGGAAGTTGATTCCAACAACATCTGCACAGGCTCATTGCCTTGGGGAAGACATAAACTGAAACCATTGTGGTAAATCCCAAATTACAAAGGAATTTAGAGTCTTCACCCCCTTTACAATAGTATCTTTTTTTTTTACTTTATTTGCTATACATGTATGTCTGATGTGCACACACATACACACAAAAAGAGTAGTACATCATGTCACAGTAAGGTGAACTTGGAATTTAACCCCTGAGCATAATTTTAAGTGACATTTTTCATGCTTTTCACCAAGTCTGTATGTGACAATATAGAATCTGAAATAGGTTTTCTTTTACCCACTTAAAAAATTTCCTATATAGTTGCCCACAGCTAGAATAAAAGTTGTGTGATAGTATTTTCAACGCTTACTTAGCTGAAATAAAACTTCCCTGAAGGTATACTCGCAAAGTACATAAACACAACCATAGGAGAATGAAACAATAGAAATTCAGTGTTGTCCTAGATTGAGAATCATTCTTCACTGGATTTTTAATACAAGAAAATTTCATTACAGTATACATTCAGAAATTTGGTCCACGCTATAGGGACTTAATTTTTTAATGAAATGACTATGTGTTTTCAACTTTGGCCATTATTTGAAAACTGCAAACTCACCTTTTTGTTTTTAACCATTGACCTCCTTTTAAAAATGAGCTTTAAAAAATGTTCTTCATTGAAGTGGTATTTAATTTGTCTTATGGTTTATAAAACTACTAATTAAAAAGTCTTGGGAATAATTATTGGTTTCTAACTTCAAGCACTTATTATAATAATAAATTACTCATTTCAACAACCCATAATCAGAAACTAATAGAATTAATGAATAAACTTGAGAAATGCGTAGATTGAGCCAAGATAGTTCATGCTCTCAAACCATCACTTAATGCTGTTTTTATACTTGATTTTCTGTTAGAATTTGAAGTCACAGGCTCGCACAGATTTTTTTTTCTTTGTCAAATAGCATAATAAATGCTATGATTTTACAGTGTATTTCACTGATTATATACAGACTGAAGTGACTTTTTGTCTATTTTGTTTGTGTGTTAAACTTGGTACTTTTCAAGCTAAGCCTTTTATTTCCAACTCCTTAGACGTTTAACTCAGGGAGTTGGACAACTAAACACATATGGTATACTATTCCTAGTAACTGGTTTAAAGACTTTTATAAAAACCTGCTACAGCAAGCAAGTTTATTATTGGAATAACCAAACTCTGGAAGGAAGAATTCTATAATGTCACAGATGAGCAGACACGTTGGAAAACTGTAAACTCTTGAGATAGTCTTCTTGTAAGTGTCATTATCCTTTGGTGGGGGTGGGGTGGGTTTATTGGTTTCTTCCCCCAAAACCCTTGTATCCAGGGCTAACTTTCGGTAGATTGCAGTGGGAGCTCCTCTAAGTACAAAGCCCTGATCAATCATTTTCGATTTTGATTGGCCCTATGGACCACTAATCTTTGGTAAAATCAAAATTTAAACGGATTGAACTATCCTCTAAAATCTGTATGTGGACTTTACCCTTAGTTTGGAACAGGGAAATGTTGACAAGGTTGCTGCTGAGTAAGCCTGAGAATTCATCCTTTTATTTAAAACTTGTGAACAGCGCATTAAATTAGGAAACTGAGACTGTAGAACCCCAGCCACAGAGGTACAGGAAGCTGGGTGCTCCAGGGTGAAAGGTAGCTTTCCAGAGTAAAATACAGACTGTGTAAGAGAAGGCAGAGGGTACGTGAGGTCCTGTTTGAGATTGGAGGGCCTGCTGAACTAACTAGTGTGCTAGAAAATTACTACAAACAGCAGATGGGCTGGTTGAATCACAGACACGAAAGGCTTATTACTGTGCGTGCAGGCAGAACAGAGAAAAGATGGGGGAATTACTCTGGGCGCAATCTCAGGGAATCTTGGGCGCTGAGTTGCGGTAACTTCAGGGTCAACAGTTTTGTTTTAGAATCCAGTGGCAGACTGAAAAACATGGTTTTATTTGCCTCCCCCCCCCTCCCCACACACACAGGAAAGAAGTGGGGTTGTCGGTGGAAGATGGGGCAGGGAGGTGGGTGAATACAGTGGGTTCAGGGCAAATATGGTTGGAGGAACCTACGTCGTGGAAAATGGAGACAGTGGCTACAGAATAAACTGTACAAGTTTTTCATGTACAGGCACCTACATTTGAAATCCTCACCTAGTTTGAGACAACCTAATCAGTGCTGGTGGTCACTGTCTTAATGCCATAGATGAGTTGAGATTAAACACTGGACGGAGATTTTGCTCCCGGACCGTTAGGGCCTGCAGGGATGCTGGCATAGCATAGGTGGTGCCCAGGAAAGGGACAGTAAAACACGGAGGCTTCTCTTTTCCTGGGTCACTACCCTTCGCAAGTAACCATAACCACTTCCGAATACTGAGCAACTTCCTAGGTTTTCTCACGTCTGCCCAAGTCGACTTGGCCTCCATCAGATCATTTACTCACAGATGTGTTCCCGGCCCTCATTACACAATGCACATTTTCACATCTATTTTGTACTATGCTATGCACTTAAATTGTGCCTTTAAGCTCCTGGCCTTCTCTCTCCCTGCCAGTCCAAAATACGGTTTTTGGCCTGTTTCAACCTCCACCTCTTCTGTGAAGCTTTATCATCTTCTGTGAGCTCTTACTCTGTCAGTGCGACGGTATGTATAATAACTCCCTTGGTACTGCCACTTTATGGTGTCGCGTATCTGGTTTGTGATTCATGTGTGAATTTTGTCTCCCTAACTAGAAGGTAAAATTTGATGGAAGGGACTGTGCGTTAGAAATCTTACTCTCTACCCTGTCTGCCAGTGACATCATCGGAAAAAAAAAAAAAAAAACCCACAAAAACTTATGTTGAACATAAACGTTCAAATTCTTAGGTTTTCCACATCTCCGTTTGGAACAGAAAACACTAAGAACAGTGGTTGAGAGTTTGATTTGTTGCCCATAGTTTCCCTGGATGGATTAATATAATCCGTTCTTTTAAGTAAGGAAAATCCTAGGAGGCAGTCTTGGCCAGCTGGCCCTCAGGCAGTTTCTTAAATTCTCTGAAACTCTGTTCCGTCACCTGTAAAATGAAGAAGTTGACCTCACCTTCTGTGACGCTATCACAGTAATTGATGCCTAAGTGGATTCTTCTGAAGCTGTGTCTTTGCGAGTATCTTAGACATTTCTTCAATCCTCCGCTAATTCGTATATGCTTAGGAAAGACCTCCAGGATCCCTTTCACTGGGCTAGATGATGGGAACACAGAGGTGCCCAGAAAGAGGCTAGTCCCAGCCCTGCTGGGGAGCACAAACAGGGAAGTAGGAGGAAAGACGTGGCATCAGGTGTAGTGCTGTGGTCCCAGTGCGTGGTCCCGGGGCCAGCACTGTCCCTTGAGAGCTGGTTACCAATGCTGGTTGTGTAGCCCGCCCCAGGTTTTCTGAGTCAGAAGTCCTGGGGGTGGTTTCTAGCCATCTGATCCTAGGAGCCCTGTTGCCTGAAACTTGAGTAACTGCTGCTGTGATGAATGAAAACCAAATGTGATCAAACTCTTCCTTACCGGTAATGTGAGCACAGGTCCTTAAGTCTTTGGAGTCCCTTTTTCTTCCTTTTGTGTCAAATAGGGGTACTTTAAAGGTCGTTTTGTGTTGGTTTTTCACTGAGAGTAAAATTGGATATTTGTCAAGCCTGTGATACAGTACCTGGCAAATAATGAATATAGGTGTTGATACGGTCTTGATGAAGTGAAACACTTTATTTTTTACTTAAAAAAAAGTCTGTTTTTGAGAAAGAGAGAGCAAGCTGGGGAGTGGTGGAGAGAGAGGGAGACAGAGAATCCGAAGCAGGCTCCAGGCTCCAAGCTGTCAGCACAGAGCCTGACATGGGACTCAAACGCATGAGCTGTGAGTTTATGACCAGAGCCGAAGTCGGATGTTTAACCAACTGTGCCACCCCGGTGCCCCTGAAGTGAAACACTTTAAATGAGGAAACTGGTTTTATTACCCTGTAGGTGTTGAGAAGTCAAATCATTTCCCATTCTCCATTTCACACATAAAAATGAAGTCTAGCATTGTAAAAGTAGCACTTTATTAGGAATGAATCTGTGCTGTGATTAAAAATTTCTGACTCTGCATGCGTTGATCTGATTATTGTAAACAAGCAGGTACTTAGTATTTCACACAGTGTAACCTCCACATTAGGCTCTCTAGGAATATCTGGTCTTGCCTTGATGATTGCCCCCATTTTTAAGTAAAAATTCAAGTGCAGCCTGTGCATAAACAAGGGTGAGGTCAAAAGAAATTTTACAAATAACTTAACTGTGTAACCAGTGCCTTGTGAAAAAAAAAAAAATGGAAAAGTATTACCAGCACCTGAAAATCCCTCCTATTCGCTGTTGTTTTTCTAGTTCCTTCCCTCCAGGTGTAACCACTCTCCTTAATTCTAATGCTCTAGATAAGTTTGATTCGTTTTGAACCTGCTATAAATTGAATCATGCAGTTAGTACGTGCTGGGTCTTCACTCACTGCTGTGTCTGTGAGGTTCATGCATTTTTTTTTTTGTATGTAGCAATAGTTCATTTAGCTCTGTATCCCATATAATTTTTTATGAATAGCAAAAGGATTATATACAGCGAATCTGATACAGGAATCATTCTAGGAAAGAGAAGGCCAAAGAGGGAGTTCACAACACCTGCAAAAGTCTGGGACCCAAACACGTTGTGTGTGTATCTACTTTCAGACTGCACTCTGGATAGATCATCTTGCTGGTTCTCTGTCAGTCTGTTGAGTATTGACCCACCCAGATACAATAGCCTCTCTTTCTTGGAGTTTATTCTTACAGTCACAAACCAGGAAAACACTCTACAACAACATGGGTCCCATAGGTATCCTACAAGTGTAACTAAGACTTCACAGTTCATCCCTGAACCCATTCCTGTCCAGTAAATCAAGATCTTTGAGTGAGATACATACAAATGGTTTCATATCATTAGGAGTAATTGCAACTTGACAATAATAGCAAAACATTGGTTCTTGCCCTTCTTCATCTTGTGCCTTAACATTTCGAAGTGCAATTAGATGTTTGGAACTAGGATGGGGTGACAGGAAAAGGAATCCCTTTCCAAGAAACTGGTTTGAGAACGCAGAATTTAAATGTACGCTTCCAACACCCACATAACCATGTGTTTCTCTCTGTGTTCCATTACAAGCCTTATAAATGATCATTACCAGAAAAGACATCTTGAGGCAAGTTGTACAGAACATTGGAATACACTTACCTCCTGTGGAAACAGGATTCAAATTTTAGTAACAACGCTTCACTTCTGTGATATCTGTAAGGTAAATTTGGATTCCAGCAGCATCGCCTTTGTGTTAACATTACTAGATAATGTGATGCCATAGCAATTTAGATTTAATCAGATGCGCTCACTTGAGTTCAGAGCCAGATCTTTGTCTGGGTTTCTCTGTTGTCCCCTCGAATGTTAGCTGATGTTCTAGTCTTCTCCAAGTTGGTAGCGGAGAAACGTATGCAAATCAGCATCATGGATGAGAGTGATGTGTAACCCCGTTTAGAATGAACCACGGATGCATATTTTAAATGATGTTACAATGTGCCCCCAAAGTAGCGTATGTTATTTAAAGTATCCAGTACGTGGAGGAAAAGAACATTTTATACCGTCTAATTAAGTGTAGGGAGAATGAGCTAACAGTTTAATTCAAAGATACTCAGTATGGTTTAAGTTCTTTAAAACGTTACATTATGCATCCCCGTAGACCTAGACAGTAATGTTTCCACATTTGTTTTGCACTGTTGAAGGAAATCAAATTATAAATCCATATCTTAATTCATTATCAGATTTTAATTCTTCAGAATAAACAGCAAGTCTTTTTTCTCAAATCAGGAGGAAATAAAAAGATCAACAAAACTAAAAAGAAAATATACAAAAGAACTAGGTCATAACCGTATTTTTACTAAGCTATCAGATGTAAATTTTCTATGCCGTGACATCAGTATGTGTCATCACATTTGACATCTGGCTGTATCCTGAATTAAAAATGAGTACATTTGATAAGGTGTAATGGAACATTCTAATGAAGAAACTGTAGTTACATTAAATTTTCTCATTATTGAATATCATTATCGTGGAAATCTTGGATATTCTCATATTCACAGACATTCATATTACAGTGCTATTAAAATCATATGTGTGTGTGTGTATGTATATATATATAAAACAGGCTTATTGGCCATTTATCAGTGTACATTTTTCAGTAATTAAGTTGAACACGAGTGTTCAATATTTATATCTAACCTAAAGTGGAAGAATTTATGCATGATTTAAATTCACTTCAAAATACAGATAAAAATGTTTGTTTCCTACACAATTTTTTAGGCATACCTAAAAAATCATTAGGTAAATTAGCAGAGTAAGTCCTTTCTTAACCACAATGTCGAGGATGTATTTTTGGCTTTCTTTGGTCGATTCCTTGTTGAATTTTTTTGTCAGCTTGTGAATTAGGGGACTTAAACTTCTGAATTTGTACTGCTGATTTCCTGGTAATTTCACCACGGCTCTTCACTATGCTGTACGATATGTCATTGTCCTTATGTCAGACCTACATTAATGAGGAAAAGCTAGAAATAGAAGGAGAAGCTCAGAGGAGGGATTATCTGGTCTGTAGAACCTCTTTACAGTTTACCTTCTTGGTTCAAAGGGAGCCATCCATCTGACTTCCGTACAGTCCAATGATGGTTTCAGACTTCTCTAAAATACACCAGTATGATTTGTATTCACAATAACTCCCATCAAATGTATATTCAGTTACAGGCATTTTTCTGAGAATGTGCTCTTGGTCACAAAATTAGGGGCAGATTTAAGGTTTAATGCCACACTGCCCCCATGGTCTCTTTTTTTTAATTTTTTTTTTATTTTTAATATATGAAATTTATTGTCAAATTGGTTTCCATACAACACCCAGTGCTCATCCCAAAAGGTGCCCTCCTCAATACCCATCACCCACCCACCCCTCCCTCCCACCCCCCATCAACCCTCAGTTTGTTCTCAGTTTTTAACAGTCTCTTATGCTTTGGCTCTCTCCCACTCTAACTTCTTTTTTTTTTTTTCCTTCCCCTCCCCCATGGGTTTCTGTTAAGTTTCTCAGGATCCACATAAGAGTGAAACCATATCTCTTTTGTTAAAGATGGAAAGTATTGTCATGAATCATTGTATGACTGAAATCCTATTCTACCACAGAAAAGACCTTACTTAAGGGTTTAGAACTTTTTAACACTTGAAAGGCTTTGGGACTTGTTTCCACCACATGTCATCAAGAAAGATCTGTAACTTAGCTCTTTCTCCAATCACCCCATGCCTTTCAACACTGGAAGGTAAAGTAAATACATTCTTAAAAACACATCTTTGATGTAATGTTCTTCTACTAAGCTGATGGTGTCTCTACAATGTCCTTTGATAAGGATTACAGATGGATTGAATTTCATACCATGCTAGCAGATTCAATGAAATAGCCAGTTTCCCTCACTGTGTGTGTGTCTCAGTGTGTGTTCTATGCTCCGTGTTTAGAAGACGATAGGAAATATTTTGGAAGAGATTATTCAATTCATGATAGGGTCTATGAGAAGGCATGCATGGCTCTAACAATATTAAATTTCCTGGAAGTATTTTGTGTCCTGTTAGTAAAGTATGGAAGGCTGAAATTGGACAAAACAGACCAACCCTATCATGTTCAGTATGTTCTATTAAACGTAGTGTAAATGGTGTTGAATGGCATCATTATCAAAATAAAGGATGGGATTGGGATCACTCTAGTTTTTGGCTGGTCCAGCTGTGGTCCTTGTACTGATATCCTCAGCATTACCTGGGAACTTGTTGAAATGCATATTCTCAGGCTCCCACCCCAGACCTGTTGAAATTGAACTTGGATTTTAACAATGGCCTCTAGTGATTTGCCTACCCATTAAAGTCTGAGGTTTACTCATCTAGTGAACAGGGTAAAAAAAAAATATTTGGGTGTATGTAATAGACTGATTTCATACTGTTTTTCTATAATGAACTGTGTAGACAATAGTGGTAAGAATTATGTAGCTTTTCTCGTAAACCATACCCATATCATGTAATGTAGACTTTCTCAGTAGATGGGCAACTGATACCTCAAAGTTAAGAAAAAAAAGTTTATTTGTAGAGTTGTGTCTTCTACATCAGAAAGGTCAGGAAATATGAAAGGGATGATAAAATAAAAAAAGAAGGCAAAACTCAAAGCTAAAAATAAATGGGAAATCATGTGCTCATATGTGGTGGTAAAACAGTCTGATGTGGACAAAAGTAGAATTGGGTAGGATGGTAAGTGTTGATAGGAACTGGATTTTTATTTGGAAAAAGAATAAAAGGCAGGATCGGGAGGTAGTTCAAATGTGACAGGTAGTTCAAATGTGACTATGAGGTTTGAAAAGGATTTTAGCACTAACAACATAAACTTGCAAAAAAAATAAAGGATTATTATTTTTCAAGTACTCAATACAATTTACACTTCTATATGTAGATACAAATGGGAATATGATCTGGATCTAAATTTAGATGTTGATATAATTAACATTTCAGCATTAGGGCTCAGGTTTCCTTTGGTTTACCGCTTGGTCCTCTGACAGTGTTCTATAGGTAGTTGCTACAGTTGATGAATTTGAGCCTATTTTTTTCTAATGTTTATTTTTGAGAGGCAGAGAGAGAGGGCACACAAGTAGGGGAAGGGGAGAGACGGAGAGAGAGAGAGAGAGAAAGAGAAAGAGAGAGAAAGAGAAACACAGAATCTGAGGCAGGCTCCAGGCTTTGAGCTGTCAGCCCAGAGCCTGATGCAGGGCTTGAACCCAGGAACTGTGAGCTCATGACCTGAGCCGAAGTCAGAAGCTCAACGGACTGAGTTGCCTAGGCATCCCAAGCCTATTTATTTTTTATTGTTTTATCTTTTACCTTTTTACTACAAATGTTACCAGAAATATCCCCAGAGGTAAACAGCATTTATTAATGGTTTTTAAATGATTTCATGTCTTTACTTGAGAGTTAATGCTAACATAAAGTATAAAAACACAGCATTCCATTCAAGATTCAGGTTATCAATGGTGAAAGTCATAGGGAAAGGATAGACACAGCTCCAGTCACAGGGATGGAATAGATCTATTCTGCTTGCCATCTACTCCAGAGTCCAGTATGTGAGAAACTATCGTGTAAGTGAACATACGTGGAATAAGGGTAATTGTGAACACTTACTGGGAACTTCCCGGACTAAGTACCAAGGTAAGCACTAACAGTTGCCATTTAAACTTAGAACTAACCTGGGGCTTAGAACTAACCTTAGAACTTAGCCGACTCAGTTGGTTAAGGGTTGCAGTTTGCCTCATGTCAAGATCTCATACTTGTTGAGCTGCAACCGGCATCAGGCTCTGTGCTGACAGCTCAGAGCCTGGAGCCTTCTTCGGATTGTGTCTCCCTCTCTCTCTGCTCCTCCCCCACTCATGCTCTGTCTCTCTCCTTCAAAATTAAATAAACATTAAGGAAAAAAAAAACTTAGAACAAACCTAAGAAGTAGATTCTATGATTGGCACCATTTAACAGATCCAGAAATAGGCCAGCTAGTAAAAAAACATTGACAGGCTTCAGGCCCAGGTCTCAGGCAAAACACCTCATGATTACACCACATGGGGTGTGTGTGTGTGTGTGTGTGCACACGCGCACGCAAGAGAAGACAAAGTTTAAAGGGATTCACTGAAAAAAATCATAAGAAGCAGCTTAGGATGTTATGGCTCATAGTTCAGTACCTTCAAATGTTAATAGCAGTAGGAGAGTTACATAAACAATATGAAAGTTGATAAGTGAGCTATGATGCTTTACCACGAGGTAGTGCTGATTTTTTATTATAGTCCTAGTCACTTTAGAAAAAAAAGGAGAATCCCTTTTTCTTCCCATTTCTTCAACCAAATTTTCTTTACCAGGACAAGCAACAAAGGTTACACTCACAGTCTGAAGACCTTTCACAAGGAAGGAGGGGAGCACCTTTCCAAACTTAGAGAAACTTCAAAAAGAATCTGGTATATTCTCAAATGGATGAACTAAGCCCATTAAAACTAAACATTTTACATAAGCTATGAAACCTCTCATTGTGATGGATTCTCATTATGTCCCAGCATGCAAACATTTCTTTTGTACTTTGCAAATGGCAGTAGTCTGGGAAATTTCTGCGTGTAATGAATGGAACAACGGGCATTCACCCGCAACGTGAGTAAAAGTTAGGGGTATTCTGCAAGGAGATAAATTTAAAATTTCTGTCAAGCCAATGTCTCTGGTGTTTTTGTTCTCCAATATAATGGAATTCATTTCTGCAGTCCTCTTAAAGGTACACAAGTGTAGCTATAGCAACATGAGTGGGGATCACTTTGTTTGCTAAAGCACAAGGAGCCCTGTAACTAGGCAGAGGTACCTTTCCTGAGATCTGTTGTGCTGTGCATCTGAAATAAGGAACTGGTTTTCAGTATCAATTTCACTCTCCTTAAATTAGAATATAATGATCATATTTTAATATGGAAAATTTGTCAAATTACCATAGTGCTGTGAAAGGATCTTCTATATTTGGATGTGTCTTCTTACATTTTTTAATACTAAGTGAGCATATACTTGTACCTGTAAATGAGGCGAGTATCGAGTCACTGACACAACACATGGCGGGGAAGGTGCTGGATCCCAAATGCTGAGCTTGGTTTCTTGTCATTTGATGACTTTGTTCAACTCAAACATTTTTCACAACCACAGTTTAAAAAAAAAAAAAGAGGTATTACAAGGAACTGTTTTTCTTTTCTTGAAAAATAGAAGCAAAGGAAAGCTAGATGGTCTGTGGAATTGATGGACTCAAGGAAGGTGAAAATACAGAGATGGTGTTGAGAAGCGTTGCACCTGGTGATGCTCTTTCCTTCTTGTTTTTGGCAGAAATCTCTGAGCTGCTTAGGATGACCCATGATCTGGGGATTTGGAGAGAGGAGAGATGAGATTGATGTCACGAGTATGTTCTCTGTCTTTCTTACACACGTAAAGCCAAATCCGGTAGCATAGTTTGGGGATAATTCACAAGAGCGAGACGTATTGCAGGGGACTCTTGAATTACCTGTTTAACTAGATCAGGACTTTTATTCTCTCTAGTCTTGGGATTTTGTGTCTGCTATCCAAGTGTGTGGGAGTAGTTGTTTAAGCCTCCCTTAGGCTTCATGGACCTATTTGACAGTGTAAACCACTTGCAAGACCTCCATTCAAGGCGATCTCACCATCGAACTTTGTCTAGTTTCTGTTCTAAATATACTGAACCTTTAACTCTAAGATATTTTATTCATAATTATCAGTGTAGTTCTAGTCTACATAAAGATTTTGAAAGATGAATTATCAAGTTAAAGCAGAAAATACAAAAAACACACATCTGGACTGAAGTGGCGACTCTGCTCCTACATGTTTTTATCACCTACATTTACATTTATTTAGTCTAATATCCCTTATTTTAAAGCCAAATTTTGCCCTTCTCTAAAATATTAAAATGTGGAAGTACATGATAGGAGATAGTACTCATAAACCTACCCATCAGGCCTGGATAATAACTGGTATCTACTTGACATTTTAGTGCAGTTCTAAAACATGTTTAACCTTGTGCCATCAAAAACGACTTCATTCTTCAGTTTAAATTACTGGCTGTGTCATCATACTAACCATGTCCCTTGAAAGTCCTCCTAAGCATCCTGCTTCCATTCTGGAAGAAAAAAAATTGCTTTACAATTAGTTCTCATCTGGATATTTAAACCCTTAAGGTATGAAAACTTGTACTATTTCAGATCATGTGCTCTATAACATCACATTCATTATTCAAGGACTTTATAATTTTTGTTAATAGCCATAGTAGGTTGGCAAACAAATTGAAAGGAAGGTACAGAGATTTCCAATAGTCCCTTGCTCCCCATGCATAGTTTGCCTAATTACTAACACCACTTATCAGAGCACTATGCATATTACAGTTGATCAACTTACGCTGACATGTTCTTGACCAAAATCCACAATTACTGCAAGGATTCCTTCTTGGTGCCTTACATTCTATGGTTTTGGACACATGTGTAATGACCTGTATCCATTACTGTATCAGTATTTTCACTGCCCTACAAACCCTCTGTGGTCTGCGTATTCATCCCCCCCCCCTTACCACAACTGCTGATAGTGTATCTCCATAATTTTGCTTTTTCCATATGATTACACACACATACACACACACACGTGTGTGTGTGTGTGTGTGTGTGTGTGTGTGTGTGTGTGTATATATATATATATATATATATATAATTGACACATAATTGATCATACAATTAGAGCCATATGGTAGCCTTTTGAGAGTGTCTTCTTTCCCCTAGAGATAGGCATTTCCGTTTCCTCCATGTCATGTTGTGGTTTGATAGCTGAGAACTCTTCTGTCTTGAGTGATCATCCCTTGTCTGTTGATACCATGGTGTATTTATCAATTCATCTGCTGAAGGACCTCTTGGTTGCTTCCAAGTTGTATGAAGTACAAATACAGGTGGCATAAACACGTGTGTGGGTTTTCGTGTCAACCATCATTTTTCATTTCCTTGGGGTAAATACCAACGAGTGCTGTTGCTGGAATGTATGGTGAGAACGTGTTCAGTTGTGTAAGAAATTGCCAAATTGTCTCCCAAGGCAACCAGACCATGTTGCATCCCCATCAGGAAGTCTGGGAATTCCTGCCCCTGCACATCCTCACCAGTATTTGGTGGTGTTAGTGTCCTAGATTTTGGCCATGGTGATAGGTGGATAGTGATAGCCCATTGTTTTAACTTCCATTTTCTTGGTGACATGTGTGGAAAAGGTTTTCCTAGGCTTATCTGCTATCTGTTTTCCTTGGTGAGGTGTCTGTTAAGGTATTTGGCCCATTTTTTTTAAATCGAGTTTTCTTGAGTTTGAGCAGTTCTTGGCATATCTTGGATTGTTACTGATTGGGATGTACCCTTTGTAAATATTTTCTCCCGGGCTGAGTCTCATCTTCTCATTGTCTTGGCATTGTCTTTCATAGGGTAGAGGTTTTTAATTTTAATTAAATCCAGCTTATTTTTATTTATTTTTTGATGAATCATGCTTTTGATACTCTATCTAAAAAAAATATATATATATATATATATCCCTACCTGAAGTCATTGAGGTTTCCTCCTATATTCTAGGACTTTGAGAGTTTTGCATTTTACATCTAGGCCTATGATGCATTTTGAGTTACTTTGATGCAGGTTGTAAAGTCTGTGTCTGTGTTTATTTTTGCACGTGTTTCCAGTTGTACCAACACACGTTGAGATTTTCTTGACTCCATTGTGTTATTTTTGTTCCTTTGTCAAAGACCAGTAGACTGTATTTATGGGGGTCTATTTCTGGGCTCTCTGTTCTTCCCTGCTGATCTGTTGTTTCACCAATACCACACTGTCTTGATGACTGCATTGTTAAGTCTTGATATTGGATAGTGTCATCCTCCAGATTTGTTCTCCTATATTTTGTTGGCTCTTCTGAGCTTTTTGCCTTTCTATGTAAACTTCAGAGTCAGTATGTCTATACCTACAGAATAATTTGCTGGAATATTGATTATAACTGCCTTGAATCAATAGATCCATGTGGGAAGAACTGGCATGGTACTCTTAAAACAAATTCAAGAGAATGGTTTTCTCCCTTTTATTCAACTCCACTTGTCTTTGATGCCACTCGGGGATTTATCTTGGGAAGGAACCATATTTGACACCAATGTCCCCATTTGTCAGCTGCTACAGTAGTAAAGTACCAGCCTTCTTTGGATACCAGGGGATAAAGAAAACTCTAAAAATATTTCTAGGATCTTTCTGTGGCACTCAAGGTGTTCAGCTTGTCTCCATCTTCTTAACAACTGCAGTTCAAACTGCTTCCCTTGAATCTAAAGATTTGTATTGTCATTGAGAGAATATTGTTCAAAATTTATTCATCTATTAGTACCATTAACTTTAAGAAAAAAACATACGTGTGTGTGTGTGTGTGTGTGTATACATATATATATGTATATATATATAGAGAGAGAGAGAAAGAAAAGAGAGTTGGCTAGGAGAAAATGTACATACATATTTAAAGAGACTGCTTTGTTGTTAATGGAACTTAGAAGTTTAAAATGTACATATAAGCATCTTCAGATCTCACAGGATTTCCTTCCAATGGATGATTTTAACGCTTAATAGACATAATCATGTTCCATACAACCACAAGGTACGCCAAGGTATCGAAGTTGACAGTTGGAGGTAAGACATGAGCCTAAGAGTCAAGTCCACTAAAGAGTATCATTTTTATTGCATTTGTTCCAAATCCCTTAATGAAAATACCCATTTAAATAATAAACGTGTTTTTTTTTTCTGCCCAGAGAACATGTGAAGTTCTCTCCTTCATAAGGTGGAGGTTCACTGCATCTCCACCACACCCCTCCTTTGCCTATTAAGTGAGAGCTTCATTTATCCAGCCTTATATTAGAAATGCTTATGGGGCGTCTGGGTGGCTCAGTTGGTTGAGGATTCAACTTCGGCTCAGGTCGTGACCTCATGGCTCATGAGTTGGAGCCCCATGTCAGGCTTTGTGCTGACAGCTCAGAGCCTGGAGCCTGCTTCAGATTCTGTCTCTCTGTTTCTCTGTCCCTCCCCCACTGGTACTGTGTGTGTGTGTGTGTGTGTGTGTGTGTCAAAACTAAACATAAAAAAATATTTTAAAAAAAGTGCTCCGCACTGTAAGAAAGTGGGAGGTATATGATGGTAAACTTTTTTTTATTTCTTCTGTTTATTTTTTAATATGAAATTTATTGTCAAATTGGTTTCCATACAACACCCAGTGCTCATCCCAACAGGTACCCTCCCTAATGCCCATCACCACCCTTCTGTCCCTCCCACCCCGCATCAACCCTCAGTTCGTTCTCAGTTTTTAAGAGTCTCTTATGCTTTGGCTCCCTCTCTAACTTCTTTTTTCCTTCACCTCCCCCATGGTCTTCTGTTAAGTTTCTCAGGATCCACATAGGAGTGGAAACATATGGTATCTGTCTTACTCTGTATGACTTATTTCACTTAGTATAACATTCTCCAATTCCATCCACGTTGCTATGAAAGGCCATATTTCCTTCTTTCTTATTGCCACGTAGTATTCCATTGTATATATAAACCACAATTTCTTTATCCATTCATCAGTTGATGGACATTTAGGCTCTTTCCATAAGTTGGCTATTGTTGAGAGTGCTGCTATAAACATTGGGGTACAAGTGCCCCTATGCATCAGCACTCCTGTATCCGTTGGGTAAATTTCTAACAGTGCTATTGCTGGGTCATAGGGTAGATCTGTTTTTAATTTTTTGAGGAACCTCCACACTGTTTTCCAGAGGGGCTGCACCAGTTTGCTTTCCCACCAACAGTGCGAGAGGGTTCCCGTTTCTCCACATCCTCTCCAGCATCTGTAGTCTCCTGATTTGTTCATTTTAGCCACTCTGACTGGTGTGAGGTGATATCTCAGTGTGGTTTTGATTTGTATTTCCCTTATGAGGAGTGACGTTGAGCATCTTTTCATAACCAAAGATGTAAAAGATCTGTATGGTGAAAACTATAAAAGTTTATGAAGGAAATTGAAGAAGATACAAATAAATGGAAAAAAAATTCCATGCTCATGGATTGGAAGAATAAATATTGTTAAAATGTCAATACTACCCAAAGCAATCGACTCATTCAGTGCAATCCCAATCAAAATTGCACCAGCATTCTTCTCGAAGCTAGAACAAGCAATCCTAAAATTTGTATGGAACCACAAAAGACCCCAAATAGCCAAAGAATATTGAAGGAGAAGACCAAAGCGGGAGGCATCACAATCCCAGACTTTAGCCTCTACTACAAAGCTGTAATCATCAAGACAGCATGGTATTGGCACAAAAACAGACACATAGACGAATGGAATAGAATAGAAACCCCAGAACTAGACCCACAAACGTATGGCCAACTGATCTTTGACAAAGCAGGAAAGAATATCCATTGGAAAAAAGACAGTCTCTTTAACAAATGGTGCTGGGAGAACAGGACAGCAACATGCAGAAGAATGAAACTAGACCACTTTCTTACACCATTCACAAAAATAAACTCAAAATGGATAAAGGACCTGAATGTGAGACAGGAAACCATCAAGACCCTAGAGCAGAAAGCAGGAAAAAATCTCTCTGACCTCAGCTGCAGCAATTTCTTAGTGGACACATCTCCAAAGGCAAGGGAATTAAAAGCAAAAATGAACTGTTGGGACCTCATGAAGATAAAAAGCTTCTGCACTACAAAGGAAACAATCAACGAAACTAAAAGGCAACCAAGGGAATGGGAAAAGATTTTTGCAAATGACGTATTGGACAAAGGGCTAGTATCCAAAAATCTATAAAGAGCTCACCAAACTCCACACCCGAAAAACAAATAATCCAGTGAAGAAATGGGCAGAAAACATGAATAGACACTTTACTAAAGAAGACGTCCAGATGGCCAACAGGCATGTGATGGTAAACTTATACGTTTTCTCCTGCCTAAGCCTTGTTGTTATTATCTGTCTGGGATTTTATGCTCCAAGATTCACTTAGTTATCCATAAAAGACCGTATCAAGCAGAAACTGGGATTTATGTAACTAAAGTTAAGAGGATGCAGGTAACCTACGAAAGTGCATCAACCCAAGAAACACATTTTGAACTTAAGAATTCCTAAATTGTTTTCTGCTGGAAGAAATTGGCTCTTGGCTTTCAGATTTTAAAGAGGACGGTTGCAGATAGCAATTTAATTCCATATTCGAGTGCCTCTTCCCTGCAAGCCACTACGTTAGGTTTTATAGAAGATTCACAAGATGAATCTGCATGGATAACGTAGCCAATACTTTGAGCTCGTAACTATGTTTTCCCCATGTTTGCTTTGTTTCAGGCATTTTAGTTACGTGCAATATTTCATTTAACCTAATGTTCATAATAGTATTTTTATGATAGACTTAATCACATGTGTAAGAGTAAAAAGGAGACTGAAAAGGTTAAACAGCTTACCAGGCATATTAGCACATTATATAAAAGATGTCGAGTAGCGTGTAGGTACACGTGATGTCTGTGCTTTTCACTAGAACATTGGTGTAGTATCTTTCAGGTCTCGACCATTGGGTAGGAGAGGCAGGATTGAAGAGAATTAACTAAAATGCAGGTACTACAAAAGTCAGAAAATGGAAAATAAGGGGGAACCTTTGCTGGGGGGCAATTTGGTGTGAAGTAGGAGATGACAAAGAAGTCCTTACAGAAATGAAGTCATCTCTTGTGCTTGACTTTGAAGGAAGAATAGAATTTCCATCCCTAGAAAACTTGTGCTTGATGGTGATAGGTGTAGATGTCTGGACAGAAGGAGAGCGTGTAGTTCAAAGGGTATTTCAGTCAACGACAATAGTATGAACAGAGACACAGGAATAACAATGACACAGGACTCTTTCCTTGAGTGGTAAGTGGAGGGAGTTGAGTCTTAAAGTTATTTTGTAGAGTAATTTTGGATGTGCTGAATGCCAAGGTAAAGCACAAGCAATGGGTTTTTTTTTTTTTTTTAACGTTTTACTTATTTTTGAGACAGGGAGAGACAGAGCATGAACAGGGGAGGGTCAGAGAGAGGGAGACACAGAATCTGAAACAGGCTCCAGGCTCTGAGCTGTCAGCACAGAGCCCAACGCGGGGCTCGAACTCACGGACCGCGAGACCATGACCTGAGCCGAAGTCGGCCACTTAACCGACTGAGCCACCCAGGCGCCCCAAGCAATGGGTTTTTGAAAGGCTCTTGGTCAGTTTGGTGTGTGTACCTCAATGGGGACAGTACATATTGTCAAACATTATCAAAAGTAAGAGTTCTTTTTGGAAACTGTTTTTACTCTATTTTAGAGAATTTCCTGCTGTAGAAATAAACTCACTGGAAGTGGGAGTGGGAAAAATGCAGTCCTAGGTGAGGTGGTGTTCCCTGACACAAAAGTAGGGCACTGTTCATGCTCCCAAAATCAAGAATTTTGGCAAGTATGTATGATGCTATCACTGAATACATTATTGTTATGATTTTTAAAACCACAGTGTGAATGGAAAAGCAATTTCTTCTCACAGAATGTCCTTCACTTCCATACTGTTCTCTGTAACTCTAACCACAGCTTTATGTTTGAGTAAGAATGCTTTTTCCAAACCACTTTGATACTTTGTTTCATAGGTACATTGTGTACAAACAAAACTCAAAGCTAATGTTATAATATAGATTAATTCTGAACTAAGGCTTATTTGATGTTGTTTAAACCTTAAGTTTGGTAATAATTACACACCTCTAACTTTTCAGAACCTTAAAACGTGGCCTAAATGGCCGTTGATGGTGTAACTATGCTTTGAGTTTTCGTAAATTTTTATAAGCATTTTTTGTTTGGTACCTGCTGAAGGAAAAGCAAAATATGGCTCAATATTCATAAAATATTTTTATATCCTGTATGCAAAAATAATCAATTTAGATTTAAAACTTAGGGATGGGGTACCTTGGTAGTTCTGTCGGTTAAGTGTATGACTCTTGATTTCAGCTCAGGTCATGATCTCAGGGTTCGTGGGATCAAGACTTGCATTGGGCTGCATGCTGACAATACAGAGCTGGCTTGGGATTCTCTCTTCCCCATTCTCTGCCCCTCCTTCCCTCTCTCTCTAAGTAAATAAATAGACATTAAAAACATTACTTAAAGTTAAAATTTTGTGTTTGAATTTTCTAAGTTTTTTGTTTAATGTTTATTTTTGAGACAGAGATTGCTTGCAAACAAGTGGGGGAGGGGCAGAGAGAGGGGGAGACATAGAATCTGAAGCAGGCTCCAGGCTCCGAGCTAGAGCCCCACATGGTGCTAGAACTCAAGATCTGTGAGATCATTACCTGAACCAAAGTCAGATGCTTAACCTAACTGATTGAGCCACCCACGCGCCCCTTGAATTTTCTGAGTTTTCAGTTGAATTCTTAGCAATAACATTTAGGGTATGCATGCATATTCAATATGCTAAAAAAACATTGTGTTGGTAATAGAATAGTTATGAATATATAGTGATTCTGTATTTCTTTAGATACTTGAAAAATAAGTAGAATAAAATATTGTATGTGTTTATTACTTAATGAGTTTTTAAATACAGCATGTTATTCTTAGATCCATTATATTTGAACTCCTTCAGATGTGCTAGTGATCATTTTTATTATTTAAAAAAAAACAGACCTTATTGCAACGAAACATCGTTCATGTTGGTGTTTTGTTCTTTAGATATCCTGTGGGCAGCCATTTTCCACGTCACTTTTTTCTTTAGAAAATACATTATGAATCATTTCGTCAATTGGAATCACAAGGAAAATGTACGCTACTAGAAGATAATGAACAGACACTGATTTAAAAGCTTTTTTTTTTTTTTTTGGATGACTTTAAGGAGAAAAACTTCTGTTTTTCTTGAAGTCTGGTTCCTGTTAGCTTTTCCTCTCACATTTTACTTACTGATGCGATACTCATCCTATAGTTGTGTTGCATTCCTTACAGTTCCCTAAAACACTTGAGGGACGAATTTTCTCCATGATGCTTCTCCTCAGAGCCCCTGTTGGACACTGAGGTTGCAACTCTCGCCCCAGCAGTGGCTGTATTTAATTGGCTACGTTCTGTCTTTCCCATCAGTCTGTGAGCTCTCTTGAAAGCAAGAGGTGTGCTGTATTTATGTTACTTGTATTTCTACCACCTTCTTCAGTGTCTTCCCCATAGTCTAGCAGTATAAATTAAAGGCCAGTTTGCTTAAACAAGTTAAAAGGTAACCTTAAATACCTCCTGAACTTTGAGTTAACGTAAGACCTATAGCACTGAGTTTCCAAGTGAACACAGTTGAGAAGCTTGGTGAAATGGCAACCCAGTGTCAATAGGGAGAGGCCATTTTGAATGTGCTTTTAATTGTGTCATGTAAGTAACTGGTAGGAACAACAGCTGCTCTCTTTCTGTCTAGTGTATCTGTCTTTGGGTGCCTCTTTGCCTGTCTCACTCTCATACTGGAAGGCAACCGTGGCTGAAATGCTTCTTGGTTTTACTTCAATCACCTGTCTGACTATGGCAACTGGGTAGGCAGAGTTTGATGGATTGGTTTATTATGGTTAACGAGCATGGCACAGCCTAAACTGATCACTGAAGAGACAAAATCCTGAAGCATCCTTGCCTTGGCTGTTTCAATTCAGTTCTGTAGCTACCTATGGCCAAAACACAGACCCAAAATACATACGTATATTTCTAAACATGTCTCAACGTTTTCAACACATCTTTGTTAGCAAACAGCTACACAAAGACACTTTTTGTGACCGGATAAAATCGAAGTGTGGCAACTGAAAGCATACATTATCCTTTAACACGTTTCGCACTATATTAGTTTGCCTCCTCTTTGTGTTGGTCACAAATCTCTTGTCAGAGGGAATTTTTTGTAAGTTGTTTTTGTCTTTACATTAAGTGTTTTGTGTTGTGTGGCATGCTTTTTTTTTACCCTTCACTCTGGAGTCTTTCTACTTTCAGCCAGAACGCTCTCCTTATAAACTATGCTGTTGTTGCTATGATTTCTAAAATGAAAATTAAAATACTATTCTAAGATGAATTTTGCTAAATGTAGCTCAGTTTTCCTTTTTTGAACCAAACCTCTAGGATGAGCTTACTTTGCCTTTTTAAAACCAGCTTAAACAGAAAATACTCATGTATATATGAGATCTCCATTTTCTGGATGGTAACATGAGAACTCCATTTTTTTTTTGTTTTTTTTGTTTTTTTGTTTGTTTGTTTTGAGAACCAAAGAGAATTAAACTTTGTGAGTTTTTTTATTTTGATTTTTTTAAATTTTTTGAGGGTTTTTTTTGGGGGGGGGAAATTTTTTTGAGTTTTTTGAGAACCAGAGAGAAGAAAACTCTTTTATGATACTCTGTGATCTTATATACATTGATCAAGACAGTTAGAAATCATGTATACTCTATCAAAGTTGAAAAAAATTTGCTTTATTATCATAGCACTATGGGTTTGACTTAAGAAGACGGGGAAAGCATAGTATAAGAAAAGAAAAAAAAAAGGAATTGATAGCCTATACCAACTCCCAGGTCTAAACCACTGTTTATATTTTTCTGAACATACTTAACATTGTGTATGATGAAAATTTTCTTGGGTTTTTTTTTTTTTGGTGGTTCTATAAAATTGGATTATTGTATATTTTTAGTTTTTTACCTCCCTTTTGTTTAAGATGTATTTACAGTTTTCCATTAGTAATAACTCTTCTCAACCTCATTTGTAAGGCTTCATCATACTGCTTTATGAGTATACCATAATTGAACCATTGGCTAGCGTGGAGCTGTTAAGTTACTATCATTTTTCAATATTAACAATACTTTGATAATGAGCATTCTTACCAAGCTTTGAACAATGTTGTGAATACTCAGGATTTCTTATGTGTAGAACTGAAATTACTCACTTGGCGAGGTTTTTCTGTACACGTTCAAATACAGGGTCCATTTCTTTAAACATGTCTTCTAAGACTAGCAGTGAGGAAACGATTTCTTAAGATCTCCTAGTACAAAAGATAATACAATTCAATAGGTTAATTTTACCCGTTAGTATATTTGAAAATATAGAGGAATCTGTTCAAGGCATTTACAGTGCCTGTATCTATATGGCGTATAAGTAGAGGAGAAAATCCATGTGAGAGAAGTTCCTTGTAATTCACCTCAGCAATAGCCATAAAATACTAATATAAATGTTACTTATTTATGTACTTATTAAAACAGACAGCCTTGGCACCTAGCTAATTATGGTCTGTAGTCACAAGGCATGTTTTATGCATCTCTTCTGCCTTTAGAAAATGGTGAAACACATTTTGCACCTTAATGAAGAGAAGCTGAGTATCCCCCATCCCCCTCCCCCTGCCCCTAACTTCTCTGTCTTGAGGACACAGAATTGTTTTCATGTGGTGGTTGTATAAATTGTTTTCCCTGTGCCCTAGTGTGCTGTGCCCATGAAAACTCTCAGTGATCCTACACATTGATATTTCTGAATAAGGCTATTCAGTTAAATAAATGATCTACAAGAGACCAAAATTAGGTAACTTTTCTTACCATTCTGAAATGGTATTTAAGCAACAGCTACACCTATTTAAATGTAATATGCCAAAAATATGAAAAAATATGTTAAAGTTAAGGAATGAAGTGCTCATTAAAGAGCACAATAAACTGTTTCCTTCTCTTGATATTATGAAGGCCAGAAGGCCTAATTAACTCCTGCTGGCATGGTCCCAATGGCAGGATCCTTTTAGAGAGGATAAACCTCACTGAAGCAGGAGCTAAGACTCATTAGCTTTTAAACAGCTACTCAGACCTAATTTCCATTGAATAAGGGCATATTTATTATACAGAATAAAAATGTTTACCTTATGTTCATATTTAGTTAGCCTAATGGTTTGTTATATCACTATTGTTTATTCCTTATTTCTTAGGCGGTGACATGGCCAGATAGCCTTTTCTTTTATTACCTGTTAGTGTTTTCAGTTAGGGGGGTGAAACCAGTTCCTCTCCTGCAAATGCCCTTGGCGATTGTATTTATTACACAGTCGTTGACCGGGAACTGGACTACTTGGGAGATACTCCAGGAAATTACAACTTTTAAGTCCAATTAATCTATATAGTTATTTTCTTAACATTTATACCAATCGGTCTCAACCTGATGATGATTCTATTTGTCTTTAATAGCACCTTTTTGTTCCAGTAAGTTATTTTCCATTAACGAAGCTGTAATTTAAAATAAACTCTAGTACCTCACATGGTTGGTGCCTAAGAGTCAAGAGTGATTCTCTTTGCCGGCCCAGCATCTCATTTAACAGGGCTTTTCCACCTCAACCCTGGAGCTCTTGTAGGGAGATAATGTGAACAAGCAAGGCAGACCTGTCCCTTGCACAAGGACGGGGGTAGGAGTTGTGAAGGCCTATAAAGGCATGGTGTTTCTGGAGCTGCGTGCAGTCCAAACAACCATAAACTCAAGTTGGTTCTCCGCAGCACTGGCCATTTGCCAAGCTTTCTGTTCTTCAAAACTCCCAGGTTACCGTCAGCTGAGCTTACTGATCAAGCTGTCGTCTCTCAGTTTGTTAGAATATCTGGAGCGCTGTCTCCATTCAGGTCTGTTTCCAAGTGTATTTGATGGTGAAAATAATCCTCATATTGGAGTTAAAAAAAAAAAAAAAAAAAAAAAAACAAATTGGCTTTTTCACCCTCACTAGACTCAATCTCTCACAGACTTCTGCGTCTTACTAAGGCTTCCGTATAGTAATAGTGGGAAAATCTTCCCTCCTTCACTTCCAGCTTCTTTGACAGGTTTAACAATTGACATAAAATAGTTGTACGGGAGAAAAACAAATTTCGTACGAAGGAGATTCCCATAAAAATATGAGACCCAAAGGCAACCTGGACAATTCAGGCTTAGGAGCCTTCCTGAGCTGAGGGATGGGATGGGGACCCGAGGAGCTGGGCCTTCAAAGTGGAGGAGAGCGATTTGGGGGAAGATCAGAACAGATGTTTGCTGATTAGATGTTTGCCCCACCAGGTATGTAGGTTTTTCAGATCAAAACAGTTGCCCCAGGTGACAGCTGTCTCTCAGTACAACTCGCCTAAGTTACGATACGCAGTTAAGGGAGAGGTCAAAGTTTTTCCCTAAGGTGGCTAGGTTTTGATTGCAGTTCAGAATAATCCACATGCCAAAGTGACATCTTTCGGGACAGGCTATTCATTTCCTCTCCAACATAAAGAATACTTAAACCCTTTCAGTGTTACATTTGAAGTTATTTTTACAATCATGTATATGCTGTGTGAGCCTCAATGTTGGTGTACGTGTGACTTAGTGAATTTTATAGGAATCGTATTAGCTTTGCTTGGGTGTGGATACACATGCTTGATGTATCCTTTTATTCTTCATCCATATGTGGGTTTGTTTGTTTGTTTTACTCTGGTAGTTAATGCAAAATGTATTTTCTATTCCCTACATATTTAGCCAAAAATCTACCTTTTTATTTGTCCTAAGGTATTTTCCTTCTTCCTATATATTCCACATACTGACCATCTCTGTAATAAATACCTGCATCTCTTTCTACTTCTATATAAATACAGCAGATATTTAAGAACTCAAGAATACTTGTGAAGCAGAAATTTAGTAGATTTTGCTAGAAATGGTTGGTTGGTAGCTCGAGCTTAGACTGTATTTGCTATAGGACTCAAACACACCCATATATTTCTAGAAGAAAATTCCATATCCCCACCAGCACCCTGCTTCCAATATAAATCCTGGGCTCCTATGGGTTATGAAATAAGTGCTTGTTCAAGAGAAAGAAAAAATCAGATACATAGGGAAGGGTGAATTCTGCAGATCACATGGTGACCATCCTTCAGTTCACCTACCAACTGTTGATTATGTTTCTCAGGGAAAAGGGAACTGCAAGCAAAACAAAAACAGAAGGGGTCTTTTCACTGGTGCAATGTGTAGACAGTCTATTTGCACTACTGTAACAATATGCCATGGATGTGGTGGATTAAACAACAAACACTGATTTCTCACAGTTCTGGAAGCTGTGGAGTCTAAGACCAAGGCACTAGCCAAGTGGGTGTCCAGTGAGGGTCTGAACTGATAACTGTCTTCTGGTGAGAGAGCTCTTCAGGGTCCCTTTTGTAAGGGCACTGATCCTGTTCATGCTGCCTGTACCCTCATGACCTAATTATCTCCCAAAGGCCCCACTTCTATCTATAGATCATCACCTTGGGGCAGGGGGTTTAGGATTTCAACACGTGAAGTCTGGTGAGATATAAACATCTAGTCCATAACCTGTAAACCAGTTGAGGCATAAGGACCACTGCTTTGGTCCCATCTAACAGAGCATAAAGAAGGATGGGGGGATCATCATCTTCCCTGTGGTATATGATTGTCTTACAGATATTGAGGGCTCCACAGAACAAGATTGGACATAGCAAGTGACAGCGCTACCTTATTCTTGGAGCTTCTGCTGGGTGAGATAAGGTGTCCACAGGGGAAGATAACTGTGGTATTTATGGGTACTTCTGGTGAAGGTGCCCTTGACAAATGGATTTCCTAGTGTGGCCGTAACAAAGTAACACAAGTTTTGGGAGTTTAAAACAACAGAAACTCATTCTTAGCTTAATTGAAGACTTTTGTCCTTGAGAACACTATCATTATAACTAGTTCCTTCTTGGGGCTCAGAGGGAGGGTGTCTTATCTGTGGCTCTGCCCTGGCTTTGGGTGGCTGACAGGAATCTCGGGTGTTGCTCAGCTTGTAGGTGCAACATGTCAAACTCTGCATCCACTGTGATGTGGTGTTCTCCTGTGTGTGTGTGTCTTTCTGCTTCTAGTTGTTTTCGTAGTGACCCCAGTCATTGGACTAAGGGCCACTCTAATCAAAATGAACTCAACTTGATTATAGGTGCAAAGGCTCTATTTCCAAACCAGATCACATTCACAAGTTCTAGGAGTTAGAACGTCAACATGCAATGACGGTGAAAGATCATTTGCTATTTAACCATAAGCAAAGCCTGCTGTGGCAAACAACACTGTGGGGGCAAATACTGCAGGCTGCATGTAGTAGCCATAAGAAAGCTTTCTTTCTCTTTCTTTCTAAACATTGGTCTTAAGGGAGGTGTATGGGTGGCTCAGTTGGTTAAGTATCTTACTCTTGATCTCAGGGTCATGAGTTCAAACCCTGAGCGAGAAGCCTACTCAAGGGGAAAAAAGTCAAAAACCTTTGGATTCTGATTAAGACTTGAGGGAACTAACATATTATGTTGAAGTATTTGAGATCACTGGTTTTGTGAGACATAGACAGTTTTACCTATGGTTGAACCTAACCTGAGTCAGAATTACTATGTATTTAGAGTGTGGCTATTTTTACAACAACTTGATAGGCATTCTTACATGGTAAAAAATTAAAATAAAATAAAAAATAAAAAATAAAAAAATAAAAAAAAAAAATAAAATAAAAAACGTTACATGGACAAGAGGGTTGCTTCTTTACCTTGAAAGCATAGTCCATGTTTGAAGTTAATCTAGTTAGATACTTCTAAGATTTTTAAGCACATTTGGTTGTCATGTATATTCAATAGATATTTCAAAACTTATTCTCTTAGACGATATAATCTTGTCTCTCTTGGGTGAGTCAGGCCTAGTGTGAATAAATACTTTTACACCATAGTAGCCAACAGTAAAGCAAGGTAAGTAGAAAAGATTTAAAATCCTATATAAACCTGTGAATTAACTTCAAGCCTTTTTAGTGATGAGCTGGACACCATTCTGTTTATTTGCCCCTGGGATTTGCATAGTGTTTTTTTTTTTTTTTCGCTCGCTCTCTCAACATGTATCTAGATGGACCAGCACATTTACTTCTGATGGCTCTCCCAGTTTTTCAAAGCAATTTGCATTCTAATACTGTCTTATAAGAATTGTCCAGCCCAACTGATCTCCCTCTAGATTTGCGTTGCATCTTGTAAAATTTGTAATGTCATCTCGTAGACTTCACTTGATTTTGTTGGATTAATTTTAGATCTCACCAGTGCTGTTTCCAGCAGCTTAAAATGTTATCAAAAACATATTCACATACAAACTCAGGATTGTTCATGAGGACTCACTCAGGAAAGAGTCCACGTATCTAAAACCTGTTTTTGAAAAACAGTTTTTTGATGTCCTGACTTTGGTTTGTCAGTTTCGTTAATAAACCCTCATGCAAAATTAATTGAAAAGCAATTGATGAGATGGTAACTGACTTAAAAGAGTTGTTCTGGTATTCATATTTGGTTTCTGTTTTTGAATCTGCATATTTTTGAGACTTGTTTAAAACTTCCCATGATTTTATCCAGAAATGAAAATTAAATAATAAAGACCTGGTAGAAAAAAAATTACCCATTAAATTGTGCAACTCTAAGAACATACCATTCTCTGTGTTAAACAGTAGAGAGTTCAATCATACTTGTAGCAAAAAAGGCTTTGTTTGTTTAAGTTTTTAAGTGAAAATTGAGGTAGTGATCTAATGACATTGAGGTGTCCCTCAGGGTAGGGAGGGACAACAAAAATAAATGTTTTGTTTGGAGTGAGAGTGTTTGATAACCTGCTGCTCACAGTGTGCATTAAATACATTTATATTTCATTTCTCCTTCTGCTGTACATTCTAGCAACTTGATATGTGTTACCAGGAGCAAGGAGTTTCATTAGTCTATGCCTGGAGGCAACACAGACTAATGATCATAAATACGAGAAGCTATGTAATTCTGACCTCATAAGACTACTGTGGACAAAAGTGTCTTTAGCCATGGGTTTGGTTTGTTGTCATCTGATGATGCTCTGTATACAGGATAGAACTGTATTTCTCATGGAAAAGTTAGACAATGCCTGAACTTGAAATTAAATCGAATTAAATAACTCTCTGTACGTCCTTACAGAAATAGGTACTCTCTGTGCATCTTTAATTAAAAATTAGATGAATAGTATACTTCTGACTTAGAGTGTTGAATGCTGTATTGTAGAGTAAATAACGTTAACTTAGGCTTATCTGCTATCTTCGGGTGGCACTTACAAAATTGTTTAAATGTGCATATACTGTGGGCATTAAAATGCTGTTCAGAAATCCTGAATCACAAAGACTACAGGGCCTTGCTTTTGAAAGGGTGTCTGTTGGTATTTTGGGGGAAATTTCATGTAGTCTTTTTTGTTCGATTCGGAGTATCACATGCAATAGATTAAAGAGGAAAAACAGAGGGGTGGCTGGCTGGCTCAGTCAATTGAGCACATAACTCTTGATAGTGAGTTCAAGCCCCACATTGGGCATAGTGCTTATTTATAGAAAAGAGGGGGGCAGGAAAGAGACCGAACAGTGGACTTGTCACCCTCGAGGGTGAACACTTAGCAATTTAGTAGCAATAAGAAGTAATGCCATTGCAAAATGGAAATTTCGACGTTAACAATAATGCAAATCAGGGGCGCCTGGGTGGCTCAGTCGGTTAAGCGTCCGACTTCGGCTCAGATCATGATCTCGCGGTCTGTGGGTTCGAGCCCCACGTTGGGCTCTGTGCTGACAGCTCAGAGCCTGGAGCCTGTTTCAGATTCTGTGTCTCCCTCTTTCTCTGACCCTCCCCTGTTCATGCTCTTTCTCTCTCTGTCTCAAAAATAAATAAATGTTAAAAAAAAAAACAAAAAACAATAATGCAAATCAAATCAACCGGTAATCATTACTCCAGAGGAAATAGCCTGTTGCCACACGATTGAAGCATTGAAGAGAGTTGTTTGGCATCTCAGGCTCTGGATCAATCTGGCAGAAAGCTGATGGGCTGCAGGAATGTAATGTTGCCCAACCATGCATGGTGTGTTTTCATGAACTTTGGCTCTGATCTTGTGAAGATGCTGTCTACAACTTTTATCAAAAGTGCTAATAGTACCTACATTACAGGCATGAAACATGTCTTTTAAAAAACTAACATTACTTGGATAGTCCTTTATATGGGTCCTTGTATTTAACATGAGCATTGAATTACTTAACATTATATTTCCCTGTGGTTGGTGAACAACTACAGAATTCTATAAGGCTTGACCAATTACACTCTGAAACAGATGTCTTGGGAGAATGATTTTAATCATGGAAAATTTATTTTTTGTAGTTTTGCAGTTTTAGCAGAATAACTCTAATGTCCTTGTTGAATAGGGACTATCTTTGAGTTCAAACCCTGGATCCACTCTGTACCAGTTGAGATGTTAGGCAGTTCACTTAACTTGTATGATATCTAACTGTACTCCTCTCTAAAATAAAATTATCAATAATAAACTACTTCAGTGAACTGTTGTGAAATTTGAATGAGAGCCTAGCACTTGATAGACATCCCCTAAATGTTAAGCATTGTTTCTATTCTATGGTGTGAGATTTTACAGAGTCACAACTGGCTGTCAGTAATGGTCTTGTAACTAGATGTTGGATATCCATCATTATGGTATTCAAGATGGTGGGCTCTCCTACTTCACAATTAGCACTTAACTATTAATCAGAAGCATAAAGGTGGCTCATAATACGTTCTCCCATTTCACTAAATTATGGCACACATTTGAGCAATTAATAGTTTTCAAAGCAATAGGGTATTTTGGTGCGAACGTGGAACTTTTCATATTTTGTGTAAAGTTTGCAGCAAAACATTTTACCTAATGCTAACGCCCAATTAATAGTATAAAGGAAGACTTATGGTAGAAATCAATATTTTCTCTTAGTGTTGGTTATAAAAACAATTTCCTGACAAAACCTATTGGATATCTTTTTCTGAATGTCTTGTATTTTAAGTTTGTCTCCAAAGTCCTAACTGTCTTCCAGATATTGTTCATTTATAAAATGCTTGAACATGGGGCGCCTGGGTGGCGCAGTCGGTTAAGCGTCCGACTTCAGCCAGGTCACGATCTCGCGGTCCGTGAGTTCGAGCCCCGCGTCAGGCTCTGGGCCGATGGCTCGGAGCCTGGAGCCTGTTTCCGGTTCTGTGTCTCCCTCTCTCTCTGCCCCTCCCCCGTTCATGCTATGTCTCTCTCTGTCCCAAAAATAAAAAAAAAAAAAAAAAACGTTGAAAAAAAAAAATTAAAAAAAAATAAATAAATAAATAAAATGCTTGAACACTTTGCCAACAGTTTCGTCTATAAAATGTCAAGATGATTTCTCAAATGATTGCCAAATATACATTGTTGTTGACTCTGTTTTTGTTTGAAGTAGTCTGTGTTCTTTATTCACTCGAGCTGAGCTACTCATGCTACATGGCCATATTCAGATTTCAACTCCTCTCCCTTTTTCATCAGCACTTGATACCTGTATGATACTGTTTGTCTTGGGAAACCTTGTAGAAGGATCTATCTGATGTTGCTCTGTACCGTTATACGTAATGATTAGATAAAAGATATCTTTATGTCATCCTAAGTTCCTGACTCATTTCTGTGCAACTACTGAGAATACAAGTATGTACGACCATTTCTTTATGTATGTAGGGACCATACTGCAAAAGTGAAATATATTCTTTGTTGGGAGCTAGTGACATGAATAGTTGAAAGTGTTTGAAGTACATATGGATGGCAGTCCATAAGATATATTAGAGGGGTATGAGATGATAAACAGGACAATCTGGCTAGTCGGAGAGGATTGGTGTATTGTGGGTGGTGAATTTCAGTGGTGAGCATAGCATATAATCATTAGTTCTAGGAAGCAGACCTATTGGAGCCATCACATATATAACTGTTACTATAATTGCTTAAATGTGAATATATATTTTTAAAGACCTTGTCTTAGTGGATAGTGGGTTAAATATAGATAAATAGAAATTGATAAATCTAGGACATGGAAGATAGAAGGAATGGACAAGTGGAGGTGAAAAGTTATTTTTTTCTGAGTGATCTTGATTCCTCATTTTCAAAAGGAAATTGTAAGAAAATTATGTGTCTTTCTTTTCATCAGTAAGGAAGGATCACATCTAGCAATGATCCTTGATTAACACCCTGAAAATCTTTGGCTTTTTTTTGCAAGGTATCAGAAATACATTTCCTACTGGCACTTGTTTGAGGATAAAAAGATGAATTTTCTGTTGTTTATAACTTTACTCTGAAAGATTTTTTTTTTTTACTAGCTTCATTATACCTTATTAGAAAAAGTACTGTTGCAATACCATCTGGCTTGAAAAATGGAGAACAATGTATTGAAGTTGTTTTTAGAAGTGAAGATTATCAGTATCACCTCTTGAATATAAAAGTTAGAAATAAATACAATCACTAAAAATATAATAAGTAAAAAGAAAGTGTGAGATTTGCGGCCTAAATTTCTTGATTTTTCTTCCTTGGAACTAACAAATAACAATTCCTAATGTAAGACTGTCTGATATGTGAAATCAATGATTGCAGGAAAAGGATTGGGGCTTGGGCATAATCAAATGGGCAAGCTCCTAGCATGTGGCTTATTGTTGCCATTACAACGGAACACAACCTGCTTCTCCTTGTCAATTTTCTACTCCTTTCTGCATTTTATCTGTTGAACTAAATGTATTGCTATAAAGTATATCAAACCTTTTTGGAAATGCACAAACAAACCTGCACGACGGTAGATAAATTGACAAGTAAATCAGCGGAGGAGAGGCTGACACAGGCAGAAATGTGAATTTATTCGAGAATTTATTCAGGAGTTGATATTTACTAGGGTAGTGTACTTGATAAGTTAGGATATTTGGAATTTTGATTCCTCTTCTATTTTTTTTTTAAGCTCTCCTATCATTTAAGAACCTTTCAAAAATGTTAATGGCAGAGGAGCCTGGATGGTTCAGTCAGTTAAGTGGATGACTGTTGATATCAGCTCGAGTCATGATCTTAGTTCATGAGTTCTAACCCCCTGATGGGCTTTGTGCTGACAGCACGGAGCCTGCTTGGGATTCAGTCTTTCAAAGTAAATAAACGTAAAAAAAAAAAAAAAAAAGTGGATGGCAACAGAAGACTCAGAATTTGTAAGGTATATACCCTCTTGCAAAAGTGTCCTAGATGATAAATTTGAGTAGCATCATTAATATTAGGACACCTGAGGAACTGGTGTTGTATGCCCTTTTAAATCCTAGTCCGGTAGTTATGGTCTCAGATGACTGCCCAAAGAAGCGTAAATAGAAGAGAGGCTTGTTTTTTGTCGAGAGCCTAAGAGGTGTCAGCAAAAGTTCTGTCAAGTTTCAGAGTTAAAGAAATTATGATCTTGATAAGTACAAAACAAAACATATGTAAAATTAAAATAGAATATTTTAAATTTCTATTTATATTCTCAATAAGAAAAAATATATTATTGAGTTGGAGTTGAAGAGTGATAACAGGTGTGACCTAGAAATTTAGAAAGACAAAACATGTAAACACACTTAAACACATTAGTTTTTAAACTACTAAAGTTACAGTTTTCTTTTTAATTTCCTGGAGATTACATTTTTTTTTTGTTGTTGTTTTTTTAATGTTTGTTTTGAGCAAGAGAGCACGAGAAGAGAAGGGGCAGAGAGAGAGGGGAGAGTGAGAATCCCAAGCAGGCTCCACACTGTCAGCACGGAGCCCAATACAGGGCTCAAACTCAAGTACCGTGAGATCATGACCTCAGCCAAAGCCAAGAGTCTGATGTTTAACAGACTGAGCCACCCAGGTGCCCAAAAACTATACAGTTTTAGATAGATGTTTTATCATCCCTGTTCCTTATTTTATCCATTATGAAAAACAGGTTCTAATGTGAAATACTGGTTACATTCTAATATTCTCTCTTAATAAAGTATAGTTCTTAAAGTCTTGTTAATAAATGAAAAGAATGAAACAATGAAGCTATCACTGAGAAAATTGGGAGTATTAATACACATTAAAGGATGGCAAAAAGTTCAGATTTATTCATTTATTTTGCTTTATTTTAATGGAAATTAACAGTAGCAGGGAAGCTGGAACTCCGTCATGTCTTAAAGGTAGCTGATGCCATCCCTTTATTTCATCGTGTTGCCAACCATGTAGCAGATTGAGGGGACATGGCGTGGAAGTAAATGCCTCCGTAGACACTGCAGTGACTACAGGCCAGTGCTTTCTTGGCTGGAATGATTTCCATGTCGTTTGCCACACTGCCGGGGTGCAACTCTGATTGTTCAAATCATTCTCTCAAATATGGTGCATTGCCTTGGTTGCCTATAGTCTAAACCACATTTCTTAATATTTCTCACATACCCACGAAGATCCGGCTTTTGCTAACATCCAAGTTATGTTTTTTGACTCTCTCCTGCTCACTGTATTTCAGCCAGGCTAAAAGACTCTTATTTCCACCCCAGAAATGCCTCACTTGATTTCTCCCTCACAGACATTTGCATGTGTCCTTTTGTCTCCTGTGAGTTTTTATTCCGCTCAGATTGTTTTTCTTCACCTACTTTAATTTGCTCATCGTCTAGATGTCCATTTCTGATCCCTTCTTCCCCAAATTCTCATTGCCTAGAATGCTATGTTTTTTTTCAGTCTGCACTCTGTAATGATGGGATTGCGAGACTACCAGTCTGAATTCCCCGTAAGCCTCCAAATAAATGTGTATTTGACCCCGTCTTTAAGTTTTAGTCCCTCATGGATTGCCTTTTATATCATGTACATGAAATAACTTTGGTTGAATAAATGAAATCTACCACATCCTCTGGAAAAATGCTCAAGTGTGTACTTAGGCAGCTAGGCAAATTTTGGTAGTTAACTCATTTAATCAAGCAATCACTGGCTTTCCTGTGAAAATATCCTGAATACATTTTACTGTTTTGACACCTAGTTGGTCACTGGTAAAGGGATGGTGACCTGTCCCTTTGACTACTGAAAAGGGAAAATGCGTAGCAAAATCTTGAGTGTTAGACTCCTGAGATACAGTAGGAAAAATACATATTGAATGTAATATAAATTGATGTTAAAGTTATGCTTGCAAAGTGTTAATAAAAATACTGTTAAATGTTAAATATTTGACTGCTGTACTGCATTTTATCAGATAAATAAAAACCCATGCTTAAAATACTGTTTTATGTTTCACAGCCCAAATATAATCATGTACTGAATGCTCATCAAATGTTAATATATTTTTGAAGGAGAAAAGAAGCGCAAATGTGGTTCTGAATGAAACTGGATCTTTTAGTTAATGTTCATAATCTCCTAGTGCAGATGGGTCATCTGTGTGCAGTTTGTGGAACTGGATATTTCAAGAAAACGTGGACTCTAGAGCATTCCATTGCACTAATTGCTGTAGAGCTTGGTCTTAGTTTAATAGACCAGTTTTAGAAAGGCGTGGAAATACTCCATAAAAAGCAAAACAGCAACAGAAAGAAGTAGTTTAACAGGAATAAGCTATGACTTGAATTGTGGTTTTTGGAATAATACATTCGGTTTGTGATCAATGATGGATGAACTGTCTGGTCCGTATTTTTCCACATCATCTCCCAGCATCGCATCTCTCATGCCAGAATTGGTTATGGAAGTCGCTTCTCTTCTGTCATAACTGTCTGGACCAAGAAGAGTATGATACGCGCAGAACAGCAATTAGCATCAGAAATCAGTCATCCCCAGACTGTGTTTTCTAGAGTTCATCTGAAAAAACAAAAACAAAAACAATTATTCTTCATGTGACAATGTGTGTATGTGTGTGGGTATGTGCACACGCCAATCTTCATTTATAGTCTCTAGGGTTGGCAACCTGATGTTTCCTACTTGTGTCTGAAAACAGAACAAATCAGTCCAGTTAAACCCCTGTAACTAGGAAGGTGCCATCCCAGTGACAGAGAAAAACCTTTAGATTTGGAAGTATTCCTTTTTTTTTTTTTTTTTTAAACTGTGCTTGTTTTCATTGCTCTTCTTTAAACATACAGTTACACTTTATTTTTATTTTTTTGTAACGTTTATTTTAGAGACAGACAGAACACAAGTGGGGGAGGGGCAGAGAGAGCCAGAGACAGAATCTGAAGCAGGCTCAGCAGGCTGAGCGGTCAGCACAGAGCCTGACATGGGGCTCGAACCCACGAACTGTGAGATCACCGTGACCTGAGCCGAAGTTGGACGCTTAACCTACTGAGCCACCCAGGCACCCCTGAACATATGGTTACACTTTAAAAGTTTACTTTAAATTTCAGTTCATGTTTAAGCAATAGATACCTATTTTGGTGAAATAACCAGAGAAACTGAATCTTTCCAGAACTAATTGTATAGGTCAGATTTTTTCATACTATAAGCACTAATATTTTATTAAAATATCCAGGGGAACGGTCTTAACATGCAATTTAGACCTATAAAATAGTTAATGAAATGTTTTAGAGTTTAGAGATGACACAGAAAATATTTAATTGAGTTACTTGACAATTATGATTTATGTAATAATGCATGATTTACACACGCCTCCCTTGTGGAATAATGAGACTAATTCCTGGTTGAGTCTAAGATTGATGCCAAAAAGTAACGAAGTTCAGGGCCACCTCGGTGGCTCAGTCAGTTAAGTGCCAGACTTTTGCTCGGGTCATGACCCTGCACTCCCCAGGTTCGAGCCCCACATCGGGCTCTATGCTGACAACTCAGAGCCTGGAGCCTGCTTCAGATTCTGTGTCACCCTCTCTTTCTGTGCCCCTCCCTCTCTGATGCGCTATCTCTTAAAAAATGAATAAATGGTTAAAAAAAAAAAAGTAGTGACGTTCAAGAAAATCCTTCCTTAAGGCTTTAGTATTTGAATTTTTCACAATACTTGTGGCAAGAACTAGAAACCTTTGCTGTCGTTGGTACTGATGAACCTAAATGATGAACATCAGCATTGAGAGACATTTGCCATGGCAAACACAACCCCAGACTCGTTGGCAGCTTGTTAAACAGAAACACATTACATCTTAATGCAGCGTAAGTAATCCTGGTCTTCTGGGAGTCACACAAGCCACATGTGATTTTGGAAGAAGGGCCAGTCCCTCCTTGTTAGGAGTCAGGCAGGAGTTTATGAAGGCTACTGGTTCTTCTGTCATGCTTGTGAGTAATAATGGTTCCAGCAGTTGCCGCAGTCCACTTACCATGTGAACGTTCATTGCCGTAACTCCAACAGTCAGTGCTTCTGGTAGATGTTCTGTTTGATTATCCGGGGCTTCCTTTAAAGCCATGTGAGCACCGAGGTGGGGGTGAGGGGGAAGGACCAGGCTTTTTACCTATTTGTGTCCGGCACAAGGCCTAGCACATCACCGTGCAACAGATAGCTATTTGGTTTAAGTAAATAGTGCCAAAAAATACATTTTTGCAAAAAAGACTGATCTGATCGGTGTTACCTGTTCTTTAATGTAATAAAGGCAATGGCTGAGTCTAATAGTGTTTTAAAATTGGTAATTTGTTTTTTGAGGGGTTTTTTTGACATAAACAACAAATTTGTTGGTAGTTTGTATTTTATACTTGAAAATACAGCTTTCACTAAAAATCTGGGGGAAAAACAATTCACATAGGAATATATTAATTTATTTCAAGCAACAAAGAAAAAATAATCAAAAAGCATTAAAACCATTTTCCCCTAAATTCTGAGGAGCCTTTAAACAAGGTATTTTTGCCTAGCTGTTGTCATGATGGTATGCTAAAGTGTCTTCTGATCTTAAGTGGTTGTAAGCAAAAACATATTCGATAGGTGCTTACTTAAATCATGAAATAGAAGTAACTGTTTGATTTACTTGTGCCTCTTCAAAGGTTTTCTCTAATGATCGGGATAACCGTGCAGAAATGGCTTAGCCCAAATGAAACATGAAAATGTGTGAAAGTACCAGGGTCTGAATTGCCCATTTTGGGTTTAGTTGGCCACTTAGCTGGAGTGTACATTTCTGATAGCTGCTGTAACACGCTACAACAAACAATGGCTTCTAGCATCGCAAATTGAAATGAATCAGGGAGTCTGCAATCATTCTGGAGGCTCTAGGGGAGAATTCATTTCTTTGGCTTTGGCAGCTTCTAGACGCGGCCCTCATTTCTTGGCTCCTGACCTGATGGTGCTGTACCTCTGCTTCTGTGGTCACGTCTTGTGATTACAGTGTGCCTACCTGGGTAATGAGAATAATCTTCCCATCTCAAGATGGTTAATCACCTCTGTAAAATCCCTTTGGCCATGAAAAGAAACATTCTGTCAGGTACCATGGATAAGAATGTGGACATTTTTTAGCAACCAATATTCAGCCCATCGCAGTTGATTGCATTTTAGGTTTAGAGATGAATTTAGGAAAGCCTTTTCTCCCTGGTGAGGGCAACTTAGATGTGTCTCCTATTAACACTTGGTCTGTGAGATCTCTTAGTGAAGGGGAGAGCCATCAATAAAAGAGGTAGGAATGCAGTACTGGACCCATATCTAGCTGTCAGGTGTGTTTAATTTTATCGGGAATAGATGGATAAAGTCCATTCCAGTTAGATCTTTATGTGGTCACATTTGCTCTCACATTATAAACTCATTGTGGAACAAATAACCAAATTAGCCCAGAGCTGATTTTCTTGAAGCAGGTGAGAGTGAAAAGAGTGAATGGTAAGGTCTTTATATTACTGCTGCTTTCCAGGGGCTTTTAGAAGTTAGGAATATAAACTAGTATATATCCCCTATGATCAGTTTGATTTGAAAGGCAATAAATAGGCTACAACTATTAACAATAACTCTTAAAAACCAAAAATGTTTATTTTGTTTAAAAAATGTTTTTTTCTTTGCAAGGTCAATAGATTTCCTTTTTATATTTGACATAAGATTTAGTGAACTTTGTAGGTATTTTTGGTCCAGCTGTATATTGATGATACAGATGTATCTTTCTTGTCTGTGTATCTTTTTTTTTAAGATAAATATAACTTCTCATTAAGTCTTTTTAACGAACTGTAGGAAAAGGGCCTCCTTTTAAAAGGAGATTTGTTTGTATATTTAATATTCATCCCAGAGTATGAGTCAAAGAAGAAAACTTAAATACCCCATTTGTCCTTAAATTCAAAATATCACTAAAAAATTTCAAATGTAATGTTTGAAATCAGAGGTGGGGTTTAAATAGTACTAGATCTACTGTTTATAGAGAACTACGTGAATCTTACTGAAATATTTCAAAATAATGTAACCTCATTTCTGCAAACATTGACATTTATATTTGTAGATAGTCTATTGATTTTCCATGATGTTTCATGATCTTTAATAACAATAAACAAAATTTTCAGGGAAAAATTACACTCATGTTCTCAAAACTAAGGTTAAATTAGCATTATGTACGTTGAAAGTACATGTTCCTTTTAATGGCTGGTGTTATTATATGTTCGTCGTTTCCCTCAAATCCTGAAACTGTCAAAGACTTTTCTGGGACTTTTCATGTGATGTGATTATCTTGTATTAGAAATAAAGAAACAGCAGTTTTTAAAGAATAGTGATGAGTTTTGTGAAATAACTTGTATTTGCCTTAATCAAAATGTGAAATGTTCTCTACTTGATCCTTTTAAATTGTTTCTGTGACATTTGCCACAATGGTCATTAAATTAGATAGTAATAGCCCAATGTGTTTTTGGATCCTTTCTGTTTTTCAGAAATAGAGATATTGCATTGGCTACTTTTCTGCTTTATGAACCTCGGCAGGAACAAATGTGCTCATAAAATGTACATTAGGAGTTCTTCAATTATGTCCCTATTTCCTTGAGCACCCCAGCCTCTTAATAAGCTTTTTTAGGTGTTTCTACTCTATAGTCATTTAATTTGTACCACATTCCTCATAAGCATTCATCATGATTTAAATGAAATCCTGTTACAAGGTACAATAGAAATATAACCAAGTGTATTCATTAAGTATAAATTCCTTGCAGGAACTTATTTCACCACATTGGAATATATATCAATTTGCATTTAACCTGTTAACATGTCAACTTTTTTTTTTTTTTTTTTTAGTTTTTAGGAAAACCACTGGAGATGCATACATTAATATAAACAGATGTACATAGAAACATAATAGCTTATGCAGATATATATTTTAATGAGAAAGTAATAGATTCCCAAGATCATTGAGACCAAGTCCTCTCATTTTACATATTGTTCAAGTTAGAGACTCAAGAGCTTTAAGCTGGGTGAATGGAAGTATCGCACTAGAATTCTCATCTCTTTACTCCTGGTTAAGTGCCTTTTCTGGTAAAATAGGCTCCTTTTTGACAGTGTCCAGTGAAAAATATAAAAGTTAGTCTGATAACACATGATGCACGTAGGCTGGAGACCCCATTAAGTGTTGCCGGTGCAGGATGGGACACTTAACCAAGGTCCTGTGAGAGTTGTCATTATGGCCTCTCATTTGCTTGACACATTGGAGCCTATGTCTCCTACAGTAAGAGTCCAAGCCAAACATGCTTTTTAATTATATAAATTATCATTGGCCAGATAATGCACAGGTAGTGGATACAGTAATATGCATCAAATGGATTATGGTTGTATTCTTGTTTTCTTTGTTCACCATTGTTGGTTAATTTCTATTTTAAAGGTATGCTTATTTTGTGACCTGGGTTTGGATCTTGACACAACTATTCCTACCAATGTTAAGGGTTTTTCAACAGATTATTTGTACATTTGCCTTCTTGAGGGATTTTATTCTTTAATTTCTTTTAGTATGTTTGAGGTGCATAATCTTGCTTCTTAGATCCTAGCTTTGTGTTACACGTATGCACTTTAAGCTGAACTTTCAATATTCTTTTTTATAGTATTGACAAAACTTTTGAAAATGAACTTAAGGTTCACTAATTCAGGATCAGAATCAGGACTAGTAAAATAGCTCAAGGTGGATACTGCAGTATAATATTTGAAATCATGTAGAGGTAGAGAGTAAATCTCAGGTCTGCCAAATAGTTACAGCAACGTGATAGGGGAAAAAATGCCTTCGTTGCTTGCAAAATTTTTCCTCTGTTTAATGGAAACAATAACCCCTTTTCTTCCAAGGGAATGGCAAGAATTACTGAGACAATCCTTAACAACTCTTCTGGAATACATGATATTGTCATTACAGAGTGGCTATCATTTTACAGTCGTTCATTTGAAAAAAAAAATATCAAAATGCAGTAAGGTGTGAGACTTGTCCACATGCTTCAAGGCAGCTTGAGCTGAATGGGAGATTTAGAGAAAAGTTTTAATACCCTCTCCCTCAAAACCTCTAACATCATTAATTTTCACAAAACTCAACATTTTATCAAAGAACATAAATAACTTTTTCAGCTTCTCTTAACGGACTTTACTACAAATATATAATATAGACATAGTTGTGGGGGCGTGTGTGTTTTTCTTGCTAATTCTCAAAGATCCATCCCTGTAGATTGTAAGGGCGTGGTTAATGTGTATGTGTCCAGTTAGTGAGATTTCAAAAAATTAACCACCATTCCTCTAGGACTTGCTCATATCCTGATTTTAAAACATTGAGATCATTACCATCCACCTGTGTTACTTACTTGTGAAACCATGTGTTACTCACCTTTCCCTGCCTTGCGTGATGCATGAAGGCAACAATGTTGTAGGCTTATTTTAGCCAAAATGTCTCCAGTGCCTAGGGAAGATGCCAAGGACATTGTAAAAGTTCAATTAGTATATATTGGATGGATGGGTGCCTTTTAATTACCATATGATCTTCTATAGACTTTATTTTTTATTTCTATTTTTAAAGGGTGTATTTTTAAGTAATCGCTGTACTCAGTGTGGGGCTCAAATGCATGACCCCCACATTAAGAGTCACATGCTCTTTTGACTGAGCCAGCCAGGCACCCCTAGACTTTTTAAAGACTAGTTGACAAGCATTAATCTTTCTGGAATAACTTAGATAAAACAAGACTTTCTAAAACCAAAACAATTCTTGATATTTTCACCACATTGGTAGTCATTTGTATCTTTCTGAAATAAAAGTTAGGTTGGTTACATAGAAATAGAAAACAGCCAGTTAGTAGAGTTATTAGATGTTAACTATTGGTTATTGATTAATTTATGGATATGCTTCAAATTGTTTCTTCACACCTAAAAATAAATGTTCTGGGGTGCCTGGGTGGCTCAGTCAGTTAAATGTCCGGCTTTGGCTCAGGTCAAGATCTCATGGTTCGTGAGCTCAAGCCCCACATCGGGCTCTGTGCTGACAGCTCAGAGCCTGGAGCTTGCTCCGGATTCTTTGTCTTCCTCTCTCTCTGCCCCTCTTCCACGCATGCTGTCTCTCTCTCAAAAATAATAAATATAAAAAAACTTAATAAATGTTTTAATGTCATTGGTAGATACTCTATCAAAAAGTTAAAGTTAAGAGAAGATAGCTGTTTGCCTTGTTATGATTAAAAAAACCTAAGAGCTACTTCAAATTTTGTGTGTCTAATACTTTAATTAGGCCATGGACAGCTTTGCTTTTAAATCCAGCAGAAGATATATCAGCTCTATGATTACTAATAAGTATGGTAAGTCATCTCTAATTTTGCAAAGTACAGCATTATTATATAAATTTTATAAAAAAACAGCCATCAATAATGATGAATTCAGAGGCATCCTAATGAGTTAATTAAAATAACAGCCAAATTTCACTTACAATCTTGGTATAGGTGAGCTGCAAATACTCCATCTGAGCTTGAATATGTTCCTTTTTAAAGTGCACAATGTACAACACAACAGAAATGGAAGTAATTAATACTTAAAAAATGTTGCAAGGGGTAAATTCCATCTGTTCTCATCAGGGGTGTTAATGCATACAAAATGCATCTTATTTTACAATAGCAACAGCTGGCAATACAGTAGTAATTTCTTTGTACTTTGTAAAGACTAACTGGACAAAATGATTTGATTTAAATGTAACAGTAGCTAAAATTGAAATTGTACAACTGAAAAATGTATTGAGAATAATGAACTGTGCACAAATCTCTCATTTCCAGTTTTCATGTGTATAATGGCTCAGTTGATGGCTTTGAATCCAATCTTTGAATATACTTACCTAGTGTAGATTTATTTATAATTATTTTTTTAAATTTTTTTTTTAATGCTTTACTTATTTTTGAGACAGAGACAGATCGTGAGTGGGGGAGGGACAGGGAGAGAGGGAGACTCAGAGTCCTAAGCAGGCTCCAGGCTCTGAGCTGTCAGCACAGAGCCGAACATGGGGCTTGAACCCACAAACTGGGAGACCATGACCTGAGCCGAAGTTGTACACTTTATCGACTGAGCCACCCAGGCGCTCCTACCTAAAGTAGATTTTTAAGACCAGTTCTTAGCCCTATAGTCTTCAGGACAGTGATAGTAATTTTGAGCTGTAAATAATTCTAGATACGTTTCAGATATTGTCAATAATACTTGAAGACAAAAAACTATCATTATTTAGGTTTACCAAAGATACCATTACTGGGTTGTTTCGTAGTGGATAGTGAATGCATCTTTATGGAACAATGACAGGGTGCCATTAAATGTGTTTCTTGAATTCAAGTACAATTTCCCTACCTATATGTGATCTGGGATTATTTTACCATTTAATATTAAATGTGATAGGATATAGGATTCTTCAAGGACCTTCTTAAAAATAACTAAAATTTGAACACTTTTTAAATGAAAAACATCATTTTATCATTTAAAGTATGAAATCTGCTGACAGTTATAACCGTTTTCATTAAGAGATTTATTGTTCCTCTATGTCATTCTCATTAACTTGTATAAGACATGCTTATATAACTTAACAAAAACGTAACAAGGTTCTCAGGCTTTCAAAAATATAATTTACAGAAGAGCAAAAGATAAGCCAATACTCAATATCATACTGAAATGAATCGTCATTGATAACTGTGCTTACTTCTCTCTGCCCTTAGCTTTTTATCTTTTCTCTTCCTAATGTACTTGTGGATGAGTAATTGTAAATGAATTTTGTTTTAACAATTGTACAAACTGCTGTACTCCCGTCTTCCTGATAAACTAGGTACTGACGGAAGGAAGTGAACATTATAAGGAACTGAAACTTCTGGCTCAGGTGGAGTGTGAATGTTTTGGGAGGGCCTATTGGCTGTTACTTGTAATATTTTAATTGCCCTTGTTAACATTAAATTTGTCTTAACTGCTGTTAGTCACTTGGTTCTCCCTGGCAACGTTTTCTGCTCTTTTGCCAGATTAGAATAGTGAAACTGGAAACTACAGAGTGGTACCTGTTACAGTTACAGGCGGGACTCCATCAAACTCCCCTCCCAGTGTTTTGCTCGTTGACTTCTTTTATCCATTCACTAAGCGTCTTGTGGCAGATGTTGTTCCATGCGACCTGGATACCGAGAAGAGTGGAAAGGGTTCTTGCCTGAAATAAGCATGGAGTCTACAGATACCCTCGTCATTACAACCATATGATAACCGCTTTAGTGTTCCATATGTATTTGGCAGCATGGAAACTTGTGGAAACGGTGCTTTATTGCCTGGAAAAATCGGTAAAGTCGACGTGGACTCGAAGCAGGGAACAGAGGTTGAGCATTGAAATGTAGGAAGAAGACTTTCTTTAGCTGGGTTAGCAGTATGGGTAAAGACAGGATGAAATAAACTGTTACACATTCAGGGATTCCAGTGAGCAGAGAGTCGATGACCAAGGAAATGTATGTTCTTTTCTTTTTCCTGTCTTGTAAATATTTCCTTTTAAACTCCTTCTCTTCTTAAGCTCTGTGTATACAATTGGTCTATAGCCAATTGTGATACTCAGACTCCAGTATTGGGCACATATACATATGTAATGTAGGTTTTTTTATAATTAGTTTTTTTAAATTTTTTTAAATGTTTTACTTATTTTTGAGACAGAGACAGATTGTGAGTGAGGGAGGGACAGAGAGAGAGGGAGACACAGAGTCCTGTGATACTCAGACTCCAGTATTGTGCATATACTGATGGCTAGGAAGGCTGGAGCATGTAACATTGCACAGTGCTCCTACCTTGATGAGAGTGCTAGGTTCTCTGCTGGTTTTCCACCATTGATAGATGAGATAGATAGCATAATTTCAGGAATATAGGAAATATTAAAAGAAATAAAGGTTAGAGGAAGTGTTAATGTATGATTAATACTTGCAAGAGAGAATTGCCTCTTCATACTGCTTTCCTAAGTAACCTTCAGCTGTTTAATGTACTTATGGGTTTCATTGTTGCAGAGTTCATGGAGGTAAGCACTAATTTCTAAAGGTGCAATTTATTTAGTAACGACAAACATACAAATGAGAATTCTGTCAGTAATGGAGAGACAAAAATAGACACCTTGAAACAAGGCAGTTGGGTGATTCTCATGCTTGCAAGGAAAAATATGGCCATGAAGCACAGTGGCAGACTTTAGTTTCTAAGTGATTTTCTTGGTCTATTTTACTGGGTGTACAGAAGCTATTGGTGTGTTTGGAGCCATCATGGACATGATTCTCTTCTGGTTTTGCAACACATGGATGTAATTCAAGGCTGTGTTGACATGCACATGTAGATGATGAAGGATTGGTTCTTAAACTCTCTTAAGGGGAAAAAAGAAAACCACTCCAAAGATTGAAACAGAGAAGGAAGATTGATTGGTCTGTAATGTAGCTTATGCAAAGAGCTTCAACATCTACAAAATGACAGCCTGCTTCCAAAAGATACGAGCATATAAATATGTAGGGGGAAAATGACTGCCTGTGTTATCTAACAGAAACCTATATTGTAGCGCTGCTTGGTGGATTTTGTTTTGTCTTGTTCTTAAACGGAAAAGGTAGACTAAAAGATTTTGGTTGGAAAAGGTGAATAATCGAGAGCTTCAAACACAAAACTTGAGAGTAGAGGTTTGCAAATTACAGCCCGCAGGCCACATGTGGGCTGTGCTTGCTTCCTATGGTCTGCAAACTGCAGAAAAAATAATTTTTACGTTTGAAAATCATCGAAGAAGAAATTTTTGTGACCTGTGAAAATAAGAAATCCAAATTTTAGTGTCTATAGCTAATGTTTTATTGGAACAGAGCCATGTAAATTTTTCACATATGGTCTGTGGTTGTGTTTGTGTGGCAACAGCAGAGATGAGTAGTTGTGAAAGAGACAGTATAGGCTGCAAATGCTAAAATATTGACTGTGTGGCCTTGACATAAAAATCTTGGCAACCCCTGCTTCGGAATAAAAAAACTATAATCAGTGATCGAGAATCAGCTCAAGAATCGGAATGCAACAACTTTTTTGTAATTTGGTCTAATAAGCTGCAGTTACCAAGGAGAAACTAAAGGTATCTGAAAGCAAACAAGAAAAATGTAATTTTCACTGGCTATTGTAATGAATGTCTTTTTTCTGAGCCTAAAAGTTGGCAGTTCATACTTGAAAGGAACAAGTACCTGGGGGGGGGGAGGGGTGGCACAAGTCCAACATAATGGGTTTACCAAAGGATCGCAGCTAGAATTCAGCTCCTGGAGAAAAAAGCAAGTAGCAGATGGCTAGAATTAGCAGTAAGGAGAGATGAACAGGGCTGTATGCATCCCCTGATTCCTAACGTTATTACCCGAAAAGTCAAGTGACCTATACTTCAGAAATCAGAGTTGCAATTCACGACTCTGAGGCAGGTGTTATATCCCTTCTAAGCAGATCATAAAAACAAAAGAAGTTACCCTCTGTGTAACAGAACTAACGCTCAGGATAAGAGATCCAATTTCTCCCAAACTGAATGGCAACATAATCACCATGGTGAGGGGGGCGGAAATGGAGTTCTTGACATGGAATGCAGAGGGGAGAGCAGAAGTGCCAAAGAAAACCATCAAGGGGTGTATAATCTCGCTTCGGGATCTGCTGAGTAAATCTCAAATGGCTGAAGTACACGTAAGTAAATGGGACTGGTGTCCTTACTAATCTACTTCTTAGAATCCAGATAATATTTATGTGAGGTGATGGCGGGGGGAAACTAACATATTTAACTTATGTTGTAGAACTGAGAAAAATGAAATTCTCTTTCCTAAAGTTGCCTTACATGCCAAATAGAAATAGAAAATCGGTGAGCGCTTTGGCAGCTCAGTTGGTTGGGCATCTGACTCTTGATTTCAGCTCAGGTCATATCACAGTGGTGAGTTCCAGCTTCAAGACCAGCTGCGTGCTGACATTGGGGAACCTGCTTGGGAGTCTCTCTCTCTCTCTCTCTCTCTCATCTCTCTTTCTGCCCCTCCCCTGTGTGCTCGCTCTCTCTCTCTCTCTCTCTCTCGTTCTCTCTCAAAAATAAACTTTAAAAAGAAAGAAAATTTAATTCAGGGGCAATTTGGTAGCTCAGTCAGTGAAGCACCTGATTCTTGATACTGGGTCAGGTTATGATGTCACAGTTCATGAGTTCAAGCCCCATGTCGGGCTCTATGCTGACAGCTTGGAGCCTGCTTGGGATGCTCTCTCCCTTCCTCTCTCTCTCTACCCCACCCCTGCTTGTGCTCTCATGCTCTCTCTCTCTCTCAAAATACACACTTTAAAAACTTTTTTTTTTGGAAGAGCATGAGCAGGGCAGTGGCAGAGAGAGAGAGAGAAGGAGAGAGGAAGACACAGAATCTTAAGCAGGTTTCACTCTCCAAGCTGTCGGCAAAGAGTCCTATGTGGGACTTGATCCCACAGACTGTGAGATCATGACCTGACCCAAAACCAAGTGTTGGATGCTTAATCGAATGAGCTACACCCAGGTGCTCCAAAATAGATGAACTGCTAAAAAAAAAAAAAAGTTACTTTCCTAGGAAATGTATATATTGTCATTCTTGGAAAAGTTTCTTCTTAGGGAAAATATTATTCTACTTTATTCTCAGAAAAAAATTTCTTTTTAGGGAAAATAGTTTTCCATCTTATTTTTTTGACAAGCCCAGTGTTCCCCTCAAAAAGAAGGGGTATTGATAAAGATTCTCCCAATTTACTTTTAATAGTTCTTCCTTGGACTTGATGCCCTACTTTGTCTTACATTCTCCTCCATCACTTTCTACATTCAGGAGCTACTTGGAAATAGAATTCTCTGATGGCTGGAGACTGGCACTATGGTTTTTCCTTTGTCAGAATGTACATTCTCTCTTCCCATATCCATGCTACTTTGAGAATAACAACATATTTTACTGAAGTGTGAAAATCCTCTCTTAGCTATTCCTGTAGCGGAACATATCTGAGTCTCCATGTTTCTATCTGAAGTCCTGGCCACCCAGCACTTCCTGTTGGTGCCCCAGTACTCCCTGGACAACCACCTCTTAGTACTGTTGAGACCCATTATTATTTCTGAGCATGGTCAACAACACAAATGAAACAAGCAAATGTATATATTCACAAAGGTCCCATTTTGGTCACGGTTTCTTGGAGCAGTGTGGTGTCATTATCCTGTTGGATACTAAGTTAGTACTTTAGCACATTCCCAGCATTTCTGTATCATCCAGTCTCCTTCTTCTGCATATTTTTATTCAACCTCCCGTGTAAAGGTGTAGGTTTGCAGTAGTGTTCCCACCATGTCTGTGGGGAAGGCTTTACTGGAGGCACTCTGTGAGTCTGCGTGAGGGGTAAAAGGAGCAATCCATGATGCCCCCTGATGCTTTTATTTCCTCTCTTACGTTTTTTTCTTCATATTTATTTTTGAGAGATGGAGCGAGAGAAGGGGTGAGGCAGAGAGAAGGGGAGGGGCAGAATCTGAAGCAGGCTCCAGGCTCTGAGCTGTCAGCATGGAGCCCAACATGGGGCTCGAACTCCTGAACTGGGAGATCAAGACCTGAGATGAAGTCTAAAGCTTAACCTACTGAGCCACCCAGGTGATCCTTCCCTTTTAAATTTGTAAAAGCTATTTACTATTTCTACTTAATACCGGGTTCAAGAGTGGGGCTGTGGAGTGGTTTAATATGCTGTTTTTGAAATTATGCATATAGGGCAAGGCATATTTTTCCTTAGAATTGGTTTTATTTTGGGATTAGGTATGTAGGAAGTAGATGGTAAACACTCAGATTTGGGAGCTACATGCTCTTCTCAGGGCACGTCTGACACTGTTCCTTTGACCACTACTGGTCAAAGTCATTTTCTTGAAGCATTTTGAAAGCAAGAATTATTGCTGCCTTATGGTAACATAGCACTAAATCTTAGATAGAATTATGTTTTGATATCTTAGAAGTCAGTATGCTGGTATGCTGGTTGTGTCTTCTAAATAACAAGTTCCTTTATAAGTTAATTTAAAAAATGAGTAATATTAAATTTCATATATTGAAAAAAATGAAAACAAAATAAAAGTAGATATTCATAAATAAAAAAATAAGATAGAAATAAAAAATAAAAAATTAGTAACATTAACTCTAATAATTAAGTTCCACATAGCGCATCATAATTCTTTGGTATGCCTGCTCCCAAAGGTGAAAAGATAGATTTCGAAGAGTAGGGAGAGTAGCACAGAAAATTTGAGTAAAATAAGCGTGTTGATAACGACATTGTGATTATTTCTTACCTGGCTGATCGTGGTGTTCTACCTCCTTGTTCATACCCCTCCCACTCAACCTGCGGACTAAATATCTTGTATGTGTCATCAAATTAGGAAGTTGTGATTAGAATAGTCACACACATCTCCATCCTGATGCTTAAGAAATCTCACGTTTTCTCTACCTTGAAGCCTCCTTGGCTCTCTGATTCCATTTTAAGTCCTCGACGAGATCCTCTAACTTCTGTGATGATTTATTTTAGTGCTTTTAATTTTATCTGTGGATTTAGTGCGTATGTATGTTAGCCATAAAAACATTGTTTATGTTAGCAAATGTTAGACTTTTGTTCAACGTACACATGCGATGCTTCGTGCTGATGTGTGCAATTGAGATTCACTGATTTTTGTTTCATTGCTCTACTGTATGATTCTAACAGCTTTTTATCTGTTTGCCTGTCCACAGATATTTTCTCCACAGGTTTTTTTTTTGTTTTTTGTTTTTTTTTTGGCTACTGCTGTAAATTTGGTGTGTAAATGCAAAGAATTTTTGAGATATAAGTAAAGGGAGTTTCTTGGCATAGGAAATGCATACTTTAAATCTTGCTGGATAATTTGGGATGATAATCCCATGCGCCACTTGGAACTTTTATAAATTATGCCTTAAATTTCACAGGGCAATTGTGTTCTTGTTTGTGTAAGTTTTTACTATTCCTTGGGTGAGTTTAGGTGAATTAAATTGGTGATGAATTCATACTTTTGTCTAAGTTTTCAGTGGCATATAGTTACTCAAAAAATATTATATTTTTAGTATCTATATAAATGCAAGTGTATTGCCTTTTCATTTGTCCCTTCATTTTCTTTTAATTGTTCAAAGTTTAGTTCTTTATTACTATCCTTGTATCTCTGGGATTTTTTGTGGTGTCCTTTCTCTGATAACCTAAGAGATTATTAGTCATCAATGTTTAGCTTATGTGCTAACAGAAGCATTAAGCCTACATTTTCCTTTAAAAAGCACTTGACCAGCTACCTCTATATTTGGATATACTATATAGGATGTTGGCTACCACAGGGTATTCAGTATTTGCCATGTTAGTTTCCACATTATCATTTTATTTTTCTAGTTATTTATTGATTTCTAACTTAAAAGAGCCATTTGAAACTTAATTACATGATGCCATCTCTTGGGAATTGTTTCGGAATTCTTTGGTGGCCTAACACGGGGACTATTTGGGTAAGTATTACTTACGTATTTGCTGAAACAAACATATTCTTCAGTTGTTGAGGACAAAATGCTATGAAAGATCAATGAAGGAAGCTTAGTCTATTGAAGATGATCTGTTGCCTCACTGACCTTTTTTGTCAGATGTATCATTTGAATGACATGTTTTTAGAAATTACTGAACTGATAAGTCCACCCATTTCTCCTTGAAAGTGTCTTTCTGTGATTCATGTGTATGTCGAAGGTATAATATTATACGCATTTAACTAGTATGTTTTTAGTACATTAAACATTTTATCATTACCAATACCTTTGGTATTTAGTAGGTTTCATTTTTTTTTTCTTGATGCACATTTTTGTCCACAATGTATGTATCTACAGAGTTTCATTGTTTTTATGTGCCGTATTTTAGGCTAGTTACTGGCAGTGTACAAACCCAGTATCTAAATGAGATATGATCATATTTGCACTTTGATGAAGAATTAATTCCACTGCATTAATTGCAGCCATATATTTGAATTTATTATTACCCTCTTGGTGTTTGTCTCTATCCTGCTCACCAATTAATTCTTTTATCTCAGACTTTGTTTTTATATATAAGTTCCTTTAGTACAGTTCAATTGCTAATAAAGCTTCAAGTTTTTTTGCCTGAAAATTTCCTTTTTACCCTCTTTTTTGAAAGACCTCACAATACGTATTCTAGGTCAATAGATTTTCCCCAGTATTTTAAATAAGGGCTTTTCAAATTTCGTGAACACTTTAAATTCGATGAAATGTTAGCAATTTCTAAAACTGTTTTCCTGCCTTTAAGATTGCTGCAGAGAAGCCACAGCAGGTAGAATTTCTTACACTTAAATTATGCCCATCCCAGAACTGGTAGAGAACTTTTTTTTTAATGGATGTTGAATGTTTTGAACCACAAATATCGTATGAATTCAAGCCCCAAATCTATGTAGGGGTAAGCTTAGGTTTATCAGTTCTTGGAGTTTTTATCTTAATTTAAAAAGTCTATCCAAGGTCAACCCAACCCCAGGTTTCTTGACCTCCTACTCTCTACGTTTTGACTGTATGATTTATGGGTGGTGACCGTCAGTAGCATCCCTGGCTCCTATTCAGTAGATAGCAGTAGCAAAATAGTGCCTGTCCATGGTCCTAACAACCAAAGTCTCCAGACATTGTCATCTGTCTCCTAGGGGGAGGGGAAATTTGCACTCAGTTAAGAACCATTGAGAAGACTGAAACAAACATGGCTCTTTACTGGCTCTCCCTACTGGCTCTCCTTTGCAGGGTGTGTGTGTGTGTGTGTGTGTGTGTGTGTGTGTGTGTGTGCGTGCGTGTGTGTGTGTGTATTTTTCCCTAGTGATTTCTTTTCACTTCTCTTTCCTTCTTTTAGTAACATTTTAAAAAACTACGTATTTTGTTTATCAAGAAAATAGTCTTTAAGCTAACAGTGTTTTATTTTTATTTTTTTTTGTGTGTGTGTGTGTGGCCTTTGAGGGGCTTCTGTAGCTACCAGTGTTTTAAAGAAGCTCTAATAATTTTTTATAGAACTACAAATATTCAAAAGACAAAAGTCCATGTTTAAGAAATGAAACATTTCAGGGGGGCCTGGGGGGCTCAGTCGGTTAAGCATCCGACTTCAGCTCAGGTCATGATCTCACCATTTAGGAGTTTGAGTCCTCCTTCGGGCTGTGTGCTGACAGCTCGGAGCCTGCATCCTGCTTTGGATTCTGTGTCTCCCTTTCTGTCTGTCCCTTCCCCACTCTAACTCTGTCTGTCTCTCAAAAATAAAGAAACATTAAAGTTGAAAAGAAATTAAATCTTTCAATAATGGTTAGAGTGAAGAAATATGTATGGAGTAGCTATTCTATAACTGGTATTAATATTCTTAGATGCATTTTTTAAGTGTGGTAAACCTGGTATTAAGACTGCTTATAAATAGAATCTATTGTATTGTCACTATGGTAACAGTAAAATGCTTGGTACTTTGTAGCCGATAGGTTGTTACCGGATAAAAGTAAATAAGAGGTCAACTAGGCTACATGTCTGAAGATACTGACCACCTATTACACGTTTGGTATCGCCAGATGTATAAAAGTAAACAGAACAAAGTCCTTGCCTTTGTATAACTTAGATTCTACGGAGAAGACTCAAATCAATACACTAACATATTGTAGTATATTAGATGCTGAAATATGCTGTGGGGAAGAATTATATTGTGTTAGAGTTATGAGGAGTCCAAGGGGGAGTGCTTTTTACAGAGAGTCCAAAAAATAGGATTTTTGAGTCTTTCCCACACTGAAAACAGGTGAAAGTAATTGTACAAAAACACAGGAACATGCTTGCAGTCAAAAATAATTGCCCCATTGTAGCTTAGGTCAAATGGTGAATTTGTGAATACATAATACCAGTTAAGCCACAAAGTTTATGAGGACCATTCTGAACAGCTCTTACTTCACAACTGCTTTGGACCATATGATTTCTTTAGAGCCTAGTTTGGATAACAGCCTAGATTTGTAAATAAAAGCAAATTGTGCATACTAAAGTTAAAAAAAAAAAAAAACTTGGGGGTTCCTCATCCTTGTCTTTCTAGTGTAGTAAATGTGTGCTGAATTTGGCCTTCCAGATCCCATTTCTTATCAGGCTAGGCAACACAGCCACCATCTTGTTCAAATAGCCGTTACCTCCTGGTTGCGTCTCTCGCCAACACACATATGTGCTTAGGAGAAGCTGATGGTCTCAGCTCATGAATGGGGCCTAGAGATAAAACCTAGTTAATTAGCAATGAGTAACTCAGGAATTAACACACCATCCAAATTGGTCCAATCAGAGTGAATGTGGTTACATTTTTCATGGAATGGAATGGAAATGCTGGCACACATCTTGTGGTCATGAGTGGACAGCTTTCCAATAATGTGGGCACCACCATGTAGATTAATGAAGTCATGGCTACCTGTTGTAACAGATGAACTCAAGCTAGAGGGATTAATACCACAGAAATTTGTTTTGCCTTCATTTAAATTTCAGTCGGTGGGGATGTTGGCAGTGCTTTGCTCTGTGACAAAACACCCATATTCAAGGTCTTTATCGGGAGGTTGACAGCCAGCTAACATGTGGAGGCAGAAAGAAGGAAGGGGATAGTACTTGAAAGTTTTTATGAACCATGCTTGCAAGTTGCTCACGTTATCTTCCCACACCTTCTGTTGGCTAGCACACATTCCATGGCCACATAAAATGCAGAGGGTTGTGTGATACAATTTAGGTGTGTGTTCAAGAGGAAAAGCAAATCAATTTGGTGGAGTTTAAGTGTCATGTTTAAGTGTCATGCATGTGAGGTGCATGCATGTAAAGATACAGTCTGTCACATAAAGATGTGAAACTGAAAGATACATGTTGGTATCTGAAATGTACTTGGGAATTGAGATCACTAACTACAAGCATGGGTAACAATGGGAATGGTCTCGATATGAACTGGAAGTGGTCACTGAGGTAGCTCCTAAGTGAAAGGAAGTGTTAATGACCTTTACTTTCTGCCACGGGTGGGTATGGCTGCAATTTTTTCACTTTGCTATGGACACTGTTAAAACTTAAACAGTCATTGGACATTTCTGTGTAGAGGAGAATGATGAGTTAGTGATTTTATTTTCCAGATGTTGCTTCTGGGATGTAGTGATTTATGATTGAGTGTACACCTTAGACCATGCAGAGAATATTAATGTATCTCTTCTTATAACTTATGTCGACTCTTGTAATTTGTGGCAAAACCAGCCTGGCTTATGTTGGTACTAGGAGTTTATGTATCTTGTTTACGTGATGTTACTCAAGTGCTCATATGAAAGCCAATCAGCCCTTGATGGCTTATCTATACCGTGCATAGTATGTTAAGGATCTGTTGCTTCACTTGAAATGCAGAAAACATTATCCCTATTCAGTCATTAGGAACAAATATGTGTCACGTTAAGTGGTTTGTTTCTCATTACAGGAAACTCTTAAGTTTTCATGTAGCACCAGTCTTTGAAGGGGTTACCAGGTGAAGGGGTGAATGCTAGAGAAAGGGTATGCTTTTGAAACTGGAAAATCGCGGCCCTTAAGCCTGTTGGCCCTGCATAATTGAATGATGAGTATGACCTTGCACCATTCACCAAATCTCATGGAGATTCAGTTCTCAGATACGTGGATAACCTCACCTCACACGCATGACACTTAAACATGATAAAGTATACATAAACCGTCAAATAGAATGCTTAGCATATGGTGAGTGCTTAATACACTGTGGCTGTTGGAATAATTCTGCCTCTGGAGAGAAGCTCTGAGATGGCTTTAGTGGTAACTTATTTTTGGTTGGGGACAAAGAATATAGGCCCTTGGTTATCTTCCTCTGTTGAGAATACTAAGACACTTACTTGCACCAAATACGGCTGCGAATCCATTTAATAGATTGCATAGTCTGGTGTAATTAAATGACCTGAATGGTGCACTTGGAGAAAAAGATGTTCTTGAATAGTATCGTATACTTTGGTTTTTGAATTCCCAGATAAAAATGCTATTACATATTAACCACCATTTTTCTTTTTTTTTTCTCCTTTGTCAGTGGAAAATGGCATGAGAGGGTTTTGTCAAGTCATTAGCAAAATTACTCTTGTAATTTGTACATTGTCTTGTATGGTCCCTTTTCATGGTAGTAAAAAACTGAACAGCATCCTTTCCTTTTGTTGACAAGGACTCTCCATTAGTCTTCTATATTCAGTAATCCTCACTTGACCTTCAATGATAAAGTATATTCCTTTTTAAAAAAAAATGGATAGGGTATTTTTTAATTGTATTTTTTTTAACATTTTTAATGTTTATTTTTGAGAGAGAGAGCGAGCAGAGAAGGGGCAGAAAGAGAGAGAGGTAGACACAGCATCCAAAGCAGGCTCCAGGCTCTGAGCTGTCAGCACGGAGCCCGACATGGGGCTAGAACTCACAAACTGAGATCATGACCTGAGCTGACTTGGGATGCTTAACCCACTGAACCACGCAGGCACCCCCTGCCCCCAATATTGATAGGGTATTCTTAACTCTAAAATACATCAAGAAAAACAAAATAATTTGAGAATTAGAAAAAAAAAAGTTAATTCCTTTGTGTTTCCTTTAAAAGGATAAACATTCTAAAGAATAAATCACGCAAATACAATTTTACTCTAAGATGAAAATAAGGAAATAATTACAAAGGTAAATGAAATGACAGTGTCCTCTATCTTCCATTTTTCTTTTATATTTCAAATACCCATCTCTTCACATCAGGCATTTCGAAAGCCTGTCGAGTTAGAGCCAGAATTCTACATTTCTTTATATATTCTATACCTAAGATAATTTTGTGCTTAGCCCTCAAATTACCATTTCAATTACAATGCAAATGGATGCACGCATGTCATTTTATTTAAATGTATTACCTTTTTTTCCCTACTTCATTGTCATGGTGCCACTTTATTCTGTTTCCTTCAGGCTGCATTCAGGAACCAATGCTTGGGCTTGTAGTGAATGCAAAATTGTGATTTGGCCCATAGAGGCAGACTTCTTTTAATATTCTTCTTTTCCAGTGTTAAACCCTGAATGATGTCATCAATTTTGTGTCTGTCGTTTACGTCTTTTTCATTGCCTGTAAGCAACTCCATATGTAATACATTTTTTTGGAGTAAAGAGGGTCCATGGTTCTTTCCTAGTTAAAAATGTCAAAGTTTTTATACTTCTGATTATTATATTCTCTGCCAATGAATGGAGGTGCATATGTTTTCTGGAGAATTCATATTTTATGGTGTGTTTCCTTCTTTTCAAGCTGTTTAGTTCAGTGTTTGCATTTTCTCTCTGAAGAATGTCCCGTGCTGTCTAAGAACCATGATTTAGGGTGAGGAAATTTTAATAGCTGCATCTCCCCCATAGATTCTGACATTTAGAAAGATGTGTAAATTTTCTCATTTTCATGCAAATTTTCATGCTTATGTAACTTCTTGCTTTTAACCCAGAAATGGAAGAACAAGAGCAGGAGTGATTAAGAAATGGCTGTCATCTCCCTAAAATGACTTTTTGGAGGTTTGCCACTGTTAACCAGTAGCCAAGTCAGGAGCTGAGCTAAAACTTAGACTTTAACTTAAATATATTAGTTTTTTTTTTTCCCACTCTACCACATTTTTGAAATTCTACATCTAAATTATTTTAAGCAATGAAATTAAGCTCTGTATATTTTTACTCCCCCAAACACTTGACATGTGTTAATGCATACAAGAGCCAGTGGTGTGGGTGCCATCTTGTTTTCTCTTGTATAAAGTTATTTGTGAAAACTCTCATCTTAGAGATCTGAGTGGGGGTTTCGTGGAAAAAAGAAGATTCTTGCCACCAAAATTCCGACATTTACTATTTCGTTACAGTTAGAAAGTTTCTGTATATCTTCTGTTAGGTTTTACCTCAGCTACAGAATGCTTGACATCCCATCCAGTACTGGAAGATCCCCTCATTTTGAATGTTGTCTGTTCTGACATACTCCTACTTTTTGATTTTATTATAATGATCAAGTCATTTAATTTCTTCTGGAATCTCTGTATTGATCCTATGAAAATAACATCATTTCTCACCTCTCTAATGTAGGCAATTTTAATAAATTATTAATATTTATTGAGTATTTTAAACTACTGCTTTAAAACATGTACGCTAACAGATAATGGTGTGAGAGTGAGAAGAAAATATTAAAGGATGACCTCACCTGTGTTACAGTGTTGACCTCTGTACAGACTCAGATAATGGCTGATGGCTTTTTCCACGAAACCATATTTAATATATGTTTTTCCAACCCACTGCTACTAACAATCTCCTTTGCTTTTCAAGGAAAGCCATCAATATACTTTAGAGGCAATTCATCACTATCTCTTCTACTCATTGTGAACAGTCGGTAGGAATATATTTCAGGGCTTCTAGGGCTATATCCGTTTCCTACTTTCCTCTGAAATTGTCTCTTGCAGTTTAATAGGAGGAAATAAGCTGGCTAAGTGCTCGGCTTACATGTGCTCCGTCAAAAATGAAATTTTATCCAACTCTTGATTATCCAGGCTAAGTAGAGGGAAATTCAAAGTCATGATAGCCAGAGTCCAGATAATTGAAAAAAAAAAAAAAAATAGGATCATCACATAACATCTACAAAGTGACTTGATGTGTGTGATACATAATTTGCTAATGAAAATTTTACAATAAAATTTTTCTATGTAGTTAATTCTCTTATATAACCTAATATAAGGATAGTACCAGAAAAATAAAGATAAATACAACATATAAGAACACTATCACATTTGAAAGGGACTTTGTATTGGTATTTAGGGTGTGGTGTTATTAGATGGCACACCAGAACTTAGAGCCATTCACATTAAAACAGACAGACAAAACTATGCTTTAGCTATGTTGAAGTATGAATGTGTGCACGCCTAAAGCAATCAGCAGTACTCTTTAATTCATTAAGTATTTATTGAATGCTTACCATAGGCTGATCACTATGCTCAAAGACCATTGGAAAACAATTTTTATCTTGGAGCACCCAACATATCAATAATAATACAAGAATTACTAAGTATAGGAAATACTAAGGGCTGTAAGAGCTATTAAAGCATACCTGAATCAGGAAAGGATTCAGACAGATCTTGAAGAATGAGTGGGTTCTATTTATAATAGAACACATGGTATGTTCCGGACACAGCAGGATGTTTTACATAATTTGAGGGGAAGGATATGAGAGAGATTATGGTGGATAATGAGGATGTTAAAGAGAAAATAAGGCTGGATTTCAAGCCACCTGAATATCATAAGAAATTAGGACTTGGGGCACCTGGGTGGCTGAGTCAGTTAACCGTCCAACTTTAGCTCAGATCGTCCATCTTGAGGTTCATGGATTTGAGCCCTGCTTTGGCCTCTATGCTGACAGTTCAGAGCCTGGAATCTGCTTTGGATTTGGTGTCCCTCTCTCTCTGCTCCTCCCCCACTGGTGCTGTGTCTCTCTCTCACAAAAAATAAACCTTTAAAAAACATTAACAAAAACAAGGGGGAGGGTGGTGCGGCGCCCAGGTGGCTTTGTTCGTTGCACATCCGACTTAAGCTCAGGCCATGATCTCCTGGTTTGTGGGTTCAAGCCCTGTGTCAGGCTCTGTGCTGATAGCCTGGAGCCTGCTTTCCATTCTGTGTCTCTCTCTGTCCCTCCCTCACTCACACTCTGTCTCTGTCTCAAAAATAAATAGACATTAAAAAAAAAGAAAAAGAGAAAGAAAGAAAGGAGGTCTTTAGCCCTTAGAAAATGAGACCTCCAGGGCTTACAAACTATAGTCCTATTTTTTTTTTCTTTTTTTTTTAGGGAAAAAAAAAAGGTTAAGTCTCTATCCATTCTCAAGTGATCTCTGGGAGGCATTATTGTCCCCACCATGGCCACCTCTTTGAGAATCACTGATGTAGTGATTCTCCTGGAGGTAGACACAGTGATTCTTAAGGAGGGAGGCCACAGTGGGGACTATATTGCCTCCCAGGGATCACTAGATAATGGAAAGAGACATATCTAGTTGTCGCAATTGGGGATGTTCTAATAGGCATCTAGTGGATAGAGGCCTGGGCTGCTGTTAAACATCCTATAATACACAGGACAGATTCTATGAAAGAATGACCTGGCCAATAATATGCATACTACTTCAATTAAGAAACCTCGATGTAGGTTATGGGGTCGTTAGAAAAGCCCACAGTGGATTCTCCTTTGAGGAGAACAGTGCCATAGTTGAATCATGAAAGAATGAAAACCACAACTAAGGGCATTTTACAGGAGACACTAATGGACAAATACTTTAGAACCATTTATGTAACGTCATGGCTTATTGAAAATAGGGTTTCAGATAGAACACCCAAAACTGACTCGGAAGACATCATATATCAGTGACTCTGGAGATGAGTGTGTATCTAATGTATTGAAAGAATACAATATATAATACAAACAAATATACAGAATATATTCAACTATTTAGGTTATTGGTAAGGCTTCAGGTAAATGGTGGGCTATTGGTAAATTCACTTGTAAGGAAGTCTATTATACACAGATGTTCAGATGCATAGGAGGTGGGCACTCCTGATCCCCACACTATTAATAGTCAACTGTCCGGATAGTTGGAGCAGGGAAGGGAAATGCTAAGGTTGTAACTAAAGTTCCTTTGTTGAGTCCAGTACAGGTTCTCCTTTCCTAAAACACAAAAAGCTTTTAAGTTTGGAGGTTACAGGGAAGACGGATGGGGGGAGAGAGAGAATACAACTGACTTCCCTTTAAGTTTACAGATCATTTAACTTACATGGATAATCACTTCTTTGCTATCATGCTGTTGTATGTTTTGCACACGATGAGATGACAACTTTTATCCTTTGTCTTAGAATCTCTCACATAGCCTCCTGTCCCTTTCTCTCCAGAGCACCCTTTCCTAGCATGTAATGGAGAAATGGAAGTCCCTAGACAGCAATTTAGTCAAGATTCACTGTAACTATAAATTTATTCTATGTCGATCCGTTCAGTCTCAGTCTTTTTCCTTTTAAAATTCCTCTCAGATATTCTGGACGCCGTTTCCTCCATCTTATTTAAGGAGTTCTTTTCCTTGGTTGTCTGCCTCTTACTTGCCTCAAAAGTATATTCTAGATTGAAGGTCTTTCACCCTCACCATTAACTCCTCCATCTACTCCAAACTGAATTCTTGACCCAACAACCCCCTGAAATGTTTCTTGGTAGCAACAACAGTGGATTCTGCGTTAGTCTATATTTCCTGATTAGATTTGCATAGATTGCCCAGCAAGTGTCAACACAATCACTTCTTTCTTCTTGAAACTTTTCCAGGGAATCACATCATCCTTTTGATTAGCTAGCTGCTTGCATCAGTTTCTCTGTGTTTTCTTTACCCATTCTTTGCAAGTTGAAATCTTGAAGGATGTGGCATTGATCACCTTTATACTTTTATCTCAGTTTGTACTATTTCTTGGTTTATCTCATTGCCCAAGGGTTTAACTACCATCTACTTCTCCATATTTCCTGATTTTGTAGGGCCAGACCAGACCCCTCTTCTGATTCTTAGATGTGTATATACAACTTCGTTTCCTCAGATGTCTTTTAGGCATCTCACACGTAGTGTGTTCGAGCCAGAACCCTTAATCCCTTTAAACTGTCGTCTCCCCCATCATAGTGAATGGTTCATGGATCCAAACACTAGTACAAATCAGTTAGTTTGAGCCCCTTTTGGATAACCCCCCGTATTAAATCTAGTATGTAGTATATATGCATTTCCTGTCTCCTTCCAAACATCCTCCACTCAAGCCCTATTCTCCATCTTTACTGATCTCTTAGTCTAATGCAATATTCTTTTCTGAATTCTTGCAACATCCTCCCAACCAATCTTCCCATGTCAATCTTCCCTCTTTCCCCCACCCCTAACCTGAGTTTTACTATCTATGCAGAAGCCATAATCACCTTTGAAAAGACAAATCAAATCCTGTTGCTGCCTTGCTTAAATTCCTTTCCCAGCTTCCTAATGAAGTTGACATCATGTTTAGTCTCCTTCCCAGTCTTCCAGACCCTGCATGGATCCCTGATCTCCCACTCTAACTTCATTCTCTGTCCCTGAAGTCTCATTGGCTTGCTGATGAATTCTAGGATAGGCAGAGGGAGCTCTCTTCTGCTTCAAGGCTGATCCATGTCCCTGGAATATCCCCTCCTTATTCCCCCACCCCAGTTCTTGACATGACTACCTTCCTTTTCAACCTTCCATTTTTTATCTAAGTATTCTCTACTCAGAAATACTTCCCTTGACCAAGGTACTAACAAAGATTTTTTTTTTTTCATTTCTGTGCACCATTTCATTTTCATACCATTTAGTGTTAAAAATTAGACATTTATTACTTGTCTTTTTTAACCTTCAGAATGTTACTTCCTTTAGGGCAGGAACTTTGTCTTAGGAAAACTGTATGTATGATGCTCAAATAGTACCTGATATAAATGAGGCATAAGGTTTTTCCCCCAAGAAAAACTGGAATGATGCTGGTAAAATAACTGAATAGAACACATTAAGCATTAAAAGTTACATGCTGAATTTAATAACATTATCTTCAGTAGGCCATATGGTACAGGTATTTTGGGCATCTGCCAAATAAATGAGGACATGAAACCTAAAAATAACTTAAAAATCTGTATCAGATTTGAATTGATTCAAAATATTAGAATAATGTGGCAAATTTTCCTAGATAGTGACTCCTATCTGTTAAATCCTTTTGGAAATGTGTTTCTATTTTGAGGGTAAAATTACAGTCACTGGTCTTGAACAACCGATTTTCACAGAATTTCATTCAGAGCGTGAGTCAAGTGTGGCTCCCATCGTGTGATTTAACATTCCAGAGTTTGCACTGAGAGCTCACTTGCAGTATGTCTTCTGGGTAACAGCTGTGGCAGTGGTTTGTAGAGGCAACTGCTGTTCATATTTATGTCTCTTTACCTTAGAAGCTCTACTCTATTTTTGTTGCCAGGGAATGATGACCCACTTACATGACTGCATGCTGCATGACGTTGCTATCTCTTAGCAGTAAATAGCATATGCTGGCTTGTTTAAAGTTGTATTTCAATGTTATATTTCTCCTCCACACTTCAGGAGAACTTATGTTTGCTTCTCACACTGCAATCCTTGAATTAGAGTTTTAGAAGTATAATAGTGTCGAGGACTAGGTAGAAGAATGTGGTGATGTTGATGCCGATCCCGATGATAGTGATTAATCAAGAACGTCTTAGATTCTCTGCCCGTAGTAAACCATAGGTATGATGCTATTTGGATGACTTTAATTAGCACCTGCTTCATTACCCAAAGTAGGAGCTAGATGCCTTCTTATTTCATTAAGGATGTATTTTACAGGAGGATCAGAACATACCTGGTTCTCAGATTCTGGTTTTTCTTCGGTCTTCAGCCTCATCTCCATGGTGTTTCATTTTTACTTTCCAATGGACCATACAAAGGGAAAATGCCTTATTTGAAAAGAACATGTATTTCCATTTGCTGATTGTGAATTAAGCTAAATGTTAACCACTACGACTAGAATTGGCAATATGATATTCAATGCTTGTTCAATAATTGTACATTATTCAATAATTGAACATGTATTTCCATTTGCTGATTGTGAATTAAGCTAAATGTTAACCACTACGACTAGAATTGGCAATATGATATTCAATGCTTGTTCAATAATTGTACATTCAGTACATTTAAGTTTTAGTTTTTAAATTTTTTTAAGTTTATTTTGAGATAGGGAGCAAGCAAGTTGGGGAGGGTCAGAGAGAATCCCAAGCAGGCTTTGCACTGGCAGTTCAAAGCCCAATATGGGGCTGGAATCCACGAACCACAAGATCACGGCCTGAGCTGAAGCCGGATGCTTAACTGACTGAACCTCCCAGGTGCCCCTGTACTTTTAAGTTTTAACTTACGCATGTTAATGAGTTGCCAATATGTAAACCGTGTGTGTGTGTGTGTGTGTATGTATATATATATATATGTATTTTTTTTGTCTACAGTAGTTACCCAAGTGTGTTTATTTTTCTTATTTAACAAAATTCTATTTACTAAAATGAAAATGCTCATGTTTCTCAACAAAATTGTTACCTAGCTTAAAATTGTAAGGTAAACAAAAATACATATAAGTTCCTATTTGGTTTGTTATTGTTTTTTAAGAAAATTCAGTTAGGGGCATCTGGGTGGCTCAGTCAGTAAGTGTCCGACTTTGGCACAGATCGTGATCTCACCGTTCGTGGGTTCGAGTTTGGGGTCAGGCTCTGTGCTGACACCTCAGAGCCTGGAGCCTGCTTCAGATTCTGTGTCTCCCTCTCTCTGCCCCTCCCCCACTTGCACTCTATCTCTCTGTCTCTCCCTCAAAAATGAATACATATTAAAAAAAATTCAATTCTAGGGAATTGGTTCACCTTTGGTGCATCACACATATCCGTCATGGAAATTTGTCTGTTTATCTATCTGTTGGTAAGCAAATGAATCGTCCATCCAGCCAAATAACTTCCATTTATTTATATGGTACCTTTTGCTGTCTCTCTGCCTCATCTAACAAGTTGTTTAAAAAAAAAAATTTTATACCAGGGAGAAGTCCCATAATTGTCAATGAATTAAAGTACAGAAATTTCCGTATTTCTGAAAATGTATTTTCAAAACATAAATGTTTATACAGCTTTTTTTCCCCTCTTCCATAAATCAAATAAACCCTTAGAAGGTATTTTGTTGGCTAATATGTCTCCATGGTCCTTGCCAGGGTACTTGCCATGGCTGGCATCATTTTCTAAGTTTGCTTCTAAGAGAACAAAGAGATGAAAATTGCTGAATTATTTTTATTTGCATGATGTGTAATAGGATTTAATTTGTGAGTATAAGACAGAAGGGTCCTGAAAATTATTTACTACAGTTTGTTTGGTGTGGGCATATTACATAAATACTGTGCCTTTATAAAACTATGAATTATGCTCTGCCAATTACATTTGCAAAATGCTGAAGTTCATATGGGTATCTTCATCAGTTGTGGATATGTAATTATTCTCCTAATATTTCCTTAAGTTAATTTTTGTTGAAGTGTAATTAACATAATGTTCTCAACGTTTAAAAAAAATTTAATGTTTATTTTTGAGAGAGAGAGAGAGAGAGAGAGCGACCACATGAGCAGGGGAGGGGCAGAGAGAGAGGGAGACACAGAATCCAAAGCAGGCTCCAGGCTCTAGGCTCTCAGCTGTCAGTAAAGAGCCAGAAGTGGGGCTTGAACTCACAAACCCAGAGATCATAACCTGAGGTGAGGTTGCCCTCTTAACCAACTGAGCCACCCAGGTGCCCTGTAATTAACATAATGTTCTCAACATTTAAATTAGCACTTCCCTCTAAGTCCTTGTATATATAACCTATAATACCAAAACTGATATTTGTTTGAATGACTTAAAATCTTTTATTTTGAGTCATCAGTAGGATTCTCAAGCGATAATGTCATTTATTACAACCCCCTGTGTTTAAAAAGAGAAAAACATTGGAAATGATGTAATCAGCACATTTTTAGGAAATACTTTGAAATTAGTGGCAGAATAAGGATAATCTTGTGTCTGAGATATAACTGTAAGAGCTTCATATTTGAATAGTTCACCTTAAGAGCTCTGAGTTTACATATGTTTCAGTTTGAAAAGGTGAAATGACTTGTTCAAAACCACAGCGTTTACTGCAAGAGACCAAGGGTGGGACGCATAGTATCCAGTAGTTCAGTACGATCATAAAACATGGATGTGGGGCAAGAATTTCTAGAATCTTCCATCTTGATTTAAAGGATGAAGCAATTTTATGATCTATAATTTTTCCTTCCTAAGGTGAATAGTATTGTAGAGCAATGAAAAGAACAAAGACCTTGAAATACGGTCAGTTGGAACGTTCGATCTGGCCCTTATAATATATAATATATAAAATACTGAAAACAAGTTTCAAAATAGCTCCCTTCAGAGTTTTGTTTCTTCATCAGTGATCAATATTTTGTGCCTGAGAGAGAAAAAAAGGTATAAAACTGAGGACATTAAGAATCAATTTTTTTGTTTAGTAAGTGTTAATTCTTTTCCCATTATGGTGTTTTCAGGTGAATAGTCTTTGCATTTGCAACCTGGGGATTTAAGCAGTTAGCAGGAGAAGACAAGGGAGAAATGAGCAAGCTTTCTAAGATGACAAAAACTCAGAGGTAGTAGTGGTTTTTATGAATGAACAACAACAACTGAGTTAGCCGGGGGAGGGAAAGGGCCAGTTGGGAGTAGAGCCAATTAGTAATTCATAACTCCCTTCATTTAACCTAATTCTAAAATCTGAGCTTCTTGCATGGAAGGCATTTTGATGGGAAACTCAGTGATTGTTGGAAGAAAGGTCTTTTGTTTACATACTATTATTCACGGTACAGTTAAAGTGGTATAGAGGATTTTGAGATCTCCTGTATCTTAAGGTCTATTGCCCCAGTTTTGGTGTAAAAGCTTTTATGCTGAGAAATAGGAGAACATAACATTTATAGCATAGAAATGATAGAATATTTCGTATTTTCCTTTACTGAATTTGATACTGCTCCATCCAATAATTTCACAAAAGATTGGTTCCTGAACTTCTCTTTTAACACCAATAGCGTGGCCACGTCTCAAGTCCAATCCTGATCTTCATCACCTGAAATGGATGTGTAGTGAGTGTGCCTCACTCTATCCAAGAGTAAACAGTTCCACCCTGTGGAACTGTGTTTATAAGAAGGACTTTTGCAATGAATTTTGTTAAAATTTGCAATAAATTGGTGGTGCTTACAACATACAGTGTTCAACACAGATTGAGAAAGGTATGCTAGAACTGTCTATTGAACAGTAGAATATTTCGCTATTTCAAAATCAAATTAGGCCAAGATCTTCTCACATCTGCATGTATAGATAGCCTGGGATAATGTATTCCTTTGCGTCAGCCTCTTACTCATTTCTTTCAAATAAAAAATAAGACGGAAAAACACACTGGGCATCTGAAGTTACCCAAGACTGAAAGCCTCAGCTGTTTTAGGAGAGAAGAAGAGAAAAAAAATAAAAAGTTCTATGTTTTCAAGATATCATTAGACAAAGTGTCAAATATCTAGACTGCCCACATGGTGCTAGGCATCTGTAAGATAGTGGCATAAATTTAATCAATTCAGGCAATGATTAGAATGTTTTGTCTACATGGCAAATCCAAACATCTGTGCATTTGAATATATGAATGTTACTAAAATACCTAGAGAACCAGTTGGATTTTACAATGTTGATAAGAATGTTTTTCTTTTCACACAAGGCTTACATTGTCATGTATATCCAGCCCCTATTTAATAATCCTTCATTATTTTATACTTCCTAATCGTTTAAAGATTGTGCATTTGTCCTAATCATTTGAATAAACTATTAATATTAGATTTATTTTAACCATCTTGATGATCCATTCAGTCAGTAGTCACATCGTAAATGTTTCACTATGTCAGCCGGGAAAATTTGATGCAGTCAAGAAATATTCAGATCAAATGTTATTAATGTAACTTATTAGAATATGTTGTTGCATAAACACAGCTATAGAATCATTCACTGCCTTCTCGGAAGTCTTCAGTGATTGCACATTTTGTCCCTCTACTGTCAGTAAGTACTCTGAATATTGGCAATAGTCAAAACTGTGAAGAACAATGGACTCTGTTACATTTTATGTACCAGTTAGGTCATATGGCAGTAATGTGTCTGAATACTAAGTAAATACTTGGAAAATAAGACAGAGATATTTTTGAGCAGTATGCCAGGTGCAATATATACTAGGTAAAGATTTGAATATGGAGTTAAATCCCAGAAGAGAGAAATCGCTCCAGCTTTTTGTCGCCCCCCTCTTGCCCCCCACTGTTTAAAGGGAAATGAGCAGTGGCTGGCATCTGGCCCGCACAATAGACCGAGTGAATGTATTGGGCAAGCCAGATAGTCCTGAATCAAAAAATCACATGCCTTAATATTTGAGATGACAAATTTCCATCTACTTGACAAGAGATCCTTCAATATATGCTCTCTGAAAAAGCGTTTCTCCTCTAGATTCATCTTTCTCATGTCTAAAGATGCCATTATCCTTGTCAAAATGGTACCTTAGTCTATTCTCGTTCCGATTTTCATCCTAAGGTAGCCAACTGTCTGGGTTTGCATGGAATGGAGAAATTGGTTGGGGTGTAGGCATTTTAGTGTCATGTGTGGGAAATCTCCAGATCCGTGAAAACACAGTGGTCACCAAAAGTCTACCAGAGATTCACTTACTCTGGTTTTTTGGTAATTTGCCACTTGTTTAGTAGTCTTAAACAAGAAAATTGTTGTTTTTCCTTATAGTAAGTTCTTTCATGTTGTTAGGCTCTGTATTTTTCAAACTTATTTTTTAATCAGTAAAGTTTCAGATTGCAATACCTGACCCAAGGATTTCATTCACAGCATTTTCCTTAAACAAAATAAAACTCTTGTTTAGAATCAAGCCTGGTTTAGATCTCCTTGTCTAGTTCCCTGCTGGTTATGCTCTTCTTAAGGATAAGAGTTTTCCTACTCTTTTTGCTGGCAAAAGTAAAAATCCCCTTTATTTCTACATAAGCAGACTTTCAACCCTTCATCTTCCACTCTTTCAACAAAATGGAGAAAACTTAGAAGCCTTAGGAGGAGGTGCATCCTGGCTAGGGACATCTTGAATTGACTGCATCTTGTTTAGAAGGAATGGGAGTATCTTTGCCCTACCACCCTGAGGTACTTACCAGGTTGGCAGAATTCACCATGCCCTGGCTTCTACAACAGAAAGGGTTGTTAATACAAAAGAGGTATGGATAGAAGTCCCTGACATGCCTGTAATTGTGAGGTCTATTCTTCATTTGTTGGTTACACTGTTTAAAAAAATAGTTTCTCCAACCTCTCACACACAAGGAGGCTTAAATACTGGATGAAAAATTTAATATTAGATTCTCTTGTAGAAGGTAGTGGTTTTTTTTTTAACCAAAACCAAATTTTTATGCTAAAAAAATTGTCCCTATAACATAAGTCAGAAATGGAGCTCTTATCCAAGCTAAATGAACTCAGATTTTATTTTCATTTCTATACATTTTGGATATTTGGGTACAATTAAATTCTACTTCCCAATCTATACCTTGCTGGCAAGCTCACTACCTGTTGGCTTATTCTCTGGGCCATTCTATCATAGACCAGATGAATGCCAAAGATGTCAAGCCTTCTGTTTTCTTAGTGTTTTCTAAAGTTTGGATGAAGTGTAACATAGGGTCAAAATTCTATTTTGTGTCTTTTGGTTCTTTTGAGACAGAAAGCTAAAGTGGCCGTGTTTTATTTTTTTAATTCTACTTCATCTATGGACTGTATTTCTTTGAATATAAAACATACCCAAATAGGAAATCCTGTCACACTGTCACTAGGCACCATCATCTGCAATATCAAAGAATGTTTCCTGGGGCAGGGTGTGGAGGAATCACAAAGGGGTGAGTGAAAAGGAATCAAGTGAAGATCTAGAAACCATGAAGTATTTTATCTGAGAAGGAAGGCTTGTTCATAAAACTAGACATAAGATGCAAAGTAATGCATATCAGCTGCCTAATGAGTGGCTGGTGAGTGCTCACTTAGGTCAGGGATGATGAACATTGGGGGAGAAATACAGCACGTGGGGAAGGGCTTGGGAAGAATGGTGATGAGTTAGCCTGACTCTTAGATCTTTCTCCACACTCAACCTGAGGGATCCCAGAACAGGACATGAAGGCAAACATAGTGGCAAATACTGATAGTGTGAGTGAGGCAAGACTTAGAAAAAATATACTGTTAACTAAGTGAATGGTGATAGAACACCTCATTTTTACAGCAGTCTGGATTTTTCAGGGCAATCCCAACATGGCAGAGTGTGAGAGATGGTTTTCATGTTTGATAAATAAAATCATAAAGTGATTATAGTCTCGTTTAGTGATTATGAATGTATATTTTGATAAGACACTTACAGGGGAAATTTGAAAATTTAATGGATTTCAATCACTAAGGTGTGGAATAAATTATGATATCATCGTTAAGCCAGCTGAAGGTTCTATTGGAAAAGCTTGATAATATATACATCAAATTTATCACAGATAAAAGTCAAATAGATGAACAAATATAGCAATTGTAAATTAAACTCAATTTGAACAAGTGTGTTACTCAGGTTATAATTCATACAGCATGAAACCAATCCGCTTTAAGTTTGAAATTCATGAGTTGGGGTAAATTTGTGTAAAGTTCAATTTTAGAATATCTGCACCACTAAAATTCGCCTTGTGTCCGTTCACAGTTAGTACCCACATCTACCGTCTGTGTTTGGAAACCACTGATCTGATTTTATCTTTGTAATTTTGTTTCTAAAAATTCAAATAAAGGAAATCATGTGGTAGGCATTTCAATGGCAAATAAGGAACATTTGTCACTCCTGTGTGTTTACTGTACGAATAATTACTCTGCTTTGGGGAAGAGGTAACTTCTACAGAAGCAGGAGGAAGTACGCCCCTATCATGCAGGCATGTTGACTTGTTTTTTTTTTTTTTTTTAATGTTTATTTTGAGAGAGAATGATCAAGAGCTCACAGGGGAGGGACAGAGAGAGAGAGAGAGAGAGAGAGAGAGAGGTTTTCAAGCAGGCTCCACGCTGCCAGCGCAGAGCCCTACCCGGGGCTTGAACCCAAGAACTATGAACCTGAGCTGAAACCAGGAATCAGATGTTTAACCTCCTAAGCCACCCAGGAGCCCCTTGACTTTTTTTTTAATTGTTTTAAAAAACCCAGACATTTAATTGTAAGTTTTAATGTAAATTGTGAGTATTCTAGTAGTTTCTGTCAAAGTTCATTTTTTTTTAGCGATCCATAAACTTCTTGCTAAATATGAGAAATGAAGATGATGTGCATGTCTTGTAATAGAGCCTTTGTGTGGCTGTAACCATGGCATACCAGATGTCTCAATGGAATTAAAAAGGAAAGCAAACAAAAAAAAACCTTTTGTATTACATAGAACTTATTTTTATTACATGTAAGCGCTACTTGTGTTTTCTTTTACAGAATTTAATTGCTTTTAAAAAGGCCAAACTAGTTGCCCAGACTTGACAGAATATAGCAGAGAACAGTAGTTCTGTCAATCCTTGATAACAGATTGGATTAATAAACTCTTTTCCCGTGAGGTTCCACAGACTTTTATAGATTTCTGAGATATATTTCAAACTGTCCTTCAAACACCCATAGTGATGTATGAGTAGGTGTGACTACCTCCTACCCTCCTTACCCCTGCAGTAGCCTGTTAAGAAAGCTGCTTTGGAGAAAAAGGGTAACTTGTTTGTTCACAGTTAATTTATATGATTGAGGTTCAACTCAAACTCTTAGCCTTTTATTTCTTCATTTGGTTGTTGAATGTCCGTGTTCTTTGTCCAATTGTTGGGGTGTTAGAATTTTCCATTACCTCTAAGAATTTGTACAGAGAGGGTGTTATAACCCAATTAGCATATTTATCCCAAATATTTTCCCATAATATGTGCTTTTCACTTAATTATGGAATATATTAATTATGTTTCCAAGGATATTTTCTTACAGATGTGTTTCTATTGCTTTTCTGTTTAGAAGTGCTGGCATGTTTCTTCAATGTTCAGTTCGCTGGTGAAAAAATAAAAGTATTTTTTTAATGTTTTCTGTTTTCCCTTGCATTTCACCCCTGGGGCTTGGATCTAAGGGTACAACTTTTTTAGTAACCATCAATATTTGAAGGATTGGTGCAGTAGGTAAGAAAAAAAATGATTTACTAAATAAAAAGTTGACCGTGTATCCTTTGTGACATAAATACCAAACTCTCAGGCTTCTTTGGGAGAACATACACTAGGGGATATTATTTTTTTTAAAAAAAAAGGAAAGAAAAACTGAAGTTTTAGCTCCTAAAACCCCAGAGACTCAATAGTAAAATAGTATTTACCTGATAATTTTAATTAGGCAAGTTTAATCCCCCCCACACACCCCTTGGGAAATGGCAATTACCTAACCTTTACCCTTCTTCTGTGACAAAGTGTATTTAATAATATGCTCAAAAGCAAATGAAAGCAAACACTTGATATAAAAACAAAATTAAAAAAAAATTACCAAACAGGATTTCAAGCTAGTCATTGTACATTATAAATGCATGGCAACATGATCCCCATCTTCCTCCTTTAAAGCTCGGGCCACTGACCTTCTGTAGGTTTAGTTTCATTTCACACCTTGATCCCAGTCTTGCTTTAGGGCTTAAAAAATAAACTGGCAGATAAAATAAACTGAAATATAACATAAACTACTTATAATGTTTTTTTCTGTGTATAAGGCACTAAACACTTCAGACACTTTTCATTATAATCCTCAGTTATATACAGATTGGTATTATACTCTATTACAAGTGAAGAGTCAGAGGGGGGAAAAAAAAACTTGCCAAAGGTCACGTAGGAGCTTTGTGTTTTAAGGTATAATTGACATAACATTAGTTTCAGGTTTTCAGTGTAAATGCACACACTGAGAAATGATCGCCACAATAAATTTAGCTAACATCTGTTACCAACATATTTACAATTTTTGTTTACCTAGTAATGAGAACTCTTGTATTTCTCAGCAATTACCAAATGTGTAATAAAATATTATATTCACAATGCCATATATAAGAAGCCTGTCACCTTTTGTCCCCTTCAGCTATTTTGAATACTAGTACCCCACCGTACATCTGGCAACCACCAACGTGTTCTCTGTATCTAGGAGTCCCTTCCTTCCTTCCTTCCTTCCTTCCTTCCTTCCTTCCTTCCTTCCTTCCTTCCTTCCTTCCTTCCTTCCTTGTATGTGAATTCCTGTAGTATTTCTTTCTCTGACTCCTATCACTTAGCATAATGCCATTGAGGTGTGTCGTCATTGCAAATGGCAACATTCTGTTCCATTTGATGGCTGAATAATGCTCTGTTGTGGTGTGTGTGTGTGCGTGTGCGTGCACCTTCATCGATGGACACTTAAGGTTATTTTCATATCTTGACTGTTGTCGATAATGCTGCAAGGAACATGGGAGTGCAGATGTCTTTTCCGGTTAGTGTTATTTCCTTTGGATACATTCCCAGAGTGGAATTGCTGGATCATAAGGTAGTTGTATTTTTAATTCTGGGGAGAAAACTCCATCCTGGTTTCCATAGTGGCTTCACCAATTTACATTCCCACCAATAGTGTATAAGGGTTGTTTTTCTACGCATCCTTGCCAACACTTGTTATTTGTCTTTTTATTATTTTTTTAACGTTTATTTAATTTTTGAAGGAGAGAGAGTGTGATTGGGGAGGGGCAGAGAGAGAGGGAAACACAGAATCCGAAGCAGGATCCAGGCTTCGTGCTGTCAGCACAGGGCCCCATGTGGGGCTCGAACTCACGGACCGCGAGATCATGACCTTAGCTGAAGTCGGATGCTTAACTGACTGAGCCCCCCAGGTGCCCCTTGTCTGTTTTGATAATAGCCATTCTGACAGGTGTGAGGCACTATCTTGCTGTGGTTTTGATTTGCATTTTCCTGATGATGAGTTATGTTGTGCGTCTTTTATGTGCTTTTTGGCTTTTGAGGGTTTCAGGTGTTTGGTTTCAGGTGTTTTACTCAATTTATAATCCATTTTGAGTCAGTTTTTGTGTATGGCATAAGATAGTGGTGGAGTTTTGTTCCTTTGCCTCTGGCTGTCCAGTTTTCTTCACACCATTTATTGAAGACTTTGCTTTCCCCATTGTGTGTTCTTCCCTCGTTGTCAAAGATTGACTGTATACATGTGGGTTTATTTCTGGGCTCTGTTCTGTTCTATTGATTCGCATGGCTGTTTTATGCTAATACCAGTTGCTTCTATTACACACAGTAGCATCACCTAAAACTCGAGGCCAGTTCTTGAAACCAGGAAGAGTCCTGAACCATCCTTAAAGCTAATATTGTTGACACTCTCTTCACTCAGTAATGAAGTTAATGTCTTCTCTCTGCCTCAGTGAATCCCTAGCTTATACCAGGGTTAATATGTGCTATGTGATAATTTGCTCCCTATATTGGACCTGGCCAATGTCCACATATTTTAGGCCTTATCTGGATGTCTTTTGTGGTCGAGTCTCAGTATTCACCCCCCACACATCCCTGTTTCTAGTACTCTGTTTGCAAATTTAGCCTCCGTTGTTTTTTGGATAATAAACACTTTTTACCCCCTTTTCCTTAAATGTGAATGGGGACCTCATGAGTTTGATAGAATATGTGAAATGATATTCACAGAGCATTTACACAGTGCCTGACACATAATAATCATTAGATAAATAATAAATATATTTTTAAGCTCTTATAAACTTGTTTTTATAACTAATTAACCTTTCTCTACTTCATGGTGCTTGAAAGTCCATTTGGAATGTGCTTTTAATTTACATTCTGAATCTTGTATTTGGCTTTTCTGGACCTTAACATTTAGAAACAGAATACCTTGCCTTCATAAGTGTACCTCAGATCCCACTGAGTTCACGTCCTTTTAATGGTGTTGTAAAGATATATATTTACAAAAACATACATAGCTTAGCTTGGGCTAAAAACATATAAGTTTAAACTTAGAATATATAGAATATATATAACTGAAAAAATATACTTTATATTTGGTAAGGATGCATATTTCATAAAACTTATATGTGAACATTAGGTTGCCATGGACATCATGTTTCTTATTCTGGGTCTTTGCCATTAAAGTTTGAAATATGCGGTACCACATTATATAAATAAACATATTTAAATTGTCTACAGTGGCTAAACAACCATAGAATTCTGCAGTCTCAATGGCAAAAGAGACATAACAGCATACATCTACTTAAAATTTTAAGTAATTCTTTAATAGTTTTTCAATTTCCTCAATAGAACATAAGCTTATCTCTATAGACCTATCCTTTTGTTTTAGTTTATCTTTTACCTTGATATTTATGAGAATTGTACAGGCAGAAAGAACAGTGCTATTAATAGGAATAGAAATTCAACTTAACAAAAGCTAGGTTCTGTAAAGTTTTAGCTGATATATATGTATATGTTATACATATACCTATATATTAATAATGTATATAAACTCTACATATATATAGCATTTAGCTTAAATAGGTTTTGATCAGATATCTGTGAAGTGATCTATCCATTTATTTATTTACTTATTTATGAGAGGGACAGACAGTGAGTGATGGAGGTGCAGAAGGAGAGGGGGAAAGAGAATCCCAAGCAGGCTGCAGGCTGGGCTGGCCCCTATATGGGACTGGATCTCAAGACTGTCAGATCGTGACCTGAGCTGAAATCAAGAGCCCGACACTTAACTGAGTGAGCTATGCAGGTGCCTCAACCCTTATTTTAAAACTACAGAAAATGTTAAAAATTTACCTATTTCTGTCAATTTTGTATTCATCTTATCTAGTACTATTCTCCAACTTCTTCTGTAGAAAATAATTGTTAAAAATATGAAAAGTTTAGGGGCACCTGTGTGGCTCAGTCGGTTAAGCCTCTGACTGGCTCAGGTCATGATCTCATGCCTTGTGAGTTCAAGCCCCGCATCTGACTCTGTGCTGACAACTCAGAGCCTGGAGTCTGCCTCAGATTCTGTTTCCCGCTCTGTTTACCCCTCCCCTGCTCACCCACTGTGTGTGTGTCGTCTCTCTCTCTTAAATATAAATAATCATTTAAAAATTTTTAAAAATATGTAAACTTTAACTTTGTTAGTCTTCTCTTCATTTTCCATATATATTTTTTCCTTCTTTACTCATTCTCAGGAGGTGGAATCTTTTTTAACAAACTGTTAAGAATACTGGATAGCTCATTGAAATTCACTGGACCTAGAGGGTCAATTTTAAGAAATATCCACATGCCATTGAACATGTATTCTAGGTTTTTCTAAGTACAGAATATAAACTTCCAACTATTTTTAGACATTATCATTTACATAGAAAAGAAACTGAAAGATAATTTTCTGCCAAAGTAAAGGATGTAATTCATACTAATTCTTTCTAGCAAAGCATGAAACAGCGATTAACCAAGGCAGACAATTGGCCAGCCCCCTTAGCTAGCTATCCCAAGCAGAAAGAATTACTTATAACTTAGCCTTGTATTTTTATATGGTTCAATATCCATTAGGAACTTAGGTACATTCAGAGAAACAATGTCTATGAAATTCCTAATTAATTATTTACTGTTGTCACACTTCTACTATTCCAAGGAATCTTGTTGTGAAATATAAACTAAATTTACTTATGTGTCACATAGATGGGATATAGTTTTGCCTCCTTTTTACAACTTGTTGAAAATGGACACTTGTTAATTATCTTGTCTAATCGAGTCTTCCATTGAGTGTAGACCTTGCTAATCTAATTTAGATTATAATCCCAGTTAGTCTTTAAGGATTTTATAGACCTCATGACATTTTTCCACACATTTTACTCCTCTCATTCTTTCTCTAGAGACACCTAGTCAGTCCATGCTACCCCTCCCCCAGAAAAAGACAATAGGTATGTGATCCACCTGGGTTTTCATAGATGCTCCTTAGCTGCAGTGAGTTATCTGCAAACAAGTTTCTTTCCTGCCTCTTTATTCCCTGTTTTATCTTGTTTTCATCTTACCTCATCTCTTGAATGGAGTCTTGGAGACTAAGTCACTTACAAATTCATTGAAGATGCTGTTTTCCGTTACTTGATTAAATACTAAAGACTTCATAATGACTCCAGAACATTACTTCTAACCTGCTCTATTTCTTACTTAAATGTGAAAGATATATTCTGAGAATTTTCTTGTATTATTGTAATAGTTTCACCAATGTGGATTATCCAATTGATACTCATATTTATTTGGCTTAATTTCTAGTATCTATAACATAGATGAGACTTTGATTTATTTTAATAGGAATTTGAGTATCAATATTAGTAGTTGATTTATCCCTCTTCCTTTGGCAAATTGTCCTCCTGTACATAACAACACTGGACATAAAACCTGCCTTTGCAGAACTTTCAAGTAGGTTTGATAAAATGGTTATACAAATAGTTTATTAGATAACACAGACAATAAGAGGTGTCAAGAATAAAGGAGTAACAAAATCACGTTGTATCTTATGTTCTTTTAGTCCTTGCCTGTGGCTCTGATACCATTTAGTAGAAATAGCCCTGTGTGATCCTCGTTGCAGTGCACCTGGCTGGCAGTCCTCATCATCATCCCATGCTGGTCTTTATCCAGACAATTTGCTTGCCTTTATCCCCGAAATAAGTTCACCGATTCTTTGTGCAGGCAATGGTAACCATCTGTTTCTACACCAGCATTAAGTGTAGAACTCATCTCTGAAACCCTTGATAGAGTAATTTAGGAAAAAGTTACTGTTAAATCAGGAGTTTCCCATCTTGAGAAAGACAATGAATTGTGACCCTGTAGAAGCATAAACGATTGTTTGTTCAGTGTGGGCACGGTCTTCTCCTTGAATCCCCTATGAGTTTCATGCTGACTCTGGAAATTTGGACAACAGGAGGTAGGGTTTATGAGACAGGCCAGCTGGTTTTGAAGAGCCAGATGCTCTAACTACTTCTCTGCCTCTTAAGACATGGCTGACAATGCTACAGCCCAGGAGTGCTGCCAGCCACGTGTGGGTTATGAATAAAGTTGAACTCCGTGGGATATATTCCAAAGCAGTGTCCGTTTTAAATATAATATTGAAGTTATAAATGAAAATAAAATCAACAAGTGGAATCACTTATAGACCCTTACTTTGGCAGTGCATTTGGTTTCTATACATGCTTTATCTTACAACAATCAGTCTCACAACTTAAGTGGTAGAGACCATGGCCGACCCTGTTTTACAGCTGAAGAAACTGAGGCTCAGCGAGTTATTCCTCCCCTACATTGCACAGTTATGAAATCACAGAGCTAAAATGTAAGTCCAAGTGAGGCTAACTCTAGAATCAGTCATCTAAGCACTGTGTCATATTGCACAGACAGAACAGATGAAATTTGCCAAGAATCCTCTCATCATTGGAGCTGAATGTATAAAACAAAAATGTTGAAACATTTAAGACAATGCAAGCCCTTCTTTTATAGTTTGAGGATGCTGTTAAGGGAGCAGAGGAATTTCAGTTGAAATTAGAAATGAGAAATGAGGTTCAACTTTTATTTTTCATCTTATTCCTGTTGAGTTACTGTTTAAAAGTAATATTCTAAATTGATCTGATATTAAACTAATAACTCAATTTGTTTTTTTTTAAAGCAAAGCAAAGGAAAATGTTAGTCTAGCTTAATAATGTTAAATTTGATGAAACATACAATTGTGGAACACCTACCATATGTCAGGTACTGATAGTACAAAGATGGGTTAGTTCCCATCTCTTCCATTGAGTGGAGAGAAGAGATAAGTACACAGGGAAACAAGCCTCTGTCAAAGTTCACACTGCTTACCAATGGGATATATGGCACCCAGTGTAAGTATGTGTGTGTGGGGGGGGGGCGGGGGAGAGCAAAGGAAGTGAAACAGAAAAATCAGAGAAAGCTACTGCAATGAAAGCTGTTGTGAAAAGTGAGTAGGAGCTAGTTGGAGATGAGTGGCAGAATCCCAGACACAGAAAAAGTTGGTGTGCCGTGTATCTATGGGGCTTTTCCAGACTGCGGAATGGCTGGAGAAGAGTTGAAAAGTTAGGGAGCAGAAAGAAAGTTAGAACTGAAAAGACAAACTGAGCTGGAGCACACCACATTTGGTATTGCACATCATGTTGGGCTCTCGTAATTTCAGCCTGTGGAAAAGAAAATTTACTGACGATTTTAAACAGGCTGGGACATGCTCACATGTCTGATTTGGAAAGGCCATCTCTGCAGAAGCATTGGAGGAAGGCTAAAAAGAAGGTTCCATGCACATCAGTGAGTAGAGCAGGGCAGGACTACACAGTAGCTATTTAGAGGGAAAAGGCTGCCTATTTATTTGCTTGTCCTAAGGGGAAGATAATTACATCCCCCCGCCAAAGTACACAATATTACATCCCCAAACCGTGGAGAAGGCAACGTTGGACATATACCGCAGACCTTTTCAGTGACCATTAGCATTCACAATCAATAGATTTAGGCAAGCTCTAAAACTTCACAGAATCAACCCACTTAGAGAAGCCTTTTCTCTGAAGCATCACCTCTCAGTGTGTGTGGTCTGCGAAACCTTAGGGTCCCTCTGTTTCCTTTCAGGGAGTCCTGGAGCTCAAAACTGCATCAAACAATACAGCAAAGACAGGGTTTTCCTTCTTTATCCACTCAATTCCAGTGAGTTTTCCGGAGACAATATGATGTGTGCTATCACAAAGCAAAACTTTGACTTGAAAAAATACAAAACAACGGCATTCCCCTATTTTTTGTTTTTTGTTTTTTTTGTATTTTTTTTTTAGTTTTTAAAGATTTTATTTTTAAACAATCTCTACACCCACTGTGCTGCTTGAACTCACAACCCCAAGATCTAGAGTTGCATGTTGTACTGACTGAGCCAGCCAGGCACCCCTTTCATATTCCTTGTTAGTTTTTTCAACATAGTTTCCTTGGATTCTTTGAACATATTTAAGATAGCTTTTTATAGCTGATATTAAGTGCGTAGGTTTCCTTAGGTACCGTTTCTATTGATTGCCTTCTTTTTTTTTTCAATATGTGAAGTTTATTGTCAAATTGGTCTCCACACAACACCCAGTGCTCATCCCAAAAGGTGCCCTCCTCAATACCCATCACCCACCCTCCCCTCCCTCCCACCCCCATCAACCCTCAGTTTGTTCTCAGTTTTTAACAGTCTCTTATGCTTTGGCTATCTCCCTCTCTAACCTCTTTTGTTTTTCTTCCCCCTCCCCCATGGACTTCTGTTAAGTTTCTCAAGATCCACATAAGAGTGAAAACATATGGTATCTGTCTTTCTCTGTAGGACTTATTTCACTTAGCATCACACTCTCCAGTTCCATCCATGTTGCTACAAAGGGCCATATTTCATTCTTTCTCATTGCCACGTAGTACTCCATTGTGTATATAAACCGCAATTTCTTTATCCATTCATCAGTTGATGGACATTTAGGCTCTTTCCATAATCTGGCTATTGTTGAGAGTGCTGCTATAAACATTGGGGTACAAGTGCCCCTATGCATCAGTACTCCTGTATCCCTTGGGTAAATTCCTAGCAGTGCTACTGCTGGGTCAAATTGTAGGTCTATTTTTAATTTTGTGAGGAACCTCCACACTGTTTTCCAGAGTGGCTGCACCAATTTGCATTCCCACCAACAGTGCAAGAGGGTTCCCGTTTCTCCACATCCTCTCCAGCATCTATAGTCTCCTGATTTGTTCATTTTGGCCACTCTGACTGGCATGAGGTGATATCTGAGTGTGGTTTTGATTTGTATTTCCCTGATGAAGAGCGACGTTGAGCATCTTTTCATGTGCCTGTTGGCCATCCGGATGTCTTCTTTAGAGAAGTGTCTATTCATGTTTTCTGCCCATTTCTTCACTGGGTTATTTGTTTTTCGGGTGTGGAGTTTGGTGAGCTCTTTATAGATTTTGGATACTAGCCCTTTGTCCCATATGTCATTTGCAAATGTCTTTTCCCATTCCGTTGGTTGCCTTTTAGTTTTGTTGGTTGTTTCCTTTGCTGTGCAGAAGCTTTTTATCTTAATAAGGGCCCAGTAGTTCATTTTTGCTTTTAATTCCCTTGCCTTTGGGGATGTGTCAAGTAAGAAATTGCTACGGCTGAGGTCAGAGAGGTCTTTTCCTGCTTTCTCCTCTAGGGTTTTGATGGTTTCCCGTCTCACATTCAGGTCCTTTATCCATTTTGAGTTTATTTTTGTGAATGGTGTAAGAAAGTGGTCTAGTTTCAACCTTCTGCATGTTGCTGTCCAATTCTCCCAGCACCATTTGTTAAAAAGACTGTCTTTCTTCCATTGGATATTCTTTCCTGCTTTGTCAAAGATGAGTTGGCCATACGTTTGTGGGTCTAGTTCTGGGGTTTCTATTCTATCCCATTGGTCTATGTGTCTGTTTTTGTGCCAATACCATGCTGTCTTGATGATTACAGCTTTGTAGTAGAGGCTAAAGTCTGGGATTGTGATGCCTCCTGCTTTGGTCTTCTTCAAAATTACTTTGGCTATTTGGGGCCTTTTGTGGCTCCATGTGAATTTTAGGATGGCTTGTTCTAGTTTCAAGAAGAATGCTGGTGCAATTTTGATTGGGATTGCATTGAATGTGTAGATAACTTTGGGTAGTATTGACATTTTGACAATATTTATTCTTCCAATCCATGAGCACGGAACGTTTTTCCATTTCTTTATATCTTCTTCAATTTCCTTCATAAGCTTTCTACAGTTTTCAGCATACAGATCTTTTACATCTTTGGTTAGATTTATCCGTAGGTATTTTATGCTTCTTGGTGCAATTGTGAATGGGATCAGATTCTTTATTTGTCTTTCTGTTGCTTCATTGTTAGTGTATAAGAATGCAACTGATTGCTGTACGTTGATTTTGTATCCTGCAACTTTGCTAAATTCATGTATCAGTTCTAGCAGACTTCTGGTGGAGTCTATCGGATTTTTCATGTATAATATCATGTCATCTGCAAAAAGCGAAAGCTCAACTTCATCTTTGCCAATTTGGATGCCTTTGATTTCCTTTTGTTGTCTGATTGCTGATGCTAGAACTTCCAACACTATGTTAAACAACAGCGGTGAGAGTGGACATCCCTGTCGTGTTCCTGATCTCAGGGAAAAAGCTCTCAGTTTTCCCCCGTTGAGGATGATGTTAGCTGTGGGGTTTTCATAAATGGCTTTTATGACCTTTAAGTATGTTCCTTCTATCCCGACTTTCTCGAGGGTTTTTATTAAGAAACGTTGCTGAATTTTGTCAAAGGCATTTTCTGCATCGACTGACAGGATCATATGGTTCTTATCTTTTCTTTTATTAATATGATGTATCACGTTGATTAATTTGCGAATGTTGAACCAGCCCTACATCCCAGGAATGAATCCCACTTGATCATGGTGAATAATTCTTTTTATATGCTGTTGAATTCGATTTGCTACTATCTTATTGAGAATTTTTGCATCCATATTCATCAGGGATAGTGGCCTGTAGTTCTCTTTTTTTGCTTGGTCTCTGTCTGGTTTAGGAATCAAAATAATACTGGCTTCATAGAATGAGTCTGGAAGTTTTCCTTTCCTTTCTATTTTTTGGAATAGCTTGAGAAGGATAGGTATTATCTCTGCTTTAAACGTCTGGTAGAACTCCCCTGGGAAGCCATCTGGTTCTGGACTCCTATTTGTTGGGAGATTTTTGATAACCGATTCAATTTCTTCGCTGGTTATGGGTCTGTTCAAGCTTTCTATTTCCTCCTGAATGAGTTTTGGAAGCATGTGTGTGTTTACGAATTTGTCCATTTCTTCCAGGTTGTCCAGTTTGTTGGCATATAATTTTTCATAGTATTCCCTGATAATTGCTTGTATCTCTGAGGGATTGGTTGTATTCATTCCATTTTCATTCATGATTTTACCTATTTGGGTCATCTCCCTTTTCTTTTTGAGAAGCCTGGCTAGAGGTTTATTAATTTTGTTTATTTTTTCAAAAAACCAACTCTTGGTTTCATTGGTCTGCTCTACAGTTTTTTTAGATTCTATCTTGTTTATTTCTGCTCTAATCTTTATTATTTCTCTTCTTCTGCTGGATTTAGGCTGTCTTTGCTGTTCTGCTTCTATTTCCTTTAGGTGTGCTGTTAGATTTTGTATTTGGGATTTTTCTTGTTTCTTGAGATAGGCCTGGATTGCAATGTATTTCCCTCTCAGGACTGCCTTTGCTGCATCCCAAAGCGTTTGGATTGTTGTATTTTCATTTTCATTTGTTTGCATATATTTTTTAATTTCTTCTCTAATTTCCTGGTTGACCCACTCATTCTTTAGTAGGGTGTTCTTTAACCTCCATGATTTTGGAGGTTTTCCAAACTTTTTCCTGTGGTTGATTTGAAGCTTCATAGCATTGTGGTCTGAAAGTCTGCATGGTATGATTTCAATTCTTGTATACTTATGAAGGGGTGTTTTGTGACCCAGTATGTGATCTTGGAGAATGTTCCATGTGCACTCGAGAAGAAAGTATATTCTGTTGCTTTGGGATGCAGAGTTTTAAATATATCTGTCAAGTCCATCTGATCCAATGTATCATTCAGGGCCCTTGTTTCTTTATTGACCATGTGTCTAGATGATCTATCCATTTCTGTAAATGGAGTGTTAAAGTCCCCTGCAATTACCACATTCTTATCAATAAGGTTGCTTATGTTTGTGAGTAATTGTTTTATATATTTGGGGGCTCCTGTATTCGGCACATAGACATTTATAATCGTTAGTCCTTCCTGATGGATAGACCCTGTGATTATTATATAATGCCCTTCTTCATCTCTTGTAACAGCCTTTAATTTAAAGTCTAGTTTGTCTGATATAAGTATGGCTACTCCAGCTTTCTTTTGACTTGCAGTGGCATCATAAATAGTTCTCCATCCCCTCACTCTCAATTTGAAGGTGTCCTCAGGTCTAAAATGAGTCTCTTGTAGACAGCAAATAGATGGGTCTTGTTCTTTTATCCATTCTGATACCCTGTGTCTTTTGGTTGGCACATTTAGTCCATTTACGTTCAGTGTTATTACAGAAAGTTATGGGTTTAGAGTCATTGTGATGTCTGTAGCTTTCATGCTTGTAGTGATGTCTCTGGTACTTTGTCTCACAGGATCCCCTTTAGGATCTCTTGTAGGGCTGGTTTAGTAGTGATGAATTCCTTCAGTTTTTGTTTGTTTGGGAAGACCTTTATCTCTCCTTCTATTCTAAATGACAGGTTTGCTGGATAGAGGATTCTCACCTGCATATTTTTTGTGTTCATCACATGGAAGATTTCCTTCCATTCCTTTCTGGCCTGCCAAGTTACAGTATAGAGATCGGTCGCAAGTCTTATAGGTCTCCCTTTATATGTTAGAGCACGTTTATCTCCAGCTGCTTTCAGAATTTTCTCTTTATCCTTGTATTTTGCCAGTTTCACTATGATATGTCGTGCAGAAGATCGATTCAAGTTACGTCTGAAGGGAGTTCTCTGTGCCTCTTGGATTTCAATGCCTTTTTCCTTCTCCAGATCCAGGAAGTCCTCAGCTATTACTTCTTCAAACACACCTTCAGCGCCTTTCCCTCTCTCTTCCTCCTCTGGAATACCAATTATGTGTATATTATTTATCTTTAGTGCATCACTTAGTTCTCTAATTTTCCCCTCATACTCCTGGATTTTTTTATCTCTCTTTCTCTCAGCTTCTTCTTTTTCCATAATTTTATCTTCTAGTTCACCTATTCTCTCCTCTGCCTCTTCAATCCGAGCTGTAGTTGTCTCCATTTTATTTTGCAGCTCATTGATAGCATTTTTTAGCTCCTCCTGGCTGTCCCTTAGTCCCTTGATCTCTGTAGCAAGAGATTCTCTGCTGTCCTTTATACTATTTTCAAGCCCAGCAATTAATTTTATGACTATTATTCTAAGTTCACTTTTTGTTATATTGTTTAAATCATTTTTGATCAGTTCATTAGCTGTTATTTCCTGGACGTTTTTCTGAGGGGAATTCTTCCGTTTCATTTTGGATAGTCCCTGGAGTGGTGCGGGACTGCAGGGCACTTCCCCTATGCTGTCTTGAATAACTTGCGTTGGTGGGCTGGGCCGCAGTCAGACCTGATGTCTGCCCCCAGCCCACCGCTGGGGCCACAGTCAGACTGGTGTGTGCCTTCTCTTCCCCTCTCCTAGGCGCGGGATTCACTGTGGGGTGGCGTGGCCCGTCTGGGCTACTTGCACACTGCCAGGCTTGTGGTGCTGGGGATCTGGCGTATTAGCTGGGGTGGATCCGCAAGGTGCACAGGGGCAGGAGGGGCAGGCTCAGCTCGCTTTTCCTTCGGAGATCCGCTTCGGGAGGGGTCCTGCGGCACCAGAAGGGAGTCGGACCCGCAGGAGGGATGGATCTGCACAAGCACAGCTTTGGGTGTTTGCGCGGAGACAGCAAGTTCCCTGGCAGGAACAGGTTCCCTTTGGGATTTTGGCTGGGGGATGGGCGGGGGAGATGGCGCTGGCGAGCGCCTTTGTTCCCCGCCAAGCTGAGCTCTGCCGTCCGGGGGCTCAGCAGCTCTCCCTCCCTTTGTCCTCCAGCCTTCCCGCTTTCTGAGCAGAGCTGTTAACTTCTGACCTCCCAGACGCTAAGTCGCGCTTGCTGTCGGAACACAGTCCGTCCGGCCCCTCCGCTTTTGCCAGCCCGACTCGGGGGCTCTGCTTGGCCGGCGAGCCGCCCCTCCGCCCCGGCTCCCTCCCGCCAGTCCGTGGAGCGCGCACCGCCTCGCCGCCCTTCCTCCCCTCTTCCGTGGGCCTCTCGTCTGCGCTTGGCTCCGGAGACTCCGTTCTGCTCATCCTCTGGCGGTTTTCTGGGTTCTTTAGGCAGGTGTAGGTGGAATCCAAGTGATCGGCAGGACACACGGTGAGCCCAGCGTCCTCCTACGCCGCCATCTTCCCAGGATCCCCTTCCCCTATTTTTTGTTTTAAAATGTTGCTTTGCCATGAACATTTGTCAGCAAATTTAGGGTTATTAATTTATGTTAATATTTTAATACTCTCAATTTTAGTTACTAATATGGCCAATACAATAGATAGAACTCAGATAAGCAAAAGCTTTTTGAGATAGTCAATTTTAAGAATGTAAAGATGAAAATAAGACCCCTATGTCACCAAAATGTTTGGAAACTGGTGTGTTACATGTAACTGTTATGCCCCGAATCCGTGAGCCCCAAAGACCACCAGGGAGCCGAGTCCAATGCAAAAGCAAAAGAGCCTTTATTCGAGCTAGCTCGAGCTCAATCCCCTACCTGCACCTACGCAATAGTGAGATACCAGGGAGAGTGATCGAATTTCAAAAGCACAAAGGTTTTATAGGGGTCTAGGGGCAGTTGGTGAGGTAATGGCTGTGGCCTCAGCCGATTGGCTGGGGAAGGGTCGGAGTCCTGTTACGCAGGTCGCTGGGCGTGTTTTGATCAGGAAGTTTGAACGGGTGAGCGGGAGGTTACTCAAGGGGAGGAGGCGCGGTCTGAGGTTTCTGCGATTTTCCCGGAAAAGGCGTCATGTCGGGGACATAGTCACTCAAGGTGGAGAACACAGAACGAGATGGAGTCGGCCGGCGTAGGCCCGCCCTTTCAGTAAGGAACAATAATGGCTACTATTTCTTGTTAACAACTTGGTAGGCAGTGACGTGTGTGCTTTTGTCTATAGTAATTGGTTTAATTTTCCTATCAAACTTGCGCCAACAGTTTAGTATTGTCAGTTCTCTTGTACACATGAAGAAAGCAAGGCTTAAAGAAGTTTCAGTCATTGTTCCAATGTCACACAGGCTGTACAATTTAGTCTATACTTAACCACTGCCTCTCTCAGAAAAAAATGCTCCACTCCCTTTAAAATGTACTTTTTGGTATTATGTAAATATTTTAAAATATTTTTAAGGGCACCTGTATGGCTCAGTTGGTTACTCGTCCGACTTCAGCTCAGATTATGTTCTCATGGTTCTTGGGTTCAAGCCCTGCATTGGGCTCTGTGCTGACAGCTGAGCCTGGACCTTACTTCAGATTCAGTGTCTCCCTCTCTCTCTGCCCCTCCCACATTCATGTTCTTTCTGTCTCAGAAAAATAAGTAAACACTTAAAAAATATTTTATATAATATTAAGATACAATAAATGGGATAGTTCTACACTAAAGAGTAGCTATTCTATATACTAACTCAGTCTACTTAGTTCAGTGATAATTTGGATGCTACATAGGTCCTAGATTACCTAAACTAAATATTAATACTCAAAATCATTTCTTCAAATTCACATCTGACAAATGGGATAGCATATAAATGTGTACGTGCGCATGTGTGTTTGTGTGTGTATATATATATATATATATGTATATATATAGGTGTGTATATACCTATATATATATGAAATTAAGATAAATGCCATATTGTTGTCATATATATATATATATATGTGTGTGTGTGTGTATATACCTATATATATATATGAAATTAAGATAAATGTCATATTGTTGCCATCATAGTCAGACCGTATTACATGAAGATTATATTCCTGGGATTTGAAGTCAGAAGATGATAGCAAAATTCTCATTTGGAAATTCATTCATGTGGTTTTTTTTTTTTTGTTTTTGTTTTTTTTTTTTTTTTTTTTTGTCAGCAAGCCTCAATTTTAACATCTATTACACCTCACCTGGTATGGTGAGGTTTAAATAAGATACTGTAGATAAATCGGTATCCTATTTGCACATAATTACATGTTCAGGAAAGGTTGACTATCATTACTACGTAGATAAAACGTTCTTAGAGGACAGAAGCTATTATCCAGAAAGTGTTATAGGTGATGCATATACCACGTATGCCTGTGTGTTCTGTTTCTAAATAAAACTGTTGGCTGAACAGAGCCCCTGAGCTGGACTTTCTTTACAACTTGAAACGAAAGCATTGAGGTCAAACGTTAATTAATATTTAGATGCCATTTAAAAAGGAATTTAGTTCAATACATAAGAAATGGATAAAGTTTTTACCACTCACACAGGCTCCTCTCTGTTGAAAAATTTACCTCTACCCCTGTGCCTTTTTTTGTTTTTTTTCTTTTTTCATTTTTCACGGTCCTTTCTAAGTGGCGTATTATGTGTAGTTTTAAGTGGAAGAAATTTCATCTGACAAGATACCTTACACTAGAATAATCAACAGGTACAAAAAGCTTGCAAGGTTAATTTGGAAATGTCTGTTCATACTTTTTATTTTGACCCCACGTAGCATATTTATGATAAATCATAATTCATAGCACATTTAAATTCATGGGTTTACATGGCCCCTTCTCTTGCGTAAGCCCTTCAATGGGTGCCAGCCACAAGTAAGCAGGGACAAAGGCAGCTGTGTTAGATTTTTGAGCAAAGGGAGTCGTGGTAAATATAGTGCTGCCGGAAAATTAGTGGTGGGGTAGCCAATAGGGTGGAAAGGCAGGGAGAGACAGGAGGCCAAAAACAAAAAGCTAGAAAGCAACTACAGTCATTTGGGGTGAAGAATTCTATTAATGTGTTAAGGAAGGAAGAAACAAATCAAAGTCCTCTGTAAAGGGAGGACGTGGGAGGGGGCTCTTGACTTAGGTGCTCATTAAAGTACAGTCACAAGGGGCTCAAAGTTTCTTGATATCCCCAGTGACTCCAGTGTATGCTGGGTTGTGATGAGGACACATCTGGGGGGCCAAAGAAAGAATTCAATAGTGGACAAAAGTTTGGGTGAAAAGCAGTATCAGTAAATTGAATGCTTGATATCACGTTGTAAATAAAGAACTTGGTTGAAAAATTAGTATTGGAGATTTAAGTCTCTTAATGCAGAGAAGCAGTGATTGGAGTCACTTGAATGAGTGATTGCCCTCGAGTTGAATAAGAGAGTTGGAAGGTGAGAATGGAGTCTTACCAGAATGTAATTTACTGTAAATCAGGTTGTATCAGCTCCTCCCATCATTTCAGTGCACTCTGTGGTACACAGCTCTGTGCCAGAATCTAGCTTCAGCGCATTTGACTGGTCATGTGGTGGGGAAGAAGAGTGTACAGGTCTATTAAACCTGTAGGGTTCTATTCTCAAGCAGTGAATATGTACTTGGAACAAACCTAAACTTAATCATTCATATCTTAATCTTCTATCCAGATTCGATCAATTTCACTGTAATTATAGTATGTTTTGGCATTCTAAAAAGTAGCCCCATCCCTCTACAGAAATAACTAGCACATTCTCCTGTTTGGATCGGGATAAGAATGGCAGCGTTTGACAGTGAGAACTGTAAATAATGGGCTTCACTGTTTATTTGTTGAAATTGTCTAAGAAGAAAGAATGTCAAGTAGGCCGATAACACAGTTAGCTTCAACAACGGAGGGACCAGCGCTCCCCTTATGTGGCCGATGTCTAATGATAACTGTGTATTTATGAGGCATTTTAACCTTGGTTATTTTTAACTGTGAAATACCTAGATCATATTATACATAAGAAATATTGACTAGGAATCAAATTTATGGAGAGAAATATCACCCTTCGGGTTGAAAAATTGACCACTACTAGAATATAATTTCTGAAAATGGAGCCTGAAGGCAATTCACTGGAGGGTAATTTTTCAAGGCAGTAGGCAAGTTTTCACAGGATTCTGACAGTCTCTCTCCCTCTCCCTTTCAACCTCTAAGGCATATTTTTGTTCTAAATATGCTTCAACACTATTATTCCTTAAGATGCCTTCTTTAATTCCTGTAATCCTGTGACATAGGGCATAATTAATGCCTAATACCATAATCAGTGATAGTAGGCAAATTTTTCAAATGATGTATTTTCAAAGCAATAAAAATACCGGAAATCTAATTTTGATCAATAATGATACACACATGTACTATTTTGTGCACAGCTTAATGGGTTTCCTAAATAATTTCCCACTTCCTAGATTTTCTCCTTCCTGAAGGATCCAGACACTGCTGTCAGACTTTTCTTTCTAACACATGACATTGGCCGTGTCACCCAGCTCAAAAAATGTTCACTGGTTTCCTACTGTTTTTTTGTTTGTTTTGTTTTGTTTTGTTTTTGAATACAGTAGAGAATTCTTAGACTGGCTTTCAGGATCCTCCGATCAAATATCTGTATCCTAATTACTCCCCTTACCCAACATAGACTAATTTCTCCCTCTGCGTATTTGCATCTTTGTGATGATTCTAATATTAGATTTTATAACATCGTAGCCAGAGGTGAAATCGTAGCAGAAGTATCTCTTAGGAGCAGTTTTTAATATTCACTCATATACAAAGTTTTCCACATTTCATACCTGCCTTGTAGATTCATTTAAGGTGTACATGTTTTTATGGAGAAAAAGGGGAAAGAGAAGAAGGATGGGAGGGGAGGGGGAAAATAAAGAGAAAGATCTACCCCTGTGTCTACTGACAACGTAATTATGCAGCAAGGCCAATCAAATGAGAGGCTCTCACAAATTGTTATTTTTGGACATAGACTTTATGTCACACTCGCAGTTTTCTCCTTTGGGCCACTTTGGCATAACTAATATTAAGATGTTAAATATGAATGATTTTATACATTAATGATATCCCTTTTCTGTATTAAATTATTCTACCTGTTTTATTAATGTTAAAAGTCCATATCACATGAGGTGATATAGCTCTGAACAACTGATACTTGAAAACAACAACAACAACAACAACAACAAAAAAACCCTTTTCAGCTTGGTACTATCCAGGATTTCATGTTACATTGACCTGTTACTTTGTACATTTTGGTCTTTTCATTACAAACTACATAGGTTAGTAGCTTTTATATATTTGTATTTAGAATTAAGCCTTTGCCATTTTGTTTACATTTTTGATATTTTGAGTACTGAAGGTTAAGATTGCTTTCATTCGTCCATTGATACTTCAGTTGTCCCTTCTTAACCTTACCAATTTTGTGGTGATAAACTCTCCGTGTTCTTAATACAAAAGTTATTAAATCTTCTTTTGTGTTACAGAGGCCAGTTGATTCATCCCTTTTTTTTTAAATTTTTTTTAATGTCCATTTATTTTTGAGAGAGGGAGAGACAGAGGTTGATATATTTTTTGAGAGAGAGAGCAAGCGCACAGGAGCGGGGGTGGGGGGGGTGGTGGGTGGGCAGAGAGATAGAGCGAGAATCTGAAGGAGGCTCCAGGCTCTGAGCTGTCAACACAGAGCCCAACACAGGTCTTGAACCCACCAACGGCAACATCCCGACGTGAGCTGAAATCAGTTAAATAACCGACTGAGCTGCCCAGGTGCCCTGAGACCCTACTTCTGAAACCTAGTATTGATAGTATCCTATATGAGCCATGTGTACATACACCCTAACACGGGTGTAAGTCCATTTAAGTGGTTACAGTTCAACTCCAATATTCAGTTCCTGTTACTACTTTTTTGATAGGCTTCCTCTCCACCTCTCGCTTCTGTCTCCATCTTCTATGATCTCAGAGCCCATGGATTCATCCTGTGTGGAAGCACATCGTACCTGTCGTGTCTGCTACACTGCGAATCTCTGAAGGCCAGGGCTAAGTCTTTGATCTCTGGGCCCCAGTACCAAGAACAGTGTCCGTGCTCACCATGCATTACTGAATAAATTGCCCATACATCTTGATAGTCCTATGTTACTTAATGTGTATGTAATGAACATAGACAATTAGCATAGGCAATAGGCACTGTCAGTGTTTTATATGAAAGTAGATATTAAAATCTACTTGCCATCCAGATTTGTCCCAAGTCTACAGAGGACTTTGAGTTGATTGTGTAGACTGCTCCCTCCTTGACCCCAGAAGCTCATCTCTCTGCTCTCAGGCTGAAAACATACTAAAGTCTTTCTTCCTGCTACCAAGTCTATCCTTTAGCGTTCACACAAAGTGCAATTTTTTTCCTTTTTTAAGACACTAATTTGATTGTTACCTCTGCCTTCTAACGTTGTGTTAATTCCTCTGTGCTGTGCTACCTGGCTTCATCCCAGTACTCCTTTGAGCCTGTCGTTGACTCTTAATCAAGAAACCCAGTGTCCATTCTGTTAGTCTGAGTTTACTTCACTTGACTTCTAGTGCGCTCCTTTATAATAGTTCTTTGGTCTAGCTGAGAGATGCCGACTGAAGGATTTTTCTCTTGTTCATTAAAGGCCCTTTTCCACCACTTCATGATTTTTGACTTTATGTAAATTCTCTACCTGTCTGCGTCTATATTGCCCGTATCATAGGGATATTGATAGGGCTTATTCAATGAGACATTCCACGTACAGAACTTGACGTGTGCTTAGGACACAGTAAACGTTCTGTAGGGATAGAAACATGCTGTCAGAAGCCTGCAAAGTGCATGTGGGTGAATGCTGAAGCGAACATTTTACTGTGGGGATCATAGGGATCTTGGCTCAGCTCGGGATGCCATGGTGGCTCAGAAGGGATGCGGTTGGGCAAGTGAACAAGTCTATTTTTATAGAATTGCTGTGAATAAGTGGCATTGTATGTTAAAACTCAAAATATTTTTGAAACTGCTCTGGAAAGTATAGTTTCTAAGTGCGTCTTTTTTTTGTTGTTTTTTTTTTCTCAGCATGCCACCCTAAAAATGGAAAAAAAAAGATGTAGGAATATTTTAAGCAATTTGCTGCCAAAAATAGCCATTTTAAAGTCAATTTACGCAGTTAGGCATTTGATGTATATTTTATATTAATTTCTAGGCTTGGATATTTTGTGAAATGTTTTGATTAAACCTCATTTTTTTAATTGACTTCAATTATTTATCCATTAATCCATTCCACAAATACTGATTAAGCATGTCCTGTGTATTTGGCACTGTGTTAAATGCTGAGAATAAAATGGTAAACAAAATTCCTTCTCTCAGCTTACCATCTCTAACTTCTCAATATATGTATCGTTTGCCATAAAAAATGACATGGGACAATTCTTAAAAACCAATTAGGAAAGTACCTATGCTAAAATTCCTTTTTTTCCTTGTATAATTTTCCAAAAAGCACTGTTGTTTACACCGTTTAGATACTCCAAATAATGTCAGTAAGTTAGGAAATAAAGGGAACATTGCCTTTTTCTCTTACTTACAAATTTGGTTTTGAACAATATATTTAGACTGCCAATCTGACATTAAAATGCCTTTTATGTTCTCATCAATCTGGTAAGAATACTCTAAGATCTATATTATGTTGTGTTTAATAAAAGCCTATTCTAGGTTTGACAGGAAAATGGTTGATTTTAAGGATAAATTCTGACCATAAATGAGCTTACGTGAGTTAAGTTGCCAATCAGTTGGCAGAAATCAGAAGGAACGAATGGAATATACATAAGTGTCTATGTAAAAACAGGCTTGTAAACTTTATGATTCTATTATTCCCAAATGTTGCAGTGCAAGACCAGAGAAGTGGTTTATATGAACCTATAGCTGATCTTTCTGAGCTGCAAGTTCACTGTTTGTTTTTTTTTTTAGTTCCAGTGATGTTACTATGCCCCTAAACTATGGAGCATATGTACATTTAAAAGAAGTTTCTAAACATTGTGATAAAACCAAGCAACAAGCTGTTACTTAATATTGCATTGTTTATGAGGTTGGTGGATTGGAGGAGGAATTTTTTAAAGTATTCGTAATTTTGATGTATTTTCTCAGTTCTAGCCCAGTATGTGTTGAATACAACAAAAAACATTTTCCAAGGCTGAGGCTTCGGCTTTCCAAACATACATCTCTCAAATCTGCTTAAGATGTTACTATGCAACCCAGCTTTCTTTTTTCATCCATTTGTATTTTCAGATGTGTTTCCCTCCTGCTCAGGTTATTAGAGTTGGCAGCTGCATGGTATAGATAGTGAGCCCCGCAGTACGTAGGTGCCTTCATGGAAATCACCTGCGGACGAGAGTTCCGCTTTTCTCACCTTATCATATCTGGAACACAGATTTGCTCTGCTCGTCATATTTTGGCATCTGTGAATCACCGTCATGTTGTCATATTCACATTTACGAAGTAGCTGATGGGAAAGGAGCCAACTACTTGAGGCACTTTCAGTGAAAAAAAAAAAAAGTCTGATTTCAGCATTATTCATTGGAAGTGCTATTTGTGAAAGCATTTACTTCAGTTTCTGAGATGCTGGCAATAACTTTAATAGGCAATGCATACTCCTGCTTTTTAGAAATGTTTCTATGTACTCAGGAGTGAAAGAACCAGTAATTACTGGAAGCTACAGGTAAAATGACAAGCTGAGGAACCCAGAAGTGAATAATTAGCCATGATTTACTTATATTTTATCAATAGTACCTGCTAATTAAATGCACAGTGAACAAGTCATGCCAATACAGGTGATTTATGATAATTCTCTGAATCATAATAGTCCCTTATAATTTTATCTCATTTTCTCATACCTGTGCATTTAAGTGAGCAAACATCACAGTTATTTTAAAACTATATTTTGTAACAAGAATTCTGGGTAGATCCTGAAAGATTATAGCAAGTTTGTTAAAATAAAAGATTTTACTTTCATTTAATATAGTACTCTGGCATAACTCTATGCAAAAATACTAAAATATTTTAAGACAGAGGATTCTGTTTTAGCTCAATTGAGGAAAGGCTTATCAACAAATTAAGTCCTCATCTTTTAATAGATAAGACTTTATGTATTCTTTAAGAGGGTCCTTTTATAATCTACCAAACGAGCACACACACTTCTATACACAAATCCCCTCTATAACTTCTAACAACATTTAAGTTCTTCCAAATCATCTCAAACCTCGTGTTGAATTTATGAATCTTCGCAAAAATTTCCACTGGTAATTTTAGACAAGGTTTGCACTAGTATCTGAATGATTTGTGGTGACAGGTGGCAGCACTAAGGCAAATATCCCAGAAACGCCATCAATTTACAAGGGAGTGTGGAGCTATTTCCTTAAGTCAGCATTTAGACAAATTGCATTTTATGAATACGGACTCTGGTAGTATAGTTTGGAGAAGAAATCTCAAAGGGCTGTATGTAGTCCAACAGTTGTGTAAATTCCGCATGTTGAAATTTTACCTAGTTTCATAATGAACAATAGCTTTTAACTGTGTGAAATCGACATTTTATACAAAGTCATTGCCAAATATAGTTGGCCACAGACCACCCCCAGAGTTAACACAGTCCCGCACAGAACACATTTTGTTTGGGAAGTCTACCTTGAGTGAGGAAACTCATTATAATAGTTCAGAAATATTCAAGTGACTTTCAAAACAGAGGAACAACGAGCTAGATCTTTGTCTTGAAGTGACTAGCTAATTTATTTCCAGCCCAGTTCTTCAAAAATGAATCATCATAGGGGCACCTGGGTGGCTCAGTCAGTTAAGCGACTGACTTCAGCTTAGGTCATGATCTCACGGTTTCGTGAGTTGAGCCCCGTATCAGGCTCTGTGCAGACAGCTCAGAGCCTGGATCCTCCTTTGGATTCTGTGTCTCCCTCTCTCCCCGCCCCTCCTCCACTCATACTCTGTGTGCAAGAGTGTGTGTGTGTGTGTGTGTGTGTGTGTGTGTGTGTGTCTCAAAAATATATAAATGTTAAAAAAATGAATCATCATAATAATCTCTTAGTAATGGAGACCTACCCCCAACCTGTATTAGTCAGAGGAATTCCAGTCTTTTTCAGGGATTGCGCTCCCATATTTTCACAAGGGAAGTGCCTGTGTTTCCAGTCTTGTAGAAGGAAGTAGCAGATGTGCATCCATGATTTATAGGGACATGTGAACTGTTTTGCAGAAATACACCCACATTCGATGATAAGATCTTAAGAAAGAAGGCAAAGATTGATGTCCCTAATATAAAGAGTTTCTACAAATGAGTATGAAACAGACCAAGAGTCAGAAAACACACAAACAAAAAAACCCAAATACCATGTATAGGCAATTTCTGGAAAAAGGAAATACAAATTATCTATATGAAAAGTTTGCTTTCAATAGTGAACATGAGATGCAAATTAAAACAATAGTGAGAGGGCATTTTTTTTTTAGCCCATCAGGTAGTCAGAATTAAAGGAACGTTCACATCTAGAGCTGGTGAAAATTTAGGGAAGTGGACACATTTCACTAGTGGGATCATAGGTTATTTTTGTTAAATATCTGCCGATAGCAATTAAAATGATGTCTATATGTTCCTTGACCTAGCACATTTAGCTCTACAGGAAAAATACGTAAATTTACAAATTTAAAAGGTCTTTTGTAACTGACTCTTGCAACCTTTATAATCTCTTACCACCTGTCCACCTCGAAACACATCATGTACAGATCTGTCTCCTAACTTTTGTGCTATTAGGTCAAGTGTCACAGCTACATTACTCATAATGGAGCTTAAAACTGGAATCAGCACTACCTTCAGTGGGCTTGGATCTCTGAACTTGCTGCCATTGCTACTGGGCAAGTTGAAGATGCCACCAACCCACCTCGTGACAGTCCCACAAGGCTTTCTGTTCCCAGTAGCCTCATGCTGTGCCTAAGTGTAGGTCTCTGTGGTCTTGGGAAGTGAGGCAAGTCTCCCTGAACCCCTTCCCAAACCTTGACGCTAGAGCTTTTTTGGAAACTCATTTGATTCACACACAAATAGCACCTCCTCCCCAAATGCTTATAGGATGAGAGAGGCAGATAAGAAAAGTTCTAATACAAGCTTCCACTACTGATCTTTTTGTCCTTAGAGTAGAGAGGAGCCCAGACTGCTCCTACCCTCATAATAACTTTGTTTTCAGGAACACTACCCTTTTCTTCCATCTGCCTTTGATGAACAGCGGCCCAGACATTGGACATGTTTGTAATACACTACAGTTTGGTGAGGGTGGAATGCAGGTAGGAGCTCAGGGTACCATGGAGGTAACTTTACCCTTTATGCCAGTTCATGGGAGGAATTTTTCTCAGCCAACCTTACCTGCCTCTGGCCCCTTAAGTTGCAAGCCTCAAACACACCTAATTATATTGAGGGGGGGGCTGATAATCAACTTTTGTCAGTGGTCAGACCTTGTCCAAGCAAAATGTCCTGCTAAGAAATTTCAAGCTGATACAAATTTTTAGACTGAAGCTGACTTGTGACTCTCTTCTTTAGACATAGATCTAGAAGTGATTATATTTCTGTCCTTGTTTACCTAATCAAGCTCATTCATAAGAGCCACATATGCTTACTCTCTCGTGCTGGCGACATTTTCTATGGGATTCTAATCTACCATACACATCGGGTTTAATTCCTTCCTAATCGTTATCTTTGCTGGATCGTCTCAGCTTCTAAATTTGGAGTCTGCTGGGGTGAACCCTATACTCTTGTTTTCCTTTTCCGTGGTGAGATCATCCAGGTCCCAGGTATGGAAATCAATCGTTGTTTTCACAGCTAAATATAGACTTTCTGCCCTGTGATCGTTAACCCAGCGCAATTTTGCACTTACCCATTTCCCACTCCGTGCTATTATGCAGTGCGTGGAGACATTTTTGTTTGTTACAGTTGGGTGGGGGAGAGAGGGTCACCCAGTAGATGAAGGCAAGAGATGCTGTGACCATTCTGCAGTGCTTACCTGCAGAGGACAGCACCTGTAAAAACATAACCAGCCTACAGGTGAATAATGTTGGGGTTGAAAACCCTGTAGCCCATACACATTTTCTAGAACTATGTTTGCACCATTACCCTTAAACGTCAGTGTGTTCCTCACCCTTGATTTAGCTAAAATAAAAATCTTTATCTACTTTCCCAATTATGGTTTTCCTCTTTTAGTCTCTTCTTCATAAAAGGCAGCATAATTTATTTTGCTGCCTGAAACCTAGGAATGGTATTTAATTACTGTGTTTTCCTTCAATCTCCCTTCCATTCCATCAGCAAATCCTTTGAGCTCTACCTGTAAGCTTGACTGTAGCATCCTCCATTTCTGGCCATGGTAGCCACCATGCCCAACCCTTCATCCTCTCTCGTTTGGTCTACTTGAATAGCATTTTAACTGCTCTCCTGGCTTCTTCTCTGGACCCATGCTATCAATTCACCAAACAGCTGAAGAATTATTTTAAAAACACAATGGATCATGTAATTCTTTTTCCCAAACCTCAGTGCTCCCACTTTGTACTTTGGAAGTGGCCCTTAGGTCCAAACTCATTTCTTATACCTTACACCTGCCCATTTCTTAGACCTCATCCACCAGCCTCCTCACTAGGAAAGGTTTTTTTCTTCTCAGGGTGCAATATTTTAATCTTCCTTTAGGCTGTCCTTCTTTGTGTTTCCATTTTCTTAGTACTTATGCTGCTGGACCCTCCCAGACTGGTGGCTGCGTATCATTTCATTCCTTTCTTAGATCAAGTACCCTGTCTTCCATGTCTCTGCAAAATAAAACGGCGTCTCTCACACACTGGCACTGTATGTCACCCTGTTTTCTTGTGCAGTACTTAAGACTGCTTTGTTCTTTTTTGGGAGCTTTTTAGATTTAGATGTAACTGACATATAACATATTAGCTTTTAGTTTACAATATAATGACGAGATAATTGTATGTATTGCAAAATGATTACCCCAATGAGGCTGTTTAGCATCCATCACCATACATAGGGACAGATTATTTTTCTTGAGATGAAAACTTGTAAAATCTATTCTTAGCAAATTTAAAATATATAACGCAGTATTAACTATAGTTACCATGTTGTATATTACATCCCATGGCTTACTTTACAGCCCCGAGTGTACAAGCTCTTTAACTCCTTCACCTATTTTTCCATCTACCCCCTTCCGCCTTCTGGCGACCACCAAACCATTCTCTGTACCCATGAGCTCAGTTATTGTCTGTTTTTTGGTTTTGTCTTTCTGATTCCACCTATAAGTGAGATCTTATAGTATCTGTTTTTCTGTTTGACTCCACTTAGTGTTTTGTGTTGAAGGTCAATCCATGTTACCACAAATGGCAAGAGTTGATTTGTAATGGATGGATACTATTCCATGGTAGTTAATATACATTTTATCCATTCATCCATCAGTGGGCACTTGGCTTGCTTCCATATTTTGGCTGTTGTAAATCAGCAGTGAACATGGTGCAGATAGCTTTTCAAGTTAGCGTTGACATTTTTCTTTGGATAAATACCCAAAAGTGGAACTCCTGGATCATATGGTAGTTGTAGTTTTAATTTTTTGAGGAACTGCTGTGGTGTTTTTCACAGCATCTGTACCAATTTACATTCCCACCAGCAGTGCACAAGGGTTCCCTTTTTTCCACATCTTTGCCAATGATGGTTACTTTTGGTCTTTTGGTAATAATCCATTTTAATTTGTGGGAGGTGATAATACCTCATTGTGGTTTGGATTTATATTTTTTTCTGATGATTAGCGCTGTTGAGTACCTTTTGATGTACCTGTTGGTTTCTATATGTCTTCTATAAAAAAATGCTCATTCAGATTTCTGTCCATGTGTTACTCAGGGTTTTTTGTTTTTTTTTTTGCTATCAAGTTTATGGTTTTACAACTAAATATGTATACATATATATGTAAGATATTAACCCATTGTCAGATTGTGATTTTCAATTATTGGCTTCCATTTGGTAGGTTGTTGTTTCATTTTGTTGATGGCTTCCTTTGCAGAAGTTTGATATAGTCCCACATGGGTGTTTTTTGCTTTTGTTGTTCAATCCAAAAAGTCAACTTTTAAGATCAATGTCAGAGAGCTTACCACCTGTGTTTCCTTGTAGGAGTTTAATAGTTTCAGGTGTTAAATTCACGACTTCAGTCCATTTTGAGTTGAATTTTGTGTGTGGAATAAGACAGTGGTCCAGTTTCATTCTTTTGCATGTGGCTGTCCAGTTTTCCCACCACTGGTTATTGAAGAGACTCTTCCTCAGTGTATATTCTTGACTCTTTGCTATAAATTGACCATATGTGTGGGTTTATTTCTGGGCTCTCCATTCTGTTTCATTGATTGTGTGTGTGTGTGTGTGTGTGTGTGTGTGTGCGCGCGCGCGCGCGCACATGGGTGTGTGTGCTTATGCCAATACCATACTGCTCTATTTTTCATAGCTTTGTAATATAGTTTGAAGTCAGGGAGCATGATACTTTTAGCTTTGTTCTTTTTCTTCAAAATCATGTTGGCTATTCTGTGTTTTTAATGGTGGCTTCTTGGGACACTCAAAGTTTTGATGATGGCACCTTCCTGTGTTTCATTTAAGTTGTTACTCAAAAAATAGTGGTTACATTCATAGTGATCTTTTAGCAATACCGATAATTAGAGATGACACATTAGCTGTTAATAAGACTAATACAGCTTAGCAGAGAAGCAAGAGATCCTAATTCTAAAATTAAAAAGATTGCCAAATGGTATGGTGGTTCCACATGAGATGATACACCATGGGCAGTTCTTTCCAGAATTTGCTTTTCTGACAAAAAATGATTCCCCACCCCCTACCTTGTAATGGTCTTTTAGAAATAATCCAATATTAACTTATACTGTGTTTATTCCTGTTTACATTCCAACTAGATTACAAGTAGTTTTCAGGTGAAGATTCTTGTTTATCTTTGCATCATTTATGGTACAGTATCAGCCAAAATAAAAGGCTGAGGTTTTTCTGTAAGACCAATGTAGTTCAGATTTTCTGCAGAGTATTCACAATGAGCTTTCGCTACTTACATTGTTTCTTACTGTCTGATTGTGTTCTGGACGTAGGATAATTGAGGCGTTATGTCATTTCATATTTAGCAAAGCTCGATCTTATATCACTTGGTAATTATTCTAAAGAGTAGAAAAATAGATTGACTCAACACATTATGAAAGCTAACATCTATTGATCACTAATTACGTGTTCAAGCTATATTCTAAATGCTTTATTATATACGAACTCACTTAATCCTCAAAATGTTCCCATGAGATGCTGATTATTATTTTCCTCCTTTTGCATTTAAGGACATAATGCCACAGAGAGTTAAGTAACTTGCTCAAGTTCAAACTGCAATAAGTATTGAGGTCCCCTTTGAACTCAGGCAGTGTGAAGCCAAAGGCAACATCCTTAATCTCTGTCCATTCACTCTGGATAAATACTATGTAAATTGACTGTTTAAAAGGCTTTGTACCTTTAAAGTAATAAAATTCTTTCTGTCTAAATGCAACTTTTTAAAATTCTACAAGTGGATTTTTTGCTGTATACGCTGCACAATTAAACCTGTCTCAACCCTTCACTGACTTCAATGATAAATATTTTTCTTTATTGTATGCATGACCAATTCTTGTTTTTTAATCCTCTTTGAAAATTCAAGACTTTAGATGAAAACACTAACACAGCTCTCCATAGTAGAGTGGGGAAGGGTGAAAACCAGGAAAATAAATTGTTCTCACAATATATCTTGGCAGCATAATGGTCCATTTCTAGCAAACAGCAAAATAGACGAGACATGACATGCTCTTATTTTAGATAATCTTTTAAGTTTGGTGATGATTAACAATCCAAATAAATCAACATGAACAAAGTTTAAGAATAGAAAGGTAACAAAAAACCCTTTAGTTGTCCTATCTAAAATAATACATTTGTTATTTATAACCACAAAGAACCATACTAATTTTTACAAAAGGCTTAAGATGCAACCTATTCGGTAGCAACAGATTCACATAACAACCATGAAATGCACAAATGAGAATCTACATGAAAAGAATATGAGAAGCCAGCCTGAAATAAAAAATTTAGAGTAAATGTCTTGCTAGGTAGCTGGTTTAACGTTAAGAGCCATCTGGTCTCTTTTCATGTACCATATCCACTGTTTCCACCAACAAAGATATGGACATGGTTTTTGATTTCCTAATTAAATGGAATCAATGTAGAATGGTGGGGCAGAGCTGCACACACACACACACACACACACACACACACACACGTGCATGTATATATGTGTGTATTTATGCAGTATATGGTTATATATATAGATATATACATATATAAGGTTATATATACACATACACACATGCATAATATTTTTGTCACAGTAGTTGCTGGTCAATAATTAGTATTCAAAAGTATATGCACCAAGACAACTAAAATGTTCACTGGAGAGATTTTTTTTTTTATATACTAAATCTTAATTTTACATTATTTCAGCTAATCAAATTAGATACCATCATTGCATCATAGATGAAGAAACTGTGGTAATTAGGCATGAGTTTACAAAGCCAAAGAGCTAATTCTATAATGGGAATGAAATTTGCTGTCAAGGAAGTTAAAATAAAATCCTTCTTGGACCACACAGCAGCTGTATGACCTTGAGTTTTCAAATATCTTAGTTTTTATTTCCTTAGTTATAAAATTAGAGTAATGTGTATCTAGGGGCTGAGATGCCTGCTGAATTTTTTGCTAAGCTTCAAAAGTCTGAAACTTTAACAATCTGAAACTCATTGTCATCTTCTTTCATTCTTTTTTTCTAAATAATCAGTAATTTGGTTATTGGTGCTTTAGTCACTCAAGCTAAACACGAGTCACCCTTTGTTCTCAGATGGTCAGAACTGTCTATGAATTCTCTCTCTTAAACACCTGGGAAATCTCCTTTCTTTTCTCCCCTATTGACTTTGTCCCAGTTGAGCCTGTCACCACTTCAATTTTAAATTACTGCCACAGTCTCTTCACAGATGTGTTTCATCCCACTGTAAGCATCGTTCATATCGCTAGCCTGATTATCAAAACCAAAAATATGTTCTATACATTCCTTTTTAAAATCCTTTATATCCTTCAATTTAAAAAGTAGACTTATCTTAACACTGCCTAAAGATCTGGGCCCTTCAGCACTATTTCTGGTCTTCTTCCGAAGGCTCCCTCTAATTAGGCCAAAGTGATCTACTTAGTAATACTCTAGGCTGTCAGGTTTCCCGTGTCTCTGGCCTTTATCTATCGGTTTGCCACTGTCTGATTAAATCCCGTTCAGACTTGAAGATTCACACTTTCACTTCAACCTCCAAAGAAGGGAAAATAAATGACCTTGCTAACCCAGTGTTTCAAGAACATCTCTCTCCCCCGTCTCCCTCATGCGCGTGCACACACACACACACACACACACACACACACACACTCAACCAGAGTACTAAACATAGAAAAAGAAAGGTGGCCTATTTGAAGGACCCAGATTCTTATGTAGTCATTTCTTTATTTACCCATCTCTTTGGAAAGTTGAAAGCTGATTATCTGAAGGGAATCCTACTGTTCTTCCACTAAAACTGTGCTTGGACTTCACGCTGAAATCTTCTCAAAGAGGATGTTTTGTGGATCTGGTTACGAAGAGGGTGGGGAGGTCTTGGAAGCACTGAAAGTTCATTTCTTTTACTCTCCTCCTCTCCAGTCCGTAATCAGTACGCTGGAGTGAAGGAGTCCATGTCAGCTGTGGCAGTCCTTGGTTGGAAATGAGCCGACGAGTGTTGAATATGTTGGTGGCAGAGAGGAGCTCATCAAGAGACTAAAAAGTGGCAGTTCCTGGCTTGCCTAGAAATTAGCCCAGATAGCGTTTAATTGGTGTCTGTAATTGGGCTGTGTGCCAGCTGTTGATAACCTTGGATGTTCATTGGATACTGTGTTGATTTTTAGATGTTTAAAGATTTTCTCTATAGTTTAGTAGAGTAAAACAATAGTGAGGCTATTTCACATTTTACTTGGTGTAACATGTTATATGAGTCACCCTCAGCTTTGAAAGCTCATCAACTGTTTGCATTTTGTCCCCTCGGTTAAACGTGAGGAGCCTTAACCTTGCTACCCTCTGTATAAATGCTGACTTTTCCTCCATGGGGGGTTGACCATATGCCCAAGGGTGTTCAGACCCGTCCTGGATCACATGTTCTGTACTGGCATCTAGTCAGCTTAGTGCCTTCTTTCAGTTCAAAACTCTCCGGTTAGATGATAAATGTTATGTTTCTCCATAGGGGAACTAAGCAGAGCTCAACACTTCTCTCTACAGTATTTAAAAAGGGAACACTGAGCAAACCACAATCACTAGATTGTAAAAGAGACCCAGTTTAGGATTTGTGGGAAGACTTTGAAGAAGGAGTGTTTGAGATCTATAAGTTAGGTCAAGAGTTACATGGAAGGCTTCATCTGCTTTCGCATTTGCCAAGGTCCTGACCCTGAGACCAAAAAGAGAGAAGCTAATTTGTGGAGTGGGGTGGGGGTGGGGGTGTATGCAAAGGGCCATTGCCCTTTAGTATTAGGATACAGGAGTCTGTTGTGAGAGATTAGACCCAGGGGTTCAGCAGGATTCAGAACAAATCTTGGAAGCCATGTCAAGGGTTTTCAAATTTGCTCTGTGAGTACTAACAACAAAACATATTGCAATATTTAAGAAGGACTGAATTTTGATTATATCTGCTTTTATTATTTTTTTTGGAAGAATACCATGATACATATATAGATAATTGATTAGGGTTAGGGTAACTTGCATGAACAGCAGCAGAATGGTGGAGACCCTCTGGCTCACTAAAATGATAGCATCGTGCGGGATTGTGTAAACTGAGCTATGGTGGTGGTTAGTGGGAGAGGCAAACTGTTTATTTTTAAGAATTCACGGAACTCAACTTGGTAATATTTTTTTGTCCTGAATGCGTTTATTTTTATCAAAGCAAAGAGGTATCTGGAAATCATGTCTGTGGACAAGTAAATATTTCTGTTAATTGTTTCATTTACTCTGAATCCGATTTTCCCTTAATCACCGGGAGGGCTCCTTCAGAGTGGGGATTTGGCCCCATGCTGGCATCGGGCTCCCACAGCAGCACAAGGAAGCATGGAGCCCACAGTGCACAGCCCTCACAGGGCAGCAGCCTACCTTGGGGAGCCAGCAGCATTACCAGGCTGGACTCTATCCATCTCTGAGCAACCCTGAGAAACCCTCCCCGTTTCTGAATCTGATCACAGAATCAGTCTTGGACTACAGTCAGAAGTGGTTTTGCTGTTCAGACAATTTAACACTCAAGTGAACTCAGATGAATTTACAACAAGAGCTACCTCTGTTTACAAATGAGTCTCTAAATGTTTATCAGTTTTTCAAGCCTTTACATTTTCCTGGTTGTAAGAAAAACTCGTTGAAGTAAAATACAAAGAACACAGTTCAGTTTGACCACATTTGTTTTGATTTCCAGACTGTTTTCAACCATTTTCAAGGAAATTACCAGCCACCTGGGATGGGGCTGCGGTTTTTTGGTTATCAGTCTTTGTTTCTTGGTTGTTTTAAATAAAACTCAGTTAATTTTTTTTTCTTTTTTTTTTTCCTGTAATTTGAGGTATCTGCATGTCTGCCTTTGTGACATATACACACAGTTGGTGGAGGGGGTGGTGGTGATAACACGTGTATAGTATTATATAATGAAACAAGCCAAACTCCCAGGAAAAGTTTTCCCATCTTTTAGATTTTCGCTTCTGAAAAAACAAGTTTGAATCCTGTGGGAACGAAATAACCATCAAGAGTTTCTTCCACTACTAGCATATCCCTCCTTTGCCTCTGATTAGGATAACATATTATATTGATTCCAGCCAGTTTGTTTCTTTTCTGCATATTACATGAACCATGACTATATTTTACCTCCATGATATTTATGAGGGTATCATAAATAAAAAATCTCTTAGACTTGAATGTAGTTCAGTGAGAAGTACATAAGAGACTCAAATAACTAATGTAACACTTGAAGGTTTGATAAAAAATAAAATACCACCAGGTAGAAGTTATTTTGAATTTAGTGGAGATGAAATCCTCAATGACACCTAGACCTTAAAACTTCTGTACAGACATTAATTCACATGCTTCTCATTATAGTCGGGAGGGGAAGATGCTGGGATCTACACCCATGACCTGGATAATGTGCCCTGTAATTTCTGCTTTTTGCTCTCAGACATGAAACTCATTAGCTTTTGTGATTTCAGCGAACATGCATTTAACAGAGAAGCATTTAATTATTACGACCAAGGAGATGATTTTAATTTGTACTAAAAAAAAGAAAAAAAAAACTTAATGAATTATCAAGAAAAGTTTTTAAAGTTGCTCTGTAATTGTGCTGACTATAACAGTGTATCATCCTTCATATTATTTACTGGATACCAATAAATGGTATGTTTTATTTTAACAGGTAATTTGCTGCCAGAAGTGTTTTCTTCCAAAAGGTAAGTGCCTTTTAAGAAATATTATATAAAATTATCATGGTTTCCTATTTATAGCTTTGAAGGGCCTATTAATTTTAAAGCCCCGTGGCTGACAGCTGTGATGTTCAAAGGCAAGGATATATAGTATTAATTATCTTAAGCTCCGGATTATTGTTCATGATGCAGACTTTACGAAGAAAAGACCAACTGGCGCATTTTTCTATTTTGTAAGAATAATTAATTAACCTGGTGATTTTATTTTATTTTATTTTTTTTTTTTTAAATTTTTTTTTTTTTCAACGTTTTTTATTTATTTTTGGACAGAGAGAGACACAGCATGAACGGGGGAGGGGCAGAGAGAGAGAGGGAGACACAGAATCGGAAACAGGCTCCAGGCTCCGAGCCGTCAGCCCAGAGCCCGACGCGGGGCTCGAACTCACGGACCGCGAGATCGTGACCTGGCTGAAGTCGGACGCTTAACCGACTGCGCCACCCAGGCGCCCCAACCTGGTGATTTTAAAAGAAATACTCGTTGAAGTAAAATACAAAGAATACAGTTCAGTTTGACCACATTTGTTTGAGTTCCAGACTGTTTTCAACCATTTTCAAGGAAATTACCAGCCACCAGGGATGGGGCTGCGGTTTTTTTGGTTATCAGTCTCTGTTACTTGGTTGGTTTAAATCCGAGAATAGCTTCGTCATTTTGAAGTTTAAAAATGTTTAACTGACAAAATGTTGCAAGGTAGGATAAAAAACTTTTTGCTGTAAAAACATATTTGCCAATGATACGATATGTAGTCTTTACTTGAATACATACACATTTCAAAGTCTAGTGATTTATTAGGTTTAACCTGGAGTTAAGTGTTACTGCTGACTCTACCTCACATTTAGATTTTGAAGAACCCATTTAGTAATAAACTAAATACTTAAGTATAGTACATCTGTATTACGTAGTAGGAAATGACTATTGAACGGGTTTGTTTCTTAACTCGCCTTTCTCCAAGTATTCAGTCAGGCACTTAAAACATAATGGATTTATTATTTACTGTGTACCTGGCATCGGGTCTGCATTGGTGTAAAAAGTCATGGTCTAGTTCTTCAGAAGATGCCCTCCAACAGGTCCCATAGCCGTCATCGATCTTGATTACTCGTCTTGGCTCTAGGTCTCACTTAGTGATATTTGTTGGTGTATAACCATCACTTTTTTCTTTTCATACCTGCGTACTTGCTTTCGAGAGAAACAAATTGCCCTCGAGGCATTTGAACTCTGCCGTGGATTATAGTAACAGAGTGGCTCTGTGTGTAATTCTGTTGTTAAGATGAGTAAATTCACAAATGATAACGGTTTTCTTTGCCTAATAGTTGCCTCAATTTCTACGATCAGATGATAAAATTAGTCTGGTATACAACATGCTAACCATCGTGTCATTTTGTTGAGTTAACAAAGACATGCATTTTGAAGAGACAAAAAATACTATTACTTTTAAAAGCTTTGGAATATTACGGCAGGAGCGCCGTAAGAAGTGATCACGAAGTATTTTCAGTAATCCACAATTCTTCCATGCCACTGGGGACATTAGCTATCATAAAATTACAACAAAGTTCTGTGTGTAAGTTTAATCTTCCATGTATATCTAAGTTATACAGCTGTCACAGTCCGTGTTCAGACTACATTACTACTCTGGATCACTTCTGTGCAAAATATTCAGATATTTCCCAGCTTTTCCCTTCTCTCCATACAAAGGCTCTGGTGAAAAGAACACAGATTTGGGGTCAATTAAAATTCACTTTTATAAACCTCACTTCAGCTCTCACTAGCTATGTGATCTCTTAGGCAAGCTCCTTAACCTCTCTGGGACATTTCCATCATGTTTCAAACTGTATATAAAAATACCTATGTTGGGGGGGCACCTGGGTGGCTCAGTCGGTTGAGTGCCCAACTTCAGCTCAGGTCACGATCTCGCAGTCCATGAGTTCGAGCCCTGCATCAGGCTCTGGGCTGATGGCTCAGAGCCTGGAGCCTGTTTCCGATTCTGTGTCTCCCTCTCTCTGACCCTCCCCTGTTCATGCTCTGTCTCTCTCTGTCTCAAAAATAAATAAACGTCAAAAAAAAAAAATTAAAAAAAATACCTATGTTGGGGGCACCTGGGTGGTTCAGTTGGTTAAGCTTCTGACTCTTGATTTCTGCTCAGGTCATGATCTCATAGTTCTTGAGATCAAGGCCTGTGTCTAACTCTGCACCAACAGCATGATATTGGTATTCATTCTCTCTCTCCCTCCCTCCCTCCCTCCCTCCCTCCCTCTCTCTCTCTCTCTCTCTCTCTCTCTCTCTCTCTCTCTCACTCTCTCACTTTCTCACTCACTCTTTCTCACTCTCTCTCCTCCTTCCCTCTCTCTCTCTCTCTCCCACTGTCTCTCTCTCTCTCCGTCTCTCTCTCTCTCTCTCCCTCCCACTGTCTCTCTCTCTCTCTCTCTCTCCCACTGTCTCTCTCTCTCCCACTGTCTCTCTCTCCGTCCTTTCCCTGATTGCACACGCTCACTCGCTTGCTTGCTCTCTCTTCCTTTCTCAAAATAAATAAACTTAAAAAATAAAAATACCCATGTTGCAAGACTGATGTAAAGATTCTGAAAGTGTTTAGTTACCGGCTTTCTTCTAAGAGTAAATCTCTTACTAGGTACACACAGCCTCAGACAAACTCCTTATTGTTCTCTCTGATACAACAATGATGTTATGGTGTGCTTGGTCCTTTTTCTTTCGTGACTGTAAACTTTCCCTTGGGTGCACTTACCTGGTAAGATATTGACATTTTGGAAATGAAGGCATAGTATCTTGTTTAGCTCTGGGTAGAGGTGGTCGCTCTGTGGTATCCATGCACCCACCCGGGGATTTCCCTGTGGGTGCAGGTAACACAACTCTGATTTCAGTGGCTCCTAATACATCTTAAATACTCCCTTCTTGTCTTTCCTTCAGTGTCCCTACTTAGACTGTTTGCTCTCCAGGCACTTCCTCTTCTTTATCTACTGAAGCTTGGAACTGGAGCCCTATTCTTTTATTCTTTATTTAGGAAAAATCGCTTTTTTGCAGTGCTTTCTCTTAAAACACTGTTGGGGTAATTGGATAGTGAAATAGCTGAAAATGGTCCAATAGCCTTCCTGGGTAATACTTACATTTTAATGAATTTCTGTAATGGCTTTAACGTAAGTGTAAGGGGATATGATCTCTGTGGCATGAGGAATAATTTGAGGCCGATAGTCTTGCCCAGGCAGCCCTATAAAATAAAAGAAAAAAAGAGTGGGGTTGCTTCCTCTCCACACTTACTATAAATCTTACACATGTATACAGGACTTCTCATTCATATTCTTTTTTTTTTTTTTTTTAATTTTTTTTTTTCAACGTTTTTTTTTTTTTTATTTATTTTTGGGACAGAGAGAGACAGAGCATGAACGGGGGAGGGGCAGAGAGAGAGGGAGACACAGAATCGGAAACAGGCTCCAGGCTCCGAGCCATCAGCCCAGAGCCTGACGCGGGGCTCGAACTCACGGACCGCGAGATCGTGACCTGGCTGAAGTCGGACGCTTAACCGACTGCGCCACCCAGGCGCCCCTCATTCATATTCTTTTACTCTCCTTCATCTTTCTCCCTGCCTGTAAAACAACAACAACAACAAACACCTTTAAGCAGATATGACTGATATCCAGGCCTCTTCCAAAATATCTCAACCGATTTTCCTCTCTCCGTTCTAAATCTTCTCTGTGTTGATTTCTAACCTATTATATTTTATCTGTTTCTTTTAAAACTTTGAGAATAATTTACATTTGTAATCATGTTTCACTTGTCACAAATTTTCACACGCCTTGGCCAAATGATTCTGTTATGGTCGGGAGGACTTGGTACGTTTTGTATTTCTGATCAGGACTGATCAAGAAGTGATTTGGCAAAAGTCGGAAAAGCCAAGATGGGTTCACAACGGGACTTCTGATGCCCAGTCCAGTCCACACATGCAGATACTTAATCACATGAAAGGACTTTATATGCTATTTTCCTCCTATGGATTTATCCCTACATAGGAAAATAAGAGGAAAAACAAACAAAACATACCGCACATGGTGATGTGACTCAGCTCTTCAGAAAGCCAGCCTCTCACCAGGCTACTTGCCAGGATAAACTCAGTGTTGACAGGGAGCTGGAATGTTTTTAATGTTTTTATAGCAAAAAGTGAGAAAGAAAATAATTTACCGGTGATAAATGAGATACCCATTTTTAAATACCGTTTGCTTGAATAATGGAATGTATTTATGACATCACTAAATTTCTTGACAATATAGTGAAAGGCACTGCATGCTTAATTTCGCTGGGCCCGGCTAACTAATCTGGTAAAGAAAAACAAAGGCCATGGATTCCCTTGAGAAAATTTTAATTGACCTTTAAAGGTCGTTCCAAGTGCTTTAATAATACAGCATTCAGAATATTTTGTATTTGTTGATTTTATCTCAAAGTTATACATTGGTTTTATTTTTCACTCAATCAAAAGAGCGTATGAGGTCCGTGTGCTTCGAGAAAATACCTTGCTTCTTTTCCATCCTTGCTTGTACATGAGTGTGAAGGTCCAATGACTTGCTTTACCCTTCTTGATCAAGGCCTACTAATCATGTCTATCATAAAACAGTTTTTCTCCAGTCAGTCAAAAGGATGTTTTGCCCTTAAAAAAAAAAAAAAAAAAGTTTGTTTCTGTTGTTTTAAATGGCAGATGTCTATTTTGACAAATGTGTAGACTTTAAACAATCTTGAGACTAGGATCATTCTCAAGTTAGACGTCTATGCAGTGAGTTTATCTGGGATTCTAGGTTAACAGTTGGATGGGAGTGTCTCTTACGAGGATTTTAACTGTATAGGAAGCACTCACATCACAAATCAACCTTTCTGGGGTGCCTGGGTGGCTCAGTCAGTTAAACGACCGACTTCGGCTCAGGTCATGATCTTGCTGTTCGTGCGTTCGAGCCTGTCATCAGGCTCTGTGCTGACAGCTCAGAGTGTGGAGCCTGCTTTGGATTCTGTGTGTGTGTGTGTCTCTGTCCCTCCCCCCACTTGTGTTCTGTCTGTCTCTCAAGAGTAAAAAAATATTTAAAAAAACGTGAAAATATCTTAATAAATAAATAAAATTAACCTTTCTGAATAAATTTCTGTCATCATGCAATTTTTCCCAGAAGACTGAAAAATACAGATTTTTCTCTTGACATCTAGAGTGCCCTCTTGCACACATTCTTTAAACCCCACATCATATACTGTAGGTTTCCTCTCAGTATTTAAAGGTACATCTCCCTTTTATTTCTTGATCATTACTTCCAGTCGGTTTCAATAATCGTGAAAGTGTCTGAAAAAAACGTTGCATGAAGTCCTCCTGAGCCATAGTACTTTCCTTTCATTTCTGAATCAACTCTGTGCTTCTTTGTACCTTCCAACTTTTGACAAGTTTTCACTGGCACTTTGGTCATTAGCATATTTATGAGGCCTAAGTTACATCAGTGTTCCAGGTAAATATTTAAAGCACACACACACACACACACAAAAGATGTTTTTCTTTCCAATGCGTTTCTTTCTATGTAGAATAAAATTCCATATTTATTCCTTTTCCTACATACTGTCATTGCCTTTGTACATTCACCTTGAAGTAAATACAAGCTTTTCTCCCTCAACTCCGGAGAATGATTCAGGGGAGCTCGTAAGCCACCTTTCTGTCTTCAGAATTCCCAAGGATTAATTTTCTTCATTTAAACAAACAGAACCAGTATAAAACCTTCATATTGAGAATAAGTATCCATGTTAAAAATCGAATTACAGAATAAAGTGGACCTGGGGATAGTTTTCTTAACACACTAAGATTTGCATTGTAGAAGCAATACTGACTGTATCTACTGAGTTACTGCGGATGTGAAGAAGAAAAAAGTGACCGTAATGTGGTTGCACCACCCCTTGACATAACTACCACTGACATTCTAGTGTGTTCTACTAGACTTTCTTAGGCGTTTATCTATACATAAAACATTGCACCTGTGACAGTAGAGCCCTAACCCCCTTTTTAAGCCATATGCTTGGCCGTCCTGCTGTCTGTGTCCCCAGAGGCACAAGGGCCTCCTTTGCTTTCGGGCGTCTTTTGGTTCAGGGTGAGAGAAAGCCTGGAAGAAGAAGAGAAGGGGAGCGGACGGTGAGATCGGGTTTTTGTTTCCCTGGCTCCCTCCTTTTGTGGTTGCCTCAAGCAACCTTGGCCACAGCCCTTAGTGCCTGACAATGCATGCTTCCAAGCCCCTTCTGCTAGCTTCTAGGAATGGCTCTTTCACTGGTCTCCTCCATGCTAGGGTGGGGGAGACATCCCCACTGGAACCCATGGGTTTTGTGACTACTCCACCTACATCGCGGCAAACGGTTCCTTTCTTGAACCATCCAAGAGTTATGCAAATTTGAGTGTGCCACCTGTTCCTAGTTGGGACATTGACTCATACTGTAGCTGATAAATGGTTTTATTGCCTGCAGGTTGTTTTGGTTTTTGGGTGTTTTATTTTTATTTATTTATTTTTTGTCTACAGTGTGTGTTGAAAGTTCTTGCATGTTGATAGGTGTCATGTTACCGTGTTCTGAAAGTGGTTTCCTGAACATGCATACCACAACTGAATATTTACCTTGCTTTCTATTCTTCATTAGCGATGGCCATGCCATAAGGAACATCTTTGTAAACCTGAACATCCGCTATCATTTCCTCAGGATATGTTCCTCTCAGTGAACCGACAGTAGTTTCCAAATGGCATTTTCTTATTTGTGCCACAGATTCATAATCCAGTCTCGTGGTCACACTTCAGCTGTCCTATCGCCAAATTACCTCAAGCAGGTCCGCAGTCACTTGTATGTCCTACTGCTTGAAAATGTGAGACACTGGATCTCCAGGCTCTAGGATTTCCTCAGGATACATACTAATCTCTGTTTATTCATAAGGTTCTCACCCCATTTTGCTTAAGTACCCACAGAAGCTCCGTTATGCCTTGAAATCAGGCCAGGCGGAGCCATAGAAGCTCCTGCCCACAGAGGGCTGTTCCATTCTGTGAAGGGCAGTCTGCTGGAAACTGCCAATGTATGTCTGTCACCCCTCACTCCTGCCTTACACCAGCTCTTCCTTTGTCAGGACATGAAGGAAAGGAATGGAGAGGAACTGAGAAATCCAATTTATTCAAGAATACTTGGGGACAAAACTATGAACATATTCACATGCTTGCTTGTTACATCAATAAACAGTGTCCGTTAGGAATTTTACGTTCATTTAAAAGTTGAATGATGGGGTGCCTGGGTTGCTCAGTCTGTTAAGCATCCAACTTTGGCTCGGGTCATGATCTCACAGTTCACTGGGTTTGAGCACCTCACGGGGCTCTGTTCTGACAGCTTGGAGCCTGCTTCGGATTCTCCCTCCCTCCCTCCCTCCCTCTCTCTGTCTCTGTCTCTCTCTCTCAAAAATAAACATTAAAAAGAAAAAAGTCAAATGATTCCCTACAATCTTTGTTTTTCACCCTCCCATAATAATTTAAGATTGACCACTGGGGCCATTGCTTTAATCACATAATGGCCAGTCTTCATGTTCCTAAGGAACTGAAGCTGTTAAAATGAAAAATATAATGAAAAAAAAATCAGGCTTCTGTTTTTCTTTTTGTTAAATGGAATGATAAATTTCATACAACCCAAATACTCAATTTGTAACTATCGTAATGACCTAGGTGATACAAAAATTGTCACCAGAATTATCAGCATGTTTCTACATCTTGGCTAAAAGCCCAGAAAGTATGGATTTACAGAATGAAAATCTGGAGTGTGTTAAAAAAACTATAAATACTATTCTCATGGAGGGAAATGTGTATTTGGAGGCAGAAACTCTTAAAAAGAAATTGTACAATTTTCATAAACATAATTTTCTTGAAGATATTTTCCTATCTTATTTAGCTCTGGTTAACCGAAATAAAATAATGATTGCTCCTGGAAAACAAAAGCAAATTAAATACCTCCCCTCATTGTGGAGGTTCAGTACTTTTTTTAAGCTTATTTATTTATTTTGAGAGAAAACAGACATGTTTTGGGGGAGGGGCAGAGACACAGGGAGACAGAGAATCTCAAGCAGCCTCCCTGCTGTGAGCACAGAGCCTGATGGAGGTGGGTCTTGAACTCACAAAATTACGAGGTCATGACCTGAGCTGAAACCAAGAGTCAGTCGGATGCTCAACTGACTGAGCCACGTAGGGGCCCCATGACTTTGAGTATTTTATGTGTGTTTTTCAGTCTTGGTTTCTCCAGAAAGTAGACCTCAGACCATTTTTTTCAAAGGTACATGAGGTTTCCATTAGATTTTTTGGAGAAAGGAGTTTTCATCCTATAATCTTAAAAGGTTAATCTATTAATGAGATCCTAATTAGCCATCTCGTAATATTGTGTGTCATGCAATTTCAAGTTGTACTTCTGTAGTTGATAAGAAATCACGTGGGGGGAGGGGAAGGAGAGAGCAAAAAGAGAGATCTGTTAAATGTGTTGATGGTAACTTAAAGCCATGTGAAGCCCCAAAAGTTGAGCTCACGGAAGTTTCACTATCCTTAGAATATACAAAGTTGTTGGCTGCATTAAGTTGTTCTCTGACAATATCACAGCCGTGTGAAATTTATGAAAATCCTCGCTGAAAAATTCAATCATAGAGTTATACTGCTGGTGACAACTTAGTTTTATCTAAACAACATCATCAGTGATAACGTATTAAGCCTGGTGTTTTGATAAATGTAAGCTTTACATTTTTATTGATGTATTTTGTGATTTTTTAAAAGTCCTGTAAGGGCTAAGTTTCTTGTTATACATAATTAAAATAACTTACATCAAAATGAGTCATTTGTAAGAGAATATGATACATGGTACAATATGTGATATATGGTACATTCTTGACAAATTTTGTGAAACACTACCACCCAGAATCAGAATGATACTTATGTCTCAACCAGGCCCTTTCCCTGTACTGGTTCTCCCATATATTCAGCTAGCCATTAAATGTGGAGGTTAAATTGTAGCCTCCTCTCCTAAAGTAGCTCAGGAATTTCTGCAGAAAATAAGGGCATTTGTTAGGGTATACCCAAAATTTCTCAATGCACCATAAATCTTGATTAGTACCTAGAAACCCAGAAGTTACTTTGCAGAGATGTAAAGAAACCGCATGAACAATTAGGCCACTTCATTGTGAATCATGAAAGGGTTGGAAAGATGATTAAATCCCTAAGCACGCTGATACCCAAGCTTATCAAAGTGTGAAGAGCTCTTGAATTCATGGCTGAAAGATCTACTTGAATATTTCTAGGTCCTTCTTGGCCTGTGGGTCCATTACAGGGAAACACTTGTAAGATTGCAATGGTTTGTAATACTATTCCCTGTTAAAAATGTTGTACGTGATTCTTGACTTGGTATTTAAACTCAGTAGTGCAGTAGCTCTAATAATTTTGCCTCCTGTCTACCAGTCAGTCTTATGTTACAGGATCTTTCCTGGCACTACTAAAAACATCCTCTCTCTAAAACATTTTTTCACTGGCTTGATAATTTTCCATTCTTTTCATGTCCAAAGGTCTTAACATGGCATTCAGTGTCCGTCCCTAGCCTGTCTTTCCAAATTTTCACTCCCTAATCGATAGCCTGACCCTCTGTTTCAAGAAGAGTTTTTTAGGGGCGCCTGGGTGGCTCAGTCTGTTGAGTGTCCGACTTCGGTCAGGTCATGATCTCACGGTCCGTGAGTTCGAGCCCTGCGTCGGGCTCTGTGCTGACAGCTCAGAGCCTGGAACCTGTTTCAGATTCTGTGTCTCCCTCTCTCTCTGCCCCTTCCCCACTCATGCTCTGTCTCTCTCTGTCTCTCAAAAATAAATGTTAAAAAAAAAAAATTAAAAAAAAAGGGTTTTTTAGTCATTGATACTAAATCATGTCTTGCTCAGCCTGTCTGGTATGCATCTTTTGGTCTGTACTCTCTAATTATATTTTCTATCTCTGAATCCCTTTTTACATAATCTACAGATTAGTAGTTTTCATTGATAGTGTTTCCTGGTATTTCAAAATACTTCCCATGTTCCTCCAATTAGATTAAAATTTGGGAGGCAGTAAGGTTTGATTTCATGTAGCATCTGGAAATGGTTTTACCCCTATTATAGCAATCCATGTTGTGCTGAATAGATTTCTTAATTTTGATTTTATATTTCTTAAAACTATGAATTGTTAAATTGCATTGCCTTGTTCATATGCCCTGTTATAATGTCTAGAATAAAACCATGGATTCCATGTGGGGGAAAATACTTTGCAGGGAAGTAAGAAGACAGAAACTCTAAATTAGCTTCATGATAATGGAATATGGATCTCGATATGCAAGTGAGTGATTTAAGAACTGTGAACTATTAAACTCTACACCTGATTTACCACATCACCCATGTTATACTAAGTATAAAATGTGCAAACAGGGAAAATACATTTTGCAAATCTATAAATACCTGTCGATTTCTGTAAAATCATTAATACAAGTAACTTTTTGAGTATAATTTATCTTCCTTCAACACACTATTATTTGTAGGTATAAATCAAGACAACTTCATTTATATTATACACAACACATACCATGATCTTGACCTAATACATTACTCTTTTTGTCTGGGGGGAGAACTTGGAGAGACTTCCTCATATTTTTTCAGGCCTCACCTCTATCAGGGGATGCAGGAAGTGTCAGGCATGTTCAGATCCATGGTCCAGTCTGAGTCCGTCCAGAATATTGTCTTTGGGGGCGGGGGGAGTAAGAGAAAATGATGGCACACTATAATGTCAAAAAAGCGTGTTCCTCTCACAAAATAATTCTAGTGTCCTCTGCAGAGGGTCACCGATTTGCTGGTTTTGGAAAAAACAAGGCAGATGGTATGATACTGTCTAGGCTCAATATGCTTCATTTCTGAGAACTCCTGGTTACAGTTCCTGTCATGATATAAATACCCATGGAAGCCGGGACCACAGACATTTCACTACTAAATGATAGCAACGCTGAATGAAAACAATTTTGTTCAAAAAAGGGCTAGAACAAAAGTAAAGTTGGTATGCAATTTAGATCAGAAGCTTTGAAAGAGTGACAGTTTGAAATATTTTTTAAACAGAAAATTTCAAGAAAGCTTTTATGAATATTGTAATAGCATTTTAAACAGATGATTTACATAGAAGTAAATACACTTTCAAAAGGATGTTGGCCTTTATAATTACATGTAGCCCTAGAAAATCTAGAGTATCAACATTCCTAGGATTCAACCATAGTGTAATTAACATATATTTGTTTGTTTTGCACATTGGGGGCTCTTTCATTTCATTAAGGCAACAGAATGCACATTCTTAATTTCTCGCTTGCTTCTTCAGGAGCATCCAAAGTTAAAAGTGCTATTTCATTAGGCTCTGACCTTTATAATTCTGCCTCTAAACAACATCCTTATTAGTAAAATATGATGGAAGTGCCTGTAGGGTAGAAACAATGAATATTTATTTAGGTTCTGGCTTTTGGTCAATTTTTCTGTACCCTAAAGGCATAAATATTATATACCAGAGCATTTAAATTCCTGTGCAGTTAGGATTTTTTTTTTCTTATCACATTTGTGAAAGGCAAAAGTATCTGTGTGACACTTTGAGGAACTCATTTGTCAAAGGCTGACCTGTGCTTGGAAACTATAATAGGCATTTCTATTCAATCATGAAATGTTAAATAGGTATAAATTCTGGTTAACCACCTTAAGTTAAATAGTTAAAATATAAAGGAGGGTGTGCCCATTACCTCAGTCTCTTAAATTTTAGCTAAGTGGCTTCTATAAAACAGAAGGAAGTAGTTAAAATGAATATAACTTGCATCCCTGAAGTCAGTCTTTGAGACGGAGCGTTGAAAGCTGGCAAGCAATTTTTTTTTTCAGAACATTGTCTTTGTTGTCATTAGGCTCTCCTGTGGAGAATGTGTTTGCCACACCTCTCAGCAGAACCACCATAATTGAATGAACAGGTAAGTTGAATTATGGATGTCGAAGTCACATCTTGCTAAAGGGAACCAATAGCATTACTTTCAAAGCTGTAACATCTCCTTGAACAAAATGCTGGGGCTGTTTCAATGCAATAGAATCCCCATATTATTTTTTCTCATTTCTTGATTTTTAAAACGACTCTCGACTGCATCGCCATGGCTACAATGCTCACATCTGCAGATCATTTTTCAGTGACGAGGGACAGTCTGAGAAACGCCCAGTATTTATCCCCTGCCCTTCTTTGCTACTACTTTTAACCTTTGTGTTTGCGTATAACACTCGTTTCTCCTTAAAAGTTTTTACTAAAGCGTTAGGCGATTATAAAACGAAGGGACTGAATTTTTAGTAATTTTTAGTAAGTGTTGTGTACAAGTAGGAACTTCATGCGTCATTTTGGTACTAAACTTTTCAGCGTTAGTTAAATGTACTTTTTCTTCCTGTGAATTTGAAAACACACTGCAAGTGTCCCCTATGACATACTTCCATCTACTTGGCCTTACTTTTATTTGGGTATAGCCTTTCTTACGGTATAACCCCCAATACCTAACCTCTGTATCAACCAGTTTACTGCTGCTTATCCGGTATACAATAAAGGGCAGTTATTGCCAAATAGCATTCACTACCGACATAAACCATGGGCCTACACGTTCCATAATAATTTCGTAAATTACCTATACCCCGGGCATGGAGATAAACTTACTCAGAAAAGCCACATATGTGGATATGAATTAACTATGTGCAGTCAATGCAAATAGTGGTAAGAAAATAATTCCTTTGTAGAAAACGGTAACTACAAACAAGTAGCCAGACAAGGAGGAAGAAGTTGTGGGGGAAAATATCCATGAGATTTCAGGAGCCATTTGATTCCAGTAAGAAGGTTCTGTGCAAGAAAGAGAGGAGCCCATGCAAGCCCAGAGTTTGCCTGACAGGAAGGAAGGTTGGTTGAAGACTGTGAAGCAAATCATCAACAAACAGATTGGCTTCTATGTGCAGGGAAGAGGGCTATGTACAGGAGAGAGGAGTTTCTGAGATGAGAGAGGGTAGTCCTAACCCTTCAGGAATGAAAGTCCACAGAGAAAGGCAACATAAAAGAAAACCCAACAATATCAGTGGAAAGTACAGTGCTTGAAAGTCACGTTGAGAGGTTTGGATAATAGAAATCCCAGGAAGCCAGGGACTTGTGAGCAATATATCATATGAGATAATGGATATGAAAATGGTGTGTAAACTGCCAGGTGATGTAAAAATGTGAGATAGAATCATTATGTGGTTCACTAGAAAGAAATCTACAATTTTCTGGCTAGCCCTTTTGAAAGTGATGTATGAGTTAGCCTGGGGAGCTAGAGGTTATAGATCCAACCACCAGTCGGATAATGGCAGCTGAAGCTGACAGAGGATAACAAGGAGAGCAAGAGTCCGGGATTGTTAGTGAGAATTTGCATTTTCTTCATATTACGCCTTCAAACAGAGTTCCTAATAGTCACAGCAGCTAATAACAGGGGTTCATATTTAGTTATGCTTCTAATGATACATTTACAGTGCTCCCCCAATTACTATTACTGACGGTAGAGTTCTCAGCCTGTCCACAGGCTGGTTAACATGCGTATATGAACCATATTATCTGCATATGTGTCAACAGTGGTTACCAAGCTCCCCTGGAATTCTATTAGTAAAAATAAAAATTCATACCCAGTATAAATATTTATAAATCCCTCACACGTATTTTATACTAATATATTGTGTGCCTTATAAAACATTCATAAAACTAAAGGCAAAAAGGAGAAGAATAAAATATATTAATTGAAGTTTGTTTTTTTTTTTTTTTACTGTGCTCCATAGATCATCTCGCACACCCAGAATTCTGAGTCTGCACCTCGTTTTGATGACTGTTGAATGACACCGTGCCATAGTCCGTGACCGTTTGTAGTAAGCAAGGAAATGCTATTAGAACACCCATGTTCATTTCTTGCTTGAGAGACCTATATGGTTACTTCTTTATGTAGCATTCTTAACAAGCAGACACTGTTTTCTTTATATATCGCTATCTGCTAGGTGAGGACATAGAAACTGCTTCCACTTTCAGCCAGTTTTGTGGCTTCAGGCAAGCCCTCTAGCAAGATGGGGCTTGGGGGCAAACAAATAATGAGTGAAGGTCAGTGAGACTTCTGTTTCAGCAGGAGCTGGTGGGCCCTGCAGAACAGCTTCCGTCTGTGAATACAAACAACACATGGAGCCAGCCCTGACCATTGGGCATGTTTTCCAAGACCTTTCTGGATGCCTCAAATGGCAGATGGTGCCGACCCCTACGTATACCATGTTTTCTCTATTCATGCATACATACGCACGGTGAAGTTTGCATGTTGGGTCACAGTAAGAGGTTAGCAACAGTAACCATAAAAAAGAATGGTTTTAACAACGGGTTATAATATAAGATGCATGCATACGTGGTCGCTCAGAATATCTTAATGTATTGTACTCAACCTTGTGATGTGGTGAGAGGACAAAATGCTCGGAGGACGGGCTGGAGTGGGGTGAATGAGGTAGGAGTTGTGTTGTAGCGCCAGGCTGTGTTGAGCACTGGTTAATAGGGTCCAGACCCGGGGCGCCTGGGTGGCTCGTTCGGTTGAGCGTCCGACTTCGGCTCAGGTCACGATCTCGCGGTCCATGAGTTCGAGCCCCGCGTCCGGCTCTGTGCTGACAGCTCAGAGCCTGGAGCCTGTTTCAGATTCTGTGTCTCCCTCTCTCTCAGCCCCTCCCCTGTTCATGCTCTGTCTCTCTCTGTCTCAAAAATAAATAAATGTTAAAAAAAAAATTAAAAAAAAAATAGAGTCCAGACCCTCAGATAGGGGGTCAGATGAAGGAAACTACTGTATTAGGGGTTTAGCTCACCCAGGCAAGGCCATAGCACAATATTGGAACTTGTTCCTGTTTCGATTTGGCATTTCAGCAGCTTAGATCCTTGCCTCTTCAATCATTTCTCTTTTATGAAAGGTACTTATAAGAATCTGATAGTCTACCCTTGAGTGCAAGTTATAGTATTTCCTGGTATTTTGTATGATTGATAGTGTATTTTTGGCATCTAATTTTCTGGGTGTTGATGAGTCCTAAGTCATGTGTATAAGTAACATATATCACTCTTGTCGGTATCCTAGTCGGTTAAAGCATGTGCTTAAATGGCATATATCTGATTTTATACGTCTACATTATACACACAACATTCCAACACTAAACAGAGCATTATTTCTTTCTAGGTGCTTGGTAAGGAATATAATTAAAAAAAAAATGAGGATCTAATGTAAAACATGGGATTCCAGTAGATAACAATGTATAATGTAATTGAAGTTTGCTAACAGTAGGAGTTGAATGTTTGGTGATGGTTGTGTTATTTAACCAGATGGGAGGGAATCCTTTCGTAAAATATACGTACATTAAATCACCGCAGTGGACACTTGAACTTTATTACAAATTTGTATGTCAATTATAACTGAAATTAAAAATAAATAAGTAAAACAAGAATTAGGACTGTCCTCAGAAGTTGGAGAAACCAGAATAGGGATATCCAGGAATTGGCAACTAATTAGACGATTTCCTCTGGAGCATGAAGCCAGAGTAAGTCAAAATAATTATGTACTATGAGAGAAGCCATTTTAATAATGCTAGAATGCAACCTATAGCTGGGAAACCCAGGTGTAGGTCTGAAGCACGTGGTGTAGAAAACGGAGTTGACAGGGGATGACTATTAGTTCTGTGTTGGGAAACAGGATTCATGCTTTTATTTCTGTTTTTTTTTTCCACTGGTGTTCACTATAGTGAACCTCTAGTAACCACAGATATGATCTTGGGGGCTGTTTTATTGTTGTTGTTTTTATAATCTACATAAGTGAGATCATGCACTATCGGTCATTCGCTGACTTACTTCACTTAGCATCATGCCCGTGAGGTCCAACCATGTTATTTCAAATGGCAGGATTTCTTCCTTTTTTTTATAGGTGGATAATATTCCTTTGTTTATATACCACATCTTCTCTATCCCATACGTCTACTGGTGGATGCTTAACATTTCCATGTCTTGAGTATCTCAAGGGATACTGCTGTGAACATGAGGACACAGATATCTTTCCTGTAAATGTTCCTGGATGTATTTCCAGAAGTGGAATTGACGTGTCATAGTTCTATTTTCTAACCTTTCAAGGAACCTGAATACTGATTTCCATAAGTGGGTGTACCAATATATAATCCCGCCAGCCATGCACAAGGGTTCCTCTTTCTCTATAATTGGCCTGGCATTTGTTATCGCCTATTTATTGTTGTTGTTGTATTGTTTTGTCTTGATAACACTTCTAACAGACATGAGATGATATCTCATTGTGGTTTTGATTTGAATTTCCATAATGATTAGAGATGCTCATGTATCTGCTAGTTGTCTCTAGATCTTTGGGAAAATGTTTGTTCAGGTCCTCTGCCTATTTTTAAAATTTTTTTTTTCAACATTTTTTATTTATTTTTGGGACAGAGAGAGACAGAGCATGAACGGGGGAGGGGCAGAGAGAGAGGGAGACACAGAATCAGAAACAGGCTCCAGGCTCCGAGCCATCAGCCCAGAGCCTGACGTGGGACTCGAACTCACGGACCGCGAGATCGTGACCTGGCTGAAGTCGGACGCTTAACCGACTGCGCCACCCAGGCGCCCCTGGGTCCTCTGCCTATTTAATTGGATTGTTTGTTTGTTTGGCTATTAAGTTATAGGACTTACTTACATATTTTGGATATTATCCCCTTACCAAATACATGGTTTGAAATTACTTTCTCCTATTCAATAGGTTCTCTTTTCATTTTGTTGATTGTGTTTCTGTACAGAAGTCACCCATTTCCTTTTGGGTCAGGGAAAGGGAAGACGATCGTAGGCCATTGCTGTAGTGGACAATGAATCAAATTGTTGAAAATTCCTGGGAGTTGTTCCTATGTCATAGACAATGACCTTTCCCAAACTTTGAATTATCAGTAGGAGTAAAATGTTCTCGCCTAGGGGATCCTCTGGTTTTTGAGAATAATTCCCAGGGGAACTGGCAGCTTCATCTACGGGAACAGCGCTCTCCGGCACCCAGAGAAAGGAGCTGTTGGTTTATGACATAAACCTCAGCCCACATCAGCACCATCCTGTCCCGCTGCATTTTGCTTCTTTGAAATCAAACCCACAGCAGGTTGCTTTTCCATCACTTTTGGTCTTCAGCCTTTATTTTTAGTTCTTGTGACCAAGAAAAAAGGAAAACCATTCAATAGAGTCTCCTAGAATACTGTTGAAGAACTGTCAGGTAACTGCTTTAACAGGTTTCTCCGGTATCCTGGTCTGTGAAATGAAGATGCAGAGAGCCCCCCCTCAAGCTTCACAACTTTGGAGACAGTCCTTTCAGAGCCCACTCCCCTCCTAAGAAAATGGCCTGTATTCTTGCTCCCATGTTCCTTCAAATGTCTCCCTGCTTGAAGTTTAAATGAAACTCAAGAAACTGTAATTTTCAGACCTTTACTCTATCAATCTCGTGATTTTACTGCTGGAACCAAATGAATCAATAGTAACCATCAAACCATCCCATGCATCAAGCAAGTAACCCTAGGAAACACGAAATATAGAAGGAATCAATGACAGGCAATGGATGTTTTATAGCCCATCATTTAATGCCTTAACTACAGTAGGCGCTCATTTAAAGATATTACTTGGCTCCAGCAAACAATAAAAGCAACTGAGTATTTATATGATTGTTGCCAAATGCAGTGATCCCATCACAGTGATTTAAGGAGACACAATTGCTGCCCTTCACCAATGGGGTTTATTTTTTATACCCTTGAGAGAGTGGTCAATATTGTTGCAGTGAAAGCATCTTTACACATGACTAACTAGCTGGGAGAATAAAAACAGATTGGGAAGGAGTAACCACATAATCATCCAAGGGCAAGTGGCGAATTTGGAGCTTATCAAATTTGTGGATTTGGGGGCTAAATGTGACCTATGTCACAATAATTTATAAATAAAGGAAATAAGATTTCCTTATTATATAATAACTGTAATACATATTGAATTATATATATATATATATATATATATATATATAATATATATTGAAATATATATTGAAGTTCTCTCTCTCTCTCTCTCTCTCTCTCTCTATATATATATATATATATATATATATATGTTGATTGTGTTTCTGTACTCTCTCTCTATATATATTTATCTATAGATTATATCTATATCTATATCTATATCTATATCTATATCTATATCTATATCTATATCTATATCTAGAGAGAGGAGTGCTCTTGGGAAAGGATGCCTAGTAGAGATTTTTGTCTACATAAGTCACAGCCCCAGTGTGTCCTGAACCATCTGTCGCTTGAATAATTTCTTTGTGTATGTCAGGAAGTGAGGATTTAATGGTTGGGGTTAAAGATCTGAGACCAGTTTTCTATTACTGCCAGTAATGGAGAGAGAATGTCATCCTTGGCTGTAGGCGATGGTGGGTGGGGTTGCGGGAGGACGGAGAGGGTGATGCCTTAGGAGCTACTGCTTCCTCAAATTCCCCACCCTCAAATTGAACATACTCATTCATTTGCTCATTCACGTTCATTTATTCATTTATCAGTCTCTCCACTGAGTCAACAGACCCACATTGAACCCATTCTTGGTGCTGAGTGTATTGTTAAGACACAATGTCCTGTTGTGCATTCAGGAAGTCGATGTGCAGTTCTTGAGATAGACTCTGGGCTCTTGTTTGCATGGTCCACAGCCTTCCTCAGTCTGGGTGGGTTAGAATTTCTGCCACCATTCTCTTGTCTTATCTCCCTCTCTTTGTACAAAGCCTAAAAACTTTGAGGCTAAAAACTAAGTATGCCTTGAAACCAAATCCACATAACAGGACCTATGGATAATGAGTAATTAACAGAATGTAGACTTGGGCTTTGTTAGAATTTGGGTTTCAGAGGAGATTACCTCTGGACCTTCTTCATAGAAAAAGTCATGTCAAACACTATGAACTGTAAGCTTTGTAAGCAAAAATAGAAGATTAACTTTTTCTCTAAGATTCCAGACTGTCATGTTATTTGGCCAGCATAAGTAATTATTTTCTAATGGCACTAAAGGGATACCAAAGTGATGCAAAGACATTAAACCCACTTGCCCTCCTCCTGGCACCTTAAATGTATCTCTATGGTTAGGAGTTTCACAGTGCCACTCGGAGATGAAGCCAGTTGAGCTAAAAGATGGGAGTACACAGATCACTCTGAGCATAAACTTTTTAGGAAATTGTTGGCGTCATTGGATTACACATAAATCACTTGAAAGTATTTGATGAAAATGAGAAACTTTATTTTTAATGGGGTTTCTGGGTGGCTCAGTCAGTTGAGCGTCCAACTTTGGCTCAGGTCATGATCTTACGGTTTCTGAGTTCGAGGCCCGCATGAGGCTCTGTGCTGACAGCTCAGAGCCTGGAGCCTGCTTCGGATTCTGTTTCTCCCTCTCTCTCTCTCTCTGCCCTTCCCAGGCTCGTGCCTGTCTCTCAAAAATAAACATTAAAAATAATTTAAAATGGTTTTAAAAACAAGGGTATTTAATTTAAACCGTCAGGATTCCATTGTGAGAAACATTCTTTTCAAATGTGCTTTTAGAAATATCTTTGTCAAGGAGATTTTCATTGTTAGTCATATTTCTTAACAGTATCTACAACGTCATAAAAATTTATAAAGGAATTTTTCTAGATTATAAAAATATGTTTTTACAACTTTCTCCTGTCATTAGGGAATTAAGATGTAGCATAGGTTTGGGGCGCCTGAGTGGCTCAGTCAGTTAAGCTTCTGACTTGACTCAGGTCGTGATCTCACAGTTTGTGGGGTAGAGCCCCATGTCCAGCTCTGTGCTGACAGCTGAGTTGGGGCCTGCTTCAAATTCTTTGTCTCCCTCTCTCTGTATCCCTCCCTTGCTCAGGCTCTGTCTCTCTGTCTCTCAAAAACAAAAATTAAACAAAAAAAAAGGCATAGTGTAGGTTTATTTCTGTTCCAACCTTTTGTGATAAATTCACTCACCAAAAATCTACCTTTTTAATTTTACTAAAGATGGGTGAAGTTGTGTTAAAAATTGAGGGAAATTTTTAAATATACTTATTTTACGTTCCAGGATCACCTACTTTTAACAATCTATGTTTTATTAAGCACAATAAAAACACTCTCATTTGAGGTACGTTTTATATGTTCTGTCTTCTACGAAGGTATTAGTTTGCCCATCTGATAGGTTTTTCATTTTCACATGATTTGTTCTTCACTAGTGTTTTCATAGAATCCAGACTCCATAGTAGTTTATCGGAGAATTGGTTAAAACTGTTGCATCACAAATTGGGCCCATGTAGAAATCTACTTGAGTATCTCACTTAAGGCAACTAAACATTGAAAGGTCACTTCTGGGAACAAGGGAACTGTGATTTTTATGTGAAAAGAGATACAGGAAATAATATGACATGAATCATTCTTTAGATAAATCAGATTGAGAAGTGAGCTTTTACAATGTCAGTAATGATTTTAATAGTAAATAATTAGATTCTAGTATAATCTAATTTCAAACTTGGAGAATTACATTGATAAAGTCAGGGAAGACTTTTGTATGCATATTAGTGACAAAAATCACACTAATCAGGTACCTTTTGAGGTTTCTCCTGTTGGATGTTGAGATTCTTTTGTGTTGTAGGTCATGTGGCTAGTCTTTAGTTGACCCTGAATCCCTGAGATAGAACCAGGGACTTGTCATTCTCATGACCGTGACCTAATTATCTGAGCATCTTTCCTGTCGTGCCGAGATTCAGCCTGAGAATCTGTTCAACCTGTTCAGCCAGCCACCACCAACTGATTTGAACTGGCATTCAAAAAAGAAACTAAATGCCATCCCTCCTTCACATCTTGCCTGTTCTTTTAAGTTAGCCTGACATGTACAGACTTTAAACTTCATTTTGCCTTCCATTATCATGATCTCCTATGACTAGAGTAATGGAACTATCTGTACACGATTGACCAGTTATAGTGGGAGGTCACCAACATCATCTGTAGTCTCTCCAGGGGAACACAAATTCCGGGAGGTACTTGACATTAGATCACATTAGTTGAATGCTTGTTAGTGTGAGGCACTAACACTGTACTAAATGTTTTAAAAGTCGCTTCATTCAATCCTCATTGAAGCTGTTGAGGTAAGAGCCATTATTATTCTTGTTTATAACAGATAAGAAAACTGAGGTTTAGTGAAATTACACGACTTGCTAAAAATTACACGTAAGTTGAGTAGCCCGTAGTCTAACTAAGATTACCTGAAACTAAGGTCTAGGTTTTTAACCAGTATACTAAAAACTGCCTCCCCATAAATAAAATTCCATTCTTTTTCAACGTTTTGTTTTTTTTTTTTTTTTTTTTTTTTATTTATTTTTGGGACAGAGAGAGACAGAGCATGAACGGGGGAGGGGCAGAGAGAGAGGGAGACACAGAATCGGAAACAGGCTCCAGGCTCCGAGCCGTCAGCCCAGAGCCCGACGCGGGGCTCGAACTCACGGACCGCGAGATCGTGACCTGGCTGAAGTCGGACGCTTAACCGACTACGCCACCCAGGCGCCCCTAAAATTCCATTCTTTATGTGACTTAATGTGTTTCAGTTATAAGAACAAATTGTGTACAGAAAAACAATTGCATTCTAACTCTTACCCTGGTCTTAGTTTCTTAACTTTAGAATGAGGCTCCACTAACAGGTTCTCAAAGCTCTTTTCCTCTGACCAATTCTATCTTTATGAAGTCATTTCGATTATGAATCAGTAAAATTGATAGATATCTCAACAGAAGCAGAACTTCGTAGTTGAAAGTGGACAAAGTGCTATAAACATCTCAAGGAGAGCAAAAGGGGGAAAAACTCAGAAAATATAGGACTTATTAGGGGTCATAAACCAAACAAAACAGTTGGAAGAAAGCTTTGGCTAAAGGCTCTCAATGAATAGAACAAAAGTATTAATGTTATTCAAAATGAGTCAAAGATAGTAATAACACTATCAAAATTGCCTGGTCACTTTGTACTTGATTCAGTTTTTTCTCTGCACTAAATTTATGACCTCTGGGACTTAAAACTCTTTATAATTCATATTTTATTTATGAGCAAAAATTACAAAGTCAAAATGTTATCAGTGTCTGATTTTCAAGAGATGATGGAATAGCATGTTTCCATCATTACATTTTTATAAGAAGACATATTTGTAAGATTAAAAATAGTACCCTATAAACAACTTTCAAAAGAGTGTAAAATTACTATATCTTATGGATGTGTTCATTTTCCAGCTGCTACTCTAATCTTTATACACACATGCATACACATGTGTATATATTATAGAATACATAGAATTCTTTAAATTTTGAGATAAAGAAGAAACAAAACAATAAATGATACTCACCTTCTACCTTTTAATTTTGTAGGAAATGAAGCCAAAGTTAATAGTTTATTTTCTTGTAATCTACTTGAAAGCAGAAACAAAGTTTGCTGAAAAATGTGTGTATACACATATGCATCTGTATATAGTTATATATACAAGACATATATAACTGTTTAACATATATATTGAACTTTGGTTTCATTTTCTGTAAAATGAAGAGATGAGAAGTCATGATTTGTTTTAAAACAAGTTTTTAATCATTAAAATTTATTTTTCAGGAATATGGTAAATACCAAAGAGTTTCTGGACAAAGTTATTTACATGTCAATAAATAAATACTTGTAAAAGAAGCTTGAGAGATAAGTAGCAGGTTGAGATGAATGGGTTATGTTTCTCCTGAATTGTTTCATTTAACCTGATGTTTTTAAGTTGAAGCTAGTATTACGGGACTGCTTAGTGTTTTCCTCATTCTCAAATCCCAGAGCTGGGCAAAGAATTAGGCAAACAGTCTCAGCTTGAAATTAGAAAAAACAAAACAAAACAAAACAAAACGAGGGTCACCTGTTGAGGAACCATTCAAACCATAGACATGGGATCCACAAGTCAAAATAACTATCATTGGGTTATTTCTAAGTGAAATGATAGTCCTGTGACTCAGATGCCCACTCTAAAGCAAATGGTCCTTGCTTTTAGAGACCTCATAGAGAAACTTGACAAAGCAGTAAAGAGCTGGGTGAGAGAAAAGAGAAAAAGAGGACTGTCCTATGATTAAACATTTTGACCAGAGCATGAGTTTCTTATTTTGAGAATTTCTAGCTAGAGTATTTGTGGACAAATTTTCAGATTTCTGTGAAACTAATGCAGTGGTCCTCAGACTTTAACATATATCAGAATCATCTGGAGTCCTTGTTAACACACATCTGTTGACCTCATGCCAAGTTTCTGATTTCTCAGGTCTAGGAAAGGCCTGCGAATTTGCATTTGTAACAAGTTTGTAGGTGATGTTTTAACTGGTCTGGGGAATGCAGTTTGGAAGTCATGGTTTTAAAATTCATCTCAGACAAGGGGTTGCAGAAATTCTTGAATCGTGTTTGAAAATATCACCATAACCTAAGCCAACTAGAATAGTCCATTTCCTGTCTTACTATTAGATTTAAGGACTTTTTATGTTCCAGTAAACCCGTGAAAAGTTGGAAATTTCCCAAAATGTTAAAATTCATCATTGCGTCATGTCAGTAAACATTACTATCTTATAACATTCATTCTCGAAGATACAATACAGGTGATTATTTCTACAGTCCACCCTTTCATGTTCTTTGTGTCTTGGGGATAAATTCTATATTAACTTCATTCTTGCCATTGTGTATATATAGTTTTAGTTGTTAATTATTCATTATATGCCAAACAGGGGAAGTAGTTCATTCTCTCAGATCAAAGATAGAAAGGGTGAAATTTTTCATAATCTTCTTTAGGACATTTTAAAGTAGAAATATTTCAGAAATCGTCACTAATGATGGACTGCTTCACAGTAACTTCTATCCAATTATATTTCTGAAACTTACCTCTTAAGTTCCTTCCTTGTCCTTTCTTCAATTCTAGTTTGGGTAACATAAGTGCTTTGAAATTAGCCAAACTGAATACTGTTTTTTTCTGAAGTGGGCCAAAGTGATAAGTAATCCTTTTGATTTATTGTGGTTCTTAAAACCAACAATTAAATGGACGGAACATTACACGGGAGTTTATGTTATGACTGGCATTCAACTAATAATACTTTTAATAAATGTTTGCTTCTATTATGGAGTAATCACTATGCTAGCTACTGAGGATTCAGAGATAAATAAATAATCATCTTCTGGAGGAACTAACTCAATGGGTACTGATGGGTAGGCAAGAAAACAAATCATTACGGGTCAAGATGCATGGTGCTGTCTTGTAAAGATAAGCAGAAGGCTGGGGTTGCTCAGAAGGGAGGCTATGCAGGTGCAAATTAGGGGAGGTTTCAAAAAGAGGCCACATTTGCTTTGGCCCATAAACGTGAATAAGAATATTCTGGGTCAAGGGGCGCCTGGGTGGCGCAGTCGGTTAAGCGGCCGACTTCAGCCAGGTCATGATCTCGCGGTCCGTGAGTTCGAGCCCTGCGTCAGGCTCTGGGCTGACGGCTCGGAGCCTGGAGCCTGTTTCCGATTCTGTGTCTCCCTCTCTCTCTGCCCCTCCCCCGTTCATGCTCTGTCTCTCTCTGTCCCAAAAAAAATAAATAAAAAAAAACGTTGAAAAAAGAAATTTTTTAAAAAAAAATTAAAAAAAAAAGAATATTCTGGGTCAAGAAGGAGAGCAGCTCTTCCAGACAGAAAAAATAGATACAACCTCATTTAAGGATTAGTAAAGAAGAAAAACTATTCCACCTATCAACCTAACTTTGGAGATTTGACATTTATAGCTGAAATACTGTACATCAATAATACATAGCTATTTTATTGATACTATATTTTTGGGAAGAAAAAAAAAACATCTGAAAGAAATATAGTCCAGTATTAATGATCTTGGTAAAAGCTATGGTATGCATTTGCTAAAAGATTCAAACCAAGAGGAAGTCTTCATTCAACTGAGATAGATCATAGAAGGCTCCATAGAGCATGCGAGTCTTTAGTTAATTCTTGGAGAACATTTCAGGATTTGAGTGGAGAGAGTCTAATAGTAGAGAGAACAGGGTGAATAAAAACAGCCCCAGGTTTGTAAGAAACCAACATGAAAGGTCATGAATGTTTTCTGATTTTAAATTTCTTTAGAATAACTCTGCCAGTGTAAATAAGTGTGTATATATATATACACTATATATATATATATATATATATATATAGTGCATATATATATATAAAGTGTATATATATATAAGTGTATATATATAAGTGTAAATATATATATATATATATATATTTAAAATCCTCGTAGTTTTATATATGCATTAAAGTAATGGATTGTTAGAATTTTGGGGTTTATAAAGGGCCGCCTTCACCACAAATCCTTTGACACGCGTATTTTCACATGATATGATATTTATGATTTTGGCAATGAAGAATGACTCCAACTGTTGTAAATTTTTCTTAAGTGATAAACAAAACAAAACCAAAAACTAACAAGTTTTACTTCTTCACATCCAAAATGATGACCTTTGTTTTTAAAAAGGTCTCACAGAAAAAAAAAAAAAAAAAAAAAAAAAAAAAAGGAAAGAAAAGACAAATCCTAAATAATGGGAGAGGAATATTTTTTGTACCTTCCAATTTTTAAATGCTTTTCATCTTGGGGATCCTGTGACTGGCTTACTTAAATCAACTGCCCACGGGACCCGGATGGTTGGGAGGTGGAACTTAGATGTGGGGCAGGCCGGCAGGTGTCTGCTGTGTGCCAGTAAACTAAGGTTGAAAATTCTTGAACTAAGAGATTAATGTCTTTGTCGATCCCTTTGTATTACCCCGACCACATCTCCTGCATTAACACATAATTAGAAGTTTATTATATTTGGTGTTTGTTCTGTAAGTCTCTGTCTGCTAAAGCAAAGGCTATTTTTAAGTGAAAGAAAATAATTACTAGGGTAGAATTTGCTTTTGTCTATTTCACTTTGCTGGTCAAAGGGAATGTTATACCATTTCCCAGTCTGCTTTGAGGATGGCAATAAAATCAGCAAGGTCTATTCTCTTCTAGAATTACTTTCTAATTTCGTATTTTAGATTTACTACCTGTCTCTCCTTGTCTCAAGCAACTTAAAGCCCTTTCCGTACATCTGCTGCTCATGGAATCCACATAAGTCATGAAGCCAGTGATAGCACCAACTATGAAAAGAAACAATACCAATTAAGGTGAAGTAGTGCTCTTTCCTTGAAGGAAGTTATGTGTTAGCTGAAGGGTAGTTAGGAAACTCACTTCATAGCCCTTATGTGAGGGGGAAAAAAAGATTGACAGTGAGTGATTATGTTTCAAAGAGTTGGGTAGACAGAATAACTGCCAGCACCATTTTTCTCCTCTTCTGTGTTTATAGATTAACAGGGTCAACAATACATCCTTATTTGTTGGTGTTTTTAAGGAGTATATACACAGTCTCTGTGCAGAAAAGATGACCTGCTTCGGGAATGGAAAGAAAGGTAAAATATATGAAAAAAAAATCTTACACATTTTTTCACCAAGTTTGGATCCCTACAAGACCACAGTCAAAAAAAAAAAAAAAAAGTCACGGCATTGTATTGGCTCTTGTGAGGACATGAAACCAGGAAAGATGTGCTAACTTTGTCAGTCGTGTCTGGAGACCCAGGGATCTTCTAAGAATGACTCTCTTTAGCATCCTTCAACCCTCCATTTAGTGTCTAAAATAGAGAATGCTCCATTCCAAGACTGATAAGCCGGCATAGGAAGTCCTTTTTCAATTACGTCTTCCTGAGTACCACTTCAAAAAGTGGAGGGGTTAATTGTATTTACCTTAGCTGCCTGACCAACCTAGAAACACCCAGCTTAATAAGTATCAAGACCCAAGTGTTCTTTTTTCCTGGTACGTACTGTTGAGCATTTGGTATTTAATTCATATGAGAGAGATTCAGGTTCCAATCTGTCCGATGTTATGGCAAGGTGGTATAGACACACAGATCCATAAATTCACCCAGCTGCTCTCCTCGTGGGGCTTTTGGTCTAGTGTGGCATATGATCCCTAGGAGTAATCTACAATTGGTGCATTCAACATAGTATATTAAGACAAAACATTACATTTGGTTTGTCTCTCTTTGAAGGGCAGATACAAAGAATGTTCTGGGGGGGGGGAGATAAAAGATAAAAAGGGTGCCACATAGTATGCTTCTCTCATCTCTCTTGAGGGTTGAGGATGGGCAAAGTAGGATTTAAACACAAATAGAGCTTCACAGATCTTTAGGTGGCACAGTATGTTTGGGGATGAGAACACCATGCTTTTTTAAATGATTGTAGAGAATATTATGTAGAGGACCACTCATTGAACACTCAAGCATTCAGTTTAGAGTGTCCTTCAAAATCTTCAACAAATATTTACTGAGCGACTATTATGTATTAGACACAGGAGCTGGGGATAACTGAATTTAGGAAGATTTTACATAAATCTTAAAACATAAATGATCTCTGGCAATATTCCCAAATCATTAAAATACTCTAAAGTCGAATCAGTATGCTAATCATCATACTTTCCTCCAGAGCTGGATTCTGTCCTTTTCAAATGGCCAGGAACCATAGTAGTAGTTATAAACTCATTCATAATTTATTGGATAAAGGTCAGTTGCATTTTGAGACACATTAAATTATACCATTAGCTGTAAATTGGAATCTTTTTCTAAATAAATGATCCTTAATAGTTTAAACAAACAAAAAATAATCCTAACAAAAGACAAATTCCAAAGCCTTTGCAGAAATAACTAAATTCATCTACCCTTTTCACATAAATATTTGTGCTTAAAATATGGGATGCATGTAAAAACCTTTATTTTTACAGAACTTTAAAGATTTTATAATGTACATTTGCTTAATTAGAGGAAAGTAATATTTTAAATATGAACCAAATATACTTTTCTTGTGTCTGGTGGCCTGGGTTGACATTTAAGAGGATTTAAAAATCCTTAGGCCATCCAAGTTTTTACACATTGATTGAAGTCATAGTTTAGGACTTAGAGTATGTTCCCATCACATATGCATTTGAAATGTAAAAGGCTTTATTTTGAATGCACTGAGGCATATTAAAAATAAAATGGAAATTTTCATGCTTGAGATAGAGCCAAGGTGATTTGCTCAATGTCATTTTGAATTCTCCCCAAATCTAAGGAGGGAATCCCTCAGGTAACATTTGAAACAATTTGAGTACTTGTGTTTCTAAAAGAGGCACTTGAAATAAACAACCAAGAAATGTTTTTAAGCAAAAAAATGTGTGTGTGTGTGTGTGTGTGTGTGTGTGTGTGTGTGTGTGTGTGAGAGAGAGAGAGAGAGAGAGAGAGAGAAGAGAGAGAGAATCTGTGTGTCAAGAAGGAAATCCAAAGTAATAATTTGAAAATATAGCAATATTGGGTCATTTTTAGTTTTTTTAAGTATCACTCAGTTATTTTTTCCAAAAAAATTAACAGAACTATAAACAGTTAATTAAAACATCATGCTTATGTGCCCTCCCCCAAAATAAGAGTAATTCAGATACGCTGCAGAGGTTAATGCAACAGGTACCTTTTATTCTTCTTTAAACATTTGTTAACAACAGATACGCATTGACCTCAGCTGATATCTTTGATTAGTCTTCAGGATTAAAGTATTTGTCAGCATAGAGAACTAAATATAGACAACTACCACATTCGGGAAAAAATAAAATAAGTCATCTTCAAACACATGACAGGATGGATAGCAGAAGGGATAGGGCGGATGCAATATTTGCTTATCAGAAAAGGCCTAAGTATCTATTTTGGTGCATCTGACAGCAACAAATGAAGATCTCCAAATAAATAAGCTACACGGAAAGACATCTGAGAAAAAAAAAAATGCCACAATTCCCATTAGAATAACAATGGAAAGAAATAATTACATTCTCTCGAGTAGTTATATAAAATAAAAAAATCTTACACCCAATTTATGGTAAATGATAGGAAAAATTAAAGACTTAGATACTTAAGGTGATGTTACAGGATTCCAAATTACAGCAGACAGCGTTTATCTATATTTAGGGGGAAAAGCTAAATGCATTTTGTCTTGAGTTAACTCTGTAAGGCCTGGATTTCCTGGCATGTGTCTTTTCATATTCCTGTTACATATTCCTACCAGCAGTGGTTCTCCAAGAAAGAGGAGGTCAAGTGGCAGCTGCTTCCCACTTCCCACAAAATTCTATATTTGTACTCCACCCATATCCCCCTTTTCGTTTCTTATCCTTGTCCTCTTGACCTTGGTCCGGCTACGCTGCCTTCATCGGATTTCTCCAAACACCTTCTCTTCCCTGCCTCACAATTTTCACGATTGCTTTTCGTTCTTTACTTGGGTTCTTCACTTCTCTCTTTCCTTGGGTTCAGGTCCACCTGCGGGTTCTCCTGTCCCTGGGAAAAACTTGTCCTCTTCTCCTCCTCTACCACCAGCTTCTCCAATGAGTCTCTGGCCTGGCCCATCTCCCAGGGTCCCTCATTCAAAGCTCTCACAGCCTTCAGAAAGCATCTGTGAGTCCCTGTGTTTATCTCCTGTCTTGCCCCGACTCATAAGGCAGCTCCATGAGAACCAGCTTCTTGTCTGCCTACTTAGCCGATTGTATTTGCAGTGCCTAGAACAGTGTTGCCCTTGGCTCCAAGAAGCCAGGGAATAATTAACTGTCAATCAGTTTGGTTGATCTGAAGTAATATGTTGCTCTCACGTAGCCTAAAGGGGAAGAAACAGTAGCTGCCATTAGCCCTGTACAGTTTCAGGCTCTGTTTTCCCCAGAAACCACTCCCGGGGAAGGAATAATTCTCCGTGGAGAGTCAGGGATACCCTTCTCTTCCTACAGTTTTATGCCCACAGCTGTGTTATTTTGAAATGTGAGTCTCAATAGAGGGTAAGCAGTTTTGGGAGAGAGAGCTCTCGCGTCTACAAACGGGTTCAACGACTACGTGCATGAAACAATGGAGAGACGATTCAAGTCACAACACCTCACTTTGTCCCCATTTCAGTTTGCTCTGATGGGGCTCTTCGAGGCCTGGAAAGTACATGTGATGCTCAGCGCTATTTCCATGCACTGAGCAGTAACCCAGTGGGGATGGCAAATGTGGACAGGAGACAGGGATGGCAAATGTGGACAGGAGAAATGTAAACCATTCTGAGCAGCTTTTTTGTGATTCTAATGGTTTTCGGTGTTACTCAGATGACTTCTGAGAAGTTAACGCCCATCCATCTTAGGTCAAAAACTACATTTAGAGAGATCAATGATGCATTAATATCCCTGCTGCTTAAGCAGGGTGAATTCTCATTCTCAAAAATCTACAGCCTGAAAAGTCATCCCGGAGCACTTAAAAGAGCTTCCAAAAATCGACAGTGTGTCTATGATATTATGAGAAGCATGCTCAGAGATGTGTTGTATTAAAGCAGAGTGATATGCGCGTTTGGAAAAAAAAAAAGTTGACAGTAGTCATGCTAGTGAATGTTTTTAGTCCTTTTACAAAAATAATTGAAAGCGTTTTATTGCACGGGCTTTATCCTAACATTTTACACAAAGACAGAATCTTTTTTTGAGCCAGGTCATTAGAGTTTTTAGGGTATGGAGAGCAAGAAGGAAAATTTCCCTGTCCTTGATTTCTTAACTCACCCCTCTTTCCCAAGCCAGTCTATCCATATGTCTGTGCGGAGACTGTTTTGCTTTACAAAGTGGTAGCTACTCTAATGAACTTGAAGCAACAGCTTGGGGTGATAGATAATGTCTGATTCATGCTTCATACTCCAGCAGCATCTCCACACTGTAGTCACCAGGGTAGTGTCAAATAGCCTTGCCTGTTGTGGTAGGAGCAGGTGGGGCTCTGAGGTGGAGAGGCCACACTGCTGATGAGGGCGATTCCCCTACTTACTCATCCCAACTGGAAATTGTCCGACAGTCCTCATAAGCCTCTTGGGGTGCATATCAAGAATAAGAATGTGTGGGGGCGCCTGGGTGGCGCAGTCGGTTAAGCGTCCGACTTCAGCCAGGTCACGATCTCGTGGTCCGTGAGTTCGAGCCCCGCGTCAGGCTCTGGGCTGATGGCTCGGAGCCTGGAGCCTGTTTCCGATTCTGTGTCTCCCCCTCTCTCTGCCCCTCCCCCGTTCATGCTCTGTCTCTCTCTGTCCCAAAAATAAATAAAAAACGTTGAAAAAAAAAAAGGAGAAGAATGTGTGTAGGAAGATTTTTATAAAATAATAGTATGGAAGTTTCTGTATGTTAGGATTATAAACTCCCTCCTACTTTGCAGTGTAAAATTTGCCCTTTTATGATATAGCAGTGTTACGTTCAAAGATTGGTCTTTAAATTTCTTAATTGCCTTTCCACTCACTCCACCAATGGGCAATGTCCTTTGATCTTCAAATGGCATTTTAATTTGTATCATTCCAGTAGATTCTAAAGCATGGAGACTGTTGATGGAGAACTCCCTTTCTAACCTTATAAAATCAATGTATTGTTCCCTTTTAAGTAGAACTTTGACAGTCTACTTAGACCTGGTGTAACTCCACCTCACTCTTTTTTGATAAAGAAACCCAGGCAGGCTAGTTTCACGTCTCCAACCTAAAAGCTACTTTCTATGCATGGTTCACATATATACACATTACCTTTTTAGGGGGGTGATCATGCATGCTTTAATTCCGTTAGATTTTTTATCACAGTTTTAATATCCACTGCCAGAGAGAATTTGGCATTTTGAAGCTCTGTGAGTCATTCAAGTGTAACAAGGATGTAGTACATTGTTTAAATGAGTTTGGTTAGGCATTGTGTCTTGTCCCCAGATTAATCTTTTGGTACTTGCACGGTCGTAAACAACATTTGAAAGTCCTTTTTATCTGCATATCCAAACCTAAAATGAGGTGATAACAAGTGCCCACTGATCGTGGCCTAACTAGATGTTCCCTTTGCGAAGTAATCGTCAAAACACACATCACCAGGCGTGTTGATTGTCTTCTGTGTGAGTCTGAGATGCCCACACACTGATTCCTTATCCCCACCAACCCCAGATCATTTGAAGTACATAGGTTTGGAGGCATCTGGGTGGCTCAGTTGGTTGAACGTCCGACTTCAGCTCAGATTATGATCACGATCTCAGAGTTCATGAGTCAAGTCCTGCATCTCTGCTGTCAGCGTGGAGCCCACTTTGGATCCTCTGTCCCCATCTCTGTCTGCCCCTCCCCCACTTGTGTGCTGTCTCATAACCAAACAAAACCCTTAAAGTAAGAAGTACATAGGTTTTACTTTGTGACTTTTGGCTTTGGGTTGTGTGACTTGTGAGTTTCTTGAGGACAGGGCACCGGTCTTCCTAGGGATCTAGCACAGATCCTGGTGGGAACAGGACTGAGGCAATGTTGACTGAGACAATGAATGCCTAATAAAGTGATTATAAGTTATTTGCTACTGTTTCCTACCTTTCTGGTCTTTCTTTCAGGTCTTTCTGTGCGTCTAGGAAGCTAAGTGTTTCAGGATCAGGTGTGCACATTGAGGAAAGCAGCTTTCTTGCAGCGATGTTAAGAAAAATGAATTCTGCAATTTTTTTTCACATCTAAACACAAAAGACTTTCACCAAAAAATAGTGGGTCTCTGTTAACACAGTACCTCACAGTAAATAAATCAAAGAAAGTGGACTTTACCGTTCAAATTGTAGTAAAACAATTATGCCTAACGACTAAACCACAGTAAATAAATTAGGGATCTGATCTGAAGGGGGTTTGTATGTTGCACTGCTTAAGATCATACTGCAGTGACTTTGAGTTTTGGTGTTTTCCGTGACCTGTTGAAGTGTTGCTTTTCAAAAAAGGTCTATTTTTATAATACTGTCCCAAATGTTGTCTTTAAGAAGGCGTGTTATCAACAAATGCATTTTCACAAAGCATAGCATTTTATGGGATTTGAAGGAAGAATGAGAAGACATTCATAAAAGCAATACATAGTTGGAGATCCAAATTTTGTGTTCAGATGTTAAGCGTGATGAATCTACAGGCAGATATGTCATTAGGAACAGCGGCTCATGGCTCAATGTGGCATAAGTAAGTGGCAGAAGGGATCATTACAGAACAAAAATTAAGAATATAGGTTTTGTGGAATCTAAGTTTCTCCCCCCCTCATACACTGAAGCAATTAATACGTGAGCTATAAAGCAGGAAAGGGTAAAATGCTATGTATGGAATAAGTACTATGTGTTATGCTTAGTATTTGTGTATTATCAGTTTTAGCTCCTAAACTTCAAGGTTCTACACATAGGTAATTTTCACCAAAGGACGCTGAGGCTCAGGGAGTTTAAATAACTTGCTTAAGATGACAGGTACTGAGTGGCAAAGCTAGGATTTGCCTGATGCCTTTGTTCATGATGTTTCCAGTCCTTGGCAAAGCTCAAACAAATCAATACCGGGAGTATTGCCACAATCTGAGAAGTGGTGAAGTTTTTCTCATAGAAGGGTAGCCTTTGTTAAGCTTTTACGAAGAACAAAATGCCTTGTCAGAAGCAACAAGCATAAATTCCTATCAACAATAAAAACAACCGTGAAACTGAAAGCATTTTTCTGTGGCAAGTATAGCAAAACAGTAAAATACTTGAGACTACAGTCTGGGAAAGAGCCAATGAACTTGACCAGTTGCAGATCTCTGGTGACTCTCAGGAGAACAGCTTTGGTGGAGGGTTTGACATGTACTAAATACTGAAGTAAAGGAATAAGAATAGCCACTGTGTTTACGTTCTAACCACATACCAGGAGCTGCTCGAAGCTTATGATCTCATGGATACTTTTGGCTCTGAATTATTAGGTTCATTTTACAGATGAGGACACGGACCCAGGGAGGTCAAGGAATCGCCCAAAAGCAGCCAGCTAGTCAGTGTCAGAGCTGTGATGGATTTACAGATGGCCTAAATACAAATCAACGATTTTGAGCAACATTATGCTTGCCTCCCTAAGGGATCATTGAATAATGAGGCAGGGAATCTAAGAGGTGATCTAAATGATGGAAAGAAATATCTGGGTAAGAGGTGGGGGGGCAGGGAGTGGGAGGGACACAGGGGGAAGGACATGATATGGAAGAAAAAAGGGTTTGCTTCGTTTTCTGAGAGTTAGGATTGGAGTACGGAAAAGTTGATGCCCTGCATAGGGCAAAAACGTGGAGACAGGGAAAGAAACATGTCTAACCCACATGCTCTATCCTCTCTCCCTACTGCTGTGCCGGGTCCTTTATTTCTGCCCTCCTTTGCTTGTCTGACCCTGTCATGGCTGCTCTCCCTACCAGAAACAGTCATCCGCTCTGCATAGTTAACCCCAGGTTTCAGCTATGTCTGGTATTTCTGTACGTGGTATCCCTGACTGTGGAAAAACTTTGGCTGATGTCTACAAAGGCGAGTAAAATACATAAAGGGGAAAAATCACTAAATGAGAACCTTTTCTTTTCCTGCAGCATCATGAATAAAGGAGAATTTTCTCCTCTAAGAGATTTGAGTCTTAATCTCTGTATCGTTCAGCAGGCAAATGTACTGGCACAGGGATGTCCCATTGTCCTGAGAAGAGGGGTGAGGGTACGTGTCTCTTTGGCACAGTGAGGCCCGGACTATGTTGGCAGGTGACTTTCTGAAGCAGAACATGGCTGTATCGATGGATCTGACCATTGTGAAGAAATTCTGGCTATGTTAAAATGGAGATGATACTCCAGACCAGTGCTTCTCAAATATTGATGCGATTCACCTAGAAATCTTGTAAAGTACAGATTCTGACTAAGTCTGAAATAAATTCTTGAGATTTTGCGATTGAAATAGCTTTGTAGATGATGTATGTCTTATCCACTCGGGTTGCTATAAAAATGTACCATAAGCTGGGTCACTGAAACATTAATCTCTCACAGTTCTAGAGGCTGGGAAGTCCAAGGGCAGGGCACTGGCAGGTTTGGTGTCAGACAAGGACCCTCTTCCTACTCCAGATGGTTGTCTTCCTGCTGAGTCCTCACGTGGTGGGAGGAACCCTAGAGCGCTGTCATGTCTTTTTTTTTATTATTAAAAAAATTTTTTAACGTTTATTTATTTTTGAAACAGAGAGAGACAGAGCATGAACGGGGGAGGGTCAGAGAGAGAGAGAGAGAGACACGGAATCTGAAGCAGGCTCCAGGCTCTGAGCTGTCAGCACAGAGCCCGACACGGGGCTCGAACTCACAGACCGCGAGATCATGACCTGAGCCGAAGTCAGACGCCTAACCAACTGAGCCACCCAGGCGCCCCATGTCATGTCTTCTTACCACGGCACGACTCCCATCCCTTAGGGCTCTACACTGATGACCTAATCATCTCCTAAGCTCCACTTCCAAATACCAACACTGTGGGGTTAGAATGTCAACATAGGATTTAGGGGGACACGCTCAGTACGTAACAAGGCCCAAAGGTGCTAATCCTCCGAGAACACTTCATTTGTTTGCAAGGCCACGGAGAGCATTTCTCTACTTCATGTACCTTAAATGTCCCCCTCTGATGGAGATCCCCTGGGTAGCAGTCCACACTAGCTCCTCCTAAGCCATCAGTGAGGCCTCTGTCTCTTGGGTGCAAACTACTCCTCCAGGGCTGATTCTGCATCTCTCTTCCCCTCACCACACTGTGTGACATCGCACAGGTAGCTTGATGATGGTTGTGGCGTGGGTGTTTACACCATTGGAAATCAGCAAATGCCCCCCATAAACACTTTGCTTAATAGTTTATTCTCTGTTAGAATCATATGCCTATTTTGAGGCGTAAAACCATTTTAATTCAAAGGATTGCCTTCTGATGTATTTAATCCCCACAACATGATGTTAATTTATGAGAATTTGTGAAATACAACGTCCAGGTGGCCTAACGGCTTTTATTTTCAAAGGTTTCTAGGCTTAGGAGTAGGCTGAGGGAAGCGCTATCCTCATTTTCTATAACTTGGGTTATTCACAACATGCCATGCTTGATAGAAAGGCTACAATGAATTATTAGTGGAGCAGAATTTTGAACCTCATCTGGAAGGGTCCTTATTGTACTTGGGTGGGCCTGTGTTTCCTAATATATGCAGTAGGGACCATTGCGGCAAGTACTTTATTTTCAAAAGGGCAACTGCATGGCCACAATAAAATGTCATTTCACTGGGAAAATGTGCACGGAGCTAAAACCACCCAACTTGCAAACACCAGTATGAACCTGGGATTGATGTAGCAAGTTGTTGAGAAGTATGTGGCCTGGCTCAAGAGGTCTCATTAGATTGGGGTTAAGGTTGGTGCCAGTAGACGTAAAAGCCCCACTCAAATAAATAAACGTGATGTTTCTATAGAGGGGGTAAGCTAAAGAGATGCATGAGGTAGGAAGCCCAGTGAGGTGATTGCTTACCAGGTAAAAGAAGCTGCTACAAAAAAAAAAAAAAAAAAAAAAAAAAAAAAAATTGCTGAAACTAACTTAAGGCTAAGTGGCGGAGTGGTTACTATCAAGGGACTTGGGCTCAGCGATCACAGATGGAGTGTGAAGCAGCATAAGTCCCATGAGATCTTGTAGGACCTGCTTTGGATTAGAAAAAATGAACTTCACTGAATGTTTCTTTCTCTACCTGCTCCTCTGTCTGCTCTAATAAATGTGCTTAGACGTAGTGAAATTATTCTGGGGATGGGCAGTAGATGGTATGCAGGTGGAAAGATGGGGAGGGTCATTGTTAATTAATAAATGGATAATAACTCTGAAGGTTGGCTCAGCATTTACGATGCTCGTGGGGGAAAAACAGCAAGACCCTTGTAAAATCTCAAAGTGTTAATGTAAGTCTTTTTTGAAGAATGACTTTACCATCATGGTTATTTCATTATCCACCTTCATTGAAACAAAAGTCAATTTTGAACTATTACTAGGAGATTAAGCAGGAGTTTGAAATATTTTATCACCTGGGTAAAACATCAGAACGTATACTGAGCTTGTAAACAACATTTTGTCTATAACAATTCACAAGGCTAATTTTCGTGTGTGATTTCCAACGGAGACAGATCTAAGCCTTGTGGAAAATATCTTAACTGCCTCGTGTAAGTAACAGGCATTGCAAATTTGGGATTTGCTGTCAGTTTTTGTTCTTCTTTAGCAATCACTATAGTTAAGACACATTATATGATTTTCAAAGCATTAGGGAAGGCAGCAAACTGCAATAAAATTAAAAGTGGACTGAGTCAGGGCTTGGCATTGTTCCATCTAGGATCTAACACTGTCTTGTCTTAAGAGACATTGATGAGTCCTTTAAAATACCTGGGCCTCTGTCTCCTAACATCTGAGAAGAGGATGTCTCTATTAGAAGGTCTCTACGGATTTTCTGGTGCCATCATTATTCTCAGGTTTGGAAATGGAAACATCTTTCACAACTAATGTGACATCGCTCTGAGGTTCCTTACAAAGAAGACTGGTATGGCATATAATCTAATCTTCCTTTATTGCCATTTCTGGGTCCTGAAAAGTGGCAGCATAGCGTGGTGTCAATAAGATGGGTAAAGCTGAAAAAAATGGGGTGGGCTCACAGGAAACCAAAGAAGGGGGAAAGTTGTGGTTAGTGATCCAGCCACAGATCAGTGTTACAGATGAAGTTCACTCTGTGTTTAGGGAACACAGACCAGCCTGAAACTCATTGCACGATGCAATTGTCATTGTCTGAGATACTATGAAGATAATTCGACTATTAAATTGAAAACATCCATAGGGTATTCTTAGAGTAATAAGATAATATCTAAATTTGAATTAGAACAGTGGTCCCCTCAGTAGGAGATGGTGGTGTACTTTGGTACCCCCCCCATTTGGTAACATATGGGGACTTTTATGATTATCAAGAATGGGGTAGTGGTAATGCCATGTGGTATGTAGAAGCCATGGATGCTGCCAGACATCCCACAGTTTACAAGACCACCCTCTCAAGAAAGAATTACCCTTCCCAAAATGTCACTAGTGCGGAGATCAAGATATCCTGAATTAAGAGAATCTTCCAAAATCAGCCAACCAAGAGCACTGATTCAAATGAGTAAATGCTTAGGCTCCTGGGTGAGTCAGTCAGTTAAGCATCCAACTGTTGATCTCAGCTCAGGTCTTGATCTCAGGATCGTGATTTCATGTCCCACACTGGGCTCTGCACTGGGTGTGGAGTATATTTAGTGCTTTTTAATTCCACATCACAGATTGGGAAACTGATTAGGCACTGAAACATCAGATAGAACATGGAGTTGAAATGACAACTTGAACATAGTCTTCTGGCCCCCAGTTCGGTTTCCTCCTTGTAGTTCCTCAAATTTTGGTCAGCAGGACAGGGGATTAGAACCAACTGTAATGACGTAAAAGCAAAATCAAAACCCCTGTCTACCGTTCCCCACTCAGCACTACTGAGTTAGGGAACCAGAATCTTACCAAGCAAAGGGGAGTGAGTATCTGCATTTTCAGAAGGTCCCTTGTGTTTGTAATGTACATGGGTATTTGGTCAACCCTGTACCAGACTGGATGCTTACTGCACGCCAAGAATTATCCGTGGTACTGAAAAGAAGTGACAATAAATATATAGAGGAGAATTAGAGGTACAGAGAGGTTCTTTTTTCTTGTCTTTTTTTCAAATTTAATTTTTAGTTTTTTTTTTTTTTTTTTAATTTACATCCAAATTAGTTAGCATATAGTGCAACAATGATTTCAGGAGTAGATTCCTTAGTGCCCATTACCCATTTAGTCCAAATGTCCATCAATAGATGAATGGATAAAGAAGATGTGGTAGATATATACAATGGAGTATTACTCAGCAGTCAAAAAGAATGAAATCTTGTCATTTGCAATCATGTGGATGGAACTGGAGGGTATTATGCTAAGTGAAATTAGTCAGAGAAAGACAAAACTCATATGACTGCACTCATATGAGGACTTTAAGAGAAAACACAGATGAACATAAGGGAAACAGAGAGGTTCTTAAATGATGGTCCGTGGTCCTACAGAAAGGTTCAAAATATTAAATTATCCAAAACTCTGAGTCATGCCTATAACTATTTAAAATTTAAAAAAAAAATGGCTTAAAGAGGCTGGATATTAGCTGTGCATCTCCCAGACATGTGCCTAAAGTCGAACAGCCATCAAAGGAGGTGTGCTCAGGGTTGGACCAGCTATTTGGGTGACTAGCATAAAATTCTTATCTTGTCAGAGTCCTGGATTTGCTCACTCCTTGGATCATTTAACTTTAGCTAGACAGAAATTATAGTCTGCCAGTCCATATGTGCCCCCGTAACAACACATCTCACAAATGCCATCTGCCTTTTGCCCCGAAGAAGACTGAAAACGAAGGCATGATTACATCTTTGCTATCCTTCCATCTCACGGAAAACCTACACCAGGTCAAGGCCACCTAGGAGAGGTAACCTAGGATTTATATTTAAGGCACGAGGTTATAACATTTTTCCTGTCACTCCACATGAACAGAAACTCCTCTGAAAATACTAGGTCTGCTTTGGTGAGTTGAATCCCTGGAACTCTTGATCCCCTGTTTTGGTGCCCCAAGCTTTGATATGCAAGTCTGAATGTAGAGCCTAGAAGCTAAAAGAAAAGTGTTTGGATGAAATCTATTTATAGCAGCCAATTGTAAACCTAATTTATAGCAGGGATCTTTAAGTTTATTTCCTAGCCCTTTAATTGAAGTTAACGATCATGCTTTCCTGTAATACTGGTCATGAGTTAAAAATTCAGCTAAACATTGTGAGTGAACCAAGTGAAAGTAATGGGGGAAAAGCATTGTGTTGTTTATGCATTGCTGCCTGTGTCTCCTACCTCCCTTTGAGAGACTTTGGTGAACAACCCACCTTGAGAACCACTGTTACCAAGGCATACGACGTAAGAGCATTACCTGCCATGCTGAGTGAAATGTAGTGGGCCATCAATACAGTGATCCTGCAATTGCCTTTGTGCGTGAATATTGCCCCTGCTAAGTGGAAAGGGTGCTGAAAGCAAATTGTGCAGTGATATTTGCTGATGGCACAAACTCACAGCACAAGAGCAAATTTGCTTTTCTGGAAAGCTTGTTCACTATTTGCAGACTCCAGGTTAGTCAGATTTTCCAACAACACTGATAACAATGCATGTGTAATAAGATCAACCTAACATTTGAGTGGGAAAGAGATTCTGATGCTGCAGTCTTCTAATGATTACCCCAGGTTTGTGTCCAGGGCAGTAATAGCAAGAGTCATTCCATTTAATCTCCTAGCGTAGAAAAAAACAAAAAAAACAAAAAAACCAAAAAAAACAAAAAAACCAAAACTTTCATTGTCAAGTGGAAATTAAAAAGAATATGTATTTTCAGAGTCCAGGCATGGGTATTTAAAAAAAACAAAAACAAAAACAAAAAAATAAACAAACAAAAAAACACATGCTGCCGGGGTTAAAAGCCACTGGTGGATGGAAACTTTTATAACTACAGTAGGTGTATACAGAATCATGAAGCTGTTAATATAATGTGAATTTTTTTTCTCTATTAATGATCTTCTACCAGCCATTCAGGAAAAAAAATTGGTCTGTGCTTCAATACATGTCATCTGTATAGACCAACCTCGAAAAACTATCTCTTAATTAGATTCTAACCTTCTGTCCTTCTCTTTCCCTATGCAGAAGGCAATGGATAAAGGGCAAGGGAAAACAAAAAGTCATTTGGGTGACTGCAGATTCAGGGGTTAAAACCACATAAATTTTTACCTGTGGGTCAACATTTTGATAAGTGGTGAACAGCATTAATGAAGGATTTACAAATATTGTTTGAAGTGGTTATGAATTCTTTCTCTTCTAGAATGTAGTGTTAGTGTATTTTAAGCCATTTAAGCCCTCTGTGCAGTTAGGAATGCTTCAGATGTATGTTTCATGATTCGAAGGTGAAGTACATTTTAAATTCAAATATATACAGAATGGAAAACTCCTAGTTTCTCTTATCAATATGTTGTAAGCAATTTGGAAAATCTGATGGACAAAGCAGTCAATAACCTGTAAGGATTTCATGAAGGACCCACGGTTTATATAACGTAAAAATTTGTGTGTGTGTGCACGCACACGCGTGCACATGTTTGCACACTTGATTTATAAGCCCATCATTGTTTTTTTTCTTATTTATATTGCAAACATATTGGTTTATTCTTGATTAGCAAATTGCTTACTTTTACTGCTCTAATGAGAATAATGATTTTTGGTCTAAAGAGAATAATATGGATGCAAAGAGCTCAACTTTAAAAGTGTCAGTGGTGTTTGTATGACAGGTAATGAGGCAATTTGGCAGAACATCAGAAACTAATTGAGCTCAGCTCACATCAATGAGGCTTGCTCAGCTGAGGCTGTCCCTCCTAAAAAGAACAGTGGAATTAAATGAGACAATGTGACATGTACAATTTTAATTGGAAGCTCTAGTTTAAAATATTTAAAGGCATGTTTAAAATAATTTGTGAATCCATACAGATGCTTCCGTCTCCAACTAATTAAGAATATTCAGTGGGTCATATCATGTCTGGGTGTCAAAAATATGAATTATTGAAGTCCTGCACATACAAGTATACTTGCACCTTTAGGCAAGATCAAGTTTAGTTTCACAGAGGGAAATGGGAAGGAGACAGTCTTCAAGACTGCAGAAGGGTAGGTGATTTTTAACTTGATATTTTTAAAGCCATTAAAAAGTACTGTGCTATTAAATCATACAACTCTTTGTGAAACATTGAAATATAATTAAGTAAGTCCCAAAGAAATGTCAGCCAGGTAAAACTTGAAATGTGACTTAGCAATGTGGTGGTACAATTGCTATGTTGATTCTTTTCAGGAATGTCATTGCTCTTTTTTTTTGGTTTGGTTCTGGGCTACATAGGAAATAAGAATTCAGAAGATAGCATTTTAATAGCTAACCCTGAAATTCTTAGTTTCTAGTAGTGTTTGGGATATATGACCATCGGTCATTTAGGATTCTTCATTATGGTAGTTTAAAAAAAAAAATTAGGGGAGAAAGACAAGTATTCAATTTTATTGCAGATATATTCATAATTCAATAATAAATCACTTGCAGAAAAGAAAGGTGTAAAATTGGATACCTGCTAACTCAAAGTGTAATCACAGTATACTAATGACTTAAAATGACACAAAAACAACTTTTCTAAAATTGTAGCAACATTTATGCCACTTACTTCAGTAGCCTTAATGTGATTTCTTAAGTAGAATATTCTAAATTGAAATGTGTACTCACATTTGCAGTACATTAGTACAGGATACTGACCATGAATCATTAGAGAACACAGTTTGTTACCATGGTTTTCTTATTTACCTTGTCGTTACTGTCCTAGGTTTCCAAATGTTGTCAAATGTAACGGATCTGTCTCCTGTAGCGCTTAAAATTAGCAGAGTTCTTAGAAGAAATGTATGATGTGATGAGTGGGAAATTCTTAGGAAAATAGGCAAGGAGGAATGCGATACAAGAAGGAGAACTGGGATGGGTGAGAGAGGATTGATGTAAGAGAAAGCAAATGCAAGTCATTTTGTTTGAACTGGGGTCTGGAAAGCAAATACAGAGGAGCGAAACATGCTGAGAGAAAAATAGAACTTCATAACATGAAAACAGGCAATTTTAAGTAAAACATTTATCTCCAAGCTGGGGTCTCTTTGTTGTAAGAATTGCAACGAGTTCTTAGTTTGTACGTTATGTATTATCCAGGGTCTTTAATTTTTCTTGCAGAATTGCAGGGAGAGGGCAAACGTGAGCAAATAGCTGTCCTCACGCACAGAAAAGGAAAACTCCGATCTTAACTGCATACGCACATGAAGCCTGCTCGTTACCTACACCGGCATGCACATGAGTCACACAGACGCACGCACACTGTGGCATACCAATGTCAGACACGCATGCAAACATAGACATCGTGAATACCCCATGTCTGAATACACCAGCCACGGCCAGTGTTCTAACCTTAGTTCTAACTTTTCCAACTCCTGTTCAGGCTTGAAATACAAAAGAGATCTTTCCACTAACTTTATTATTAGGTATGACCTTTCTTATTCTATTTATGAACAGAATTGAAAAATGGGCCTGTTTTCTTTCTCCATGAAATACAGCCTCATTTCCTCCTCTCCTCAAAAGGAAATGATTAATCCTTACCTAGTTTTTAGACCATTTTCCCAGGTAGGTAACATGACCAGTCAGAACTTTGACCTGTGTGGTTTTTATATTAGCATCATGCATTAGAATTCACCCAGAGCCACATAAACTTTGGAAACAAATGGAGTGGAACTTAGAAAAAAACAAAACAAAACAAAACAAAACAAAAAACTTCCCTAGATTTAAGTACTTAAAATTTTATGTCTCAGTTTTCGTTAAAAAACAGAAATTCCTCCTCAGGAGATGATCATATCTGCTAATCACCTACATTGTTGCCTGTTGTAAAACATATTTAAAAGATATCTGTTTCATTTTGTGTAGTGGCTTCCAGTGTTCTTTAGTAATACTGTATTTCGTTAATAATTATAACTGCATATACCTGGGCCCATTTAAAAATAATTTATACCTAATTAGTATGCATTACTCCAAGGATTCAGATAATGTAAATAAATTCTGGAAGTGAATCCTGCAAACATATGGACCATTGGCCTGTTGAGTTATAGTTCCTTCTGAGAAATCTCATCGGGTCTCCTAAGACAAATCACATCACTCTTCTATTATTATACACACGAGATCTTAGAGACTGCACGACCACCAAACTGACAGTATCTTTGTAAACATACATTTGCATTGTTGTATTTGTGTAAATATACACTATTTACTTTTGAGGATATTATGGTACTCCGAAATACCAACAGTTGGTTTGGTTTGGCTTTGGTCAATCAGTGTGACTGAAGACAGAGTAATAAAATGCGGTGTAATGTGTTCTTGGTAATCCTGTCTCACTGCACACATTCCAATATATCTCAGTATGTTTTAGCTGTACATTGTGCTTTAAGGTCAGATAAACATAATTCTTCTCTATTTTATTTTATTTTATTTTATTTTATTTTATTTTATTTTATTTTATTTTTTTTTATTTTTGGGACAGAGAGAGACAGAGCATGAACGGGGGAGAGGCAGAGAGAGAGGGAGACACAGAATCGGAAACAGGCTCCAGGCTCCGAGCCGTCAGCCCAGAGCCTGACGCGGGGCTCGAACTCACGGACCGCGAGATCGTGACCTGGCTGAAGTCGGACGCTTAACCGACTGCGCCACCCAGGCGCCCCAATTCTTCTCTATTTTAAAGGGCATGCAAATTCAAGTATAGGAGGGGGAATGCTCTGAATGGAATGTTCTCATAAAACTATTTTTTTTTTTTTTTTGAGTAGCTATACAGACTTAACCCTATTCTTTTCAGAAAAACCAGGCCAACTGTATTATTATTGTTGGTTTCCTTCAGTTATAACTCTTTAATTATGGTATTTTTATTTACCAAATCAGGGAAATAAGTGTTTTAAGTTTTATAAAGTAAAAATACCGATAGCAGAATCTCTCATAGGATTTGACACTTCCCAGAGCATGTTTTTTCTTCTTGTTCCCAGACCCAACATTGCTAACCCCCCACAAACACATGACTTTTTAAATTGGTTTTCCTAAAGATGTGTAAATAGGCAATCAATGGTTTAGACTTGTTTGTTAAAATATTTTTTTTTTTTTTAAATTTTTTTTTCAACGTTTTTAATTTATTTTTGGGACAGAGAGAGACAGAGCATGAACGGGGGAGGGGCAGAGAGAGAGGGAGACACAGAATCGGAAACAGGCTCCAGGCTCCGAGCCATCAGCCCAGAGCCCGACGCGGGGCTTGAACTCACGGACCGCGAGATCGTGACCTGGCTGAAGTCGGACGCTTAACCGACTGCGCCACCCAGGCGCCCCTGTTAAAATATTTTAAATAGTCATTTCCAAAAGCACATCAGTTGAAATCAAACACCCACTTTTTTTTTTTTTTTTTAATTTTTTTTTTCAATGTTTTTTATTTATTTTTGGGACAGAGAGACACAGAGCATGAACGGGGGAGGGGCAGAGAGAGAGGGAGACACAGAATTGGAAACAGGCTCCAGGCTCCGAGCCGTCAGCACAGAGCCCGATGCGGGGCTCGAACTCACAGACGCGAGATCGTGACCTGGCTGAAGTCGGCCGCTTAACCGACTGCACCACCCAGGCGCCCCACAAACACCCACTTTTTATGTGAACTATATTTTTCTGTTCACTTACTACAGACAATCTTATGTGAGTAGATTTCGTTACAACTTCTGTAACCCTGCCAGATACGCTAAATGTTTCTTTATTTTACATTTAAACTACGGGTTTGATTTTTTTCCAAATTCAAGACAAATGTGTTATTTTAAATGCACCTAACTAGCCTGCAGCCAAAAATTCTCAGAAACCTGTAAGAAACAAGATTAGTATTCAGTCCTAAAATATACTGGTTAAAGCTGATGTGATTTAAAAATATAATTAAGATATTTTAACTCCATCGACCTTATTTTATCAAAAATTCTCAAAAACTTGTGTTATCTCGCTGCAGATTTATGACTGTATATAAACGTAACCCCAGTTTGGCAAACACTAGCTTTTCCGGCAAAGTCATCTTATGTTACAGACTATATAGTGTGTCCAGTGAAAGATGATTTGTGTCAGCTAAAACTGTTGCCTGGAGCTACGCTTGGTGTGTTATTACTTTAATCTAGTTATTGCAACCCTGAAGTGTATGTTAGCAAGTTGAAGGAAGAAATGTCAAAAGCACAGCCTAGTCGTATCATTAAGAATTTCTAGGAATAGCAAAAAACCATCCCCGTGTATTCCTCATTCGATAGTTCATTTTGGAATATGTTGATTTTTTTTTGGGAAGTAGTATTATCTACTGTAAGATAATGTTTAGAGTTTACCATAGGATAATTTTGCCTTTCATGATTGAACTTTTGAGAATTTACCCAGATATGCTAGTAAAGTGATAATTACATACATGGAACATTTAAAATCAAATATAACTGTTAATACTAACTGAGAAAAAAAATATGACTACTCTTTTGGTGTTGTGGGTTGCTAATTACAAAACTGCATCATTTGTATAAAATAGGAACATATGTTTACTAGCAGATGAGTCTAAGAAAATACTCATAAAATGCATTAATAAAAAATAGCATAGGTGAGTATTTAATCATCACATTTGTTTTTTTTTTTTTTTTTAATTTTTTTTTCAACGTTTTTTATTTATTTTTGGGACAGAGAGAGACAGAGCATGAACGGGGGAGGGGCAGAGAGAGAGGGAGACACAGAATCGGAAACAGGCTCCAGGCTCCGAGCCATCAGCCCAGAGCCTGACGCGGGGCTCGAACTCACGGACCGCGAGATCGTGACCTGGCTGAAGTCGGACGCTCAACCGACTGCGCCACCCAGGCGCCCCTAATCATCACATTTGAATAAATAAGTCAGTAATAAGTGTTATTTAAAGATCAGCATTATTTCACCAATGAAGTGTATTTGCCATTTTTTTTTCCTGATAGAAGGAAGCAGATTCAGACTTTTCAGATTTTTGTATCCTCACAAATTTATATTTCGTGGAAAATATAAAAGATCGAAAAATCTTGATGTTGAGTTATAGAGTAAATGTTCCATTTTTGTTCAAAGATTATTAAATTCTTAATAATGAAATGATAAATAATTATAACTTGCCTAAGCTAATCAAAACACATGCACATATGACACATTGGAGGACACATTGAAATCAGAGTGCAAATTACTTTAAAATGAGTTTCTGAAATTGATGAAACTGGAACTTTTGTTATTTGACTTGTCTTTCCATACTGAAGCACAGAAATTATCTGATATATGCAAATGATAAAGTAGAAAATTTTTTTTCTAAATGCTGCAGACTATTAAATGATTTTAGAGTAATTTTTTTTTAACTTTGGTTTCAGAATATTGCATCAAAATACCACTTTATGTTTAAAAAGCAATGGCCTATGTTTGAATTTGCAAATTTATTTCATCATATAACTTGTATCAAGTGCATATCCTTGAGAATGTAAAATAGCATGTTTGAAAAATCCCACACAGTACTTTTAGCTTTATTGTTATATTTAGCATGATGAATAACATTTTCTGTTAGATTAAGAAAGAAAACTTGAGAGTAATAAACATGTTTGTGAACAATAGAATGACAGAAGTATCATGTACCTCACTGCCTACACATTTTTAGTTATTCTCCTTCTATTATAATCATAATTTTTTTGAAGTGTAGCTATCAACCTCTCCATGAAGTGTTCACTATATATTTGGCATTCTGTTGTTCCATATTTTAGTGGTAGCAAGGATTCTGTGAGGTATTCTAACCTGAGGGGAGACACCTGGTGGGTTTAATTAGATTGCATCTGGCAATAATTAGGAGCAAAGGATAGAAGTTGAACAAGTTATAATAGTGTAGGTGACTTCAATTTACTGGGACAGTCTGGGAGGAAAGATTTCCAACCTTGGGAAGACCATGGAGACCCATGGAAAGGTTTGGGGTGTAGAGAAGTCCAAACAGTGAATTGAGAATCTTAGCCAATATTTTCCAACCAAGAGGTTCTGCAGTCTTCAAAGTCCATGGCATGCCAGACTTATTCTATAATTAACATTTTGAGAATACTTTTGTGAGCTTGCCTACTGACCAAGTGGATGGGGAGTTGCAATGAGCTGATGAACATTTCACAGACTAGTTTTTAAATTATGCTTTCTTCATGGGGCCGCTGGGTGGCTCAGTTGGTTAACCATCCGACTCTGGATTTCAGCTCATGTCTTGATCTCGCTCTTTGTGAACTTGATCCCTGCACTGACAATATGGAGCCTGGTTGGGATTTTCTCTCCCTCTCTCTCTGCTCCTCTCCCATGTGCACAAGCTGTCTTTCAAAAAAGAAAAAATAAAACAAAAAACAACTAATGATACATTTTTTTCCTCCAGTTCTGGAAACTCAAATATCAGGTCCAAGTCAAAATTTAATCAGGTTTTATCCCCTTGGTTGTCCACTCACCTTATTCACATTTGGTTAGTTACTGTGGCACTTTGTAGTGGCATATGTTGACCCCGGGGTGGCGACTTTAATATCGCGTGTTTGCAACCTTTTGGTATCAGAGGCTGTATCACACACATATTCTGTGAAGTTCTGCCTTGGTTCACAGCTTTGGGAGGAAGTTCAGAAGAGATGAAACAGAGTTTACATTTTGGTTTAATTTTTTAAACTTAGATCATTGTACTCCTGTGTCGAACAATTACAAGACTCCTCTGTGACTCTTTGCTCCCTTCATTCTTGCCCTTCCGATTTGTGCTCAGAGGTGACATTAGTGTTCAAACAAATGAATCTATTGAGATGGGCATGGTTATTTCATTTCCTTGTTGCTATTCTGTTTTTAAACAGACATGTTCTATCCTTTTGGGTGAAAAGTGCTGATGTACCAAGTAAGAAACCATCATCTCTCTCTCTGTCTCTCTCTTACACACACACGCGCTGCAAGATGTCCTATATTGTCTTGTGCGCATGTGAATAATTTCTAAAGCTGATAATGTTTATATGAAATGATTTTTTCCTTCAAATGCATTTCTCCCTGAAAATTCCTTTTGTAGATGACTCAGAAATTACCAACCAGATCCTTGAGTAATTCATCCTATGAATTTATATTGGCATAGACCAGTCACCTACAGCTCGGATTATCACTTGATTTGTTTGCATTCTAGTTTGTCTCGGGAAAAGTGTTTCAACAAAAAGAATTTTGTTGCAGGAAAATTAATCTAATAAAGCATCACCTTTGATGTAAAACATGACATGAGGCAAAGTACCGCAGATCAACCCTGTGTTAATTTTAATCCTAAGCTTCTTAAAAATGGAGCAAGGCTTTATCATTTTGGGAGTGTTCTTGATCGTATTGAAGAAGCTGTGTCTAAAAAAAAAAGTATTTTAGGAGGAAAATGAGTTACTTGGATAATTATAAGCCTGAGAGAAGAAATTGAGGAAGATGCAAAGTAATTCAGAACAGTGGGAGTTTGCAAAGCTAGTGTTCTGCTTTGTTTTTTTAGTTTCTTCTTTATTACACCATATGAGAATTTCTATCCCGCCCATCTCTGACAGAAGATGGCAAGGGGATTTGCACAGTGGAGAAGAGTGCGTTTGGGATCAATGTCCTAGTGTGAGTTGTGCCCCGAGAGCAAGCAGGGTGGACTCCCCACACACAGCACTGCCCCTGCCCTTCTTTGACTTCGGGTAGAAGGCAGGGCAGACATCACTCACCTATAAAGGACTGGCTTGCCACTTGGGTTTTCGAAACTTTGCCTGATTGCTCTACAAGGAAGGGATGAATCTGTTTTGGGTAATAATGTGGAGCAAAAAATAACCATAATTGACATAATCAGTAGCCATTATTACCACCACTTTGCTGGTTTTTATAAGCTGGAAGCTTTGCTTTACAGCCTATAAACAACAACAAACGAACATGTCTTGAGCACTTTTAACCTGGGGATCACCATGCTTACTGTTTTTAAAGGACTTCCTCCTCTTATCCACCAAAGAAGCCAATATATAGATACTCCTATTCTCATCACGCAATAAATGAGAGCACTGTGGCTTACGGGCTGTAAGTAATTTGGCCACACCTGGTAAGTGGGGCACAGTACCCAGAGTCTTGACTGTACTCTGTGGGCACAACTTTATTCCACAAAAGAGGAGGGCTTAACTCAGATTACCAACATGTAGAGCAAAGGTGTTCATTTGACCCTATGTGGAGACAGAGAAATGATCTGAAATAAACCAAAAAACAAATAAGCTACGTAAACTGAAAGCAACTGTTTTCCAAACTATTGAATGTTTTGGATATGAAAACCCTTGCTGGATCATTTGGCTTGATCCTGTCAGTCTTTTTAAATAGCTTCATTTTAAGTCACAGGTTTCACATGTCCACGGAATCTGATGGGTTTGTGCGCACGTTCAAAAAGGCAAGTTTTTCTTTAAACTCTAGCTGTCATTATCTCTCAAATTTTGCGTGGTAAATGTTTTGATTTTCTTCACTGCTAAATTTGGAAAGCCTATTAAAATGAAGATTGACTTGTTTCAAGAAAGGTGTTTTAAATAAAAATTTTGAATTCATAATTTTGGTATATTCTGCTGTTTAATCACGTTACTCTCCAGGACATGGGTTCATCACCTCAGAAACTGATGAAAATGGGAAAAATAAGCAGTTAGAATATTCTCAGGTGACATACAGGGTCAGTGCCCCAGCAGGTTCAGGCTCTGACATTCCACCGGCAGAGAGAAGCCCATTATCCACTTAAACAGCCTCAAAAGTTAGTTCTGTCATTTTTCTCCTCTACAGAAAGCCTCTTACTTAATTGTTATTTGCCAGTTTATCAAATGGCATGATTATGCAGCTGAGAAATGGAATATTCCTGGGAGATCATGTCATTTAGTTTTCTCATTTTGCAGATGCTGAAGTAGAGACTCAAAGAGGTGAAGGTGGGGTGCCTGGCTGGCTCAGTTGATAGAACATGCTGTTCTTAATCCTCAGGGAATGAGCATGAGCCCCATGTTGGAGGTATAGATTACTTTGAAAGAAAGAAAGGAGGAAGGTAGGAAGGTGATGTAATGATGTAATTTGTTCAAGATCCCTGAGTTCAGGCCAGTACCAAAGTCTGGTCCCTAACCTGGCTGTCCTGGTGTGCTGGGCAGTAACTTCTCCACTGGAGTGTTTGCTCTTTCCTGAAGGTTTCCCCACTTGCCTTCTGTCTCCTGTTGGATACTCTCCTCTTGGATGTGTTTAGGATTTTAAAAAATGGATACTTCCCCCAATTTTAATTAACTGAATCGTTTCTAAACCATGCATTATGAAAATACATCAAATTCTAATGTTTAAAATTAAACGTTGTTTTCCTTTTTGAAAGCTATTTTCAATATGTTATTAGAATGGTACTACCATATTGTGATGACTTTCACAAAATTTCACTTGGAAATAAGGATGGATGAATAATTGGAAAGCTTTTTAGAAGTTTGGCCATTTTGATTACTAAAAAAAATTAATTTAAATACATAAACTATTTGCACTTTTGGTCTGTTGATTTACATATAGTTTCGAAGTGTTTCATGTAGTGTATGTGCAGTTTTCCTAATTGAAAGGTGATTTATTGGGCCCTTAGCTGGCTCAGTTGGTGTAGAGTGTGTGACTCTTGATCTTGGGGTTATAACTGTGAGCACAACATTGGATGTAGAGATTACTTAAAATCTTAAAGGGGCTCTTGGGTGGCTCAGTCAGTTAAGCATCCGACTTCAGCTCAGGTCATGATCTCACACTCAGTGAGTGCGAGCCCCGCATCGGGCTCTGTGCTGACAGCTCTGAGCCTGGAGCCAGCCTGCTTTGGATTCTGTGTCTCCCTCTCTCTCTGCCCCTCCTCTGCTCATGCTCTGTCTCTCTCTGTCTCAAAAATAAATTAAAAAATTAAAAAAAAAAAAGAAAATCTTAAAAAGAAAAAGAGGGATGCCTGGGTGGCTCAATCTGTTAAGCCTCCGACTCTTGTTCTTGGCTCAGGCCATGATTTCGTTTTGTGAGTTCGAGCCCTTGTCAGGCTCTGTGCTGACAGTGTGGAGCCTGCTTGAGACATTCCCTCGCCCTCCCTCCCTTTCTCTCTCTCTCTGTCAAAATAAATTCTAAAAAAAGACAAAGAAATGTGGTTTATTGGAGGAAAGGGTGACTTCTTTTTTTTCTCTTGCATGATTCTTAAAATCATAATTATCCCGGGGCGCCTGGGTGGCTCAGTCGGTTGAGCGTCCGACTTCGGCTCAGGTCATGATCTTGCGGTCTGTGAGTTCGAGCCCCGCGTCGGGCTCTGTGCTGACAGCTCAGAGCCTGGAGCCTGCTTCTGATTCTCTGCTCCCCCTCTCTCTCCGCCCCACCCCTGCTGTACTCTGTCTCTCTCTGTCTTTCAAAAATGAATAAACATTAAAAAAAAAAAAAAAGAAAAAATCATAATCATCCCACAAGTGTTTAACACAAGGGAATATTGTAAAGCATAACAGTATGCTTTGCAACAGAGATTCTTTGCACTTAAACAAGATTTTCTATGTACTTTCTGCTTGGACAGTTACATGGCCGCCTGCAAGATGGAGCCTCAATTTCTAACCTGTATGGTCATGATGAGGATTATATAAGAATTAGATATGGGATAATTAAGTGCTGGGGCTAGCACAGAATAGACATTCATTTGCTGAAACATATTGCATTAAGATGAGAATTTCAAATATATATGGAAAAGAATTTGTGTTTATCCATATTTTTTTTTAGTTTATTTAAATGTTTATTTTTTAAGGAGAGAGACAGACAGACAGACGGACTCTGAGCAAGGGAGGGGCAGAGAGAGAGGGAGACACAGAATCCGAAGCAGGCTCCAGGCTCTGAGCTGTCAGCACAAAGGCCAATGCAGGGCTTGAACCCACGAACTGTGGGATCATAACCTGAGCCAAAGTCAGACCCTTAACTGACTGAGCCACTCACGCACCCCATCCATATTTTCTTGTATCATCTTTTTCATGTTAAGTCAGAGAGCTCGATCAATGGTCTCCAGAATTAGTATAGGTGAACATAAAGAAAAAGCAAAACTGTCTGCTTTGGTCCATCACAGTAAGTTTTATTACCCATTTCAAAAACAATCTTCATGGGGGCGCCTGGGTGGCGCAGTCGGTTAAGCGTCCGACTTCAGCCAGGTCACGATCTCGCGGTCCGTGAGTTCGAGCCCCGCGTCAGGCTCTGGGCTGATGGCTCGGAGCCTGGAGCCTGTTTCCGATTCTGTGTCTCCCTCTCTCTGCCCCTCCCCCATTCATGCTCTGTCTCTCTCTGTCCCAAAAATAAATAAAAAATGTTGAAAAAAAAAAAAAAAAACAATCTTCATGAAGTCTCACTTTCCACTGCGGGAGCTAATTATTTAAGGTGGATAGTTCAAAAGTTATCTCTTAACACACTAAGCCCCAGAAATTGGAGAGGTACACTTAGAGTTTTATTTTAAGTTACAGAATGGAAATTTTCCAGCAGTCTTTATGGAAGATACACTAAGATAGTTTCCTACCCACCAGAAGCATGCTCTCTCATGAGGGATAAAGATCTATAAATGCATAATTGTGATACAAGTAATATGAGTTGTAATAGATTTTAGTCCAAAATGCTAGGACAGGCAATTATTTTCTCTGCCTGGGTAGAAGGGGAGCCATCCCAGGGGAAATGACTCTTGAAATAGTTTGGAAGTATGATGCATGTATATCACGCGCATACAAAAAATTTTGAAATGTGATTTTTTGTTTGTTTGTTTAAGATCCACACTCAGGACGACATGAAGGAGGTTGAACATAATGCAGGGACCTGCTATATCTCAGTTCTTAACATACTGATTTTATAGGTTCTCTTTTAAACATGAGTATCCTTAAAGAACTCCTTTTGCCTTCAAATTCCAGAAATCGTTTTGGGATCCACAGGGAAGGGAGGTTTTGGACTTGTAAGTGTATTTCAAAATCTGATGACATGAATTTGAAAAGCAATTCAAGAATACTTTGAATACTGGGGAATACCATGAAAATGATGAACTATGGATCTGTAAGGAGATTGTACTATACAATTTAAAATCAAAGATTATGGAAAACCAGATAACATTTCCATCAAAAGGAGTCTGAGATACACTGAAGGAGTAAACATCAGAGATTTTTTATTGACTGTGTGTTTAACTTTCACAACATGAGACAATACTTTTTTGACCATAGTGTGATGAATTCCTTCAGCAAATGTCAACCCATTGCCCCTAAGTTCAAAGTAGACAAATGTCATTGGAAAGCAATGACAGCATGCCTATAGACTTGACATTGGAGACAGGCGTGGAATTATGTGTGCCCACATGTAAGACACATGTTTCATATGTAATAAATACCCTTTAGAGAATCGTTGGAGTGCTCATGACAACATTGCCATTTCGGCTTTCACTGAATATTTATTAATGTCCATATTTATGTAGCACTAAGCTAATACTCTGTATACAAGACTTAAAATACCCAACTGTGCTCAAAGTGTGAAAAACTTTTATTAAAATGAGAAAATATCAGATAAAGTCATTGCATAAAACCACTAAGTATCATACAGCAGAATGCACATATGAAGTTTCCATCTTGAAGACATTAATTGCTCCAACCTGGTACTGGTGATACATAACAGTTGCTCAGAGGATGTGGGAATGTTCGTGCTTAGAGAATGCAGCTGCCTCGTGGATATAGTTCCCTGCAACCTCAGAGTTCTCCTCTGCCCCAGTGGTTGAGTAGATGTGAGGGAAACTGATAACATGAGGATGTCCGATTGTTTGTAAAAAAGTCTTGTAGAAGCAGGATCTCTTGGTGGCTGGGCTTCTGTGAACTTTAAAAGCTGCAGGGTTTCAGAGAACTTTATGATCAGTCCTAATTAGGACTCTATTCCTCTATAACTTGCCTGTGGCGTAAAGTGTTTCCACGCAGACTTAACCTGCCTGAAGTAGCATATACAATACAGACACACACTGTGCTTCGTGAAGGCATTTACATTTCTCGTCCTTTTTTTTTTTTTACCCTAGGGGAAACATTAAGGATCAAAACCTGATCTCCAGGAAGTCACTTTTGCCAATGTACCCACAATGATGTGAGTACAGATTTTTAAGACCCAGTTGAATAAACAATTCCAAATTTGTACAAAAATCTCTCACTTCTCCAGTGCAGTACAGGGAAACAGTGGAATGTTGTAAAGACACTGTAGAGTAGGCTTTTTACATCTCCATACTAGATTGGTTGTCAAAATAGTGGATGTTGTTTTGCATATTGATGATTCATTGACCATGGGATCACATCAGAACTGTCCCTTTGCCTCTAAATGGGAAGTTCTTGAGATCACGTTTTAATTCAGCTGTGCCCATGCAGGATATGGGCAGGGCTTTTAAGAAAGTCAGCAGGCCAAAGGCTACTAATTGATTCTTTTGCTTACCGTGGCTAATTCTGCCTTTGCACTGCCAACAGACAGCTGATAGAATCTTCCTGGGGTCTAAGGAATAATGCTCTCATGTTCCCAGAGGAATTTTACCTGTGATATCCAGTAACTGGCCTGTTTAGCTTCAGTATTGACTCACATGGAATCTTTGTTTTCTTTACTGTTAAACACAACTATAGAGGGAGGCTGCATAGAGCTGGATTTTTTTTTTTTTTTTTTGGTAAGTCTTGTCTGAATAAACGTTCTGATGACTGCACAGACATGACTTGTACTTTGAAAACAATGTGAGGTGTAATACAGAACCTACAGAGGTATATTTTAAAAATCTATTTTTTAATGAAAAATAATGAGAGTCGTTGACTTGGAAGACAAAACTTATGAAATAATCATTAGAGAAATTTTAAATTGTTACTACCAGTGCGTATTGAAAATTGTTTGGTATATTATTTAAACATGATAGGATTTTTTAAGAGTTTATTTTCTTAGAGCATTTTAAGGTTTACCACAAAATCCAGAGAAGATAGTGTGTTCCCATACACCCCCCTGGCCCCCACAGGCTTGGCCTCTTCCATTATCAACCTCACTCACCAGTACATTATTTATCAATGATGAACCTATACATCATAGTCACTCAAGGCCCATGGTTCACTGTAGAGTTCCTTCTTGGTGCTTTATACTCTCTGGTCTGGGCAAATGTATAATGACCCATGCCCATTATTAAAATATTATCCGGGGCACCTGGGTGGCTCAGTCAGTTAAGCATCTGACCTTGGCTCAGGTCATGATCTAATGGTTGGGGAGTTTGAGCCCTGCATTGGGCTCTGTGCTGACAGCTCAGAGTCTGAAGCCTGCTTTGGATTCTGGGTCTCCCTCTCTCTTTCTGCCCCTCCCCTGCTTGTGCCCTCTGTCTCTCTCTTTCTCTCTCAAAAATAAAAGTTAAAAAAAAAGTCACTTGGTTTGTCTTTTTCCCCCCTTTGTTCATTTGTTAAATTCTACACGTGAGTGAAATTATATGGCGTTTGTCTTTCTCTGACTGGCTTATTTCACTTAGCATTATACTCTCTAGTTCCATCTATATTATTGCAAAATGGAAAAAATTCTTTTTTATGGCTCAACAATATTCCATTGTGTGTGTGTGTGTGTGTGTGTGTGTGTACACACCACATCTTCTTTATCCATTCTTCTACTGATGGACATTTGGGCTGTTTCCATAGTTTGGCTGTTGTAAATAATGTCGCAGTACGCCTCGGGGTGCATGGATGTCTTTGAATTAGAGTTCTTGTATTCTTTGGGTAAATTCTCAGTAATGGGATTGCTGGATCATAGGGTCATTCTGTTTTTAATGTTTTAAGGAAACTCCATACTGTTTTCCACAGTGGCTGCACCAGTTTACATTCCCACCAACGTGCATGGAGGTACCTATTTCTCCATGTCCTCGCCAGCAGTTGTTTCTTTCTTTTGCCACACTGTCTTGATTACTGTAGTTGGAAGTCTTGGTTCTTCACCTTTGTTCTCCTTTAAATATTGTGTTGGATATTGTAGGTCTTTTGATCTTCTGTAGATTTCAAAATCAGTTCGGTCAGTATTTATAATTTTCTGGGATTTGATTGGGATTGCATTAACTCTGTAAGTCACATTGCGACAAACCGACATCTAAACAGGACTGAATTTTCCTACCCATAAACGTAGACTCTCTCTCTCCATTTAATTAGTTTTTTAATGTCATTCATGAGTTTTGTGGTTTTCTTCATATAGAACTTATAAGTGTTTTGATTTATACCTGTTTTATTCTAGAGGTGTTAATGTAAATGATACTGTGTTTTTTAATTTTAAATTCCACTTGTTCAAAGCTGTACCTTTGGGGAAGCTTCAAATTTCTCACCATTACATATGACGTTAGCTGTAGGTATTTTGTAGATAGTCTATCAATTTGAGAAAGTTCTCTATGTCTAGTTTGAGGCTTTTTTTAAATCATAAATGGGTATTGCATTTTGTCAATGCATTCTCTATCTGTTGATAATATCATGTGATATGAATTTATATTAATTAGTTTTTTATTGTTGAAACAGCTTGCATACTTGAGATAAATCCCACTTGGTTGTGCTGCATTATTTTTCTGTACTTTTTGCATCTGAGTTGCTAATATTCTGCTGAAGATTTTTACATCTATATTCATGAGAGATTATTGCTTGTCATTTTCTTATAATATTTTTATCTGATTTTATTATTAAGCTAGTGTTCCTCCATAAAATGATTTAGTACATATTCCCTTTGCTTTTGCCTTCTGAAAGTGGTTGTGGAGAATTGGTGTCATTTTCTTCTTAAATGTTAGAATTCACTAGTAAACCCATCTGGCCCTGGTGTTTTCTATTTTCAAAGGTTATTATTTCAATTTCTTTAATATAGGCCTAATAAGATTGTCTATTTCCTCTTGTGTGAGTTTTGGCAGATTGTATCTTTCAAGAAATTAATCCATGTCATTTAGTTTATCACCTTTGTGGGCATAGAGTTGTTCATGGTATTCCTGTATTTCAATTTCCATGACTCCTGTAGTGATGCCCTGCCTTTCATTTTTGATATTAAAATTTTGTGTTCTCTCCCTTTTATTCTTAATTAGCTTGGCTAGAAGTTTATCAATTTCATTGTTCTTTGTAAGAACTTTATTTTGGCTCAGTTGACTTAATTTATTCCTAGTTTTCATTTTCATTGATTTCTGCTCTTTTTGTTGTTGTTGTTTTCTTTTCCTTACTTTGATTTAATTTGCTCTTTTTCTCCCCGTAGTTTTCTACAGCAGAAATTTAGATAACTCATTTTAGATTTTTCTTATTTTCCGAGACATATTGCGGTTACATTTTCATTTCATTCAGAGCATATTAAGATTTCTCTTGGTATGTCTTATTTGACTCGTGCTACTTGAAAGTTTTTTGTTTAATCTCCATTATTCTGGGATGCTCTAATTATCTTTCTGTCACTGATTTCTAGTTTAATCTCACTGTGGCCTGAGGGCAGATACTATATGATTTCTATAGAAGGACTTTGAAAAAGGTCATTAAGTAAATATTAGGCAGTTTGTCTAAGAATATAATCCTTTATTTGCCCGTATACAGAATTGGATTCTGACATCACCAGAAAAATTGTTTAAGACCCAGAAAGCAGATACATTAAAACTTACCTTTTAAGTTACCTGCCATATGTACTTATCTGTACATATTTTATTACCTTGCATTTTATGGGGTGATTAAAACCTGGACAAGTGATTAGTTACCTCCCTTTACTGACATCATGCCAGTTAGTATCTGAACTCAAAGAAATATTTAGATGTGAAAGCAAAGAGATTTAGAGATCAAGTCTGACATCCACAACTAGGAGAGTGATGAAAGCAGTCTCTTACACTGGTTGCTAATGCCACATATGCAGTTTTCTCAGGATTGACAGCCATACCCCAGGTGTCCAAGCTCTGTCCTCTACTCTGTATAGATTTTTTTCCTGTCTTGAAAATATTGGGGCACTTTAGCAAAATTATATACCCATACAAATGCAGGTTCTTAAATTACGAACTTAATTTATTCTTTTTAAATGTGTTTTTGCTCCTTTTTGCTCATCGCTCCATTTTTCAAGATCTTTGACTCCTAATCCACATTCATTGCATTGTTATGGTGCTTAGAGACACTTAAGTGTTCTATTTTTTTTTCTTATAGATGGAATTATTGTTACTATTGTCAATAGGATTGTTAAAACACTACCACCAACAACAAACAGAGATGAATTCTTTTTTTTTCCTCACTTTCTACTTTATGAGCATTATCCTTATTTACTAAATCACCTGCTGGATGGTTCACTTAACCGCTTCCCCCTATTAACATAGGTATATGAAGTTAGAATATTCTTTCTGAAATAGCTCTCTGTTTGAAAGAAATAATGCATGTTAGTAATGACCTTCAAATGCTCTTAGAACAAGATGTTGACCCAGAATTATAGTTTATCAGAAATGTTACATAAAGGACAAAAGGAAACAGAAATAGGTCAACTTTAAGTGTTTGTTTGTTTCAGCAAAACAAGCCATGCAGAAATACATGGAGTTGCAAAAGGCACATTATTATGTTGATTTTGCCTTTATGGCTTATAAACTGTGCAGACTATCCCACGTTCTTAATGATTGCAAATCAAAAAGAAAACATTCCGCTTTCAGAGGAAACGTAACTCTCACAGTGACCATATTCTTCTATCAAAATGATGTGAAAAATGTGTCTTAAATAAACCTATACCTCAAATGCATATAGTATCTAGAAAAATCGGGGAGTGCTCAGTGGGTTAAGTGTCCAACTTCAGCTCAGGTCATGATCTTGCGGTCCATGAATTCGAGCCCCGCTTCGGGCTCTGAGCTGTCAGCACAGAGCCTGGAGCCTGTTTCAGATTCTGTGTCTCCCTCTCTCTCTGACCCTTCCCCCGTTCATGCTGTGTCTCCCTCTGTCTCAAAAATAAATAAATGTTAAAAAAATTTTTTTAAAAAATCATACATGGAAAGCACATCTTCGTTACGTACTTGGCAAATGCTTCAGATAACAACCAGCAACTCATAGTAACGGCAGATTGCTCCCTCACCCAGTGCTGTGGTTACCGGGGGTACTTTATTGAGGAGGACCTTGTGCTGTACTTGAGTCTGAGGAAATAGTACCATGGTGTCCCTAATGACTTCAGTACAGGAGAGTGGTGAGAGGTGATGTCTATCAGGTGTCTGAAACTCCACACAGCCGTATCTGAACTTTTGTTTTTTTCTGATCCCACCTCACACCTAGACTTGTCCTCCTGCTGCTTTTCCCATCATCTGTTAAGGAATCTGATTGGCTGTGACTTACACACACACACGCACACATGCACGCACACACAAGGAATACGACGCACTTCGCGCACCTGTGCTACCCTAGACTGAGCTCTCATCACTCGTCCTCGGGAATCACACAGTGGCCTGTGGACTGGTCTCCATGATTGCCGGTTTCTTTATTCCTCTAAAGTCCATTTTCAATATAGCCAGATTGATTCCTCGAAAATGATTAGACCATGGCATTATTAAATCATGCCATTTGTGTGTGCAAGCACTCCTGATGGCTGCTCTTTCCATTAGAGTGAAACACAAAGTTCTTATGATGGCAGATGAAACCCCACAAGATTTGTTAGCTCCCACCCCCCCGTCTCAGCTCCCCATATTTATTCTGTTCTCAGTGTGCAGGGCTCAAAGCCTTTGTTCCAGATCTTCTTTCTGCCTGCCAAAGTCTTCTCTCTTGAATTCATATAATGACTGCCCAGTTCATTAGAGCCATTGATCCAATATCTTTTTCTCCATAAAGTCTTCTGTAGCAATTCTGTATAAATTTACAACTTGCTCCCTTTCTTTTATCCCTGCACTAATCATATTTTGTACCTTGTTCTGTCCTCTTGTAACAATTGTTACTCTCCAGCATGGTATATATTATGTACTGTGTTTATTTTTGTTTGTCCCAGCTAGACCGTGAGCCACATATGGGCGTATTCTAATGTATCCCAAAGGTTCTAAGTCAGTACCTAGCACCTCCTAGACATTCATTAATAGTGTTGCTAAGAATTTGTCATTACTGGTAGAGACTCAGAGCAGCCCAACATCCTCTCAATGATTAAAGTATTAAACTCTAAAAGAGTATTTTCAGTATGAGGTGACATAGAAGATAACTATAATATCTATGTCAACCGTAAGAATATTAGAGAGGGATAAAATATATCCATGGCACCTTCTGTCCTGTACCTCATCACATTCAGTTAGTAAATAATAAGAATTTTTATCTTTGAGACATATTACTACCTACTGAACACTTTTTTTTTGTACCCTAGATTCACTGGAAGTACAGTAGATAGAATGCAGGAGTGAAGAAAGACTTGTATTCAATTTCTGGCACATTTGCCATATATATGACCTTCAGGAAGTTGAGGCACCCACCATGAGTCGGTATTCCCTTATTTGTAAGATAGAATTGGCCATCTGATTGTTGTTTTATAATAAATTTGAAATAAGAAAAAAAATGAACCACTGGATAAAATACACATAATTGACAGAAGCTATTAATTATAAGAAATGAAGAATTTTAGGTAAGATTTATAGTTTGGAAGGACATTTTACAGTACATCGTCTTATTTGATCATCTCAATATTACTGTGAGGCAAATTTTGTCTAAATCTGTTGTCTTTAATAGCCTTTGTGCCTCCGAAGTAAATTACTTCAGGTAACTGTATATATATTAAATAAATTATGCAAAAAGATATTGAAATGGAAACAGTCCCTAAATCCATGTTAAATGAGGAGATTTCAAACATAATAACCACATAAGCTAAACATTTATATTGTATTGCATTTTTTATTTAGAGCTGACTTTCAGGCATCTAAAACAAAATGGGCTTATAGGACTATCAATTATTTAATAGGATATGTCAATACTTTTGTTAGAGGTCTCCCTGTACCAAACTAAGTTTAAATATTTTTATTACATTGGACTTCATATAAGAAGCACTGGATGACTTTTTTTTTAAGTGTTCATACATAACATTGCAGAAATTGCAGAAGAGATGTTGGTTCGAAAGTAGCTCAGTTAAGGCTTGTTTTACAGTGAACTAAGGTACAGAACTTAGACAAAACCAAGAGTTTGTTAGAGACCATAACCATCGGACTGTGAGACTTGAATCCAGTCATTTCTCTTAACTGTAAATGTTAAGTCTTATGGTTTACTTATCAGTATAAAAAGTGGCAAGTGGGACATTGTGTTATAAAAGATGATGAACCAGAACTGTGTCCTCACCCAAGTACTCAATCCCCTCTTCCTTGGGGTGGGGGTGGGGAAGTGTGCTAGAAATAAATATGGTCTGGCTCTGCCTTTTCTCATAGCCAAGTCTGTTGCTATTCTTGTGGTCAAATAAATCCATCAAAAAGGAAATGCTGTTAGTATGACATGGCATTCTAGTGAAACTTGACTGTTTTTTTATCACATTTCTCAAAATACTTAATATAATTTTTAAGTTCTCTTTAGTCTTTCCTATCAGTAATAGTAACAAAATCAAGAATCAAAAAAAGAATATAATATGGATGCATGTTACTAAAAACAAAATAAGGCGGAGTATTAATTATTAGAAGGTATAATTGCTTAGCAATAAGATAATTTTTCCATTTGTCAAAGTAAAATTAGGATTCATTTCTTTTGCTAACCTTTAGAACTAATACTGCAATATTTTAAATAACTCATTAAAAACTGTTGAAAACTCCAGTTGCTTAGGGGAGTCAGTTTTGAAATACATAGGACCTTAAAAGTTTCTGGCTAACACCTTGAGACATAAAATTGAAACTGTAGGTAACTAAAAGACTACTTTTTTAGCAGAGTTTTATCAGAAGGGTATGTTAATAAATGTAGAATCAGGAAAAGGAAGGGGAGCTCTGCTTTGCGCTTTGACAAATGACATAGATAGAAGTGATTTTGAATGTATTCCATGTATTTCTCAAAGTTCAATCAAACATTGTTACATTAACATTGATCAGAAAGTGGGTTGGTTCATTTATGTGAATACTGGTTTTTTCCTGTATTAATAGCATAGTATGTCTTATTTGCAATTACATCATGCAAATATAAGAAAGTAAGCATGTTGCTCTTAAAAATTGTATGCGTTGCGTTTGTATTCAGCATTTTTATATATATGCATCAGAAAATGAAAAGTTTTTAATTAATTTTATGTTAACATTTTTTCATTTTATCCATATTCATTTTTTTTATTTCATCCAGTCAGCATATATTTATCCAGTGTTAGATGCCAGGTTTTGTTCTAGGCACTAAGGATATACACACTGTAAAGAACAAAGTGGGGGGAAAGCTCTGTTTTTGTGAAACATTCATTCTGGTGGGAAAACCAGGCAATAAATGTGTAGACTTATAAGAAAACAATGAAACTTACTGAGTGGTTAGCAATACAAAGGAAAAAGAAAGTAGGTTAAAGGTACAGAAAATGTTGAGGATGCCTTTTTGGATAGGGCAGTCAGAAAGTCTCTCTGAAGAATGGTATATATTATGTGAAAAAATAGCTATGGAAACATGGTGATGAAAGATGCTCAGAAGGAAGGAGATAAGCATTTTTGAGAAACTGCAAGATGTGTTGATTCGAGGGACTGTTCAGTACAAGGTGACATCAAGAAGCCACATAGGCTGGATCATGTAGAACAGTGTAGGTCTTGTTGGAGTTTCCATTTACTTTTTCTTATTGTGATGGGAAGCCATTAGAAGGTACAAAGCACAGAAATGATATAATATGACTTTGAAAGGACAGTTCTTGCTATTGAACGAAGAGATTGGTTAGAGACATGGGCCTTGAAGCAGTGGCATAAGGGATGGTGTATTTCTCTAATTCAGGGAAGACCTCGTGATGGCTAATGAGCCTGCGGTGATAGTCATGACGATGGTTAGGAGAGGGGAGAAGGACAAAATGCCTTCTCATGGACTCTGTTGAGGGTGGAAAAAATGTAAAGCTGAAGGACGGATGACCCTTAGTTTTTGGTGTAACTGGGTGAATGGGCGTGGCCTCTTAGGCAGTGGGAAGACAAGAATGGGGAAGTCAAGACTGTTTCAGACAGGTTATATCTGAAGTGTCTATTAAATGTCTGAGTGGGTATGTTAAGATATTATTCAAGATGGGAACTGTTAGAAATATAGGAAATCAATTGGAGTCCAAAAGACACTGTGTTTATAAATAGGATAATGTAGTTCTTTGCCTTATATCGTAATGAATAAGTGTAATAAGAGATCTGCTACTGCTTTCAAATATTTTTATAATTGTGCTGTTTGAGGTTTTATGATAAAATTTAGTGCTGTTAATGTGTAGGTCTGTTTGCCTATAAGGCAAAAATCTGTGATGATCAGTAAATATAAGTATAGACAGATTCAGATGAATCGTTTGTAGCACTGCCAGGAGGAAGGATTATAAGGTGGTAATGGGTTATGTGTGGAAATCTGTTTACTTGATTCCTTTTAATTCACTTCCATCAGAATATTCTATTGTGTTCTCTTCTCAGCTCTTCGTTTTTTGGGGTTTTTTTATTCTTACAGATCTTCTAGAATTTCTTGACTAGTGAGTTTTCTAGGGGAGTTTGATGTGGGAACTTTGCTCTCAGCTCATTAAAACAAACACAGCAGATGAAAATACAGAGGATTTGAGTGAAAGAAATAAATATTTTGTAAGCGTTGCCCATATATGTTAAATACATGCAAATATATTGTGCTGTGTATTGCTTCATTATCAAAAATACCTGTATCAGAAGTATTGCCTGTAACTTAGAAAAAGGGAAGAAGTATTCTTGAGTATTCTTTCTGAACAGTGCTATGCTTGACTTATGTTTTGTATGAGCTGTTTTAGAAAAATTTTTTTAACGTTTATTTATTTTTGAGACAGAGAGAGACAGAGCATGAACGGGGAAGGGTAGAGAGAGGGAGACACAGAATCTGAAACAGGCTCCAGGCTCTGAGCTGTCAGCACAGAGCCCCACGCGGGGCTCGAACTCACGGACCGCGAGATCATGACCTGAGCCGAAGTCGGCCGCTGAACCGACTGAGCCACCCAGTCGCCCCATGTATGAGCTGTTTTATAGCTTTATAGAGGCAAAAGTTAACATGTAAATTTTAGGCTACCAGAGACGCAGATAATTCTGTCAAATAGAATAGATAACCCCAAAGGTTACAGTTCATGGCCCTGTTGCAAATTATCAAGTATCCTATCTAACCCAGAAAACCTATTCTAACATTGCCTATGAATACCTCATTTCTCAAATGTTCTTTGGACCAATTTTAGCATCCTTCTAGTTTCATCGATAATGAAGTTGAAGAGAAATTGTACACTTTTTCCTCTGAAAGTCATAGGAGAGTTACGATTTGGTCTTTTTTGAAAAATTATATGTTACCCGAATCTACGCAGAAAAATATCCCTCCTGCCATAATATTTTGAAATGCAGTATCAAACATCATTATATATTTGCAAACGTGGGGGAAAATATCCACCTCTTGGTTTTGAATAGTTATTTCAAGGTATTCTTTCCTATATAAAATATTTAGTATATTGACATAATATTTAGTGATAGAAACAAAGCTAAACCATTTCAAACTGATAGGAAGTGTACAACGTTGTACAAAATAATAAAAATCTAATATGTGTTGTATTAATATGCTTAATTTTTTAAGGTAAATCTTGTACATCGTGAAACTTGCACAAATATTTCTTTTCCAAAATTATTTCAAAAACATGAATGAAAACATGGCAGGGGGTGAAGCATGCATGGGGTAAACTTTTGGTGTGTAAAGTGTATACAAAGTGTTTTGTGAATAGCATATTCTGACATCTGAGGCAGCACTAAGGTGTTCTGAGAGAGAAAATTACATTGTTAGGAAGTAGAACACATTTATATATTCATTCATAGAAAACGTATTTATCGAGGGTCAAGTACACGCAAAGCCCTCTGTTAGACCTCATTGAAAATAATGGAATGAAAGAGCATAACTCTTCTCAACAATAAGTTTCTACTTATAGTATTCATTATTATAGCCAGCTTTTATTGAGTCCCTGCAATATACCATGTACTTTACAAGGTCCTTTACATTATTTATCACATTTAATTTTATGGATGGGAAAATGAAGACTCCGAGAGGTTAAGTAACTCGAACAAGCTATTAGTTTGTAAATGGCAGATCCATCTGACGCCAAAACCTTGCTCTTGCCCTGTTCTATCTCCCCATCTCGTAATGTAGGTGTGCATGTGTGTGTGTGCAATGCGTGCCTATGGAACTGTAGTGCATCACAGAACGTGCTAAGTTTGAAAGTTAGGCAAACAAAGGTTTCTGGAAATTCAATGAAGAAAGCATAAGTTTAAGTGGTTTAGTAAGTGTTATTTGGCAGTTGGGATTTGACCTACACCTTGACAACAATGGGTGTTTAATTTTCTGAGCCAGAAGCAAGAGTAATGTAGGAGGAAACAAAATATTGTTAGCCGAAGACCAATTTTTTTTTAATTTTTTAATGTTTATTTATTTATTTTTGAGGGAGAAATAGCCCAAGTGGGGCAGGGGAAGAGAGGGGGAGACAAAGGATCTGCAGCAGGCTCTGTGCTGACAGCAGAGAGCCTGAGGCGGAGCTCGAACACATGAAACATGATATCATGACCTGAGCTCAAGTCCGATGCTAATGGACTGAGCCACCCAGGTGCTCTGAAAGACCAATTTTAGAAACTGTATGTAGCCCAGTTTAGTTCAGTGTTAGTGTGTGTTAAAGGGGAATCGAAGTGTGTTGGTGTGCAATCATAAAGAGACCTTGATCTGTGTGATGAAAACCCAAGGGCCAAAGAGATGAGGTTATTGGTATGTTGCAGGAGGCGCTGTATTTGAAAGCAGAAGAGTATAAAGCAAGAGGCGTTTCCCAACACGGTTGGAAGCCAATGGAATTGTCTCTTAAAGGAATAAAGAACGAATCTGAGGTTTTGGGTTCTGAGGACTGGTAAACTAGTGATACAGTTAGAAGAAATGAGAAGATGACAGGAACTACTGTATGTCCCCACAGGTCTTTGCTCTATTGCACTGTCACATGCCATTATTGCTATCTACAGGCCTTCCTCGTCTTGTTGCGCTTTGGTATATTGCCTTTGCACATACTGTGGTTTTCTTGTTTTGTTTTGTTTTGTTTTCTGTTTGTTTTTTGGATTTTTTTGTCTGTTTTGTTTTTTTAACAAATTGAAGGTTGCTGGCAACTCTGCATCCATCAAGTCTATCAGCAACGTTTCCCCAACAGCATTCGCTCACTCGCGTCTCTGTGTCACATTTTGTAATCCTCGGATATTTCATTATTATCCTCTTTGTTATGATGATTTGTGGTCAGTACTCTTTGATGTTACCATTGTGATCTTTTTGGGGCACCGCAAACTGTGCTCATATGAGACAACAAATTTAATGGATAAATGCGGTGTGTTCCGATTTCTCTACAGAGCGGCCATTCCCAGTCTCTCTTCCTCTCCTCGGGTCTCTCTATTTCCTGAGAGGCAAAGATAGCGAAATTAGGCCAATTAACAGCCTACAGTGGCCTCTGAGTGTTCATGTGAAAGGAGGAGTTGCATGTCTCACTTTAAATGAAAAACTCAAAATGATTGGAGCCCCTGGGTGGTTTAGTTGGTTACGTGTCGTACTTCAGCTCAGGTCATGATCTAGCAGTTACTGAGTTCAAGCCCCACATCAGGCTCTGTGCTGACAGCTCAGAGCCTGAAGCCTGCTTCGGATTCTGTGTCTCCCTCTCTCTCATCTCCTCCACTTGCACTCTGCCCCTCCCTCCCTCTCCCTCTCTCTCTCAAAAATAAACATTAAAAAATAATAAAAAAGGCTAGAAACGATTGAGCTGAGTGAGGAAGGCATGTCAAAAGCCGAGACAGGGCAGAAGCTATGCCTCCTGCACTAAACAGCCACATTGCAAATGCAAAGGCCGAGTTCTTGAAGGGAATTAAAAGTGCTTCTCCAGTGAACATATGAATGATAAAATTTAACAGCCTCTCTGATGACATGGAGGAAGTTTGTCAAAATAGAAGATCCAACAAGCCACAGCATTCCCCTAAGACAAAGCCTAATGTAGAGCAAGGCTTTTACTCTTCACCTGTGTCAAGGCTGGGAGAGGTGAAGAGGCTGTGGAAGAAAAGTTTGAGGCAAGTAGGGGTTGGTTCATTCATGAGGCCTAAGGAGAGACACTGACCCCATAATGTACAAGTGCAGGGTAAAATAGCAAGTTACCCGGAAGATGTAGCTAAGAGAATTAATGAAGGTGGTGGCTAAACCGAACAACAGGTTCTCAGTGTAGACAAAACGGCCTTCTATAGGAAGAAGATGGCACCTAGGAGTTTGATAGGTAGAGAGTGGAAGTCAGTACTTGGCTTCAGTGGTCATGCTGACTTTCTTATTTGCAATCGGTGACTTTAATTTGAAGTCAGTGCTCATTTACCATTTCAGATATGTGAAGGCCCTTAGTAACTAAACTAAATCTACTCTGCCTGTGCTCTGTAAATGCAGCAACAAAGCCTAGATGACAGCACATTTGTTGACAACACGGTGTACTAAGTATTTTAAGCCCACTGTTGAGATCTGCTCAAAAAAACCTTTCAAAATATGACTGCTTTTTTGATGATACACCTAATCACCCAAGAGCCTTGATAGATTCCTCTGACGGATCTGGCAAAAGTAAATTCAAAGTCTTCGGAGTAGGATTTACCATTTTAGATGCCATTGTGTACATCAGTGATTCACATAAAGAGGTCATAATAGGAACATTACTAGGAGTTTGGAACAAGTAGATTCCAACCCTCATGGATGACTTTGAGATGTTCAAAACTGCAGTGGAGGAAGTCACTGCAGATGTAGTGGAAACAGCAAGAGAACTGGAATCACAAGTGAACATGTGACTGAATTATTGCAATCTCATGATAAAAGTTTAACGGATGAGGAGTTTCTTCTTAGGTCTGAGCAAAGAAAGTGGTTTCTTGAGATGGAATCTACTTCTGGTAAACATACTATGAAGACTGTTGAAATGACCACAAGGATTTAGATTATTACATAAACTTAGTTGATTAAGCAAGGCACAGGATTTGAGAGGAGTGTCTCCAATTTCAAAAGAATCTCTAGTATAGATAAAATGATATTCAGTAGCATCACACACTATAGAGAAGTAGTTCATGAAAGGAAGAGTCACCTGATGTGGTTAACTTCATTGTTGTCTTATTTAGATGGCAGTTAGCAATAAGGTATTTGTTTTTAAATTAAAGCATGTGCAGTATAGTTTTAGACTTAATGCTATTGCAGTCAATAAATTACAGTATAGTGCAGATATAATTTTTATATGCCCTAGGAAATGAAAACATTGATTCCACTTGTTTTATTATGATCACTGTTTTATTGCGGTAATCTCAGTATCTCACTATCTCTGAAGCATGAGTGTATTTATATGTTTCTCAGCCGCGAATTGCATAAGACAGTGGTTGTGTCCTACTCATATTTGTATCCTGGTTGGTGAACACTGTGTCTGCATCATAGAAGACCACTGTTTGTGGAATGAATGAACAAAGAATGACAAAGCCAGCCTGAGGCCAAGCAGCTAGACTAGCCATAGGACATTTGCATAGGTATCTTACTAGAAGTTCACATTCCAGACTGGGCTTGCAAGGGGGGAATAGAAATGTAGATCTATCTTTGGGAGTCAACTACACAAGGATTATAATTGAAATTCTGAAAGTGCTAGATGACCAGTAAGGAGAAGAAATCAGGGAGAGAGAAAGGAGAGAAAGGTGGGGGCAAAAGCTCTGAGCATTTCTATCATTTATGGGTCAGATTAAGGTGAGGGAGGAAACACTGAGTTCAGGCTGCTATATATAACAGAACACCACAACCTGGGTGACTTAAGCAACAGGCATTTCTCTCTCATTGTTCTGGAGGCTGTAAATTCAAGGTCACGGCATCAGAGTCAATGTCTGGGTGGGATCTGCTTTGGGTTTACAGATGGCTGTGTTCCTGTATCCTCACAAGGCAGAGAGCAGCGTTGGAACAAGTTCTAGGGTCTCTTATGAGGGATACTAATCCTGTTCTTGAGGGCTCCACGCAGAAGGTCATGAGACCTAGTTACCTCCCGTGCCTCCTAATACCATCACGCAGGGGGTTAAAAAAATTTCAACATAAGATTTTTTTCTCTCTTTTTTTTTTTTTGTTGTTTTTTGTTTGTTTGTTTTTTCGCTGGAGAAGACACATTTAGTCTACAACAAATACAGTAGACAATTTGAAAGGACCTGTTAAGCAGGTGAGAAGAGAATAAGAGTATAGTCTCACAGAAATCATAGTGGAAGAGTTTCAGATGCTATTCTTAGTGTGGACTTGCAAAAGGTATTTGGTTTTGAGAAGTAGAAGATCATCCTGACTACTGGGAGGCTTTCAAAGAGGTCAAAAGGCAAAGAGCTAGTGAGTAAATGGAAGCTAGTAAAGAAACATACTTTATCTTCCTTTCAGTGGTAAAAATCAGGCCCATTAGAATGGAGGGGCCATGTGTATAGTTGGTATGAAGATGAGAAATCCCAGGGTTCAATGATAGGTTGATTTTCAGTGTACTCATTTGGTGATAGAAACTGTTTCACCTTGCTGACTTTTCAGTGCTAAACAAGTACCGTTTGCCAGTTCATTAGAACTTGCTTCATTTCTTCTCAGTTTTGTTTTTTTTTTTTTTTTGTTTGTTTGTTTCTGTTTTATCAACTTGGCGCTTCTCTTTGCTAGGGCTCTGCTTCATAGTACAATTCTCAACTATTGATGGATGTGACACACCCACTCTGAAACACGAAAGAGTGAAAAATGCAGCATCATCACAGGGAACACAGATGCAAATTTACCTGCGTAGATTGAATAGTTGTTTACTTTCCGTGTATTTATTAAAGCCCTTGTAGAAAAGTGCTTATGTCAAGATATGAAAGAATAATAAATATTAAGGAAATAAAGATCTATGCTTCAGGTATTTATTTGTACACAATGAAAGAATAAGTACAGATCCCTTAGCTGACTCTTAACAAATTTTATTAGTCACATATATCCTACTTTATTATATAACCATAAAATAGCTCAAGAAAAATTAAGTGAGCTAATTCGGCACTATTTTCTAAGGGAAACATTTCGTTGCGTTCATGGGGAGTTTTGCCTGAGGAAAAAAAAAAAAAAAACAACTAAATAATCAGGTCTTTCCCTGAGAATATTCACAGTAGTCCAGAAAGTACTTTTTCAATGTTCAAGTGCTGGTGTATTTTTGCATGAGAAGTCAGCTCTTTTCACCACAGTGTAGATGGTGCCTTATTCATAGCACAAGTGCTATGTAACTTATGATGTGAATTACGGCTTCAACCTACTGCTGTTAACTCCACTTGAGGGATCAGAGTGGTATGATCAACTAGCTTTTTTTTTATTATTATTATCCAAAGAATTGTAGTCAGTACATGATTTTGGCAGAAATATGCCATCAGAGACAAACTGGTATATCAAATGTACTCCTGGGGCAGAAATAAATTCCTTACTCCAATCTAAGAGAAACATTGCGTGTCTTAAGTATGTGATTGGGGACATGTTAAGAAACCTTTTTGCCAATGCCTGGGCCGTACTTCCATTAACTAGCAGGCAAGGATTTGGGACATAAACTGAGCATTGGCATTAGGACCTGGCAGGAGACTATTAGCAGTCGGTAAAACAAGTTGACATGAGCTTTTTGCTAAATTTGAGCTCACTGTTTATTTTCTCAAATCTTTTGGAATTATGGTTCTGAGAGACTTCAAAAAAATCCCTTCCCTCTTGCTATTTAACAATCAAATTCTGACTTGTTGAACTAGTAATAGATGTGGACTCAAATAACACGTGTTATGATCAGGAACCACCTGAATATATATATTTACACACACACACACACACATATGTGTGTATATACATACACACACACATATACATATGTATACACACACACACACACACACATATATATATATATATATATTTTTTTTTTTTTTCAACATTTTTTTATTTATTTTTGGGACAGAGAGAGACAGAGCATGAACGGGGGAGGGGCAGAGAGAGAGGGAGACACAGAATCGGAAACAGGCTCCAGGCTCCGAGCCATCGGCCCAGAGCCTGACGCGGGGCTCGAACTCACGGACCGCGAGATCGTGACCTGGCTGAAGTCGGACGCTTAACCGACTGCGCCACCCAGGCGCCCCTTTTTTTTTTTTTTTTTTTTTTTTTTTTAACTTACCATCTCTCTCTATGCAAGGGGCACTAGGGATAAAAATGTAGATTATTATTTTTTTTTTATTTTTTTTTTTTCAACGTTTTTATTTTATTTTTTGGGACAGAGAGAGACAGAGCATGAACGGGGGAGGGGCAGAGAGAGAGGGAGACACAGAATCGGAAACAGGCTCCAGGCTCCGAGCCATCAGCCCAGAGCCTGACGCGGGGCTCGAACTCACGGACCGCGAGATCGTGACCTGGCTGAAGTCGGACGCTTAACCGACTGCGCCACCCAGGCGCCCCTAAAAATGTAGATTAAAAAACAAACACATAAAACTAGTCTTTCACTTGTCCTAGAACAAGAATTTAAAGCATATTTGTTTCTGACCTAGAAGCAGGAAAATAAAGTCTCATGCTAAGTACAGAATGTTGTCACCTTTCAGTGTATATTATAGTGTAAGACATAAAAACTAATATATTAGTACACCTGCATACAAAATCTGAATTTGGGAGTGACAAGTTTCAGAAACTAGTTCTGCTGGACAAATGATATGAGGTTATTTATTAGATCATTCAAAATATATTAATACAAGTTGTGGCTCTCCTCATTTCCTTCCTCCTTTCATAGGAAACATATTTCCTTCCTTGATAGCCCTGCTTTGATCAGATGGTCTGGAAAGTCATTATTAAAGCATGCTATTTACCAGGAAAGAGCAGTAGCACCTTTTGAATGGTGCATATTTTGTGTTGTAAAACTTAAGCCTTAAAGGTACGGAGGTGACTTTTTTCAAAATCAATTTTGAGGCACAGTTTCTTCAGTTTTATAAAGCTCAGGGAAGACGCAGATGATCCCCCATACAGAAGGGAGTTCTAAATATGGCTGAAATACTATGTAGGTCTATCTTGTGACAATCTATTGGTCCAGGCAAGCTCCCTGTATAAGTGTGGATACTCCCCCTCCGCCTAATGGCAGGGACTTTGGTGGGAGGGTGCTCTCATTTCCACCCTACCTCTTTCCTCCAATCACCAACTACTTTATTAAAAACCTTCTGTGAGTTTTTGTGAGTAAGGCATTAGCCTCAGTGTTAGAGATTTGGACAAGAACAGAACCTGGTCCCACCATGTAGGCTCACATACTTGCGAACAGAGCCTCGTGTTAGAGACGAGAGGCATCAGTGTCCATCTCCCGTGCCTGGGAATACCAGAGAAGGCTTTTCAGGAGAGGTGATACTTGGCCTCTAAAGATGCAATGGTGATCTTCCAGGTGGACTAGGTGGGAGTGGGCCTAAGGACAGAGAAAAGGAAAATGAAAACAATGGACAATAGGAATAATAGATAAAACTGTAAAAGGTAAGAAAAGTTAGCCCTATTAAAAAAATGGTGTTCAATAGTTATGGAGAGTGTGGTTACTCTGAAATGTGGAATAATTGAGAAAGAAGCAGAATCAAAAAAATCCTTTCTCGTCATTTTTTTTTTTCCTAAAGTACTTCAAGTTTTGTTGTTGATGTTGTTAACTTTGTTTTTTAGACAGGAGACAGAGGGATTTTAAGCAAGGGAATGTGGCATGATTAAAGTTGTCTTAGGAAGACTGTCACAGCAGTATGGTTCAGGCACTGAATGGGTCAGTAATGGTAACAACTGGTGGGCAGCAATCAGCGAAGAGAATCCGATCAAGTTCTAATGTCCTTGTTTGTACTTGGAAAGTACAGTAAAACCTTGGGTTGTGAGTAATTTGCTCTGCAAGTGTTCTGCAGACAAGCAAACCTCTCTTACAAATTTTAACTTGATAAACGAGCGATGTCATGCAATATGGGTAGTATGTGATGCCAAATGTCACATGACCACGACTGAGCCAATGAGAATGGTTCTTCTCCCTCTCTCTCTCTCTCTCTCTCTCCCTCCCTCCCTCCCTCCCTCCCTCCCCCCCTGTGGGATTGTGGGTGATCATCTCCCGTGCTCGGATGCCCAGTTTCAGGCTGCAGTGTTTGACAGAAATCAGTAATTTTGCGGAACGTTGGATGGTGCCCACAGCTGGCACTTGAAAGTATATTTTTTTCTCACTACAGAGCACCTATGGACACTCCTTTGCTTTTCCATCCAAGAGTAAGCTAGGAATGCTTTGCTTCATTCTAGGTCAGGCTGCCTGCAGGTATAGACCCTTTCTTCTGCCTCCTTAATTCCAGTTACGTCAAATACAGTCTATGACAAGAGTTTATTAATACTGGACTATAGTCAACATCTGTGTGAGCGTATGCATTGGCCCCCATGCAGAAAAAGATTCCATTGATTCAACAGATAGCCGTGATTCCATTAGTGATAGTGAAAGTCATCCTACACAATAACCCTCCTCTCTCTTGTCTCTCTCACACAAGCCACGAAAGTTTTCAAAGGAAAGTGCAGGTTCATTTGTTTATTTTTCTTTATATTTTGTATTTTCTTTACAATTTTGTATTATATTACAGTATTGTCATCATTTTTATGTGAATATTTTTGGGTTGTGGAATGAATCATCTGAGTTTCCGTTATTAGTGGGGGATTCATTTTGATATGCAAGTGCTTTAGATTACAAGCACGTTTTTGGAATGAATTAGGCTTGCAAACCAAGACTTTCCTGTATTTGACTCTGTTACCAAATAGGGGAAATGCTGGAAAGACTATTACAATGAAAATTGGAGTTTTCTAAACTCTTTCTATATTATTTATTCTAGAATGCATTTTTCAGCATTAATCACAGTTAGGGATTCTTACCTTCGGAATACTTACTATTAGACTTAACTTATCACCCCTATTTTATTTATCTCACCTATTTCTAGTTTGCTGTAATTTGTGTACTTTTTGTAAACTGCCATAATTCCTTTTCTTAAACTACATGGGAAACAAATTACCCTTTAAGGAAGGGAGATAATTCTGTAGTCATTGATTAACATTGATCCCTAGGTTCAACAATTATTCAGGTAGGTCAAGGTCTATATTTCCTTTCTAGAATTAAAAAAAAAAAAAAAGTTGGAAAGAGGATGAATACTAATATTTCTTTGTTTATCATGATATGTATTCTCCTGAAATAGTTTATAGATACAATAATTATTCCTTTAAATTTTAAACTCTTCATGAATATTGATGGAGACTTGTTCAAATGATTTAAGAAACAGAAATCACTAGTCAAAATTAAGACTTCATGATGACTGAAATTTCTATTATATGACTGTTTATCTTTGCATTCTCTTTTTATTTTGTATTTATTTTTAAAAATATATTTTCTCAATGTTTATTTATTTTTGAGACGGAGAGACAGCATGAACGGGGGAGGGTCAGAGAGAGAGGGAGACAAAGAGTCTGAAACAGGCTCCAGGCTCTGAGCGGTCAGCACAGAGCCTGACTTGGGGCTCGAACTCACGGACCGCGAGATCATGACTTGAGCCGAAGTCAGATGCTTAACCGACTGAGCCACCCAGGCGCCCCTGCATTCTCTTTTTCAAACACTATATATTCATGGAAAATAAAGTCCCAGTTGCCCTTGACAGCTAAAACCAGTGTGCAATTTTTTGCCAATTTCTTTCTTTTCCATTAACTATGGATATTTTGCATGCTGACATTGACATGGCTCTGATTAACCTGACATTGCCCTCCTTCTGCATATTTCTTGGATTTATTAGAATATTTTGCTTATATATGCCTTTTGGGGGAAAAGAATGGAATGAATTGCAAAGATGTATATGGTTCAGTGCCAGTAGCTAAAAAGTACAGCAAGCTTGAGTGAAGTCTAAGAATTCTGCATCCTAAACTCTGAAAACCTTTGGCCAACCAGCAGCAGTGTTCCATAGAAGTAGAGGGAAGTCCTGTGGAACTGTCAAATAAAACCAAAGTCCTCTCTCTTAAGTCCATCCCACTATATTTGGTGAAAATAAAAATTACATTGCAAGAAATATATTGTCTCTGAACAATGCAGATGGTTTTTTTAATGAATAATATAAAATCTTAATGAGATGATTGATTTAAACATTAACTGAGTATCCATGGCAATTGATGTCAGACCAAGAGCACATAGAAAATAGGATAGACACGCCTCTAGGTTTTGCAGCCATAATCCCTTGCATGTTGGAAAACATTTAAGTTTTGTAACAAATTGCGATCTCAAATTGAATTTTTACAGGGCCTATATTCTATATAGAAAGACAGAATGCAGTTTGGGTACCATATTTGTGCTACAAGGCTCAGTGGGAAACAATCTAGTAACCTTGTTTTCCATGAAAGCCTTATATCTTTCATTTATCATTTGGTGTGATTTTTATTTTTTAAAAGTTCATTTTAGAGAAATTAATATCATGAAATTTAAATTATGGATGGTAGTTTGTGACAGTAAAGAGCAAGGCCTTTAGCATTAGAAAGAACTGGATTTGAATTCTGATTGGACTACTCCTTTACCAGGCCATCTTTGCTAATGACTTACTCATTTTAAACTTCATTTTCTTCAACGGTAAAAATGGATACTTTCACCGAATCCCTAGGTTTGTTAGGGATATTGAATAAGGGAGTATCTAAATAGCTAACTACTATAGTGAAACGTAATAAATGACGACTGCTACAATCATCATCAATATCTTTATCATAGATTTGCTAGTAAGAACTATCTTCTGTGTTTTTTTTTTCCTTTTGGAAGTTTCTCTTAACTTTTTACCTATTGAACTGATATTGCATCAGAGTAAAAAGAAGCAGTAAAATTAAACAGTATGGGAGCAATATCAAGATATGCCGTATAAATCACTGTAGTATAAATCTTGTCAGTATACTTAGCTAAGCAGTGCCATGACCATATAGACAGTTAACAAAAATGAAACCTGTCTTCTGCCTTTTTAAAACTTGTGATGCCTATCAACAGTTGATCCAATCATGCCTGTGTATAAAACATCATTTTCAGGGTAATATATTTTAATTGCTGTTGGAACTGTGTCCTTACAATATAACTATGCCTGAATTGAGTTGTTTTATTTGCCTCCAAATATTTTTTTTTCCCTGAACGTGTAGCAAAATATATGTGGAGAGGGCATCCAAAACAAACAAAAAAACTAGGCTGGTATTCAGATGATTACATTAACCATCAAATGAAATCTTTTCTTCCCCTTTCACCTGAATGCTACCTCTGTTTAGAAATTAACATAAAAATAAATGAATAAATGAATAATGAATAAATCCATGCAAATATCCCTAGCAAAACAGCATTCAGCAGGTGTAAGCAAATAATTTTCACTTTTAAAAGCTAAAACTCTTGGGACACCTGGGTGGCTCAGTCAGTTAAGTGTCTGGCTTCGGCTCAGGTCATGATCTTATGGCTCGTGAATTCGAGACCGACATCGGGCTCCGCACTGATGGTGCAAAGCCTGTTTGGCATTCTCTCTGTCCCTCTTTCTCTGTCTCTCCCTACTCACTCTCTCTCTCTCTCTCTCTCCCTCTCCCTCTCTCAAAATAAATAAACTTAAATTTTTTTAAAATGAAATAAGAGCTACAACTCTTGGCAGTTACAGACATACCAGTATATCTCTTCACCAAATTATACTTTGAGTTCTACATAATTTTAAAGGAAGAACAGAGAAAACTTAATAAAGTAAATGTGTGTATATGTGTCTGCAGTTTTTTAAGGTTACATTTTGGTAGTTAAGGAGGTAAAGAAAAAAAAATACAAAGAAGGTTTGTTTTTTTTCTTCATGGCCAAATTGAACAGTAATACATCTTAAATTGAGGGGAAACAGTTATGAGTAGTGACAGGAGCAGTCTTTGTTGTCTCCTTAAATAATAACACATGGCTCCCCACTTTAGTCCTTGTTGCTTTCCACCCCCCCCCCCCCGACCCAACACTCATCATAACAACTAATGGGACAATTAGAATCAGTGTAGAATCTTCTGGAGGATCTTGTAAAAATTCCTGAGCTCCGTTCTGCTGCAGGTGGGCAAGATGATTTTATCTTGGAAGAGGGCGCTTCTGGTCTAGTCACTAGAGCAGAGAGGAATGGGGAAGACACAGGCCCTAGGGCTAGACTGCCTGAATTTGCATCTTTTCTCTGCCATTGGCTAGATGGGTGATCATGGGGCCTCTCATTTAACTTCTTTGCTTCATTTTCTTTTGCCTGTAAAATGGGGTAAGATTTGTACCTTTATCACAGAGTTGCTGTAGGAATCAATGAGGTAATCGCATGTAAACCTGTGGAATACTTACTATCTGACACATGGTTTGTGACAAGTGTTGTCCTGATGGTCATGAAAATCTGATCTTGTTGGATCCAACTAAAGGTTCTAAAGCTGTGTACTCATTTAGACAATTCTGTTAGAAAGGTCAGGAATTTAGAGGTGCGCTGGACCTGAATGCCAGTGCGGGCATTGACTTACCTGTGACAGGGCATAGAGAAAAGTGTGCTCGCTAACTAGTTGTGTTAAAATTACTGAGATTCTATCAACCTGCTACCTCAAATAGTTACAAGATGAGGGAAATGCACACTGTGTATTCTAAATAGGGTTGGGGTTCTCCTGACACTTAAGTCAGCATATAGACACAGGGAAACCACTCAGTCAAAATGTTGTCTACACTATTTGTTGGACCTACTTGTGGTGCCATTTCTCTCTCTTTCTCTTCTTAGTGCATGACTTTTTAAATTCGATCTTCATTTTCACTAGCATATTACACAGGAAACATCTTTTTACTGTTGCAATTATCTCTTTTATTTCATTTCTGAAAAGGCATTATGCTACCCTTTCTTTTAAGATACTGAGGTTGAGAACTAATGTCATTAAATACCAGTTTTGAAAGAACCCTTTCCTGTCTTCAGTCACTCACATTATCATAAAAGAAAAAAAAAAGAAGGAAATAATGAAGCAGGGTTTTTGTAGGGCACAATGAGATGGCATTAAAATGGCACACACTTAAAATGGGAATACAAAATGACTGAAAGGAACTGAGATTTAAGGCATAAAAGACATTTCTAATCCATTTATGTTCCTCTAATGTTGCTGACTGAAAGTCCTCATGTAAATGTAATCTTTTTTTTTTTTTCAAGACTTAGTCCTCCAGTGGAGAAAACAAGGTCCAACTGTTCCAGTGATCTAGGCAGATGCAGACAATCTCACTTTTAAAAAAGAGTCTTTCCAACCAGCACCTCTAGCCTGAAGGAAGATCCCATTTTACTAGGTGCCTGGCTTTCTTTGGGGAACCAGCTTATGCAAATCCTAACTAGTGACCCCATGTGGTAATTTGAAATGCAAAACCTTGAGAAAGCAAAACAGCCTACCCCTCCTACTTTAATATAGCATCTGAATTAACCAGGAAGGAGTTGGGAAGAACATTAAAAATGAACTCTTGACTTGGATGATGAGCTTGCCATTTTTCTTTTCAAAGTTACATGATCTGTTTCACCTCAGTTCATTGACATCAGCTCATATCCCTCTCAGGAATTAGAAACTAATAATTCTACCTTTTGGCTGTCTTATTTTGTCATACTTTGAGAGTTCATTTGAATAGACTGGCATCTCAACGCCAGTGACACCTGCAAGATAACATCGTGGGAGACACCAGCCTCAGCCCTCCCAGTGAAGAACAATTTTTAGACACTTTTTCATGAACAGAAGTGGCTCTCGGAGAGCTCAGGAGTCCACTGAAGAAGCTTCAGCAACACAGAGGAGCACAAAACAAATAACTTTTGGGGTAGAATAACTACCCCAAAAGGGTAGGATGAGGTTTGTTTGTTTGTTTGTTTGTTTTTGCCTGTATCATCCCATGCCCACCCAGTGCTGCTCAGAAGCAAGAAGGAACTCATCAGCCCAGGAGACTTCCTTCACTGGGAAAAGGGGAACAGATATGCCAGGCTTATAGGGCACTGCTTGAAAGACCCATTTCAATTTCAGAGACTAGCATACCTGAGACATCTGGAGACTTAAGGAACAAGAAAAAGGACAAAGCTACCAGTATCAGCCATGGAAGAGTGACCAAAGATCCCAGTGGCTGCTTTCAAGATTACTCTAGCAGCGTTTGTTAGTGATGACCACAGCTTCCCTTGTGGACACTATGGACCCCCTCCCCACCTCACAGCTTTCATCACTGAGGACTCCCTCATGGACCCCAACATGCTGCTCCATAGATGACACCAGTGGTATTTGCTGCTGAAGAATTCAACGGCCAGCACAGCTGCCGCAGCCTTCTCCACTGCAGACCCCCTGCAAATACCAAAGGAAGATCAAGATTGCAAGACAGGAAGAAAGGATCTACAAAACACCCAGAAAACAGTTAACAAATTGCAAGAGTAAGCATTCCCTATCAGTAGTTACTTTAAATGTAAATAGATGACAATAAATTCTCCAAGAAATACAGAAGGGATGAATGGAGATACGCTCGCGCGTGCACACACACACACACACACACACACACACACTCATATGAAAAGATTCACTTCAACTTTAAAGACACACACTGAATGAAAGTGAATGGACAGAAAAAGATATTCCATGCAAATGGAAACTAAAAGAGAACAGAGGTAGCTCTACTTAAACAAAATAGACTTTAAGTCAACAAGTGTAATAAGAGACCAGGAAGTGATTATATAATGATAAAGAGGGCAATCCATCAAAATGAAATAACAGTAGTAAATATATATGTGGCAAAGTGTCAGATCACTTACAATGTAGAAAGCAAAATTTTAACTGATCTGAAAGGAGAAGTAGAATAAAATAATAGAGGACTTCAATACTCTAATAATAATTAGATCATCCAGGCAGAAAATCAATAAAGAAACATTGGACCTGGCCTCTACTTTAGACCAAATGGACCTAGAAGATAGGTATAGAACATTCCATTCAATAACAGCAAAACACACATTCTTCTCAAGTGCACATGAACCATTCTCCAGGCTAGACCATATGTTAGATCACAAATTAAAACTTAACAAAAACCAACTCAAAAAGATGAAAAGCTTGAATGTAAGACCTGAAACAGTCCAACTTCTAGGGAAAAAAATGAATAAGCTTCTGGACAGTCTTGGCAATTATTTTTCTTTAATTTGACACCCCAAATAAGTCAACATAAGCAAAAATAAACTAAATCAACCTGAAAAAAATGTATACAAAGAAAACACCAAAATGAAAAGTCACTTCATGAAATGGGAGAAATAAAGTGTGTATCCCTGTCATTGGTATAGTATACTGCCTAAATGTTCTACATTGAACTATAAGCCCTTTTAAACAAATAATAATAACATTTATTTTTTGAGAGACTGAGAGAGACAGAGCATGAGCAGGGGAGGGGGGGAGAGAGAGAGAGAGAGAGAGAGAGAGAGAGAGAGAGAGAGAGACAGAGACAGAGACAGAGACAGACACAGAATCCAAAACAGACTCCAGGCTCTGAGCTGTCAACACAGAGCCCGACGCGGGGCTCTAACTCACGAGCTGTGAGATCATGACCTGACCTGAAGAACGCTTAACCAACTGAGCCACCCAGGTGTCCCACTATAAGCCCTTTCAAGACTGGAACATGTTACATGTGTCTTTGTGTTCCCTGTCACATTAAATGAATATTTGCCTAATGAGTAGAAACAAGCATAACAGTAGTGCTTGTTTGGATGATATTTACAGAGGGAGTAGATTAAGAGATTAGATAGAAATCAAGAACTTCGTAAATGAATACTTGGGAGGGAGTACATCAATAGAGGGATCGGGTAGTGATGAAAAAGTGCTCATTCTTAAAGGATTTAGGTAGACATTGGTCTAAATTGAACCTTGTGCAGTAGAATATCTTCCTAGTAATGTAAAACTTCAAAGTGAATGGGTTAAAGTATAAATCAGAAGTCTGGTATCTTTTAAAGATTCACAGGATTATCTGGCATTTGTTCATCAATATTTCTAACATTTACACAAACTATTTAAATGATTAATAGTTGATTATTAAATATTTTATAAAAATTAATGCTGGCGGAGAAATAGGATTTTCTAAAGAAACCAAGGTAAACATAGCTATGTTGCATTCCTTTACAATTATGTTGAAGACGTATGCAACGATGATAAATATCAACTATAACTATTTTGACTGTGTACCTATGGAAAATTTGCAAAACCAATTTTACCTTGGAGGTGATAATGCCATGTATATGTGTATGAAATTGTTCAAATTTTATCTAAAATATTTCTATACGCCCCGGTTTATTCACTCCCAAAGATAGTTTTGCCATTGCAGACTGTAAAGCAGTAAACTCTGTATAAGTGTTTGCAATTGCCGTTTTCCAATTCCCATGTTGAAAAAAATATGCATATACTTATATGCGGCAAAATATGTTATTTTCACCAAATCGAAACATAAGATTTTATTCCTGTCCATTGAGGTTTGATGTCTTTGGATTGAATTCATACTTGCCCTCTATATTACAAATGCATTTCCAAAGAGACTGTGGGAACAACTGTTATTTTCCCACTGTTGCGCTGTCTTTTTAATAGTGATAGTTTAAAATTAATGCTTCTCTGGCTTGACTAGGGACATTAGTCAAACCAAGTGAAAGTGACATTTCCCTAAGATGCTGAATCTGTCGCCAACTCTGCTTACCTATATTTACACCCCAATTATTCTTGAAAATAAAATTAGAGCTGCATGTATTATTTCATTTGGTGAAGAAATGAACTTCATATTTCAGCATTTAACAATACTCCAAGGTGTGACCTTCAGACTCTCACTGTTAGAACCACTTTTCTTTAGAAATCTTTTTCTTTAATGGCTTGCCTATTGACAGTATTAATTTTGCAGATTAAAAAAAGAAAACCCCTTCTTTATTTGATGCACATATATATTACTGGCTGTCAGAACCTCAAAAGCCCCAAGTTCTAGGATTCCAGACTCCTCCTTTTTAGGATATTTTCCCATAAGTTTAAGGCAAATGTGTCCCACATGATAAAACGCTCTACTATTATATGGCACATTCTCCTGTCTCAGGAAGCTGTGCACCTCATGTGCACATTGCCTGTGAGCTCTAGTATTCTAAGTAAGAAACTTATTTTCCAATTCAGAACTTGGCAGTATTCTAAAAAAAAAAAAAAAAGGTTCAAAGGACATCCCATGATTCATTTTCTTTTTTTTTTTTATTTTTTTTATTTTTTATTTTTGGGACAGAGAGAGACAGAGCATGAATGGGGGAGGGGCAGAGAGAGAGGGAGACACAGAATCGGAAACAGGCTCCAGGCTCTGAGCCATCAGCCCAGAGCCTGACGCGGGGCTCGAACTCACGGACCGCAAGATCGTGACCTGGCTGAAGTCGGACGCTTAACCGACTGCGCCACCCAGGCGCCCCAGACATCCCATGATTCAAAAGAACATAAATAATGTTTTTTCAGTCTTTGCGATACCTAAGAAAATAAGATCCTAATTCTCTAAGTATAACATCCTGAAATATATCAGGATTTATCATCCTGAAAATAAGTTCATTCTTAGGATATCTGTGGATAACAAATATACCTGGCACATTGGACAATGTAAATTTTAGAGCACCAAAATGGAAAACCAAAAACTAGACATGGATGGTTAATAGGGGGCAGTCTAATGCCCAAGTAAAATACTATTGTGTATTTTATGTCTTACGTTCAATTAATGAAATCCTGTATCATTTTTATTTAAATATGTACATATTTGTATTTATATCATTAATCCAAATCTATTTTACATTCTTATTAACTCATTCTTTTTCTTTGGAGTAGGATATAAAATTTGACTTTATATGTTTTTTTCTCCTCCTAGAACATCACTTCCTAAAAATCAAAGGAGATGTCACACATATATATGCAGGTGTGTGTATATTATATATATATACAATATGTGTGTATATATGTATATAATATACATATGTGTATATACATATATATTATGTGTGTATATATGTGTATGTGTGTATGTATATATATATATATATACATACACACACACACACTCACATAATCATATTGCTTTTATTTATTTTTTGAGAGGCTCCCTCACTATTTCTCTGTATGTCAGTCTTTCATTGTGGAATACTCGGGACCAACTGTGATAATCTCTATCCCCCTCCTTTGAAGCATATGTTAAGATGTAAGCTTCAACAATTGCATCGTCAACAAATGAGTCATTCTTTCTGGGTTCTGCTAGGTGTGTATCTTAGTCTGCTTGGGCTACTCTAACAAAATACCTTAGACTGGGTCACTTAAACCATAGTCCTTTATTTGTCACAATTCTAGAGGGTGGGGAGTCTGAGATCCAATCTGGTTCCTGGTGAAACCTCCTTCCCGGCTCTCAGACAGCAGTCTTCTTGATGTGTCTCACATGGGAGAGTGAGAAAAATCTCTCCTGTTTCTTTTTGGTTTTTTTTCAATTTTTGTAATGTTTATTTATTCTTGACAGAGAGACAGAGAATGAGTGGGAGACGGTCAGAGCAAGAAGAGGGACATAGAATCTGAAGCAGGCTCCAGGCTGTAAGATGTCAGCACAGAGCCCGATGTGGGGCTCAAACCCACAAATCGTGAAATCATGACCTGAGCCAAAGTCAGATGCTTAACTGACTGAGCCACCAAGGCACCCTTCTCCTGTTTCTTCTTATAACAGCACTAATACCTTCAAGAAGCCTGAATCTTCATGAGTAATTATTTCCTAAAGACCCCATCTGCAGATACCATCACATGGGGGTTAGGGCTTCAACAGAGAAATTTTGAGGGTGACAAAATGCATAGCAGTTATCACTGTCTCTAGAATTAGTATAAGCCATGTAATCAGTGAATGATACAGTGTTGCTAAGTATTTTCATGATTACTTGTTCATTTTGACATGAATCCATTAACTTTGGAGGACTACACTTCTTTCTTTTTTTTTAATGTTTATTTACTTTTGAGAGAAAGACAGAGACAGAGCATAAGCAGGGCAGAGGCAGAGAGAGAGGCAGAAACAGAATCAGAAGCAGGCTCCAGGCTCCCGGCTCTGAAGTGTCAGCAGAGAGCCCAATGTGGGGCTCCTCAAAGACCGCGAGATCATGACCTGAGCTGAAGTTGGATGCTTAACCAGCTGAGTCATTCAGGCACCCCCGGAGGGCTACATTTCTAACAGCCAATGATGGTTTGGGTGCTACCACCAGCAATGTCGTTTGACATTGGCATTTGACAAGGCAAAAAACCCTTGCCCTCATTAGTCATTGTCTCTCAGGTGAGAAATTCATAGATATTTATAAAGCAATAATCCTTCTATATCTATATATGCAAGGAAATCATACAAGTAATTTTTAATCTTATTTATTTATTTATTTATAATTAAACTTAATGCTTTTATTTTGAGCTTGAAGTCTGTGACCATGGGTTATCCAAAAACTAGCATTAGTGTATTAATATTAGGTAGGAGCCCATATATTCTCTATTTTTGACCTTGGGGCAGTAAAATCAGCTGTAGTGTAACATGATAATGCTTCCAATATTGTGTAAGAAGACCTTCTTTACTTGTATTTAATACCAGCAAGAGAATATTATGCCTACATAAGGACTTCTGTTATTTTACTATTCTAGAAAGCCATAAGGACCCCATATTAAAGGACCTGTTTTAAAATTTCTGAGTCATTAACTATGTAAATATAAGGAATAAAGCAAAGCAGGCCACCGTTCAAGAGCTAGACTCTCAGACATTTTAGAAGATCACGAAGATTTTGACTTCAAACTTCTAGCATATGCTTTCACAGGGTGACTGTTTTCTGCTTTGTTGTGTTGTATTCTCCATCACTTGCTATAGGATGGGCTGACAGGACCAAGAGATGTGTCTCTGCTTTGTGCTAATAACCTTCTTGATGGTTTCCTGAAAGATCTGTGCGGGTCTTTGAAGAAAGTATCTTCTGTTAGCATCTTACAGGCTTTTTTTTTTTTTTTTTCCATGAAGTTCATGTATTCGTTTAGTAAACGAATTAAATGAATAAAAAAGTAAACACAAGAACAAGTGTCTGGCAGTGAGAATACGATGGCTTTCGACAACAATATGAAAAAGAGAATGCAACATAGGCTGTAAGGTAAGACAACAGAAAGTAGAAGGATAAATAAATACATTGCCCAAGATCACACAAATGGTAAGTTCGAGCAGGACTCAAATTGTGCTGTCTCCCAATAGGAAGAGGTAAGCCAAGAAGGAAATGGACCTAAGGAAGATAAGAGACCTGGGCGTCACAGAATGGATTTAGCTTCCCTTGGAATCCCTCACTGTTTTCTTTTTATCTCCCTCATGTTTATTCTCCATGATGGACTACCTATAACACGTCATCTCCTCCTGTTTCTAACACTGGAGACCCAATAATCATTTCTGATAATCCTTTAAAATTTCAAGTATAGAAACCTTGATGAAGATAAATGGAGCGGGAGAAAGGCCTTGGTTCAAATGACTGGATGATCTTTATACGTCTTCATGCATCCTGCAAATCATTTACAACCAGGTGAACATATGCAGAGTTATGAGTATGAATATACATGGGTACGCTTAGGTATGTTTATAATTTAGCTTTGAATTCAACTTTTTAAAACTTTATATATTTATTTTGGTAGAGTGTGCGTGTGCATGCACACGTAAAAGCAAGGGAGGGGCAGAGAGACAGAGAATCCCAAGCAGACCCCGCACTGCCAACGTGGAGCTCAGTCTCATGAACCTTGAGATCATGAACTGAGCTGAAATCAAGAGTTGGAGGCTTAACTGAGCCACTCAAGCACCCTTCAGTTGTTGGATATTTCAATATATTTGTGGGAGGGGTATATTTCATTGAAATAAAAAAATATACTAAGTTATTAGAATGATTCAGAATGATGTTTAGAATCAGGTAACCTGGTATATGATTTATTTTCACACCCTCATGGCCTAGTGTAGTGCCTGGCAACTATTAGTGTTTCAATAAATGTTTACTGAGCTGAAATAACTTAAGAGTGCTACACTGACATTTCTTAGTTTACAAAATCTGAATCAAGGGCTCTTAACTTGTTAAAATATGTGCCTTTTTAAAAGTATTTTTAAGTCTGTGTATTTTGAGAGAGAGAGCAAGGAGGGTAGGGAAAGAGAGAGAGAATCCCAAGCGGGCTCCACACTTTCAGCACAGAGCCTGATGCGGAGCTTGAACTCATGAACTGTGAGATCATGACCTGATCCAAAATCAAGAGTCAAACACTTAACCAACTGAGCCACCCAGGCGCCCCTAAAATACATTCCTTAATACTCCATTTCCATTGAACAACTTGTTTGTTTTTAACTCTAAACTAATTAATGCTGTGAAATTACATTACTTCACTATCGGATAATTTTGCATCTGTTTTTTTTTGTTTTTTTTTTTAAGAAACAAAACGAGGCGGGTTTCAACAAATGAGTGCCTTTCTTTAATGACCTAAGGATATGTATGATCTAGCATGAATGTTTATTTCAAGTTAATTCCCATCACAGAATTACTGTCACTGCATCATATTGTCAAGGAGCATGAAGTAATTCACATTGATCATTTTGGTAGGTTACAGAGTTAGTGATAATTAGCAGTTTATAGAATTAAAGTGATGAGTAAACATTCATACATGAAATCAAGTTTCTTTTTCTTTAGACTCCCAATATGTAAGTGCTGTTTCTAGAAACACTGTTATGCTGACCTAATGTGCCTTACAGTTCTTTTTACTCCTCCTCAGTGCTTATCACTACTGCAGTCAAAATTTCAAGACCTATAACCATTTGTGACTCTATTTGGGAGGTTTCTACCCCAGTTCAGAGAGCAGTGGGTTGACTGCCATGGTTGATTGCTAACAGTTCATAGCTCTGCCATGTCCTATTCGAATTTGTGCTTTATAGCACTTCAGTGCCTTCTCTTAAATTCATCTCTCAGCTCCCCCTCCCCTCCAGAATGTTCTCTTAGGTATTATACTGTCTTCTCTAGTTCAAATCCATTGACTGCAAAGCTTCTGTGTCATAGCACATAGTGCTGATGGGCAGGAAGAGTGGATTTGTTATGAGCGAGAGTTGATCATTCTGGCTTGTAATTTGATGTTGAATTTGCTTTAAATATGATTCTGGTTTAAAAAAAAAAATCCACTAAGCTACATAGAATGTATTTGGCAAGTCCAGCATGTATAGCTAGTGGTATAGTAGACCTATGGTATTTTCTCAAATATGAAAATGTAAATAAAGGAGATACTGTAAATATCATTGAACTGTGGGAAGGCAATGTGAATAGGAACGATTCTTGGGGAATAGATGATCAGGTTTTGTATGTTTGAGTGGCTGTGAAGCTGTTTCATGGAATAAGTTTAACTTACTGTTTAGCTATCAGTTAAAGGATACCTTTCATTTTAGCCTCTAAATTAGGATTTCTGAGACCTTTCCAGCCTTGCCTGCTGTGTCTTCTTTGTCTTCTTTTTCCCCCTCCTTCATCACAGAATTACTGAGAAAAATAAACATTTAAAGTTTTTAATGTAAATTTTAGATAAACTCTCATCCAGGATTTTGGTTTAATCTAGAATGTGATGTCTCATTAATCTTAACTATGGCCAACCCAGCAGAGGAGGAAATATCTCTTGTTCCAGTTTGTGATGTTTTATCAAATGGTACCTAATTTTGTCTCTACAGTTGATGTTAAATTAGTTGGAATATCAGAACATCGTTTGTAAGAGAAAAATATTTATAATGTCATGTATATAAATAGTTTGTAATTATACAAGGATGTATCAAAAATACAAACATACAACGCATTTTTTTCAATTTAATTATATAATAAGACCACGTGTTAGTATTGAAAGTAACATACCTCGGAGTACAATGTTTTACTGATTTATAGAGATAAATCAATAATTGAAAATTTAAAACTGTGTTTCCATTTTCATTGCTTGAGGACGCTGGACAATAGCTACTTAATGGCTTTTGCATCATGACTAATGAAGTTTCTACTTCAACTACAAAACTATAACATGTGCATATTCTAAATTGAATTATTTCGATATTATATAGTGTTCGGCATAGCTTTGCATGCAATAAATCAGCCACAATTGTATTTGAGACAATAAATCTGGCATTTATGTCATTAAAATGCATTGCATTCCTAATTAAGAATCCATTAGAAGTGGCTAATTTTGCAATGTCAGTGTTTTAAATCATACTGCATCTTGTTTTGTGATAAATCTCTCTATATATATACATATGTACGTATGTGTATATGTACATGTATATATACGGATGCATACACACACACACACACACATTTTTTGAGAATAGTGGACATGATGTAAAACTTTTTAGGGAAAAAGAGGGAGAGAATTCTTTCAAATTATTCCTTTATAAAATGTTTCGATAGTACATTTCAAGATCCTGCATCCTTAAAAAGATTATTTTTAGTCCTTTTAATTAATTTTAAAAATTATTTAAAATAATTAAATTTAATTAAATTTTAATTATTACTTAAAAATAAGTAATAGAATATTTGGCCGAATTATGTCACTAAAATAATTCATGCTATGGATTTATTTTTTAAAGATCGATAAAATTAACTGTTTCATGCCCCCAGAATCAATGTATGTTGTTCAGAAGATACACCAGATCACTCTCATAGATGTAGCAGCATCCGAAGACTTACTTAGGGTCATCTTACAATCCCCACAGTAATATGCCTGCCAATGGAGATTCTAGTCCAAAGGTATAATAGGAGTGCTAATTCAGTAACAAGAAAAACATAAAAATAATGTGAAATATTGTTTAAGGTGTTGAAAAATAATTTGCATCCATTAGGAATCAAGAATGGTTGCTCTAGCAAACATCTCAATAATGGCTTCAACAAGATGGAAATTGATTCTCTGTGACGTGACAGTCTGAGTTCAGCAGTTCAGTGCTAAGTGGTTGTCCTGTGTTGAGGACCCAGGTTCCTGCCACCTTAGGGTTCAGGCATCCTCAAATGTGGTTTTAGGGGCACCGGCTGGTTCAGCTGGTTAAGTGTCCAACTCTTGGTTTCAGACCAGGTCACAATCTCAAGTTTGTGAGACTGAGCCCCCATGTCAGTCTCTGTGCTGACAGTGTGGAACTTGCTTGAATTCTCTCTCTCTCTCTCTCTCTCTCTCTCTCTCTCTCTCTCTCTCTCTCTCTCTCTCTCTCTCTCTCCCCCCCCCCCCTCTCTCTCTCTCTCTCTCTCTCTCTCTCTCTCTCTCCCTCTCTCCCTCTCTCCCTCTCCCTCTCCCTCCCTTCCTCCCTCCCTCCTTCTCTCTCTGCCCCTCCTCTGCTCATGCTTTGTTTCTCTAAAAATATATAAATGTTAAAACTGTGTTTTTGTTTTTGTTTTAATCTAATGATTCTAAGATAGCTTTCTATCTGCATTCCAGGTAGCATTAAGGAGAGAAAAGGAAGAGAAGTCATGGTTCTTCTCTTTAATGATAGGGCCTAGAAGTTACCCAATTCACTTCTCATTTTCACTGATCATGACTTCATTATATGCCTTTACCTAGTTGCAAGGGAGACTGGGAAATACAGTCTTTATTTATTTTTAATTATTTAATAAATTTGGCCTGTTATATTTTATAAATTTAAGGTGTATAGTTTTTCCTTTGATATATTTATATATTGTAATATGATTGCCATTGAAGCAAAATCTTAATTTATCATTATATTATTTGTATTCATCATGCTGTGTATTAGATTTCAATGGCTTATTCACTACTGTTCTAAATTTATACCCTTTGGATGCTCAACCATGTGGCCAGCTGAAAATCTTAGGTTCCATTTGGTTTGGTTTTCTTTTTTTTTTTTTTCAACATTTTTTTTTTTTATTTATTTTTGGGACAGAGAGAGACAGAGCATGAACGGGGGAGGGGCAGAGAGAGAGGGAGACACAGAATCGGAAACAGGCTCCAGGCTCCGAGCCATCGGCCCAGAGCCTGACGCGGGGCTCGAACTCACGGACCGCGAGATCGTGACCTGGCTGAAGCCGGACGCTTAACCAACTGCGCCACCCAGGCGCCCCTGGTTTGGTTTTCTAAGGGAAGTAAAACAATAGCTTTTCTTGGTCAGAGCAGGGTAAAGAAAGGACAGTACAAATACATTTTAAGATTTTGGAAGGAAAGTGAAAATCAAAACTGAGCCAAAAGAAAAAAAAATCTAAAAAGGAAAAAATAAATAATTATGTCACTTTCCATATATCTTTAATAAAGTTAATATTTTAGATATGATTCAACATTTCCATGTCTGTTTCACATCAACTGCATCTTTTTCTTTTTACTTTTTGACGCTCTTCATCCATTACTTCTCCCCCCTACCCACACCTCGGTCAATCAGCAATCTCTGTACCTCTCAGATTTTTAAAATTTTTATTATTTATGTATTTTTGTAAATTCCACATGTAAGAGAGATTATATGGTATTTGCCTTTCTCTGACTTTTTTCAGTTAGAATAATGCCCTTGAAGTCAGTCCATGTTGTTATAAATGACAAGATTTTATTCTTTTTTTGTGGCTGAATGATATTCCATTGTTTCTTTATGTGTGTGTGTGTGTGTGTGTATACACACACATATATGCATACATAAATACGTACATACCACAATATATCCGTTTATCCATCAATGAACACTTAGGTTGTTTCCCTATCTTAGCTATTATAAATAATGCTTCAGTGATAATGGGGGATACACATACCTTTTCAAGTTAGTGGTGTTGTCTTCTTTGGATAAATACCCCCCAAGTGTAATTGCTGTATCATGTGATAATTTTTTTTTAATGAGGAACTTCCATAATATTTTCAATAGCGGATGCACTTTTGCACATCCTCTCCAACACTTGGTAGTTCTTGTCTTTCTGATAGTAGCCATCCTGATAGGTGATACCTAATTGTGATTTTGCTTTGCATTTTCCTGAAGAGTAATAATGTTGACTTTTTTTTAATGTACCTATTGGCTATGTGTATGTTTTCTTAGGAAAAAAAAATGTCTATTTACATCTTCTGTCTAATTTTATATCAGATTGTATATTTGTTTTCACTATTGAGTTGTATGAGTTCTTTATATATTTTGGCGTTTAGCCCCTTATCAGAACAATGGCTTGCAACTATATCTTCTATTCAGTAGGTTACCTTGTCATCTTGCTGACAGTTTCCTTTGCAGTGCAGAAGGATTTTAGTATGATATAGTCCTACTTGTTGATTTTGCTTTTGTTGCTTTTGCTTTGAGTGTCAGATTTAAAAAAAAAATAAAAATCACCACCAGGGCCTACTATGTATGTCAGGGAGCTAACTATCTATGTTTTCTTCTAGGATTTTTATGGCTTCAGGTCTTATATTCAAGTTTTTAATCCATTTTGAGTTAATTTGTGTGTATAGTGTAAGATAGTAGTTGAGTTTCAGACAAAACTGAGTGTCACTCCAGTTTTCCCAGCAACATGTATTGAAGAAATGGTCTTTCCCCATTGTATACTCTTGGCTCCTATGTCATAAATTGATTGAACATACAGCATAGGTTTATTTCTGACTCTCAGTTTTGTTCCAAGGATTGATGTACCTGTTTTTATGCCAGTATCACCCTGTTTTAATTACTATAGCTTTGTAACATTGTTTGAAGTCATTAACATTATGTCACCTGCTTTGTTCTTCTTTCTCACAATGACTTTGGCTGTTTTTGTTTTGTTTTGTTTTGTTTTGTTTGTTTTGTTTTGTGGTTGATTCCATACAAATATAGGATTATTTCTGTATTTTGGAAAATGCCATTGAAATTTTGGTAGGGTTTCCGTTAAATCTGCCGATTGCTTTGAGCAGTGTGAGAAATATAACAATATTGACATTTTCGACCCGTGAGGATGGTGTAGCTTTCTATTTATCTGTGTTATACTTGATTAATTAATTAATTAATTAATGTGTAGTTTTCAATATATAGGTTTTCACTTCCTTGGTTAAATTTGCTTGTAGGCATTTTATTTTTGATGTGATTGTAAAGTGAACTTTTTTTTGATAGTTGATTACTTGTGTATAGAAACACAACAGGGGCGCCTGGGTGGCTCAGTCGGTTGAGCGCCGACTTCGGCTCAGGTCACGATCTCACGGTCCGTGAGTTCGAGCCCCGCATCGGGCCCCTGTGCTGACAGCTCAGAGCCCGGAGCCTGTTTCGGATTCTGTGTCTCCCTCTCTCTGACCCTCCCCCATTCATGCTCTGTCTCTCTCTGTCTCAAAAATAAATAAACGTTAAAAAAAAAAAAAAATTTAAAAAAAAAAAAAAAAAAAAAAAAGAAACACAACAGAATTTGTTAGCTCCACCAGTATTATTTAATAGAGTCTCTAGATTTCTTTTTTTATATATAATATATTATCTGCAAATAGTGACAATTTGGCTTCTTCCTTTCCTCTTTGGATACCTTTTATTTCTTATCTAGTTGCTCTGGCAAGGACTCCCAATACTATGTTGAATAGAACTGGTGAAAGTAGGCACCTGGGTCTTGTTCCTGATCTTCAGGGGAAAGTTTGCAGCTCTTTACCATTGAGAATAATGTTGGCTTCAGGCTTGTCATATATGACCATAATATGTTGAGGTATGTTTCCTCTGTATCCACGTTGTTGAAAGTTTCTACCACAAATATATGTTGAATTTTGTCATTGCTCTCTCTGCATCTATTGAGGTGATCATATGATTTTTATCTTTTGTTAGTGTGGTATATCCTACTATTTTCAGATGTTAAACCATTCTTGTAATCATGAAGTAAAGTTAGCTTGGTTACAGTTGATGATCTTTTCAGTGTATGGTTGAGTTTGGTTTGCTGATACTACGAGTTTTATTTTTCTCTAGCACTCTTGTCTGATTTTTGTGCCAGAGTAATGGTGGCCTCATAAAATGAGTTTTCTGTGATTTTCCTCCTCTTCTACTTTTTGGAAGAGTTCATGAAGGATTAGTATTAGTTATTCTTTGAATATTTGGTAGAATTAAGCAACGAAGTTGTTTAGTCCTGGACTTCTGTTTGTTGGGAGGTTTTTGATTACTGATTCAATCTCCTTACTAGTAAATGATCTGTTCAGATTTTCTGTTTCATCATGATTTCGTCTTCGTAGGTTGTATGTTCCTAGGAATTTATCCTTTTCCTTGAGGTTGTCTGAGATTCCATTTTTAAAGAAAGGAGGAGGAGAATGGGTATTGAGAGGACTTCCTGTCAAATAAACTAAGCATAATTATTAATAATTAACATAATTTGTTGTAGTCTAGAGTAACCTTGAATAACAGTGCCATGTTTCTCTTTTATGTCTATGCTTAGACGTCTTTCTAGTATGCATTTAATTAGTCCCACTTTATGTGGCTAATTACTGCTTAGTTTTTGGTGTTTCTCTAAGATAATATTTCCCAAAGAAACTTTTATTGACACCTAAGTAATTATCCATTGTAATGACTTAGACAGTCCTGCCATGTACTTCCTTAATAGCCTGTGCATGTCCATTTGGTTGCAGTTGTAATAATGTGTTTTAACCATTTATTTCTACATCTCTATTCTCCTGTTCTCTAAGAACCTTCAGGCAAGGATTATTTTACTCTTTCTATTCCTAGACCAGGATCTAGAATATAACATGTACCTGTATATGTTTTAAATGAATAAAATAATACATAAATGAAGATGCTCTTAGTTCTTCAGAATATTCAGTTAAGTACAGTGGGATTCCAAGCATGGAAATGTACCTGCCACAGATTTTCAGCTTTAGAATGAAAGGCTGGTGTTATCTTATTAGTGAGCATATTTTGTTCTTAATACTTAATATAGGGAGTGCCGTATTGCTCAGAAATGTTAAATAAATATAATCAAAGGAAAAGAGGACACATTTTCAGTATCAGGGCACCGAAGTGAGTATTTGCACCCAGTTTTGCACTGCACACCTCAGGGAGATGCCATTCACAGGGACTATAAACTTGTGCAGTGCACGACTTGCCCTATATTTTAAGTTAAATGGTATTAACTTTGTCTCACACACACACACACACACACACACACACACACAAATTCTTAGAAGACACATATTAAAATATGAAATATTTTCTCAAAATAAGTTATTATAAGTTGAACATCCTTTAGATATTCAGAAATTGTAAGGTATTAAATATAGCACTCTGAGAAATAAAGTGTCGATGGTGATTAGTGTTATTTATATTTTTGCTTTGAAGAACTTGTGTGTTTATTGTTATATAGAAAGAGAAAGACGTGAAGACCTGTAAAAGAAAAAGAATATTTAATGTAGCAATTCTCAAATACAAAAACCTAGGTATAAATACAAAGTTTGTGGGGAAAAAAAAAGTCGTACAATAGAAAACAATCTATAATCCTCTGTGTGTGTGTGTGTGTGTGTGTGTGCGCGCACACACACATCCATATAATCAATCCTTGCAAAGTATTCTTTTCAGTAATTTACCATTGTTTCAATCTAGTTATTTTTTCTACTAGTTGTTTGTGAAATTTTTATTAGCGTTTGGACTTAATATATATACAGGTAAAAGAATATCATAATCTGTTTATAGTTGGGTAGACTTAACATTCTTATTTTGATATTGGAGGGGCGCCTGGGTGGCGCAGTCGGTTAAGCGTCCGACTTCAGCCAGGTCACGATCTCGCGGTCTGTGAGTTCGAGCCCCGCATCAGGCTCTGGGCTGATGGCTCGGAGCCTGGAGCCTGTTTCCGATTCTGTGTCTCCCTCTCTGTCTGCCCCTCCCCCGTTCATGCTCTGTCTCTCTCTGTCCCAAAAATAAAAAAAAAAAAAAAAAAAAAAAAAAAAAAAAAAAAAAAAAAAAAAAAAAAAAACAAAAACAAAAACATTATTTTGATATTGGAAATTCTGGGTTATTTTTAACTATGATTTCTGTGATACCTATTTACATTTGGTTTTCAATTAAATACCATTCCATATTTTTACATCTTCAAAGTTAATTTGCTTTATACACTCTGGTAGTTTCTAAAGCATATATTTAGAACAAAGGTCTTTTTGAGGGTTGATGGAGGGAGGTGGCAGGGGAATGGGTTAAATGGGTGATGGATATTAAAAGGAGTGCTTGGTATGATGAGCCCTGGGTATTATATGTGAGTGATGAATCACTGAATTCTACTCATGAAACTGATACTACACTGTATGTGAACTAACTAGAATTTAAATGAAAACTTGAAACAACAATGAATGGATACATACATACGTGTGTGTGTATGTATGTATGTCTATATACCCATATATACATACACACACACGTATACACAAATATATACAAACAAAGGTCTTTTCTCATTCATTACTTTTGTGCTGTTTGAAGCCAGTGTGCCTTTTGGGATAATGAGTAAGGACTGAATTCTATTTAAAGCCTCTGCTACTTTATTTTTGTCTCATTTCTCTCTAGGAAGGTGTGAGCACCGATGAAAGGCTTTGCCACATTCTTTAAAATTCTGTTTTTAAATAAATTATTTTTAAAGGTTATGTAAGAAAAAAAAAAAAAAAAAAACTATTGGTCTTTCTCAAAATGGAGTAATTTGTAATTCAGATGTCCCGTTGATCCTGTGGTTGGCTGTCTGTTGTCACATACAGTGTAGTACCTCTCACATAGGTCCTCAATAAATGGTAACTTTTTTTGTAGGTGTTAAAATTGTCAGATAAGTGTACATTGTAATTCAAATGTTATAAAAACAAGATAATGTTGTAGGACACTGCTTTCAGGTAGAATTTTCTGTGTTTATGGAGATGTCCTTTAAGTCTCAACTGTCCAATACAGAAACCACTAGAACACACGTGTGACTGTTGACTACTTAAATATGACCAGTACAATTGAAGAATTAAATGGTAAATTAATTTTAACCAGAAACAGCCAGATGACTAGTGACTACCATTAGATAATGTAGTTCTGAAAGATTCCATTAAAAGGTATTTTTGAGAGTGACCTGTTTTAATCGAGTCTAAAAATTAAACATTTTGCATGCATTTTTAAGCGTATTTTTGACATTAGTTAAAATCTGTGCCTGGACAGAGATTATGTGCGTTATTAGCATTTTGGAAAAGGAAAAAAAAATGAAGCGGTTTTCTCTTTGGTCTTAAGAGCTACTGTAACTTAGGCATTCTGCTACTTAAAAATTCAACCCATAATTGGCATGATGAAAGAATAATGTTAGGTACCCATGCATGTTTTGAATAATGGTAAACTGTGACTCACACTAAAATTCGTAACATGGCCTGTTTACATTATTTTGAAATCTCCGGTTTTGGAGCAAAGAAGCCTTAAAGGATAAAACTTCCAGAAAACAATCATGTTACTTGTTTATAAAATACTATTCTTGAATAGAACAACTTGTTATTAATGGGGAAAATCTTAATAGTCACACTGCTTTTAAACCAGATTCAAAGTGATTTATCAGGATAGAAATGTCTTATTTTAAATAGTTAACAACCTCAGGAAGATTAGATTAAAATCTAAAGCCTGAAATGATTAGCAGATAGCAAGCAACTGGCAACAAACACAGAAACACAGGTAGATATCTGATTGCTTTCTGTGATAGAGGTACAATCAGATGAAAAGCAAATCGGAAAATGTACATTAGGTGCCTGGTTTAAAAAAAAATGCCGTCTGCAATCAGTTACAGCTGACTGCAACAAAAATTAGTTTCCTGGGATCAAAGGAAATGAACGGCTGACCAGGACAACCAGAATATCCCACAGTGTGTTAAATATTTATTACCGAGACACTGTGCCCAAAACAATCTGAATCCTGGCACATTTCCACTAAAATAGCTCATCAGTAATTAATTTGGCGTGTCATTTTGCATAAAATTAGTAATTAATATTAGTCTCCGTGCATTACACTAAACCCTTTTCACGGAAGGATTCTATCTTCCTTCCTTCAAAAACATGATAAAACAGCCATTTTCCGTTTTGGAAAGAGGAAGAGGAAACAGCATTGCAGTCTCCATGAAAGAGGCATCAACATTTGTAGACCCGATTTATTTGAGGTTTTTCAAGGTTATTGCATTTTTTTCACTTCTCTTACTTGATATCTTGAGGACTGTAATACAAGTGGATCTCTAGACCAGACCTAGAGCTTTAATGAACTATCATGTTGATGATATTTTCTAGTCTTTAAATCGGTCTCTTTCAAAGTTTAACAAGTTCTAAATGTAATCTCTGAAAATACATTTCGCATGGGCCATTTTCCTGATATTTTGAAATTAGTCTCTTTTCTAAATAAGAACACCATTATAAGCAAAAAGAAAATGGCTGTGTTAGGTTGATCCAGCTGTCATAAACTCCTCACCCGGTCACCTTTGTAAGTATTAGCAAAATCATTCAGTATCCTATGCTTTGTAGACATCAGCTCCAAGAGGTGTATTATTTTACTTAATTTAATTTGAAGTATTTGAAGTAAATTACTGTTTGCCTAGATAGAAAATCATGCCCAACTAATTGTTTCTTTCCATCACTTGGTGATCTTTTCTTTCAAATCAATCTTTGGAGGCTACTTTTAGCTAAGAGTGATGTAAACAACGTTTATTTCTGTGGTTTCTTTTGTCTGCACTTGGCTCCAAATCAACTTGATGGGGAATTCTGTTCAAAGAAGAAAATATTCATGTAGTTTTATTTTAGTTTTTGTCCCTTCTATAGAGGCAAGAGGGTAAGTCAACACCAGCAAAAGATCATTGCCCACATAATTGTCCTGCCCCTCTATCCCTTCTAAGTTGTTGGCCAGGTCCCCACTGCTTTCTTTGAGTATCTGGTCATTATTTGTGTTATGCTTTTCCTCGCCCTTGGCTCCATTGCTTTCTTCTGAGGTGCATCCAGGCAGAGAGAAGCTGGCTGGCTGGGAGAGGATATTAGTAGCACAACTATATCTAGATCTCTACTTCTAACAGTATTGCTGCTATCTGATAAAGGCCTTTTATTCTATCTGAACTGGGCACTCAATTAAGCACTCAAAGTGTTGTTATCTCATTTAGTCCAACAGCAATCTCGGAGATAATCTGCTACTATACTATCCCCATTTTTTAATTGAGGAAACTGGGACAAAATTAGAAATCACTTGCTCAGGACCATACAGCATTTAAAGAAGCTGGGATTCCAAAGCACATCTGTTTAATCCTACATATGTGTGTGTATTTATAAATGTGCATCGTTTATAAATATGTAACAAAAATATATGCAAATGTTATAAACATAAATAAAACTATGTATGTGTTTATATATAAATGTATGGTTTGTGCCATATACAAACATTTGCAAACATTTATAAATAGATATGTAAATTTTTACAAAGAAATACACATGTAGAATTATATTAATAACCTATCTTCATTCTTTATATAATGCAATGTCATTTTATACCCTAACAGCTCCTCTCATGAAAGAAAAAAGCAAGTAATTTTAAATTAGTGGTAACCTATCATTTTTTTTCCATCATTTTTCTCCCTTAGAAAAAAAAAAACAGTAAAAATTATCTGGCCCCGCTTAGGAAATTGTTTTTAAGGTTTGTTTTTTTTTTTTTTTTTTTTTTTTCCTGTGTGTGTGTGTGTGTGTGTGTGAGAGAGAGAGAGAGAGACAGAGAGAGAGAGAGACAGAGAGAGAAGGAGAGGGAGAGAGCACGAACGAGTAGGGGATGGGCAGAGAGAGAGGGAGAGAGAGAGAATCCCAAGCAGGCTCCACACTATCATCACAGAGTCCAATGTGGGGCTCCATCTCTCAGAACCGTGCGATCATGACCTGAGCTGAAATCAAGAGTCCGTCACTGAACCCACGGACTAAATAAATTCTTACTAGTTTTTTCCCTGGTCAAATACTGGCCATTTCTCCCGGTGCCAGACGTATTTCAGTTGTTGAGGTCATCCAGCTGTGAGGCTCTTGCCCCAACCTGCAGCTCTCATCTTTGCACACGGCCCCCCTCGGCCACAGTCCCTGGCTTCTTCCTTCCTCTTAAATTTGCTTTCTCTTCTCCCCATTAGATTGAAATATGTTTCTGTTCTTTTCAGACCTGTGCTCTCTGTTCCTTCCAAGGGACAACTAGTTAACTTGATAAAATGTTTTGTGTCGGTATATACTGATATTCTCCACATGATAGAAGACAGCAGGAGCTAAGGAAGTCAATGCCCAAATTGTAAATGGTAAGCAACACAGGTCAGAGGTCACCTCACTTCTCTTACTTAAAATATATACATTTTTGGGGCGCCTGGGTGGCGCAGTCGGTTAAGCGTCCGACTTCAGCCAGGTCACGATCTCGCGGTCCGTGAGTTCGAGCCCCGCGTCAGGCTCTGGGCTGATGGCTCGGAGCCTGGAGCCTGTTTCCGATTCTGTGTCTCCCTCTCTCTGCACCTCCCCTGTTCATGCTCTGTCTCTCTCTGTCCCAAAAATAAATAAAAAACGTTGAAAAAAAAAATAAAATAAAATATATACATTTTTTAAAAAGTCTCTGGAGGGGCACCTGGGTGGCTCAGTCACTTAAGTGCCTGATTCTTAATATCAGCTCAGGTCATGATCTCACAGCTCATGGGTTTGAGCCTCAAGTCAGGCTCAGTGCTGATAGTGCAGAGCCTGCTTGGGATTCATTCTCTCTCTCTCTCTCTCTCTCTCTCTCTCTCTCTCTCTTCCCCTCCCCTTCCCTGCTTGCTTGAGTGCTCTATGTCTCTCTCTGACTCTCTCTCTCAAAAATAAACAATTAAAAAATTAAATAAAAAGTTCTCTGGGTACTTGATAATTATTACTTTTAGGTGGTTTAATGGTAATGTATTTGTAGTTTAAAGAGTATTTCATTTAAGAATAGATACTGAGTATAATCTAGGAGAAAGAGGGGATATAAATGAAAAGAAAGCAAGAGTGAAGATTATTGATACTGTGTGATGGGATGTAAGGGCTCATTGTTGTTCTTTCTCCCTTTATATGCACTTGAAGTCTTTGATGATAATTCACAACTCTGTTTAAGACAAAGTACATAGGGTGTTGCCTTAGATTCCGATTTTATTTAATAGAATCTGTTGCGAATCAGTGCCCAAGCTTTTCTTCCAGCTCTCTCAAGTGAACATGTTCTTTCTCATCGTCGGGGAAATGCATAGTAGTAGGAGATTGTCATGTCACTTTATGGAGGTACAAAAATCATGTCAGCCAAACCCCTAGGTTTGGCTGTCTTTTTATGTGTTAGGAACCTAGAAATGTTTGCTGCCTTTCATGCAAATTTATTTGTAAAACACTATTTGTCCCATTGCTCTCATAAAAACGATGGTGCTGGTGATGACAATCATAATACCCTCTACAGCATGCCAGACAGTGTCCCATGTAATTTCTAGATTTTGACTAGCTTTGTACAACAGATCTACGAGCAGGTGCTATTAACTCTATTTTACAGTTGAGGAAACTGTAGCTGGGGGGTTAACTTGCCTTGGCCACAGGGCTCACAGGTGACAGAGCTGGGATTTGAATCCAGGCCATCAGCTCTGAGCCAGATACCTTCTACCCATACTTTCTCAATACTTCCTTAATAATACTAAGTCAGTCTATTAACCTTCCCACCTACTTTTATTTTACCGGATTCCTCTTGAAACAACAAAGCAGATGCAACACCCCACACGTGGACTCTGCCACTTGCCAAGTGCCTATCTTTAACTGGATCTACCAGTATCCACCCTCCTGGAGGCTCCGACTTTCCCACAATGCGGGATGCTATTCACTGATCCTGCAGTGCTTCTGATCTCCTCCTTGCACAGGAGGCAGGTGGGCAGAACAGAACTCAAAGGCACACTCACTGATCTTGCACACACCAGCAGACTCATTTGAATGGCTCTCTGCTCCTGGTCGACCCACATGTTCTGGGATGAGTCCAGAGATCTGAGGCCCTGCAGGCGGAGTCTGACAATGCAGGACCCCATGAGCCGGGCTTCTACTCTAAGAAGTTTCCCTAGTTAGAGTACTATCCCCGAAGATCCTGTAACTTGTAAGGGCAGCTTTTATAATGTTACTGGACTTCTCACGCCTGACTCGACTGCACCTAAAATGGAGTCAGTATGACATGAATGAGTTGAGTTAACTTGTTGGACAGCTAGTACTCTTTTTTTCACCGACAGCTGGTCAACGCATTAGTGATTTCTTTACTTTCTGATTTAATGACTAATATGCTAACCACTATGCCTGGTCTCGGGTCATTAGATTACAGATTGAACTTGACCAGGAGCACGCATGGCATGCTGGGTAATAAGATATGTGCAGGAAAATTAAAGTCAAATGGGGGAGTTTGCAGTTTAGATGGAACACTATCTAGAAAACATATTCTGGAAAGTATGTGCTGAATGACAACCTTCTAACAGTTGAAACTTTTAGAAATTAGGCAAGACAAAAAGAATCAAAGGACATTTTTCAGTCTATCGATGAGGACAACTGAGTGAAAACTTGTGTTTCATAACTGAGAAGTCCAGTTTTGCTCTTTAGATTACATGCCATTGGGTCATTCATTCATTTTTTTCCAACAAGCAATCAGTGCCTATTATCCAAAAGCACCTGTGCTAATGCTTAGTTTCTAATATCTAAAAGACCTTCTGGGGTACCTGGGTGGCTCAGTCGGTTAAGCGTCCGACTTTAGCTCAGGTCATGATCACCCGGTTTGTGAGTTCGAGCCCCGCGTCGGGCTTTGTGCTGACATCTCAGATCCTGGAGACCTTTTCGCATTCTGTGTCTCCCTCTCTCTTCCCCTCAACCCCCCATGCTCGCTCTCTCTCTCTCTCTCTCTGTCAGAAATAAATAAACATTACTAAAAAAGAAAAAGCCCTTCCCTTGAGAACTTCATGGTATAAAAGAAAAAGTAGAAATGGCTATTAGGTATACAAGTGATAGAATGTAGGTGTATGATTAAATATTAGGGAACAACGTCTACGAGAGGTAAGATAAAGATGTCAGCCTGGGGAGGTGGGCCACATTCACACTTAGCCAGGGTATTTCCTTTGCATTCCAGAAAAGCAAAATATGATCCTGAGGATAGGGAAGGAAATGTTAGCTTTTGGAAAGGCAGAATGAGCTAACGCCTGCACAATTTCAAGATTATAAAGTGTTAGTCTAATCTTAGGATGAGTATAAGTCTAATCTTAGGATGAGTAGAAGCATATTCCAACCACTACAGGGTTGGTTTCTGCTCTTGGAGCCAACAATTCCCGGGAGATTAGGACTGCCGGAAAGGAGATTAAAGTCCATTTTCTTTAGACAATAGGGTGTGTATGTGTTAAGTAGTCTTTGGAAAACACAAAACAAAAATCCATCACCTGGATGATGATTCGGCTTTTCAGCATCTGGTACAACTGGTTTTCTCTCTTACCCCCCCACCCAGCCCTCCACTGACTGACTGTTTTGCCTTTATTTAAAAGCCCATATGAATCAGATTTTCCCCTGTGAATTTTATTTACTGGTAATGTCAAGTACAAATCCTTACTAGACCACAGTGATGCACTGTGTAAACCTCTTTAATCACCTAATTGTTTTGCCTGGGAGAAGCCGCTCTAGGAGGAAGAAGAAAATTCCTTTAGTGATGACAACAGTATCCTCTAGCCATTGAGATGAAGAAGGATCCGGAGAACAGACTTTAAACTCATTGAGGGTACCGATTTTTTATTGGATCTTACCCTCTTTATTTTCCTTGTTTTGCAAAAGACTCTTTATCTTTCTGAACTGTGTGTGATTAATTATAACATAATACATTAAGATAGCATTTTTTTTCCTGAGTAAGCTGGATTTCAGAGTGGCTTTGTGATATATAGATAAGTTTATCTTGACATACGGAATGATTTAGAGACAGAGACCGAGCTTCTCAGGAAAAATGCTCTCCATGGCTTACCAGAGAGCTTACCGAAATTTATCAAGAACAAAACTAAGGCTACCTTCAAACTCTATATTTCTTTGCCATTTTCAAGCTGTGTTAGAAAATATTTTATTATTTTAGCCCTTGCTGTAAATTCCCTGAATTTTAATACTGTAGATACTTTCCTAATACCTGGGTTACAAAATTCTCTAGCACTGAGGGAGAAAAAAGTCTTTTAATTGCATAAAAACTGCCCAGTGATGAGTGAAAACACACACACACACACACACACACACACACACACACACAACAGTGATTCTCATTTTAAGTTATTCATAATATAGACAAATAAATTAGACATACGAGATTTCCATAAAGATAGTTTAAATCAAGTACAAGACAAAACATTCCAGGATCTAAGGTGGGTTAACATAATGAAATTACAAACCAACTTTTATCTTGAAAAAGGCACTGTGACAGAACTGAAGGAAGGAATGAGATCATGGATGTGACACCTTGCATATGGTGATGGTGCAAAGACTTAGAAGCCAGCAAGTTGATACTGTGGGAATAAAATGGGACGGGATGAGTATGTGCTCTGAGCCAGCATTTCCTGGTTTAAGCTTGTAGACTGATTTGCAGAGATACATCTTGTCTAGTAGATTGCAGGGGACTGAATGTGTCCCTCCCACACACATGTGTTGATATCCTAATAACCAGTGTGATTACATCAGAAGGTGGAGCCTTTGGGAGGTGATTAGGTCATAAGCTTGAGGCCCTCAGGAATGACGGCAGAGAACTCTTCTGCTTTCTCTCTGCCATGTGATGCTACAGTGAAAAAATGGTCATTTGCAACCCAGAAGGGGGCTTTCACCAGAATGTGACCATCCTGGAACTGTATCTTGGACTGCTAACCTCCAGAACCTAGAAATTACTGTTACTTATACATCTCCCAGCCTGCAGCATCCTTACGGCAGTCTTGGCAGACAGAAACCTTGTGTGAACTCATTGGCTTCTCCCACTGAGACGTTCCCCGGCCCCTCCCATACACCCCCAGCATTTAATCCAACACAGACTCTGAGTTCAAGGGCACTTGCATCTGTGTGGGGTCTCATGCTCTTCCTGCCACCCTTACCGACTTCTTGTTAAAGGACTTTTGGAGCTTGGGTAAGCCAAGACTGCCCCTGGCTATTGACAATAGGCAACACACCGGCAGTTTGAAATTCACTCAAGATGTGAAAAGAACTGATGATCTCAATAAGCCTGTTTGTCGATTATCAGGGTATATGAGGAATGATTACTGTTACAGTCATCTGCTCATAACAGCAGGACCAAGAGGAAAGAATAATAGGTGTCTTTAGTGAGGGTGATCAGACCTGGAAAGAGTGAGGGATTGAGAAACCTGTGAAGACAGCTCAAAGGCATTGGGAGAAACCATCATCGTGATGTTGTCTGGAAACTGAAGAGATTTTAGCATCAGTCCCTTGGGTGGGCATCATCTTTTATTCCATCCCCAAGACACTCGTTTAATATGAGAGAAATAAATTGTCCAGTGGCTTCTGTAAGTTTCTGGACACCCGGGCAAGTTGTTTGACCCAGAAATACACCGAGGCGAAAATACTAACAGTCTTTCTCTGTGCTGATTATTTGAATATATTTAACGTACTTAAGAGTGGTGGCAGAGTAGACATTTTAGGCTAAAACAACAAAGTATGATTAGACTCTTATTTACGGTGGACGCTGGGTAATACCACACGCTTGTATATTCTCAACACTCCCTATGGTCATGAATGGAAAATGAATGGCAGTGCCACTTAAATTCCAAGTTAATCCGTACTTTTAAAACATGTCCAATATTTATAAATCTGATTTTGCCACAGTATTCTGTGAAGAATATATATAATTTGTTATATATTTTACACATTATATGTTCTATATTATGCATAATTTATGTGATAGATAAATATATATAATTTTGGATTGTGCTCAGTGTGTCCTAATGAAGAATTTCTCAAGGCTAAACTGTCACTGAGAAGTCTTAATATACTGTAAACATTGAATGTATCATAAAGATATTTTGGATGATTCCCTATCAATAACTAGTGTAAGCTGTTTTTTGTTGAACAAATGAACGTAAACAAGAGCCTTAACAGACAAAAAACCAGTAGTCAAAATGATAGCCAATAGGTGATGTTAGGTAATGTTTCTTTTGTTGGCTGAGTTAACAGTCACACCCAGCCCACCAATCTGTTACCCAACCAAACTCCCTTCCTTCCCAGGGTTTCCCCTCCCACCGAAATTCCAAAGTACACATTCAGTTCAGAGGTTCGGTTTTGTTTCCTACCATTTGGAAGAAAAGAAATAGGAACTGTGTGGGTGAATCCGCTAACAGCACCCCTTCCATGGCTCTCCAGGGGTTCTTAACATGGCAGGGAGCCTGGGGCACCAGTGTCACAGCCCCCACTGACAGAACTCTCGCAGAAACACGCTCACATTTATTCCTCTGTGCTATCCCAGAATGAGGAAGGCACTTGTAGGGGACATATGTGATAGCTCCACAAGTTCCCTTGGGAACTGGTTTCTCCTTGCTTGCTGATCTTTGGTCACTGGTCTGCGGTCCTTCCTTTTTGAGGGTATTCTAAACCCTGCATGACTTTCCTAACGTTTGACTTCTGGCAAGACCTCTCTGATGGATGCAGTAAGCCTGAAACATAATGAATACAAGGAGAAGGGATTTGGTTTATGAATCCCTTCCTCCCTGAACAGTGCTTGACGCTTACGCAAATGTAACACCAGCCCCTTATTTACTACAGAGGCAAAGGTTGCAAGGGATATACAGCCAGAGACACAGCCACCTCTCCCTTCACCTCTCCCTTCACAGCTTAGCTCCTGGCTTAACCTGAGGCAAAGCAGAACAAAATAAAAAACGCTTAAAAGCTACTCTTACTTGTGAGGAGTCTTAATTACTTTGCACCTATGTAACCACAGGTGGCCTCACGTGGCTCTTCCAGAAACAGATAAGTTTGCTCCAATGTGACTCTTAGCTTTGAAGGAGTCCCTCCCACCCCCCCACCCCCCACCCTGTGATGCAAGGAGTCGGATGCTCACTCTTCTGGACAAGGGATGGAAGGGACCCATGGTGACGTTATAGAATTGCTTAGTTACCTCTTATTGTGTGCCACCTGCATATCATACACCCCAGTAGTTACTGTGCATGATATTACTGTTGTCATCTCCATAACAATTTATGAAGTAGTTGCTTGAGGTACAGTTTCACAAAGGAGAATACTAAAGAGTTTATATAACTTGACCGAAGCCAAAGCTCCAAAACCTATTATTATTTCTACTTCGTGCTTCATTTGTGAACATGTTGAAAATGGTTTGTGGAAATTTTAGCCAATACCTTGGACGATGGATCTGATGCTAGTTTACCCAAAATTAGTAGTAAGAAAGTCAGATGAAAGAAATTGGGAGAATGAGGGCTGAGGGAGGCAGAGTAGGAGCCAAAGCTTCCCTCACCCTTCAGCCTCCATTTTGGTTTTCTTGGTTACAGAGGGTCAGGGAAGAAAGGAAACTTCCAGCTCATTATATTCTGAGCTGGAAGACTAGGGCATGTTCTGTCTCTATCCCTGCTGACCCAAACCAGATAACTTTTGTGGAGTCACAGTGGATGGTGTGGGGAGAGGGGAGCAAGCTGGCTTCTTAAGGAACCATCACACTCATAATATATGTTAATGATGTTTCTAAGACATTGCTGAATGAATGTAAAGTTAGGCCGTAAAGTTTATTTGCAGCCACCATTTTTGAACATACTAGACCTTTGCCAAACATTTATTTATCTAGAAGTACATTTTGCTTAGATTTTTAAATGTTGTGGCCTCTGATTTAATACATAATTTATGTGGCATGAGAAGAAAAACTTGTGATAATACCTGGGTTTATGGAGGTCTTTCACCTCAGGCAGATAATACACTTTCTGTCTCTTTTTCTCATTCGTTAAACAGTTGACCATTCCTGTTCCAGAGTAAATCTCATAATATGAAAAAACACATAGAAAAGGCCTGAATGTGGGAAATTAGTACACCAATAGAAGGCATTGATGCAGTGATTATGAGAACCTTCTAAGCTGTATCATTTCATCTCTAACAGTCAAAAAGTGAAAGTGCAAAAATAAACTGGGAGAAACGTAGATAACATCGTATGCAGGAATGACCACATTCCAGGATGACTCTGAAAACTTCTCAAAATACAGAGCAAGTGCCATAGTCAAGGTCACAGGTATGAGTCAACCTTTGAAGGAAAACCCAACGTAGATACACCTTCCCCCCCCCCTCCAATTTTATTCCACTTATCAAACTTGACTTTAGGGTGTCCAGACTGTCTTTCCCTAAGTCCCTTCTTCATTATAATTTTATCCCCAGATTCTAGCCTGCCCCTGGACACAGTCTAAGTATTCGATAAATATTTGATGAGCGAATGTGTATTGAGTAAATGAAGAGCTACATTGTATTCTTTCGATAGAGAAAATACTCCCCTTTCAAGTTCATTACTTTGCAAGAAAGGATTGTCATTCTGTTCTTGCTGATACTGACCAGATACTTCTGTATAAAGATCAAAATTTGTTACAAAATTCAAGTGAGGATAACTAGCCATTGATTAAAATGAAAAAAATGATGTTGATTACCTCAGAGAAGTTCAAGTAACTATTCATTTGACCATTACTTCCTTAATCTATGACTTCATAAATTCGAGGAAGTGTAACACACTGACAGTTAAAGCCGGTCATGTTGGGAATGCCTTTCACAGTCTCAATCTAAAGAAAACATGGTGCATGTGCCACCATTTCGTGAGATTATAGAGTTGCAAATAATTATTGCTAATTTGCACACCAGAATGTAATAAGCAAGTTCCTTGCATAACATAATTTACACTTAAAATTAGAAACGATGCCTCTTTATTTAAAACCATGGCTTAAATAATGCATAACAGTATAAAACACAAGTCCATAATTTTAAAATGGTGTAAATCAGTTTCTACGTTGAAGAAGCTTAACAGTTTTGCATCAAGTTGAAGGAGAGATGTTTGCTTACCTGGGCACTAATGGATGTTTTACAAGTTACTTTATGCCCAGTGAAAACAGAACCCAAGATATTCAAAGCCGTGGCGTGGCATTTCTTGTCCAAAAAGAACAAAAAAAAAGTGTTTAGGTCAAACTTTCACTTTGTCTACTTGTTGCCATCTTGTTCCGTCCAGTGTCTCTACCACTTGTTGCTTTTGGACCAAATATTAGCAGATTTCAGATTGTCCCCAAGTAAGTGTGAATTTGGAAAACTCCACAGTCTGATAATTTTAACTTTTTCTTTTAATTCTGTTTTATTTCCAAGTCTTCTGATTCACATTGTTAAGTAAAATTAATCTGTATAGAAACAAATAACCCCACTGTGATCTAATAAAAGTGTCCAATTTTTGAAATAGACACCTTCATTTTAACTGCAGAATTCAGAATACTGTCACATATACTTTTCAGTTAATATTACAATGCCATATAGGTCAGGAAGAATAATTTGTCCTCTTGCAATTAACTGGAAATCGTATCATCTATTCAGTCCACAGAGATAAACGTTTGGTTAAGATAGACTCTGAATAAAGTAATTTTACTTTAAGATAAATATGCATTGAAATTAATTTAGGTAGTCTTAGGCCGTACATGCAATTGATTTAAAGAATTCTATTGGAACTTCGTTGATTTTTAGAGAATGTGAAACATGTCTTAATAGTTAGAACTAAGTTCCGTGATTTCTGGAAACTAAAACAAGAATTGACATAGAGTTGTAGTGTTTTGATTCCTATGTCATTTTATTATTTATGACATTGATTAATGTTGCTAAATTATTGGTGGTAAGGACTTAAAAGCTGAGGTGATAGAGCTGTTTTGTTTTTACTTATATCTGCCATTTGTGAAACGCACCTAGGTATGGTGTTTTATATCCACTTTTGATGAGAGCTTTCTAAACTGTGACTGTCTGGTTCCATGGGATTGGCCGTGCAAAACACCCACAGAACTCACCTTTAGGGAACAGTGTCACACGAATTTCTTGGTTGTTAACCATTATATTTTGAGATGAAAATGGCCTGATACGTTTTGGACACATTTTATTTTTCTGGCTACAGATACTGAGTCAGTAATGGCATAGTAGATCAGTGAGGAAAGTGAAACTGGGAAAAACAACAAAGACTCTACAAATAGAAATAATAAGCCAAAAGAGTTAAATAACAATAAAATTAGGACTAGATTTTGAATTCTTTCTAAATCACAGGAATTTAAAAAAAAAGTAATGTTTGTTTATTTGTGAGAGAGACAGAGACAAAATGTGAGTGGGTTAGGGACAGAGGCAGTGGGAGACACAGAATCTGAAGCAGGCTCCAGGCTCCAAGCTGTCAGCACAGAGCCCGACGCAGTGTTTGAACTCACGAGCTGTGAGATCATGACCTGAGCTGAAGTCGGACGCTCAACTGACTAAGCCACCCAGGTGCCCCTAAATCAAGGAATTTTAATAGACAGGATTTCTTTTTGGATGTTAACCCAATCAAATATAAATATAAAAGGGTAAATAAATACACTATTTTAGACTTACTTTAGTAACGTTGTAGACTATTATATACATTTTAAAACTGTATTAAAAGGGGCGCCTGGGTAGCTCAGTCGGTTGAGTGTCCGACTTCGGCTCAGGTCATGATCTCATGGTCTGTTGAGTTCGAGCCCCTCGTCAGGCTCTGTGCTGACAGCTCGGAGCCTGGAACCTGCTTCAGATTCTGTGTCTCCCTCTCTCTGCCCCTCCCCCGTTCATGCTCTGTCTCTCTTTCTCTCTCTGTCAAAAATAAATAAGCATTTTAAAAAAATTAAAAATAAATAAATTAAAAAAATAAAATGGTATTAAAATTTTCAAATTATCAGTTAAAGTGTTACTACCAAGACTTGATTATCTCAGGTAATCAGTGAAAGAACCCTGAATCTGTGTGACACATATTATGAAATGGCTAATAGGTAGGTGCTGTCCACATATCTCAGAAACACATGCATTATGTTTATCTTATTTTGCATTTTTTCTTGCATCAGTATATATTACCACAAAAAGTCCCTTTGCCTTTTTTTTTTTTTTTTTTTTTTTTTGGCTGACTTGGCTTCTTTGAAAGTAGGCACCTGGATTAATAAATCACCCAAACGTATTATTTGTGCATTCCCTGTGTTTTTCCTTACAAAGAAATTCAAAGAATTAGCAAAAATTGGTGTCCCCATTTGTTTTAGACCGGATGGCTATGGATGGTTAGTTTCATTATAGAGTCTACCATAAATTAATGACATTTGGAGATTTATTAGCTAAGCGCAATAATGGTTTACAATCAAAAGTCAATTGAGACTGGACACAAGGGAATCGCTGGGCATTTGAAGGCTATGTCAGCACCTAACTGCTGAAAGCACCTGGGGCATTTTAAATAACTTGTATTTTTTTAAATAACTTATCCCTAGTTCTGTTATAGTGTGAGATAGGAATGGAAGAGAAGGTGGGGCATGCACAAGTCACATCTTATAAGGCTGCAAATGGCACTTGAAAGTTAACATACAAGTATAGATTCTAATGGTTTGCCGATAATACTGTGCCAAGGAAAGCATCTGGGTTTACTTTGTTCTCATCTCCTTTTGGTTTAAGTGGCAGTACTGCAGGCTACAGGGTGCACAAAACTCGGAAGTGTGCCTGCATTTTCCGCTGCCACTGGCCCCTTCAGAAATACATGATCACCAGAGAGGTGCCACATCATTTGACTAGAACCCCTTAAAACTACATTTCAGTTTGGGGCGCCTGGGTGGCGCAGTCGGTTAAGCGTCCGACTTCAGCCAGGTCACGATCTCGCGGTCCGTGAGTTCGAGCCCCGCGTCAGGCTCTGGGCTGATGGCTCGGAGCCTGGAGCCTGTTTCCGATTCTGTGTCTCCCCCTCTCTCTCTCTGCCCCTCCCCCATTCATGCTCTGTCTCTCTCTGTCCCAAAAATAAATAAAAAACGTTGAAAAAAAAAATTAAAAACAAAACAAAACTACATTTCAGTTTAATTTCTCCTTATCGTTCTCCAGGGAGACAATTACAGAGCCGGCAAAGCTGGCAGGCCAGATGGTACTTGCTTCATCCTCTAAGTTCTCTCCTTGCTCATTCTACGGACCTGAAGTGTGGAAATATTCATCCGTTGTCCTTTTCACTTCCGTCTGGGTCGCTGGGTGACTCAGGCAACAACCTGACGCAGGAAAAGCAAGTTGAATCCATTTTACAGATAGATTCACGTCCTTTCCTCCGCACTCCCTTTGCTGGCTAACAGCTCCCTCCAAGCGCCAGTGTTTTTGCATCTAATCTTACACTATGTCATAAACCACGCTGAAACTGTTAACAGCTAATAGTACCGCTGAATTATTGTATTTAGTCTACTGTCCTGCCTGATTGTGATTGTAACATTGATCATATCACCAAATAGCACCAACACAAGAAGGTGTAGAGAAAGTATCTTTTAGATGTATTTTGTAATATGGCATGCTGTTTTGTCAGGATTCTTAGTAACATGGTTCAGATCGTATAACCATGGTTGCGTCTTTGTGGGTGCAGTGAAGAGTTAAGAAAGCTTTTGTGATAATTCCAGCCAAAAGCGTGATCCCACGTTGTGTTTTCAGGTATTGTAAAATGGTCAAATAATTGATGTCCCGTGATAACACATACCACACAGCATCCACACTTTCAGTTTTAGAACTCACATGGGATATGGTCTCAAACTAATCGCATTTAAGTCAAAGTATAAATTAGAAGCTATTACCTTCGCAACATTCAGGTGCTTAGATACGTGTACCAGAAATATTTAGTAAATTGAAGTATTTTTTTTTTGTCTTGCTTGAGTTTTCTCAACAATTTCCTGTCCCTTCCAGAGTCATTTAAATACTAGAGTTTACCACTTAGATGCCTTACATTCTTCCCTATGGTCTTTATTTCACTTTGATTAATTTTTATGGATAATCTTCCTGTGACTTATTTAACAGCCATTTGAACATGAACATTGTTTTGAAAAGGAATCAAGTGTTCTCAGCATTACATGGAAAGTAAGAGACACCACCCGCCAGCTGCCGATTTCCCAAGTTTCACAGGACTTTGTTTTCTACGGAATTGAAATCAGAGCTATTTGTAAGGCACATGGGCACAATTTTCTTTTCTAGTTGACACTGGAGATTCTCTCCACATTTTAGTGCTTTGAAGTATTTTTTCCGGGCTCTATCTTGGCTAGTGCAGAATCAAAGTTACTTAGGAGGAATAAAGAATACACATCAAATGTCAGAATTACCACTCTGAAAACATCATCCGCCACAGTGTGTACTAGGGCTTTTCATGTTTGTTTTCTGGTCAAGATATCCTGCATATTGTTGAGACTTCATGCTGATAACTGTAGACACATGATTAGAGCAAATTTGCCTTTAATCAGCCGCGGGTATTTCAGTACATCTTAGAGTATTCAGTCATCTGATGGGGTTTTGTATATTTTATTACTTGAGAAAGTGAAACTAGAGGGGGACAAGAGTTCTGTGCTGTTTAGTAGTTCCATATCATCATCATTATCATTCATTGTTTCTGATATAAATCCTAAGAATCTTTCTTTGACTCTGCATTTTAAAGCCCCTTATTCTGTTTAAAACTAAAGTTTATTTTTTTTTATTTTTATTAAATTTTTTTTAACGTTTATTTATTTTTGAGATAGGGAGAGACAGAGCATGAACAGGGGAGGGTCAGAGAGAGGGAGACACAGAATCTGAAGCAGGCTCCAGGCTCTGAGCTGTCAGCACAGAGTCCGACGCGGGGCTAGAACTCACAGACCGCGAGATCATGACCTGAGCCGAAGTCGGCCGCCCAACCGACTGAGCCACCCAGGCGCCCCTAAAACTAAATTTTAATAAGATCAAATAGTGAATTCCCATTTTATTTTTTGATAGCACCTCCACAGTCCTCAGTAGTCATTAAAATGATGTCTCCGTGCATTTTATAAAGCGTTTTGAATAGGAAGCACTAATTAATCACGTATTAAGCTTTTCCTCAATTTTTTTTTAAATTCTAGGCATACACCAAATAAGAAATCATTTGATTGACAAATACTGGATGTTGCTTTTGACTTTGCTTTTTATCAAGGGTAGCTGTCCCATAGGGCTCTGATGTTTCGAAGAAGGTTCTTGGATTAAGTCATTTGGATGACTAAAAGAAAGAATGTGATCTTAAAACCTGTGAGTGATAAATGTCCAAATTGCTACTGTAATGATGTTTGAGGTTTAAGACTCCTGTTGAGAAAGACACCGTGGAACATTTACAGAAAATTGCTCTCTTCTCACCTTTAATTGCATTATTTAAGTTGAATATTGCCTTTAGTGAATGAATCACAAGTCATAACATTGTTTTCATTTATTATGCAAAAAGTCCTTTTCAAATAAATTATTAGGACTGATGGCAGAGTCAGGCCTTCGTCACCGAATTACATGGAGAATTTTAATGTAGCTGAAAGAAATACCAGTTTATGTAGAAAAAAGGAAAAAGGCAGTGCTCTTTGGCATTGTTTCTTTTTACTGTTTACATTAAGCCTTTGCATATTACAGTAAAAATAACAAAACAAATAATTTCTTTTACGAAATTACTATGGGGTGGGGGCACCTGTGTGACCCAGCCGAAGCATCTGACTTCAGCTCAGGTCATGATCTCACAGTTCGTGGGTTGGAGCCCCATGGCGGGGTCTGTGCTGACAGCTCAGAGCCTGGAGCCTGCTTGGGATCCTTCTCACTCTCTCTGCCCCTCCCCCTGCTCACAATTTGTCTCTCTCTCTCTCAAAGATGAATAAACATTATTTTTTTTTAAGTAGTAACTCTTCTTCCATTTTAATACATTTTAAAAATACAGTATATTGGTTTTTCTCAAATTATTACTAATTTGAAAAAAATACTATTTTGAATAGCAGGTCTGTAGAGGGCAATTACTATTTTAATTGGAAACTGAATTAGTTTGAATAGCGTAAGAGTTACTCAAGATAGGCTTGATTAGAACGATTTTAATAATTTTACTTTACTTGGACCTTAAATGTCATTTCATATAAATTGACGCGTGTTATTTGAATGTTAGAATGCTGTGTGGTGTTTGCAGGGGTTCCACTCATAAGTGAAATTTGCTGATACTTTTCCTATGTGCCTGCGCATATTTCTTTTTTTCCAGGGGGTCTTGAGGAAGAAAGCAAACATGAAATTAGCATTTGTAAACTATAGTGGCTTTTTACAAATGTCACACACTTGGTTAAAAGAAAGGAGGTCTATCTTTCGCAGATTGAGCAGGTTTCTCCTCAATAAGGTGGAGATAATTAAGTGTGAAAGTATGCGAAAAAACTTTATAAGCTACAGAGTACTTTTACACTATTGGCTGGCCTCATTACTTTTATCACTACTTTTAAATATTATCCCCATTATCATGACCAGAATACAGTTGACCTTTGAACACACAGGGGTTAGGAATGTTGACCCTGTGTAGTTGACATTCTGCATGTAACTTTTGACTCCGCCCACCCCCCCAAAAAACGTAACTGCTAATATCCTGTTTGACCGGAAGTTTTACTAATAAGTTGATTAATGCATACTCTGTTATATGTGTTACATACTTTATTCTTATAATAGAGTAAGCTAGAGAAAAGAAAATGTTAAAAAGGAAGAAAAATACATTTGCAGTATCATACTGTATTTCACTAAACAAAAAATGTGCTTGTAAGTGAATCTGTGTAGTTCAAACCTGTGTTGTTCAAGGATCAGTTGTACTTGATTTTTTTAAAGTTTCTTCCTTCAGTAATCATGATAAATAACACAGATATAACAAATAACAATATAGGGAAAAACACGCATCAACAGATGATAAATATTAGTCAGTGGAACGATTTCCAAGTCAACATTCAATGTAAATTTCAAGATTTAGCTAATAAGGAAGCCTACGATTTTGCTAATATATTCTACTTCCTGAGTAAGTAACGTTCGCTTTTGTCATTACAGAGATGGTGTGTTTGGATATCGTGTATGCATATCTTTGTCTTTCAAAAATTGCTTGGCTTTGGAATCCAATTCTGTAAGAATTCACAAATAATTTAATATTAAATCAGGAATTAGACATATTTAGATCAAGAAACATAAAACTTACAGATTTCTTAAAGAAGCTGTGAATAAAATCTATTTTACTTATGTTATTTTATCAAAGACATATTACAACTTTCAGTAGCAAATCATTGAGTGCAGATGATCTGGGTGGTTTATTCTGGGCCTCCAATTTATTTGTTTTCAAGTAAATAAGGTTTTCTTTTATAGTTTCACATAACAAACATACTTTTTGAGGTCAAATTTTTTTATAACTAATATTATTTGAACAGCAGTAATGATAACTATCATTGTTAGGCAAAATATTACACACAAAGCATTTCCCTGACTTACATGGCCTTTCTCTTTAAAAATTAAAGTGATAAATGCTGCTGAAAGCAATAGCAACCGTAGACTGGAACTAAGATTTGCAGAAGATTTTAGAATGTTGAAAATACTTAAGCTGTAAATAATCTATTAAAGCAAATAAAAAATACATACTCAGATGACACCTGTATTGCTGCCCGTAATTGCCAAAGCTATACCAAAACATTTATAGCAGGTGTTTCTGAATAGGCCACAGGACAGAGGCTGTAATACCCCCTGAATATGTTTCCATTTCCTATAACTGTGCTTGCTGTTCCAACTTTGTCTCTTTTCTCTCTGGATGTGACAGTGTCTCTATCTCCATGAGCCCTATAATCCTTCCTCCCATGTGTCAGCGGCCCTCACTAGAAAACAAATTCCTGACTTTGGGCTCAGAGTAAATCATAGAAAAGTATTTGTGTGTGTCAAAATAGGATTTTGACACCAACTGTATCATCACAGAATTGAGACATCGGCAATGCCGCTGGGCCTTTGAGGGTAGCCAAATCTGGGCACAACTTTCACGTGGATAAAGGTTTCTCTGTAGAGGCATTTTACTTTCTGGGACTGTAGCACTGAAGCACTCCTCTGGTACCCGGCCCTTCCTACTGTGCTAAAGAGTGAGATTGTAGGGGCGCCTGGGTGGCGCAGTCAGTTAAGCGTCCGACTTCAGCCAGGTCACGATCTCGCGGTCCGTGAGTTCGAGCCCCGCATCAGGCTCTGGGCTGACGGCTCGGAGCCTGGAGCCTGTTTCCAATTCTGTGTCTCCCTCTCTCTCTGCCCCTCCCCCGTTCATGCTCTGTCTCTCTCTGTCCCAAAAATAAATAAAAAACGTTGAAAAAAAAATTAAAAAAAAAAAAAGAGTGAGATTGTAAATTAATTACTATCGAGTAGCAAATAACTTAGTACAGACCTCTGTACCGACTTTTTTTTAATGACGTGTTTTGTTTTGCTTAAACAAATAAAGAGTCATTTTTCTCTGTAACTACTGTTGTTAACATATCAGCAGCCCACAACAATGCTTAATGCAGACAGCTCTTTCTTTTCTGTCCATTCGGTCATTATTAGTGTTGGCTTGTTACCTCATGGGTACAAGATGCCAGCTGCAGTTCCAGGCATCGTATCTGCATTTAACTCACAAAAAAGAGGCTAAAGATGGGGCGCTTGGGTGGCTTAGTTAGATGAAGGTGTGACTCTTGTTTTCAGCTCAGGTCGTGACCCCAGGGTGGTGGGATGGAGCCCCTCATTGGGCTATGACCGATCCTGCTTAAGATTCTCTTTCTCTGTCCCTCTGCACCTGCATTCTCTCTCTCTCTCTCTCAAATTAAATTTTAAAAAAGGATAAAACAATGATAGCCTATTGTGTCCCTTTTTATCAGGAAGAACACCATGAAGAGTTTCCTTAATGGAAAGGGAAGTATTTATTTAAAAAGAAAAAAAAAAAAAAAAAAGAAAAAAGGATTTCAGTTGTGAAAGGTAATTATATTAGTTTTGGTTTGGGTTTCATGTGGAATGTAAAAATTTAACCCGTATCTTCTAAATTAGAGCACATAGGGCTTTTGTTTTGTTTTGTTTTGTTTTAATTTAACTCAATACCTTCTCACATGCCTGGATCTGTAACTTACTCTCTAAAACTACTTATTGGGCAATAGAGCGTGGGTGGTCGTGAATTCACTTTGAGTGTGAGTATGCAATTATGTATCTTTTCTAAGGGAGGAAAAAAATCATAACTTTGACTTCCATACCATAGTTGGTTGATTTGAAACCAACATCTACCAGTCTTCTATCTCCTTTCTTAGTTGAAAAATAGGTCCCAGAGGACAGAGATTTTATAGCTTTCTGTTGGTGTCTTTTGTGAATTTGGTAACAGAAGAAGATAGTACAGAGACGACAAATTGTAGGCAGATAGAGACATACCTCATTTTGTTGTGCTTTGTTAGCACTTTGAGGATGCTTCATTTTTTAGAAAGTTTATGGTTGGTGGCAATCCTGGGGTGAGAAGGTATATTGCCACCATCATTATTTTTCCAACAGCTTTTGCTCACTTCATGTCTCTTTGTTACATTTTGGGAATTTTCACAGTATTTCACACTTTATTACTATATTGTTGAATGGTGATTTATGATCAGTGATTAGGACTAGCTGAGTGCTCAGATGATGGTTTTAACATTTTTCTAGCAGCAAAGTATGCTTTAAATTCAAGTTGGAATATTGTTTTTTTGGATGAAATGTTATTGCCCATTTAGCAGACCAACATAACTTTTATATGCATGGGGAACTGAACAGAAATTGACTGGCTTTGTTGCAATATTCACTTTATTATGGTCGTCTGGAAGTGAACCCACAGTACCTCTGAGGTATGACCTGTAATGCCAACATTCCAAAATATGTTGACTGGCCTCATATACCAGGTATTGATGAAATTTGTTTTCTCTCTGAATATGTAAATTAAAGAAACATCCAAAACTTTGATGTTACAGCACTCATTATGAAGCTGAATCTTGAGAGCATTGTAAGGGATAATTTACTAGTAATTAAAAGGTAAGACCTCTAAAAATTAGAGCATCTTATGTGTGTTTGTTTTAAAACATTAATTTTGTAGATCTCTCAAGTTCATTTGGAAAAGTTTTATTTAAAAAAAAAAGTTGGCTGGGTGGCTCAGTCAGTTAAGCGTCCGACTTCGGCTCAGGTCATGATCTCACTCACAGTCAGTGAATTTGAGCCCCGCGTCAGTCTCTGTGCTGACAGCTCAGGGCCTGGAGCCTGCTTCGGATTCTATGTCTGTCTCTCTCTCTCTCTGACCCTCCCTCGTTCATGCTCTGCCTCTCTGTCTCAAAAAATAAATAAACATTAAACAAAAATTAAAAAATAATAATGAATAAAAATTGGCCTTATCTAACCAGACTAACGTAAAAATGAACACATTTCTTGTTAAATTATTCTATTAATTATAGAAAAACAATATAGGAAAAATAAGCAACCAAAAAACCTGGGAGCATACATACGTATACATTTACACATTCAAAACGTGGTGAAATACTCATGCCTGCCTTTTCACGAAGATGGCCCCAGAGGTGAAGGAGGAAGCCCGGGCCTCCTCCTAAAGCTGAAGCCAAAGGAAAGCCAAGAAAGAGGGGCTGAAAGGCATTCACTAGTCACACACAAAAAAGAAGATCTGCACATCACCTACCTTCCCCCAACCCAAAACAATGCATCTCCGAAGGCAGCCCATATTATCCTCTAAAGAGTGTCCCCAGGAGAAAGCAGCTTGACCACTGTGCCATCATCCTGTTCCCCCTGACTACAGAGTCAGCCATGAAGAAGATAGAAGACAACAGCACACTTGTGTTCATTGTGGATGTCAGCACCAGCAAGCATCACATCAAACAGGCTGAGAAGAAGCTCTGTGACACTGATGTGGCCAAAGTCAACACCCTTATGAGGCCTGATGGAGAGAAGAAGGCATATGTTTGACTGGCTACTGACTATAATGCTTTGGATGTTGCCAACAAAAGTGGGATCATCTAGACTGAGTCCAGCTTGCTAAATCTAAATATAACTTTTTTCACCAAAAACAACAACAAAACCATATTCCTGCCATTTGTAACATCTGTCCACTTAAGAGTATGAGTAACAGTAATGGAAGCTTTAAATGACCTACCATATAAAAAATGTTGCAGTTGGGTTCCAGAAGATTCTACCCATTCTGTCTCTCTTGCTCTTTTTGCTTTTTCTCCCACTTTCTCCCAGCTGGCATGGAATAAGATCATCTGTTTTGGTTTTTTTGTTTTTTGTTTTTTGTTTTTTTTTTGCTTTTATTTCTCTCATCTGATACTGATATTTACCTCATACACTTGCATTAATGACAAGTCCTATCAGGATGCCTCCACACAGGAAAAATAAGTGTTCTCAGGTTGTAGTTAAACTTTCATTTTGAAGGGTTACCGTTATATGGTGAAGAGATTCAGCAAGTTTGCATGATTCTACGTGAGCAGCGTGCAGCTGTCCTCCAAACACACAGGGTTTAGGAAGTAGAAGCAATTGCAGCACGAGTGATGCCCCCACACTCCTTGGGTTAGAATCTCAATTCTGTTATTTACTAGCTGTCTGACCACAGGAAAGTTATTTAAACTCTCTGTGCTCAGTTTCCCCATTTGTAAAATGGGGATAATGGTAGCACTTCCCTTATAGATGTTTGTAAGAAGACGTTAAATTCATGCACACACATGCACACACACGCGCGCACACACACAGCCCTCTATGAAGCGCTTATAATAGTGCCTTATGCAGAACAGGTGGAGCCTGAGAGGGGGGCTGGTTTCAGTCCTTGGTCGGTCAGTGCTAGTGTTGCTCTTGAGCTGTCCTTGCTTGCAGTGAAGCAAATATATAGTAAATTTTATAAAAGGAAACTCGGTTAGGTAGTTTCCATTAGTTTGCTTACAGTAATCTTTAGAGGAAAATTAAAAGAACCCTTTAATTCTTTTCTGGGGTCATGGAGGGTGATGCAAGGAAATATTTTTTTTCTATTAAATCTAGCTTATTAACAGGAATCCTTTCTGATGGGAAATGATTGCATGTGTGAGTAGGCACATTCCTGGACAGAAGGTAGGCATGCTTCACTTGGTACTTACAAACATGAAATCAAGTCATTATTACTGGTAGAACACCTACCTTTTGGGGAGTGGGAAGGATGGTTCCGTAACTGATTAAGGAATTTCCTCATTTTAGGAGGCTTATATTCTAATGGGGTCAAATTACAATTCACAAAAAGCAAAGCACAACCTATGAGATGAAAAGCTCACCTGCTAGTTGAAGTAGCATACATGTACATTTCAGTCTGGTGGGGGGAAAAAAAAGGCTTCATGAAAGAGACCATACTTGATATTCTCCTTGAAGATTTGAAAGATTTGGAGAGAGAGGAAGAGACTCAGAAATAATCCAGGCTAAGAGGGAAACATTAAGAGTAAAGGCAAGAGTAAAGTATAGAGCAGATGAGCCTGGGTTGGAAAACCATGAGTTTGCGGAAAGGATGTACAATTAGTTGGGCAAACCACACAGCCAGAGAAAATAGTCTGCCTAAGACTACCTTCCCTTCAAACACGAGTCTCAAGTTGAAAAGTCCTCGGGACCATGCTCACTTCTGACCAGCTGGCTACAAATTAAGGGGTCTCTCCATGGCTACTTTTAGGTTCAATAATTCAGTAGAAAGACTCACAAAACCCATTGAAAGCTATTATATCCACAGTTACTTTTATTACAGGGAAAGGTTACAGATGACCACCAAAGGAAGAGAGGCGTAGAGCACAGTAAAGAAGGGATCCATCCAAACATGGAGCTTCTAGTTGTCCTCCCTGTAGAGAGGTCGTGGACAGTGTTGCATCCTCTCAAGCCACTGCAAGTGACAGTACCCATAGAAAATTGCCAATCAGGGAAACTTACCCAAGTCTTTGGTGTCTACAGTTTTTAGTGACACTCTCTCATATACTGATTATATGGCTGACCTTTGGTTTCCAGCCCTTCTTGGAGGTTGGAGCTAATACCTTTAGTCCCCAGTTCCTATGGAGTTGGAATCTACATGTCCTGTCTCAAAGCCTTATTACAAGTCACATTGTTACACTGCCCTATGGTCACAGCTGCCAGGCATCAGAGACTCTCCTGTGAGGCGGGATGTTCCAGGAGCTTACTGATCACCCGCCAGGAGCTGAGGACAAAGGCCAGACGTCTCTCCAACTAAAGCTAATTTTTCATTACACGGGATGGAATAGCAATGTCAGGTCAAAACAGTTGGTACTATGACACTCTGTAATGCATTGAAATTGAGACAAGCATAATAGATGCAGTCTTTTAGAAAGTTGGTTCTTATTAGTATGTGGAGTGGATAAAAGGAAGTGAAACATTTTGCAATAATACAGGTTTGTTGAAATGAGGACCTGAAGAGAAGCAACATATTGACTCTGTGATGTGTTAAGCCAGCTTTCATTATAGTCAGAGCACCTAACACATTGCCTGGTGAATACCAGTGAATACATTGGCAAAAGAACAGATTGTTTGAACATTACGGATGAAGTATACTGAAGCATCAAATGTGACTTTACTTTTGGATCCAGGTCTGTGAGAATAACGGCATCATGGAAAGGGTATAAGAAGTTTGGAGATGATTTTGGCAGCAGGGGCATAGTTTCAGATGTGTGGAATTTGGGATTATGAGCAATTCACTTGGAAACTTCCTACAACCAGTTGGAATTTTGGAATTCAAATAGAGTTAAGAGATCAAGATAGGCATATTGGAGTGATAACTATGTAGCCATCATACCAAGTCTTGAGTGTAAATGATTCTTCAAAGACCTGAGTGTATAAGAATAAAAGTAGGTGGCATGTAAGCAATGGCTCATTTTTCAAAACCTGGTATGTAAATGCTTTTTACTCTCAGGAAATTTCTTATCTTCTCTGTATATCGTAAATTTCAGTTATTTTCAAACACATAGGCACAGACCACATGCACACACTCTCCTTCCATGTGTTGTCTGATAGAAGGGAATGAGCTCTGGAGTAAGACAAAAGAAATTAAAATTTATTTATTCTGTAGGAATAAAGCAGTTGTAGGAGAGCTGACATTTGGCTTACCCAGTTTCTTTTATTATCCCCTTTCCCTAGCTGTTCCAGAGGGGTGACTATTGTACCCAGTCTGTAAATAAGACTGGCCAAAGTCGACCACATGGTTCTGGGAGGTGTTTGTTTTTCTGATGCAACATCACTCCCCTTTCTTCCTCTTTGACCTTCTTAATGACTGGCATGTAGCTATTTTGTGGCCATAAAGAAAAATAATTTGTGAGACTTTGGTGCTGACATCACTGAACTGGTGAACAGGCACCAGCCACTGTCTAACCTTGGACAGCTTGTTATGTAAACACTAAATCTCGGTGCACTCTAGACATTTTAGTTGAGTTTACTGAGCTTACAGCCATATTCCAAATGTATAATCTTGCCAACTTTAGGCTTCCTCATTAGTAAATTGTAGATGATCTTAATAACACCTAACTACTCTTGTGGCTGTGAGGAGTGAAATTATGTCTATGGAAACTGCTTTGCAAACTGTAAAATGCTGTATAAATGTTAGTTGCTACTGCTCATAAAATCATGCGTGCCCTTTCTCCGCATCCAATTATAAAGCTTGATGAGAATGGTTGAAGTGGTGAATAAGTTTGCCAAAAGAGAAAGGAATAGTTCTTAATGAATTATTAACGACAATGATCTTCTATGACCACGTTGTATAAATGTACATCTACCTTTTGTGGTGCTATGTTCTTGGGTTTAACTCAGGAGCACCTAAGAGGAATTTGTACGCATAGTCCTCTTTCTCCCACACGTATGTGTTCTGTGACAGAATTTTTGCTTGACTTTCTATGGCACAAAGAAAATCCTATTGATTATGTGGCCAAATGGGGTGTGTATAAAAGAAATCTGTAAAAAGGTAGAGTCCTGTTGTTGTTTGATTTTGTTTTGAAAACAAGGTGCCACATCGCACACCCTTAAGTCTACCCATGGATGACAAAACACAATAATAAGATGGCAAAGTGCATAGTTCATAAGCTGACCTGAGACTTTTGTTTCATAAAATGTAGTCCATCCACAAGATCTTGGCCATCACACAGAATGTTAGGTGTTCAGTTTTTTCACAAACAAGTGTGTTAAAGCTGAAGCTATAAGTTGTAAAATTTCATTTCATTTTTTTATGTAATTGTGAGTGTAGAATGGATTTATTCTCAGTGAGTCTCTTGATAATGGCCTTATGTCCCCATTTATAACCATCAAATGAGCACTCAGGTAGGTAGTGGCTGATTGAATTCTGTATCGTGCATGCTCTGGGCTCTGACAAGGAGCTCCTTCCTGTGCTCTGACCTTGGACACTATTCCAGACCCCTTCTGGGAGGAGGAATAGGCCTCCAACAAAGTTTTACTTTGCAATCTGATGATCACCAACTTCAGGAGTTAAGACACAGGACGGAGGTGGGGTTAGGTGTGTGATGTGCAGAACTGAAGGGGACACAAATAAAAACCCCAGTTATCAAGATAAATAACATTTTAATGCAGTATCTTAAAATACTTAAAAATGCACGACATCTATAATCAGAATTTCAAAAAGTTACATTCATTTTGAATTTTAAAATGTGTTAAAATATAATTTATCCTGTTTACTGTGAGTGTGTGTGTGTGTGTGTGTGTGTGTGTGTGCGCGCGCACGCACGCCTCCTTATATTTTATATTTAGGACAAGTGCTTCACTCACTTTTTCCTAGTTCCAGTCCCATTCAGAGAAAAAAATAACCTTAATTCCTTATCAGAAACACACACACACACACACACACACACACACACACACACACACACAATTTTTATCATTCCACCAAAGAGTTCAGTGTTCACAAATGGAGTGGATTTCCTTAGAGACAGTGAAGTGGCCAGTCTGGGTCTTTCTTGATCATGTAGCTTCATGTAAACCACTCTTCCCCTAGATCCTACCTCTGGAGTGTGCACGTATGATTTAGAGTGTAGAGCACACTATGTATTTCATAAACAATATGCTCTTCACCATCCTGTAGCCTTCCTGCCGTGTGTCAGCTATTAAAACATCCTTTGAAATACCTCAGCACACTTTCATAAGAATTGAGGCATGGAGGGTCCACACATGCTCTGTCGATTCTTTTGTTAAACATGCACCCATTCATAGTTTCACTCATTGGCATTTATGTATTCAGTACCTCTTTTGTGCAAGCACTTTTCAGGGCACTGGGGATGCAAAATTAAATAAGCTTTCAATAAAATTACCTTCCTGTGATGATAGACAAAGGAAGGAAATATTAAATACTTCGAAGAAATACGAAAACAGAGTCATAGAATAGTGGGGTAAGACAGTTTGAGTTTCTTTGATATCAATCACTTCATCTCTTTCCCCACTGTAATTACATTCTTTTTTTTTTTTTTTTTTAATTTTTTTTTTCAACATTTTTTATTTATTTTTGGGACAGAGAGAGACAGAGCATGAACGGGGGAGGGGCAGAGAGAGAGGGAGACACAGAATCGGAAACAGGCTCCAGGCTCTGAGCCATCGGCCCAGAGCCTGACGCGGGGCTCGAACTCACGGACCGCGAGATCGTGACCTGGCTGAAGCCGGACGCTTAACCGACTGCGCCACCCAGGCGCCCCTGTAATTACATTCTTGATGTGAACAGAATTGCCAGTACCCTTGTGAAGTCTCAAGTTGTGATTGGCATGCAGATGATGGTTGCCATATTGACTGGGTTTACTCAATAATTTAGTGATTTTCTCCAAAACATGAGGTGCAGACAACACTGATCGCGCTGATTCTTAGTTGGAGGAGCTGGCGATGCATTGTGTCATTAATCCACTCAACAATCTCCAGTGTAAACAAATATTCTCATGAATATTAGAGGTCATCCGGCAACATTGAAAACTGCCAGTGTGGACTCTGATATCTATGGTACCATTGCCATTTCATATCGATGGTGTCAGGTATTGTCAATATTATCTGCTGTTGTAATATTGTCATTGTTGCCTTACACTGTCGGTATACCAGAGAACTAGTTATGTAGGGAATCCTGCCAAAGTCCATAAGCTTTAGGCTTCAATGCCCAGTCTTTTTCTGGCTTGCTCCCATTTATGAGGAAGTGGACAAGAGATGAGCATCACTTTAAAATGTTTTATTATGTTGGCATTATTACATATAATATTGATAATTTTGTGTGTTTAGAAGACCATTATGAAGTACCTTATCTGGACCAGGAAATCTGCTAAGGGTAGAGACGTGGGGGTAATAACACAGACTTGTACTCTGCTCCAGTGGAGTCTGAGGAGGGAGGGAATATAGATTTGAACCATTACAAGCATTATGAAGGCCGTGAAGAAGTATAGAATGTTTTCTGTGTGCCTGGGGGAACTGATCTGAATTTTGGGGTCAAAGAAGGTTTCTTCAGGGCAAATTATTAACTTTACTAGAGAAGTGATTAAAAAGAAGTCAATATTTGGGAAAAAGAAAATGAGAATGAGCAGTATGAACTAAATCTGTGATGTAGGAACTTGCTTGTGATGTTTCAGGAAATAAAAATAGGACCAGAGGTGTTGAAATGAGAGCAGAAAATTGGCTTAGATGCTGGTGGGGAGATAAGCAAGAGCCAAATCAGACAAAGTCTAGTGGGACTGATAAAGGAGTTAGGAATAATTTCCTAAGAGCCAAAAGGGAGTGATCTTAGGGGGTGAAAAGGTAATGAGTATATCTGTATTTTAAATAAATCCTTCTGAGTGTGGCGTAAAGATTAGAGGAAATTTGAAAGGAGTGAGGAGGCTGATATGCAAGTCAATGCCAGGTATCATGTCGACTGGGCTAAGGCACTGGTAAGCTGACATTGTGCCAGGCGAGCAGAATCCACATGGAAAGGTAGAACAGTTAACAAGATTTAATAATTGATGAGACGAAGGTCATGAAAGAAGGGGTAAGCATGAATCCCAGATTCTTGAGCAACTGATTAGAGTGATGACCTTTATTAGTGCTACTGATGTGCCTCGATGACACAGGTCTTCATGGAAGGTTGTTAGCCTTTTCTACATGCACTTGGACATTGGTCTGTTTTCTCAGGTTTAGTGGTATACTATTTCTTCTCAGAAGTATTTACAAAGTAATTTCAAATCAGAGTGGATACCGTCCCATCTGGATTGCAATTACTTAGAGATCTTTTCTGCGGGGAATTCATTAGATAAGAAATTCAGACCAAGAAATTGAGTTGCCTCTTAGTAAGAAGCGTTTCTTGAGTGCAGTCAGAAGCCTTAAAAAGAGGTCTGATGCAAAATATGTGCAGTAATTAGAAGGAAGATGTAGCTCTTGTCCAATTGTATCCCATTCTAGTTCCCTGATTCTGGAAATTTCTATGAATATCAAGCTTCAATATCATTTTAAGACTTGAAACCCTTCTAATTTGCCTTCCCTCTTCTTTATCATCTATCTTCTTTTCCTATCCTTGTTCAAAGGTGTTCCACTCTAATAAAAACACTAAACATATTTCTCTGTCCCTGAAAGGCATTTCCCACTTCCCGATTCTGTATATTTTATGCCTTTCAGTGCTTAAATTTTCAATATTTGTACTGGCATTCAATATGCTATATTTTGCTTTTAAACAAAAAGACATTTGCTGGTTATATTTCTCTTGTATGCCTACAAAGGATCTGAAAAAAGTTCACCCTGGAAAATTACCAGTGTTTGTTTTTTTTTGCTTGTACCTTCTTGCACATATACACAAATCCCCCATATAAGCCTTTGCCTTTTTTCTTTCCCATCTGTGGCTCTCGTTTGCTTGTCGTAAGACTATACTCTTCAAGTGTGTTATTCGTTTATCTGGCTGATATCTGTAAAATAATGACCTCATGGCCTATATAGATTATAAAAATAAATAATAAATATCAGCATGGATTGACTTAAATTACATAGTAGTACAAATGATGGACATTTTGTATTAATCAGTATTCCATTCAAAATGTTTGTGTGTGTGTCCTTACGTGTGTGTGTGTGCACGCATGTGTTTGTGCGTGCATGTGTAAATGTCCTTACATGTGTGTCCATACATGTGTGCATACACATATGTATGTGTGCATGTGCGTGCATATATCCTTACGTGCACGTGTGTGCACACGTTTGTGTGTGCGTGTGTGCTTGTGCGTGTGAGTGTGCATGTATATGTCCTTACATGCATGTGTGTGTGCACGTGTGTGTGTCCTTACGTGTGTGTTTGGGTGTGCGTGTGTGTGCGTGCGTTTGTGTGTGTATATGTCCTTACCTGAGTGTGTGTGTGTGTGTGTGTGTGTCCTTACATGTGTGTGTGCACGTATGTGTGCATGTCCTTATGTGTGCGTGTTTGTGTGTGTCTTTACATGTGTGTGTGCATGCACATGTGTGTATGTCCTTACATGTGTGCGCGTGTGTACATGTCCTTATGTGCATGTGTGTGCATGTGTGTATGTCCTTATGTGTGTGTGTTTGTGTGTGTCCTTACATGTGTGCATATGTGTGCGCCCGCATGTGTGTATGTCCTTATATGTGCGTGTGTGTGCACACGTGTTTGTGTGTGTGTACACGTCCTTATGTGCGTGTGTGTGCGTGTGTGTTTGTGTGCATTTGTGCGCGTCCTTACCTATCAAGCATATTGGCTCACAACTGCAAGTTGCCCATATGCACCAAGAAAAGCCTTCCACCCTCCACACTGAGAGGTTTAGCCTGAAAAGTTCCTCTTCAATACATCCGTTCATTCATTCCTTCAAAGAATAGGATCACTTTAGGGGCACCTGGGTGGCTCATGCTGATTTCAGATCAGGTCGTGATCTCCCGGTCTGTGAGTTGGAGCCCCACTTCAGATCCTCTGTCCCTGTCTCTGCACCTCTCCCGCTTGTGCGCGCGCTCTCTCTCTCTCTCTCTCTCTCTCTCTCTCTCAGAAATAAACATTTTTTATATGAGGATAGGATCAGTTTTGTAAGATTTAAAATGAGAGGTCCTGCCGTAGGTGTGCTTGATGCTCTTGTGTGCTGTGTGCTTATGTATTCATTTCACCGTTCAGAAACCTCTAAGAATTAGCTTATGCTTAAAATAATAACAAAAATTTTAAAAAGTTCATAGTGTAGATTAGATGAGTACTCTTTGTCACATCCCTGTCTGACACTGTCTAGAAGTATGAATCGGACTACTCTCTAGCAGTAAAGAATTCAAAAATTATTTAAGAATTTGCCCTTGACTTTGTTTCACAAATTCACGATATCCATCCACATGCAGCATTGTTTCAGACTTTGATGCCAAGGGGTAAAGACGTTTCTGAACTTCTGCAGAAACGTTATTAAAAATGTTCCCCATGCCTCCATTTCCTCACATGATTATTAAACAGAGTCCAAGGCCACTTCTAGGACAGACTTTGCATGTTTTTATGATTTTATTTCACAAGTATTACACGAAAATAGGAAAAACAAATTTGTTATGACATCTACATAGATCTTTTCCAATTTTCTGGACATGCTCATTTCTAAACCTTTGGTTGGTTCTTTATAATTGAAATACATATGCAGCCAAACACTATATAAGTGATTTTCATTGTTCCAGGAAAAATTTGCTGGGCAGCCATTCTCTTGTAGTGGTTGAGAATAAAATGTTGTGTCACTAAGACTAGTTTAGAAGGATGCCTTTAACAAACTGTAACAATAACACGGTATGTGCCATATATTGCCTATAAGAAGTCATATTAAAGACCAATTAATGCTAGTGTTACACAGTAAGTTGTGATTTTATCATAATAGCTTATTAAAATCTGTATCACCTAAATCTTGCTTTGGTTTGTTTCCACTTACACGCAATGGATGCATTACGTAGATGTGTTTATGCACTCATGTGCATAGAGGCCATTTCTTCGGTACATATGGTTATCATTTGTTTGATGGGTTTTTAAAATAAAATATATTTTTACAATGAAAAGGAAACAGTATTTTATTCATTTTTATGTTTTCTCTAGGCATCCACTGATAACTTTTGAAACTTCTATAAATGTTCAATATGAATAATATATGATCTGAGTATTTCAACTGGAGAAAATAGAGCATATCAAAATGCCAATTCTCTTTCTAGTTACGAGAAATCAAGAAATTTGTTAAAAACAAACAAAAAACAAAACAAAACCCTCAATCCAGTGCCAACAAGGCATTCTAACAGTAGCATCCTCAAAAGGCAAATATCATTTTATGAGGAAACAGCTAACAAATAGAAACCAGCACCTCTCCCTCCACCATTGCTTTGTGATCAGATCTTACTATGTAATGAAGGGAAACAATACTATTATTACTTGTTCATGAAGTGTCCGCATTTGATTTCTCTTGTAATTTATCTTCAATTGAACTGATATTGATTTCGTGGGGAAGATTGCATAATCTCCAAGGAGATTTTTAAAGGACTAATCTTAGTTTGTGCTTTATTTTTGTTTCCACTGGTTTATTCTTCCCAGTGATTTATCTACCTAATAACATTATAGATAAAACCTGGTCTTTCAATTTATTTCTTCAAGAGCTATTCATGTTTGAGCACGCTTTGTCCTTAATTGCCTGGGGATTTTAGATAGCCCTGCCTTTAGTGGTCTGAAACAAGTTGCAATATAAGTAATTAAGGCACTGAGCAACAGAAGTCTACAAATTGCTGTTTTGCTTCCATGTGTGATATTTAACTAATTGCTCATTGCTGTGAAAACCTTTAACTTCGTAGATGTCATGACTTTAAAGTGAATAAACATTCCTTTTGTATTTATTAAAATAGTGTAGTATAATGGTGAATGCTAAAGCTTCCAAGCACTTTAAAATGCCACCTCTCCTATACACTGTGGTGTTTAATTTTAGACTGTTGAGATTATCAATCACTTCTTGGAAAACTGTAACATACATTAGACCTCTCCTCTACAGGGAGAATGCAGGATGCCATGAGAATCGGGTTAACAGGGAGTAAGAGAATTGGCCTCTAGCCCATCCCTGGCTACCTGCCCTACCTTAACTTCTGCAGTCCTATTACTGCATCAGTCAAGTTAGGGATTACTTTCAATGATCATAAATGCACTTTTCAGCTGAGTGTCTTCATGGGAGAATCAAGAGGATGCATAGGCGTAAAATGGATGCCTGTATCATTGAAACTTTACCATCGGAATATGTACCATACTATCTGGAAAGAGTGTTTGAAAAATTCTTTTGGATTAGACATTCTTTTGCCCTCTAATATTAACACATTAACCTTTTCCTGAGCTTGAAAATTAAAATAATATTCTCAGCCAATCTGACAAATGCTACTATAGGGAAGCATTTTCTTTGCTGCAGGAGAAAAGAACGGCCTTTGTGTCTATTTAAAACATGTTCAGGAAGCGGGATGTGTGAACTTGTTCGTAAGTTCATATCATGCATTGTGAACCCCGTGTCTGCCCTATGGTTTTTATTGTGGTTATTTGCTTGAAATTTTATTTGCAGCCTTTCTCTCCTCTCTGGTTTGGTGCCCGCTGTAATAACAATGCCCCTCCCAAACAAATCAACAATGAGTAAATAGCAATAGCTCCTTTAATCCTCTCTCAAAGAACAATTTGATGCCTTGCAAGACATTTTCTTCTTCCCTAGGCCTTTAAAATGACCTTAATCTGCAGACACAATCAGGCATCATCGCTGCCTGTAATAGAGATGTCAGTGTTAGAAGGCATACCTTTCAACAGTTTGCATCCTGGATTGATCACAAGTTAGATGGTTTCATTCCTAGAAGGCTGGCAGTTGAGGGCAAGGAAGATGTACTTGAAACATGGTCTAAGGAATGTGTTTTTTGTTGTTTTCGTTTGCAACAAGACAAGGGAAAGAAGGATTTAAATCGGAAGCTGACTTTGTAAAAGAGGGGCTGCTTTCAAGCAGTAAGAAAGAACAGTATTTTTATTCTAAGACACATGAAGCTTGTTTTCATCCATTCCTGCCCGGGGTGCTGTTTGCAGAGCCTTTGTGCCGACCGCTGAGGTTTTTACCAATGAGAATCATGAGGCTTTGGCAAAGGAACACATAGAAGGGAGATAACGGCTCTTATTAGGCCTTTTCAGCCATCTGGTATGAAATTCGTTTTTATTTTTGCAACGGAAACGTTCACTTATAAAATTGCCTCTGACCTGGAAGTTATCCATCTTTATTAGAAGGCTGCTTGTTCGCGCCACTAGGTGGCAGTAAAGTCACATACTCATAGTTATTCATGTGCCCGGTCTTAAACAGAAGAAATTCTGTCTTCACCTTCGCTTTCCAAGAACCTCCTGCATCCTGATATTCATGTTCCCTTTATCCCAAGGACAGGTATAGCTGCAATAAGTGATTTACTCTGTACATCGAACTCTGAAAGGTTCACTTGCATTTGCTTTCATTTTTAAAGGAAACACTTGAATAAATTTTCAACGCAATAATTCACGTTAGTGACACACAACAGAGTAGTTCACGTTACCAAGCGTTTCTAAAACAATTAGTTTTAGAATTTTATTTAAAATGTTCCCTATGAAAGTGTGTTTATGGAGGATATTTACAAGAGGAAAAACTTGAGAGTTGCTACTGTTAAATACATATATGTGTGTGTGTGTGTGTGTGTGTGTACACACACACACACATATATATATTCTAATTACATAAAAATCACAAAGGTTAAATCTGCCTTGAATTCTTTTTTAAAGAGCAAATGAGCATACAGGATTCAAATCTTTGGAGTGTGGTCAGGGGCCTCTCTGTGAATTACTTAATGTATTTATTTACAATATTTTTACATTATCCTTTACAGAAATAGTTATGTTTAGAAGGATGTATTTTATGCTGTTATAGTTTTTGGTATGGGTCAGGACAATTTATGCAGACAACGATAAAGTCTTCTCTGGAAATATCCTAATTTATTAATAACTGGGGTAGTCTCTTAGATTCCTATGCAGAGAACCTTGTAGCATCCCATTTCATATACTTTTGGCAGGCTTCCGTGTTCCAGTCTGTCTTTATCACCTTCTTTGACACATAAAGTGCTGTATTTGCAGTTTGGAGAAGAAAAAAAAAATCAATGAAATTCTTTCCTGCTTTTCACCACTTTCCTTGTACTAAAATTGAGCCCCAAATAGGTGAACATCTGACGACTTTTTTTTGCCTATTCCAAATCTAAACTTTCTTCTTGACTTGGTTATTCTTGTGTGTTCTTATTCTGATACTTTCTAGAGAAGCGGCTGTAGAGAAAACCCTTGGAGAAAGACTCACGGCTCATCTATGTGCTTAAGTTGGGGAATAAATGTTTGCAGCTTCTTACTGAAGAGTGACTCCACGGCCACTGCCGTCTCCTCAGGCCCCACACACGTCCTCACTGAGGAATTCTGCATTGTGTGGTCCATGCTGCTTACCTATTCTGCTAAGGTGGAGCGAATGCTCTTTTCTGTTCCATGAGCAAAGCCTGCATTGGAAGGAAGACGGTGTTGAGAGAGACAGTGGGCCGGAAGGTTGTTCATTTTGTGGGCTGACTAAAAGATTTTTAAGGCTACAGACATGCCAACAGTGGTTGGCTGCTGGACCTTTGCAATATTGTAATGACTGTGTAACAAATTGGTAAATCAAGTAAAATACAGCTTTTCCTTGATTGACCCTCTTCAAAGTATTAATCCTCTAGGCTTTATAAATTCTGAGCCTTCATTTTTTTTATCTTTCCGTTTTTTTTTTTTTTTCTATTTATTCCTTTCCTAGGTGGGGCATGGTAGTTTAGGAAGAAAAGGGGTATCATAAATTCCTATGGGAAGTTTGATCTTTGTTAGGTCTTCTGGGGCCCTTGGCTTCATCTGTGCTCACAGTGCCCCCTGGTGGTATCATAGAAAGATCTGGGATTTGCTCTATTGCGAATCTGCATAATGACCCGTTTTAATGTTTTTCCCAATTTTTTTTTTTTGAAGTGGGTTTCATCAGGTCATCTTTTGTATTTCTTTTTTTTTTTTTTATTTTTTATAACATTTACTTATTTTTGAGTGACCGAGCATGAGTGGTGGAGGCGCAGAGAGAGAGACACACACACACAGAATCTGAAGCAGGCTCCAGGCTCTTAGCTGTCAGCACAGAGCCCAACACGGGGCTCGAACCCACGAACCGTGAGATCATGACCTGAACCAAAATTGGATGCTTAACCCACTGAGCCACTCGGGAGCCCCCATCTATTGTATTTCTATAAACAATAATTTTTCATTCTTAGACTCCTACATCAGGTGTTATGCCAGGCATTAGGGTGGTGAAGACAATTTGAAGGGATCTGAGTCTCTGATACACGGCACTAGGGTTCCTGGTTCACAACCGCTGACCCAGCTTTCATCTGAGAGGCAAGAGAGTGAATGAGGTTACTGCTACAGCTCTCCCTTCTTTGTGGTATTTTTGTCGGGTTTATAAGGGTGTGACAGAGATGATGTACAAACCAGAATGCATAATTTATCCCTAGAGACCAATTCAGGTCCCGGGGATCCTGGCATGCAACACAGAGGGACACATAGATTTTCTTTCATCTCCGTGTTTCATTACTCTAGTCATTTAAATTTAATGCCCAAACAATTGACTTTTCAATATTTAAATTCCCCAAATTGAATGACATGACCACCCTTTCACTTGTCACATTCTGGCTTTTTCTAAAGACTTTCATTATTTATCTACATTGATTGGGTGACCTTTGCCATCTATTTGCCAGCCTTTAGAAGATTTAAGTCTTCCATACATATAATCTGGCTGCATTCTTCCCCAAATTAATTAGTATTATTGGCCTCTTGTCATATACTTATGAATTGTGCTTCCTTGCCTTCTGCACCTGCTCTGACTCATTTCATAAGGCTGCATTTTCTTTATAAAATATGAAGATTAACCTTTATTGCACAACCAAATAAACATGTTCTAATTTTAGGGAACTAAAATGTACTACATTTCTATCAAGATGTGCTTACTCTTATAATGCTGACAATAGTATAAACATCAATTACATATCAAACATTGCAAAGAAAAACATGTAAAGACAATGCAATGTAAAGGTGATTGAAACAAATTTTCTAGATTTTTTTTCTGGCTCTGGAATAAAGAAACACTATAACGTAGCTTTGAATAACTTATTTTCTCCGGTCACCGCAGTGTGTTTCACGGTACTAAGGTTATCTTTTGAACTATCTAGAATTTTCCAGAATTTACAAGGAAGCATCCTAAAGGCATATTCATTATGTTGTAAAATGAGTACCCTTCGAGTACCCAAAGAAAACTGCCTACTCACCATGTAGGAAATTGCAAAGTGTGAATGCAGTAAGTCTAGGGAGATCTCTGTCAGGATGTTTGAAATAATTGTCGATGGATGAATTTTCACACACTTTACCAAACGTTTCCAAAGAATCATTGACTTTCGTGCCATGCCCAGGCATGGAGGTTTGTCTACAGTAAGTGTGATATTTGGAGTTGAAGTGGACTTTACAGCTATGTGGCTGTAGTATCATCCCTTCATCCTCAAGAATATGGTACCACAGGGGTGCCTGGGTGGCTCAGTTGGTTAAACATCCAGCTTCAGCTCAGGTCATGATCTCCTGGTTTGTGGGTTCAAGTCCCGCGTCAGACTCGGTGCTGACAGCTCGGAGCCTGGAGCCTGCTTTGGACCCTGTGTGTCCTCTGTCTCTGCCCCTCTCCCACTCATGTTCTATGTCTGTCTGTCTGTCTCTCTCTCAAAAATAAATAAACGTTAAAAAATAAATGGTACCACAGTTCAGCAAAAGGATCATGAGACCTCAGTTTACACAGGACTATTATGCTTTAATGCAATATTATATCCAACTTTAACTTGGGAATAACCAATTATAGTCTTTTTCAGAATTACAAATCGAAACATTTATTTTGTTCTTTTGCGGGTGACACTGTTAAAAACATTGTTACTACCGGCAACACTACCGGCAACGCCTGCAGTCCACAGGCTTACAAGTTCGAGTCAGCATTAGCAGCAGACTCAGTGAGGAAGGCATTTTATCAAATGCACAATGGCTAGCTATATAAAACATAAAATGATGTATACGTTTGCTGAGTCTAACATCCTATCATAAACTGCCAAATCCTAGGTTAGGTTTGTTTCTAGGAGTAAAATTTTGGCTCTAAAGAGAGTTAAGTTCACCAAACTCCCTGAGAGTTTGTGTGTATGTGGTTTTTTTTTGTTTTGTTTTGTTTGTTTGTTTGTTTGTTTGTTTTTGGTCTGCTAAAGGTTTTGCCTCTTAAAGAATGGTCTGTTAAAAGAGTTAGTACTACAAAGAAGAATCACCTTGGGTTTTCTCTCTCTGTCTCTCTCTCATTTTTTTTTAATGTTTATTTATTTTTGTGACAGAGAAAGAGTATGAACAGGGGAGAGTCAGAGAGAGAAGGAGACACAGAATCCAAAGCAGGCTCCAGGCTCTGAGCTGTCAGCACAGAGCCCGACGCAGGGCTTGAACTCACGGACTGTGAGATCATGACCTGAGCTGAAGTCGGATGCTTAACCGACTGAGCCACCCAAGCGCCACCCTCTCATTTTTTTTTTTTTAATGTATCAATCTGTAGCTAAGAGTTTGGGACATGGATGGAACATTTGATGGGATATAGAGAGTTAAATTTCTAGTACCTGTTGCCCCAGGGTGGGCAAAGCTGAGTGGGAGCATGTGAGCAGAGGTTTTGGCTGAAATGCAGAGGACTGAGTACTCGGAGCTTACCAGTGACATTATTGGTAACAGTGGAGAGAAAGAAGCCCACTTAGAATGATCTTCATCTAATTTACAATGTGGCCACTGGCCAGAATAAGACAGTGCAATGCCATAGCTTCCAGATCCGGTATCACCCAAAACATATACCTTGGTGGGGAAGACCTCCAAGGTACTTAACTCTTTCTCAGCTTCTCCATCTTCTTCAGTGTCTCCTGTTTTCATTGTGTTTTGTCGTCTTCCACTTGCCCCTGGAATTACCCACATTTACCATAAGTTAGGCATATATAGGATTCCTTTCAAAGAACAGGTAAAGGAGGGCCAATCACATACCCTAAAGACCATGAGACACATATGTTTGGAGATGTGTTCGCGACAGTACCATTTTGCCCAGAAATACAACTGAACATGAGTTTCAGTGACTAGGCCTACAATGCACAATTGTTTCCAAAGCACAAGGTGGCCTCTGCAGAGAAGGAAAGCGTTTCTTATTTATCATTTGTCAATCTGGATTTACTGCACCAAGAACTCACTGGTACTCAAAATGTAACATTTCATTCCCAACACTGCTTAAATGTGACTGTAGTGAATTTAAGGTACAAGGCATTGCCAGAGGGCAGCATACATATTGTAGGAATTTATGAAATACACAAAGTGTTTGCTCCCTTCTTTATGTGGTCTTAGTTTGCTCACCAAATACTATCTAGTATTCAATCAGTGATGATCCTGTGAAGTAGTTTGTTCTATGTGTGTGAGGTGAAGGAAAGGAAGTCTTCATTACTCATCATGTCCTGTAGCCTTGCCCAACATTAGAACAAACAAACAAACCAACTAACATTGACTTTGAACCAGGGAAAAACTAAGAAGCAGGACCACTATGGTGCTATCTTATTGCAGATCTCTAACCTGGAGTCAAAGAACAACTTTTTTGCAGTTCGATTTTCGGATAGTTGTATTTCTAAAATTTGCAAGCATTTGAGCATTGTTCAATCTCCAGATTAATTGGTGACTTTTGAGGTCTTCACGTTAATTGATCTAATCATATTTCCTCCATATAGATATTTTTACTTAATTTCCCTGACAGCTTTTCTGTAAAACGGTTGAAGACAGTAATGAGTACCAAAAATGAGAAGGGAAAGTGTATTCTTTGCAGAAATAAGCCAGCAACAATTAGAAAACAAATATTTACATTTCTAAAGACATTATTCTTCTTGAAAGGCATAAAAATAAATGCTTCCTATTAAAATGAGTTTTGAATCAGATAATGTGTCATTTTTGCTTTGGTATAAACCTTCAGTGTAAGGTTCTAAAATCTTTAGAGCCTTGGCTTGGTTTGTCTTGTGTTTTCGGGTGGTAGACATTTTCTGACTCTGCGTGGCTTTCTGGGAATCTGTGGAGTAGATGTCTGGCAAAAAAAAAAAAAAAAAAAAGTCAACTGTCCAAGTGGTTAAAAACCATGGAAATGATCGTAGAATTCAATGATTTTAACTCTAGTTCTGAAAACTGTTACATTTGTGTTTGGGAACTGGGTGGCCGTGTTTCTCCAATCTCATTTTCTAAGATACCATGCTAACTCAGATTTTTCACATGGCCATTATGGTACTTACTCTGGAGCCAGAGAAGAAATGCCGAGTCAGTTCTCCCAGATTTCTTAGGTATTTCAGGTAATGTCTGCCCTCCAAGTGTATTGATGTTCTTATGTCTTCGTATGGCTCATATGGCTTGGCAGATAGAACATGCATCATGATCCCATCCAGTGCAATGAATATTTTCTCTTGTGTGAGAATATGGCATATGTAACCTATAGCCAAATAGGCAGCATAGTACATTAAACTGTCTCCATTGCCCTCTTCAGTATGATTTAGAGATCAGAAAGAATCCAGTCGCTTCCCAAAGCACCTCATCAATTGATAGAATTTTCACCTTGGAAAATTATGATTCACTGAAATTTATATTGGATGCATCTGCCTTGTCAAGAGCTAGCTTAAATATTTTTTCCACAAGAAATACTGTTTCCTGGTCCCTGCCTATGGTTTCCACTGATATTCATATAGCTAGCATAGGATGGGGATTTCAAGGGTGACAAAATGTCATTTCCATAATAAATGTTACTCTCCTATTCAGTTTCAAGGATTTCTTATCAATAATTTAGAAAGAATTAATAATATATTTATAACACATGCTAGAAGTAGGATAAAATTATTTATAAATGCTTAATAAATGTTTGATAACACTTTTGCCATCCATGTTATACATGATAACTAGGTGACTATAGATACCTTGTTAAAAATTAATGCCCAGTGGTCACGGTTATTCTATAGTGGCTTGAAAAAAGTTACTAAAAGAGGGAATTAACCTCATACATGTATTCTACAAACCAATTAGGGCAAAATATGTAAGCTTTGAAGTAGTTTGTAGGGATTGTTGGGTTATTAAAGCTAATGATATTTATTCAGTGCTAGTAATTTATGGCACAAAATACCAAACACCCTAAGATTCATTTTCTCTGAGTCCCAAATTCCAAATCAATAGTTGCCAAACTTTGATTTCTTCCTGAAGTACTATTTTGATGAAATTACATTTAAATCATTTACCCTCTAATACAAACTCCAAACTGCACTTTTATGTAAGGAGAGCGTAAAGTTTGTAGTCTAGCGGTGCAGCTTTGTGAGGAGGTGTTTTTCTTTGTTTGTTTAATGTTTATTTATCTTGGAGAGAGAGAGAAAACATGCAAGTGGGGCAGGGGCAGAGAGAGAGGGCGACAAGCAGGCTCCAGGCTCTGAGCTGTCAGCACAGAGCCTCACGTGGGGCTCGAACTCACAGACTGTGACATCATGACCTGAGCCAAAGTCAGACACCTAGCCGACTGAGCCACCCAGGCACCCCTGTGGGGAGGTTTTTAATTTCGAATTGCCACACATTCTCTTGAACTCTGGGGGAAGAAAAGCATGGAGTAATGAGCAAAAATGGACATCTTGCAGATGCCCTGCGCCTGCTCTGAGCAAACATTGGGTTTACAGGTAGACCATCCAGTTCTCTCTGACATCCCAGAAAAAAGGAGGAACTAAATGTCTGGTCTGTATATTCTTGCTTCACTTTTCTGAATGGCTCCCGGTTGCTTGCAGAACGTTTCAACTAATTTGCATTTTAATATAGCTGGGGTGTCAGGCTACTAGATTGGAAGTTTCGGTTTAGGCCTTGAAGATCTATCAGATACCCAAGACATGTGAGACAGATCAAAATGCAGATGTCGTTGGAGAGAGATGCAGCTGTGATGTGAGTCCAACCTGCTAAACAGAAAAAGGAGGACGGGTTACAACCTCTTAACTTGTGTCTACTGTTGAGAGCGTTTAAGGAAACCACTCTGAGAATTTGACCACTAATTGCGACGAGGGGCTTCTATGGCCAGTGGCCTAATGCAGAGAGCACAGTGGGAAAGAGGTGGGACCTCTATCAGGTCAAAGGTCCATGCATTCCTGAGCACAACATGTGAAACCCTCAACAGCAATACTGATCTGGGTTAGTCTAAAAGGACCCTGCTCAAGAAATGTTTTATCAAAGGGCATGTGGCTTAAAAAATAAAAAGGCTTAAATCACAGCAACAGTGGTCGTTTACCATCTATTCTAAATCAGTATTTAGGCAGCCAACTGTCCTAAGTGTGAACTGCAGGTGAGGGGACATGGCCATATCAGGTATTGTGGAAAATGATTAATGAAGGTTTTTCTGTCCAACTTGATGCACAAAGAAAGTCATGCACACAGACTTAGTACCAGCACACTTATCTTTATTAGTAAAAATAACACAGAACCTTCATAGCTGTATAGAGACATGTTAACAGGCATTAACATAGAATGACCCCAATATAAAACACATAGTGTTACTAGAGTGAATTGAAAAGAGTTTCACCAGGTAAGGGCAACTGAGCTTTCCCATAGACAAAGAGAAGCAGATGTGAAAGATACTAATGGAGAAGAGGGACCGTTAGCAAGAAATAGACACAGTAGTCAAAGAAGGATGTATTACAGTGCGGTGTGTATTCTCCCAGGATGTGAGAGAATGAATTCTATGTGGAAATGTAAAGTAGATTTGCTTTATTGAAACAAAAACAGTGAAATTCAAAACTAAGAAATTTAAGAAATTGAGGAGTCAACTAAAAACTCAGCAATGACCTGTCCTCTGAATTCATATGCCATGCATCATCTAAGCGATTTAGTTTGTACCTTCCAAGAACTGTCTTTCCTCATTAATAATATTTGACTTTTTGTCTCCTTAATTAAATCGTAAGCTTTTTGGGAGCAGAGACTGCCTGCTTTTCTTTGCCTGCTCCCAAGGCACCAAAGCCCTGGGCTGGGTACCTAACGGGCATTCAATAATTATTTGTGGATTTCAGGATTAGTCACAACATCATGCGAAGAGGGTCACTTTGTCTTCTTTACTTGACTTTATTGAATGCAGTTGCGGTAATTAATTCAGTCAGGTCAGACCAGGACTCTGGCAGACCATGAAAATGGAAATTAAGGGACTGACTTGACAAATATGGAGAAGAGCATCAGTCGGATTTAGTGACAGACTGGATGGAATATGACAGAAACTCAGGTGCCATTTTGGAAAATGCCAAAAGCGTCGTTGAGGGCAAAATCACCTAAGCAGGTGCCTTTATGCAATCAGGCAGTGCCATGAAAGATCTAGTTATCACAGGAGGCTTTTTCTCTGTCTCCTTCCTGGCTTGCAAATACTGTCAGGCTGCATTAGCACCAAAAGGAGTTAGATTGCAGTGACCTTTACTAATCCACTGCGTTGATGTTTGTACTTTTCTTGCAATAAATGTAACATTACAATTATTAATGTCAGCACTTTCTTTGGAAACAGTGGTGAACTCATTAAGAACACTGCCAGGTGTTGCCAACCCCAGGTGTGAACCTAGTGGTTAGTGAGATGTAAATAATTCTTTATGGAAAATTTGCCGTCTAACGAATTAGCAGCCTCACACAAAGCCAAACTAGTTTCCTGCGATTAGCTTCATTACACCGCTAGCTGCTTTTGTGCAGGTCAGAAAAGGAAGTAGCATATGCCCCTCCTTTTAGGACATAAATCAGATTAGCATGTACGTCATTGCCCACTGTTACCCACGATAGCCGTCGGCCTTTTTGCAAAAATGTTGAAAGGTCCGCGCTGAAGTGCATGTCAGGACGCTTGGTATTACTCTGCTCCCTTTCTCTGAGATCATGCCCTGCTAGCAGTAATGTGTTTTGCCCAGCCACTAAGGTATCACCACACCCTTTGTGGCTCCCATACTACTGGCCATTTCAAGGAATGGCATCTGCTGAGGAGGGTGGAGGTGGACCATGCTTTCAGATCTTTGTTCAGCGGCTGTTCAACGCCTAGCAGCTGTTTTGAGGTTCCTTTCCGGGTTTAGATGCCGTTTCCCGTTTCTCTTTTCTATAATTGGTGAAACAAACGTCAACATGATTGTGATAGGTTAAAAGCATGCATTTGGGGATTTTAAAGTCCAGATGAGCAAATCCACTGGGCTGTTTTCACTGCTTCTTGTTACTATTTGACCCAGTCCTCTAATATGTGCAGAAATGTCAGTGGTCTATGGATTCCCAGCAACAGCATCGTAACACTGAAGGCAAAACAGCTCTATGCACCCTGACAGCTGTACTAAATACGTGTCACCCAAGAAATATATTCGATTAATATAGTTTATACTTGGTAACACTTTAAACAGTAATCTGTAATATTTTCCTTTAGCCTTTTTTTCCTCTTTTTTTTTTTTTTGCAATATGGAGACTGCATATTTTTACTTATTTGATAACTGCTTTATATATAGGTATTCACTGTGATGATTTCAATGAAATATGGTTGTGTTGGAGAAGTCAGCCACGTAGTGAAAAGGTCTTGGGAGCTTCACCTCTTGGGGAAAGTAAGGATAATAATTCCAACCTCCTAAGACTGTAGTAAGTAATGAATGAGATAATATGTAATTATCAATTAATATTGGCTGCATTGTGTGTTCATAAATGCTGGCGTGGTTTCAGTGAAAGAATAATCAGAGTAGTACAGTGCATATTTTGGTTTTTCAGTAACTACACAGCGATTTCAGATACATTATGTTGTTGATGTCGTTCATATGTTTATATCCATTCTCTCAAGCGTCCCCATGCCCAATATCCTCACCTCCGCCAACACTGCTTGTGGAAAGCACTCATTGTTAGGGAAGACTGAGCATGTACTGCTTGTGAGTGTCCATCTGTCATCACATCTGTACTTTGCCTACAATTTCGGGATAGATGTGTGAAGTTGAAGAAAAGCACTATATTTTAACGTTCAGTTTCCTTCTCTATATAATGTGAAAATGATAATGTACTACCCCCCCCCTTGCCTTTAGAATATTGAAAATAGCAATTTAGTAAGTACGAAGATATGTTCTCTAAACTGAAGGATCAGTTTCACTGTCATTGAAGGCAAGGACTGTCTTTGTTATTGTTTTGTGCCCATTTCTCTGACCAATACATTTAGTAGACTTTGAATAAACGTTCGCTGAGTGAGGTGAAAGAACCAGAATCACCTTAATAAACACAATGATTTCACTCAACTAGGAGTTCTCATGATACATAACTTGGAAGCCTGTCTTACAGACTGTGAGCATCAAAGCATCAATTCAGAAGAAATTAGGAATAGTAGGTTTAGGTTTATTAGAAGAATTCATTTAGTTATCTTAAACTGGTCCTCTCAGGAAGTGTGAAGTTTTTTTTGTTTTTTGTTTTTTTTTTTCAATTCACAAAAGAGTTATATATTTGCTATGTGCCACTGTTGGGTCATAGAATCCTATAGTAATCTTATAAAGGCGGTATTCTGACTCTCCCCGTCATGTATAAGAATAAATGAAGGCATAGGAAGGTTAAGTACCTCGCTTTTGGTCACAGCAAGTTGACCACAGTAGTCTTGCTTCCAGACTCCATCCTTATCATGTGATTCCATACTGTGTGTCTATACGTGATGGGTTGTTATACATGATGGACATGTGGGGGAGAAGTGAAGTAAAGCAAAAATAAAAATAATTAAAAAGATTGTGAAAAGAGGCAAGGGAAGTCCTAGTGCCATTGAGAAAAACCAGGAATTGAAGACCAGCTCTATTGAGTAAATGTTTTAATACAAAATGCAGGGTCTTCATAACCTGGTTCCTAGTCTACTTTTATACCTTCCTTGTCTATCCCTCTTCCATACACACCCATGATTTATTCGTGACTGGAACTGTTTTCTAAGATCTGTCTTGATTTTCTCTCTTCTTGCTCTTGGTTCTGTAACCCCCATCCCCATGCCATCCCCACCCTTTTGCCCAAGACAAAGCTCAGACGCTACCTCCTCTGGGAGTGACTCTCATACAGTTGGGTAATGTCTTCTCTGTGTTTCTCTTGCACCTTTTGAGAACTTGATTCTAACAATTGCACTATGTTGCTTAGAATCATGCTGGTCTTTGAAAGCTTCATATTGCTGAAAAAATAATTAGCCTTGAAAAAAGAAGAGTTGCTGTGTTCTCTGTTGAGGGTAAAGCTATTCTGTATTCTAACTCAGCTCTTGAGACTATATATTAATAAAGATAAACAATATTTTAAATATTTTCACATTTTTCCATTATATATTCTCTCCAGTTCAATTTATATATAAGGGAATGGGGGCTCTGAGAGGAAGAAAAATAAAACTCAAATTTATAGAACCTTTAAGTGATAGGATTAACTCTTAAATACTCTTTAATAAAATATTATTAGCAATAAAAAGGTAATGCTTATTGATGTTTTACCAGTGAAAGAGCTATGTGGGTAAGCTGTGTGGTTATGACCCTCCAATTATTCCATGCGAAATTCTGGAACTAGTGCTAGAATACAATGAGGATTTCCATTATGCACCCTGAACTGGGAGAAAAAAATGAAAAGCTTATGGGAGATCTAGGATCTAGCATTTTATTTACATCATATTAAGAGAGAAAGTAAAGACTTGCATTATTTGAAACAAGTGTTCAGGTTGTGTTATCTGTGCAAACATTGGAAACCAGGTACTTCTGCAAATAGGAGCTGCCTTCCTACAATCAAGTAAATACAGGTTACTCGAGGCAGTACGATTAGATGAAGATTTTAGCAGTATCTCAGGACTTTGCTCTTCTGACCCCGGGGAGGAAAAGTCATTAATAAATTCTTCAAAAGCTTTTTCCCCCCCCTCTTTGGTCCTCAGATCAAAGGTAACATCAAACTATAGGCATATTGTACTTGGTAATTGCAGAACTAGGGATGGAGTAGGAAATCAGGTCAGATGGATAGGCGTGGGAGCAGCAGGTTACTGGGTAAGACTGAGGTGCACATCTTTAATCAGGAGACTGAGAGAGGTTTCTTTTCATATGAATATATAGTAAAACAAGGGACTTTCTGTTTTAAAGGACAGTTTCCCAAAATTCCATACTTGCCCTTCCATAAAAGGCACAGAGTCATATCCTGAAAATCTCAGGACACATTGGTGTTTTTGAGGTTTGTTGACCTCGCCACAAACCAGTGTGTCAGTGTCAAGTGTGGTCTTATGTAAATCAGTTAGTTTATGTATCATTTTTTCTTTAAAATATTTGAGAAATGTCCTCATCAATCTTTTCCCTTTCCTTGTGAGTAGAAAGGAACAGCACAGTAAGAAAAAGCAGTTGTGCTAATTCAAGTAGCAGGGTCAGTAAATGCCACGTTGTAATGGATTTTTTTAAAACATCTTTATGATGCTGCCTGTCGCTCATCCTGTGCTTTGGTAGTTCAGAAATATGGCAATTATTAGCCAAACAGACAGGGTCCTGGGCTCTAAATGCACAGGGACTATAATTTTCCAAGCATTAGAGCCCATATCCTGTTGTCCTCACTACTTTGAGGTCACCAGCACTTTTTTCCAGTATTTACATTTCTTTCTTTCTCTTTCTTTCTTTCTTTCTTTCTTTCTTTCTTTCTTTCTTTCTTTCTTCCTTCCTTCCTTCCTTCCTTCCTTCCTTCCTTCCTTCCTTCCTTCCTTCCTTTCTTTCTTTCTTTCTTTCTTTCTTTCTTTCTTTCTTTCTTTCTTTCTTTCTTTCTAACAAATGAACATGAGATCTTTAATGGATTCCATAATGCGCATTTGGTGTTTAGTTTTGTTCCCTACTTGCCTCTCACAGGGTTCACTCACGTGACAGGGACTTGTCTGTTTCGGGGCACAGGGTGAAGACTCATTGGGATCCAGAGGAAAATGTCGCTTTTAGAGATGAGATATATATCTACCCTCTAATCAGAGGGCATGAAGCCTGAGGAAATGTTATTTAAAAAGAGAAGTGATGAATTTGTGTTCATTATTTAAAAAAACCCTTTTATTGTATTTTAATTTACAATGTTTTCTTGATGAAGCTAGGCTAATTATGTACCTTATATTTTAAATAATCATAAAGAGAACTATATATCAAAATTAGCAATTTTATTAGATTGCATTTATTTACAAGATAATCCTTTGAAAACACCAATTTATATAATCTGTACACATTCCTGCAGAATAATAATTACTCTACCATCTAGTCAATTAATATTGCAAATCATTTTATTTGAAATAAAATAGAGCACTGACAAGAAACAAGTAAATAATACTTCACATCTGCCAAGCTACTTCTTAGCAATTTAAAGCAAATTGTATTAAGCTTTCCAAGAGCATTCTATGTAAGTAAGACAGTCTCTAAAAGTAAGATGTTTGGTTGGAATGTCTTTGTTCCTTCAGTCGTTAGGATATTCTTTAGGGTATAATTGCTGCAGTGCGTCATTTTTCATAAATCATATATGATGTATTCTAGAGCATAGAGATGAAATTTGTGTTTAAATATGCAGAAAGATAGACTAGTGTTAATGTTTGTTTCCAATTTGTACTTTCTTAGCACAGCAGGACACTAATAATAGGGCAGGGGAAGGAGACACTGACTTCTCAAAGTATCTTCCAACTCCTGTTTTCTGCTTACTCTAATATGAGGTGGGAGGTCAATTGAAACACAAAGGATTCATTTTGAAACAAAGATAATGTGTTTATTCCAAACAGTCATTTATCTGAAATTGACATTGTTTATGACCTATTGAGGCTTGTAGCAAATCACTACTACATTGGAACTAATTTCCTATAGGTGGTCTTTAGTACAGCATAGACTGTGATGGGGCTGCTGGGTAGTTTTTAGTTGTCCTCAAGCTAATTGTGCTTGAAAGTCATGGTGGAAGAGTGTTCCAGACTGGAGTCCCCACAGTTATTTCTTCCAATTATCATATTGAGATGAGTCCATTCTCTGACCTTAGACAAGATGTGAACCTTCCTTAGCAACATCCATTCATTACAGCCAGGGACTTTTCTAAGGACATAGTGGCCTCACAGATCTTATATTCTGCTGAGGGGATTGGAAAATAAATAAGTATATGAATATTTAAATAAGATCATTATACATTGCCACTGGTGCCCTGAAGGAAATAAATTCGCTGCTATGAGAGAAAATAAAGAGGGTAGATCCGTTTCAGGCTTTGTCTCAGGACAGTACCTATTGGAAATGTGTAAGTGCGGAGAACAGTGAGATTCAAAACCAGACATACGATAATATCTGGTCCACTTCCCTCTCAAGCTTGTTAGAAGACTAATCTGAGGTCATAGTTGAAAATGAAATATATATGTACCGTGTTCTTAATATTCTACAGGGAGTAGAAAGGTGGTTTTCGTTACCCATTCCTCAGAAGACTGTATGCATACGACCGACCTTAGTCTACATTTAGGGTAGGAATGAGGATGGGACCGGAATCAGGAAATCGTAGCAAATCTAGGAACTTCGATAATGTAGTTTGGCACTGTTTGGTGCCCCTAAAGTCTAGCTCGGTTGTTCTAGTTTATAAAAATCATTACGTTTAATGGTACTTTGTAATATACTAAAATCCATTATAATATAAGCACATGCAATTTTTCATATTCGTGAATTCTATCATAGGGTTATTTAAGTTTTTAAAGATTTAATAAACACTAATATAGAAAGCCAAGCAGAAGCACAAAAACATTTTTCTCTAACAGCAGGGCCCATTTAATTTAATCTTGGAATACATGATTTATCCTTAAAGAGAGATACTGTTAGAAAAAAAATGAAAAACATTGTTCATGGCCATATGTTATTGTAAAACAGCATATTTGAATATTTTAAAGACACTAAATTTGGTCCAAATCAAAGTAGGCTTTTTTCTTTTGTTGACAGTATGAAGCATATGCTGGGAATATGAGCCATAATTAAGCAGTAAGACACAACAGGGTGTGTGTGTTGTGTTGGGAACGTGCCACATACTGGGTGTGTAAAATGTGAGGCCAAGAAGAGAGAAGCCCATAGCCACTGCTGTGGCGGCAAAATTCCAACCCAGCCTGGGAGCATATGCCTTGCGGCATGCTTTGCCTTACTAACATGTCCTTATTATGAATCCTCTCACTTTATACTATAAGAACATTTTAAATCGTTACGCTTTGGGCCAAACCCAGAAAAAAAGAAATTTCCACAATGAGACCTTTTTTTTTTTTTCCTTGTCTTGTATGTTAAAGGGTTTGCTTTATATGATTTCCTGTGTTGTCAAGGTATGCTTTAGTAGGAATATAGCTTCACTACTGAATACCAAGTAGACAAGTGAACATAGGCCATTCACACCCAACAGGGGAGTGCTCACTCACAGGTAAACCTTGAACACTTTCACACAATTGAAAACTGAAGTCATTTGTTTTGCTTCTCCAATTTCAGGAAATAGGTTTGGCCCTCTGAAGTTCTTAAATAAGACAAACGTAAATCTTGTTCCAAGGATCCTCTGAGCTTTTAAAAATGGTGCATAACGCGAGAGAAGAGAGTGGATTTGAAATTCACCGTGTCTCAGTACATTTTCAGGAATATGTTTGGAGAAATGGGAAGAGAGCGATGTTGCCTTTTGCTTGAATGAACATTGTGGTGTTGATTTTAAGAATTGGTAAATGACACAGGCATATTCTCTGTCTTTTGACCAACTATTTAAAAATGCGCGTGGCAAGGAAGAGAAGGAAGATTTTTTGATAGGCGAAGCCACAGAACACACCCTGCAGATTTAAGGTACCATTGTTAACTCTGAGAGAGTCAATATGGATCTTTTTAATACATATATTGACCAGGAATCGCTGTGGGTAGAATACAGTACACATGATTTGTAATAAAACTAGATCTAGTCTGCGTTGCTGAGTATTTTTTTTTTAATTATATGTCCTTGTTCAATTAGGAAGGACCATAATTAAATGAGGCTCTGTTTGTGGCCATATACAGTAATCAAAATGCCAATACTCTTAGAGATAGGATGAATAATGACCTTGACCTAGCCTGAGAAAGTTAAAGAATTGTGAATTTCTTGTAGAACATGATTGATTTGGGGAACCCTTTGTAAAAAGCAAAAGAGTAAAGAACTAGGAAGATATCAAACTACACCCAAATTTATATTCTGGTATTATCTAGGATGTATTGAGATTTTTCAAATAAAGCTCTTACAATTTCATAATTAAAAATCTTGAGATACATTGTGAATTCAAAAAGTATATCATGCATGTATATATTTGCAGCATAAAATTTATACCTCTAAGAAAAAGGAACAGTGTCTTCTTAAGAAGTTTAAGCTGTGTGAAATGGGTTAGAAAATTCACAGGGGACTGCATTATAAGGGAGGAGTAGGTGCCATAGAAACAGAGACAAAAACTCAGAGTGGAAGGCACTACTCCTCTTTATGGGCAAGTGAAGGCAGTAGTTCAGGTGTGAACTACTCACCAGTGGATGAGTAAGGGAGCGGTAATTTGGGCAGTGATCAGACAGTATTTAGTAAAGTGATCATGCCGGGTGGAGGGGTATAGTTTTAGGTATGGTTTGTCCAGACCTAAATGTGTGGCTAGAAGGTTGGAATGTTGTAGAAAGAAGGGCTTTTTTGGCCATTGCTTTTGATCACCTGCCTTTCAGAGAACTGCAGTGCTCTCAGAGTTGGTGGTTGGCTCAAAGATGCAACTTAGAATGAGCCCAGACTTGAATGTGAATTCACTGACTTGACAGTCCATTGCTTTGTTCAAGCCATGAACTGACTCAAAAGGCAGAATGAAGACACATTTTATTTCAGCAGCAATAGAAAGCCTGTGAAGAATTCTGCATGAGATAGGAGGGAGGGAAGCAGTCAAGAGTCTCTCAGGGTTGTATGTGGGAAGGATTGGGCTCTTCTCCAAGACTGTCAGTTCCAAAAGCAATGAAGTACATTCATTCATGAAGATAGAAGTGTAATAGATTATTAAGAGGACATTGTGACTGTGTGGGGATTTTATGTAGATCATGAAATAGTAAAAGATAATTGCCAGACCAAAGGAATTGATGATCTAATCTACTGGAGAAACTTGATTTTCTCCTGCTTGAAGGGAACTTTTCCCTACATCTGTACTCATGCCATCTTCTCCCTCAATTGTAGACCATCGTCTTGAGCAAAAATAATCTATGCATCCGAAGAGATAAGAAAACCAGAGGGAAATGGAAAAGTAAGAAGATATTTTTATTCTTAGACAGAATAAAGTAACTGATAATCACGAATACCCGTAAAGCCAAATGGAAGCCTAGACTATCAGATTTGGGGCATGAACAAAATTAATAAGCCACATTTGGCATTTCAGGAGAGTAAAAAGTTCACGGAGAGTTTTCCTTTTTAGAAAGCCATGTTCTGGTAGTAGTTTCCCCAGTACACTTGTCTTAAAAATTAGGGCTGGTTGATGAAGTAAAGATACTGCTGTAGACGTTTGTGTTTGAGGTGACAGCTTGTGTTGTCAGGCCCTTGAACTTCTTTTGGGTGGCCAAATGTGTGTGTGTGTGTGTGTGTGTGTGTGTGTGTGTGTGTGTGTGTGACCTTGCTCTTTATTTCTCACAGAGTGGCTCCAGCCTGGGGAGACACAGGTACATACATGATAAACACCATTCACTTCCTTCTTTGTAGTGTTGTGGGAGCAACCAAAGGGTATTTTGGTTGAAAACACCCCAGGGAGGGGGCGCCAGGGTGGTTTAGTTGGTTAAGCATCTTGCCCTGGGCTCAGGTCATGAGCTCACTCTTGGTCTCAGCTCAGGTCATGATCTCTCATAGTTCGTGAGTTTGAGCCCCGGACTCTGTGCTGTCAGCACGGAGAGTCTTGGGATTATTTCTCTCTCTCTCTCTCTCTCTCTCTCTCTCTCTCTCTCTCTCTCTCTCTGTCTGTCTTTCAAAAATAAATAAACATTTCAAAAAAGAAAGAAAGAAAAGAACTCCCCACCCCCCTGCCCCAGGAGGGGCACAGTATTTTTTATAATCAGGAAGGAAATGAAAATAAGCAAATAATTAAGGAAACAAAGTGGGGAGAAGATAATTTGAGGTGAATAAACTGAAAAAGAGATCTGTTTTTGCAAAATAGTTATTGTTAGTGGGGCAAGTGAGAAATAAGTCCGTGAAATGTTCCTGTACCACGTTTGCTTTTATTCTCCTACTGTAGACTGGAAACTGAATGTCCCCTGGAAAATGAAAAGGAATTGTTCATTCTTTATTCACCATCATTGAGCCTGAAAATTTCAAGCAGGCTGCTCAGATGGAAAAGCCACAGAAAACATAGTGCTGGTCTAGTTCGGGAAGCAGATGTGGAGAATTTGCTAAGCAGCATACACCTTTCAAATACACTTAAAACATAAACAGTGAGATAGGGATATTTCATACCTTTTCTTTGTTATATTTCAGAATTACCTAAATTTACTGAAGGCATTCTAGGCCTATTAGACTCTTAAGTGTGAATTAATTTGAAAATGATTTGAAATATTGTATTTTATAACTTGTGGGATTTAGGGATGTTTTGGGGGTTATGGAGGTAATTCCATATAATGTTTTTAATTGTTACGTTTATTTTTGAAAGAGAAAGCATGAGTCGGGGGGGGGGGGGGTGGGCAGAAGATCCGAGACAGGCTCCAAGCTGTCCCCAGCGAGCCCGTGTGGGGCTCAAACTCACGAACTGAACTGTGAGATCGTGACCTGAGCTAAAGTCGGACGCTCAACCAACTGAGCCACCCAGGCACCCCAGTAGTTCCATATCATTTCTGACTTTGTACCCGTCATTGCACTGGACCTGGGAGAGGATGTAGCCCAGGCAGTGAGAAGGGTGTTCAGACAGTGGAGTAATGACACTAACAGCCACGGTTTATTAGTGGTTATTAGGTGCAAGGCATTTTCTGTTCTTGTTTCACATGCTGCATCAACCATGCCCAAGCCTCAGTGTTTTATTTTTACTTGCTAGATCAGCCAACCCTACCCCTCATAGAAATAAGAAAATTAAAGAATTCTCCCCAAATCCCAGAGCTGGTAAGAATGAAGCCGGGACTGGAACCGAGGTCTGTCCGTTTATTTATTTATTTATTTTTTTCTTTCAGAGCCTGTGTTTTAACTTCTCTAATGCAGCATGGTTCTCATGAATCAGTGCAAAAACTCAATGTGCAGAAAACATAATGACAAAAAAAAGATAGGCAGAATTTGTCTCATCGATAATGACTTCTGAGTACTGTTAGAATGAAGAAAAGTATAGTTTAGTTTTCTTTGGATTTAGATTTGACATATTTATTGTGCCTTTGGAGGAGGATAGGTTTCCCTTCAAGTTGATTTGAATAGACCCTGAATGAGCACAGCTGTTTCGTGTTAACTTGGCACAAAGAGGAATGTGTGCAAAGTTTCAAAAGAGAATGAACAGAAACTCTTGAGAGACACGGACCACTAGGAGGAAAAGAATTCTACCACTGTGGAAAAGGGACACATTCTTACCGTAAACCCCACTGGACTGAATGTCGTATGTGGAAGAAATGAGTGCATGAATAACTGCTCAGTGTGTGCCCACATTGTGACTAGGAGGACACTGTCACTTGTGGAGTTGAAATGTGGGGCGAGGGGGGGCGCGGCTAAACCATGACTCTTGGCCACACGAAGCTCAAATGAGACAGGTGCCTGAGACAACCTGGAGCCTTAGGCAGCAGCGGGAGGAGTTGATGGTGTCCAAGGGCCCAGACTATCTGAATCGAATTCCCTGCTCCTTCGCGTGCTTCGTTCTGGCAGTATGTGTCCCTGATCAGTCTCTTCTTCTCTAAAACGGGGATAAGAATAATACTGGCTTCTGGTGAGAAATGCAAATAAAAAAAATTATAATAACCGGCCAACCCAGAAAATCTCCCCACAGAAGCAGAAGAGAAAGAAAAGTCTTATTACTGAATGAGCATTTTTAAAGTAGAATGTGATGCACATCGTAGGCATTAGCAAGGGTGGAAAGAAACCTCACCCGTGTACGTAGCCAAGCGGATAGAAGCTCAATACCTGCCTGTTGTCAAGATCGATCCAACAGAACGTGACAGAACCCTTGGTCACACAAAGTCCCACCTAAATTTACCTGAAGATTGGCGTTACTGTGTGTGTTAGTTAATTGGCTTTCCCGAATGGAAAAATACATTTCTTATGTTTCGAATTTTTTTAATATTTATTTATCTTTGAATGACAGAGAGAGTGAGAGAGAGAGAGAGATAGAAAAGTAGCAAAGGAAGGACAGAGAGAGAGAGGGAGACACAGAATCCAAAGCAGGCTCCAGGCTCTGAACTGTGAGCACAGGGCCCAACACAGGGCTCAAACACACAAACCAAGAGGTCATGACCTGACCTGATGTCAGACACTCAACCAACTGAGCCACCCAGGTGCCCCCAAATTTCTTATCTTTCTATGATGGGGGTAGTTACACAACTTGGAGCAGAGTGTCTGCTGAAATTAGGCTCCTGCTCTCCCACTGATACTGGCAGACGGGGACTATCTTCCTGGAGGAATACATTTCAGAGAGATGATTCTCAAGTCCTTGAAAAAAGACCTCCCTGACTCCTCTAATGCAGCAAGGCTTAGCTTTTAAAAAGATTTATATAGGGGCGCCTGGGTGGCTCAGTCGGTTGAGCGTCCGACTTCGGCTCAGGTCATGATCTCACGGTCCGTGAGTTCAAGCCCCGCGTCGGGCTCTGTGCTGACTGCTCAGAGCCTGGAGCCTGTTTCAGATTCTCTGTCTCCCTCTCTCTGACCCTCCCCTGTTCATGCTCTGTCTCTCTCTGTCTCAAAAATAAACATTAAATTTTTTTTTTAAATTAAAAAAAAAAATAAAAAGATTTATATATGCTTCAACCAAGGAGACAAAGAACTTCGAATTATAAATTTAAGTAAATTCTCTGCGTAATGGTAGGGAGGAGTCCATCCCCTTATTTTCATTACGACAATTTAATCCTCTTATTTTTAATTTATATTTATACTTACACTTACCAGATAGAGGAAGGTGTTTGGTACAGTAACTAGGTTATCATAGCTGCTATAAAAATATTAATGCTATCATTATTACTATTACTGTTGATTGTATGTGTGTATGTCTATATATATATATGTATATAAATTTACATATAAATGATAGTACATTCAGTTGACAAGATAGGATTGTATAATCACTGATATACGTGGACTCTGTAAGTGTGTGCGTGTGCGTGTGTGTGTAGAGTAAGCCCCACAAAGGACCGGGCGTTGCAGTTATCAGGAAGGTATTAGAAAACAGAGCCGTGAATGGGCCTAGAACTAATTGCTAGCTGTCTATAGAGTGGAGAGGGGTGCGTTTCAAAAAGGGAGGAGGCAATGAAACTTCCAAATATGGATGGAAATATATCTGCCCAGGGGTTATTTTGGAGAATATAAATTAATGGCTCTGACCTAAGGGCGAGTCTGTGTTTGGGGATAGTGACAGCAATAATGCTGAGAAATTTTGGTGAGAGGTATTTATGGAATTTTTTTTTTCAACATTTTTTTAATTTATTTTTGGGACAGAGAGAGACAGAGCATGAACGGGAGAGGGGCAGAGAGAGAGGGAGACACAGAATCGGAAACAGGCTCCAGGCTCTGAGCCATCAGCCCAGAGCCTGACGCGGGGCTCGAACTCACGGACCGGGAGATCGTGACCTGGCTGAAGTTGGACGCTCAACCGACTGCGCCACCCAGGCGCCCCAGTGGATTTTTTTTTTAATATGAACTTTACATTTCATGAAATGAGAGAGTGTCATCAGGAGCTGACACAGGAGGAGAGTAATGTGCTGAAAGTTTTTTTTTTTTTTAATATGTTAAGTTTCTCCTTGGAGTGCACGTAAGATGAATTTTGTAAAAGCAGGGTTCTAGGTGCACTGAATGTTAAGGAACGTAAGGAATGTGTGAGGTAAATAAGGTCCCAGCTGGGGTGATAGTGGAGAAAATGGAATGTTACAGTCAGTGTCAGGATAGAGAACAGAAGAAATCAGAATGACAGAAAAGTGGTAAGCCTGTAAGGCTACCTAAGGAGTAATGGTTTTGGAAAAAAATTAATAACAAAGGGCACCAGGACACTGCATCTTCTTATGTAAAGCTCCAAAACAACGGGCAAAACCATTTAGCAAAGTCTGTATTTTTAAGTTGGCATATTGTATCAATTGATTAATCAACTGAATGGAACAAATACTAATTTATAATTATAATATGTAATATATATATATATATATATATATATATATATATATATAATACACACACACACACACACACACACACACACACAAATTAAAGTCCCTCTCAGAGATTCCTAGAGGTTACTTAGTGACAGCCTTTCATTTGCTCACAGGTAGCCATCTTTAAATATGGGCATTGGAAGCTAGATATGGTTGTTGAAATGATCGGGAAAGATAAGGGGCAGAGGACTGTCAGGACTCCTGACAACCTTTCACGTGTTCACACTGTCAGTCTGCAATCACTTGGGAGACCAGGTGTTCTTTACTCATTGTTTTACCTCAGGGCCCAGCACCTGGTCTGATGCTGGTTCTCCATGAAGGCTGTTGAACTGGTGCAGGAAGCACCATGTTAACTGAGAATTCCTGCTCAGCAGAGTTCTGAGATAGCAAAGGTGGTTTGGTATAGATCCCCAACCACCACCAAGGGCAAAATTGATGTCTACTGAATTAGAGCTCTGTGGTTATCCTTGTTTCTGCAAAAGAGTTTGGCCGAATGGGAATAGAACCAAAGAAAGCAGAGAGTGAAATGAATACATCATTAGGCTTTGAGTATGGAAAACTCAGTAGAATGTCAGAAGAAAGAAGTTTGTTTTGAAAAACTATAATACAACCCCCACTCCATCCAACTCTCTGTTTGCAATTTAAGGGAATTTCTCCAGTCACTCTTCCCAGGAAGAATTGTAGGTACCTCATTAAGCTGCCTCTAAATTGTATTGTATGAATATTTTATAAGGCAATTTTGTTCATCTAATCATCATATTGAGATGGATTAAAGAGAAGAGGAGGGTAGGTTCATTTCAGATATCTGCACTATTTGTTGTTGTTGTGTAAAGAAACTTTCCTTTCCTCTACAGAATCGGATTTCATTATCCTAAGGACATTCATGCTTTATTCAGAATTCTCTGCCTATTTGAATTGGCAAATTCAGTACTGGTTCTTAACAGTGATGTCTCAGAGGAACTTTCTGTTTCTATGTTGTCAGTTGTTTTTTTCTGTTTTGTTTTGTTTTTCTTTCCATCACAGGGGGTGGGGGGAAAGTCCTAATGCTCAAGTGCCATAGGCTTTGGCAAAACATACATCCTCTACAGAAAAGTTCACACTCTTAAAACGTTTACATGTCCTCCTTGCTAAGAAGCGTAAGAATCTTCAATAAGAGCTATATGGTCACTATTCAAGATGGTATTTCTTTTCCAATTTTCAATAATCCCATGTGAAGCCCTATATACTATTTCCCTTTGTTTAGAGATAGTAATGTAATTTGATCTCTAAAAATCAGAAAGAATAAAAAAAAAAAAAAGACAAAGGTAATAACTGTGTTATCTAGCAATATTGAAAGGAATTAAATTTAAAAAGAAGAAATTTTTTTTTCAAAAAATAATCTTTTAAAAAATCCCAGTACAAACTAAAATTCTTTCTATCACTAACCCTAGATGTAGTAGAATATTCTAAGTAAACACCTACACTTTTTCTGGATGGAGACGCTCCCTTAATGTGGGGAAGATGTAAGAAACATCTTCCTTGAAAATTTATGTTGTGATTTAGAATGATTTTATGCTGTAGATAAACCACTTTTCTTCCTCACTTTGGAATGAAAACAAAGGAAGCAGCAGTCCCAGGTACTCCGTTGTCGAGAATTACTGTAGATCATATTAATTTCCTGGGTGTATCTTTTCAAAGAAATAGTCGGGAATGACAGCCTGTGCAGTGGAGGGTAAGCAGAGTAACAGATGTAAACCTCTTGAGAACCTGATAATACTTAGGAAGGAGAGGAGGCTTTGGGTCAATAAAATGTGACCAGTTATCACTTAAAAGAGAAACCATTTCACTCAAGCTCAGAACACAGACCAGCATTTGTATAGTACAGGTAGGCAAATTTAAAAAGAGTATACTGAATGATAATTGTAATACTGTTAATTGTGTAAAACTGTAATGAACGTACTCAGGAAATAATTCTTCCATAATCTTCGGCACCTGGAAGAACAAAGTTATTTTCTGTGGAACGTTCATAACATTTGAAATGAGGTCTGTGTGTGTAGAGTGTTTAATTCCTTTTTAATGAAATATAAATAATAATGTAATAAATATAGTAATATTTGATCATATATTTCCTTATATTAGAAGCTTATGGCCATAAGCTTTGAAAATTCAAATATACTATATGCATGTAATCTATGTTTACATATATTAAACATATATTTATATATGTCATATTCCATATGACATAGTCATTTCTGTTTGCTAAGTTATCTTATAATTATCTCAAAATTTTATATAATTGTATTAAAGCTGTATCTATCTATCTATAGATAGATATTTTTTTTCTTTTTGACACTCAATACTTGTAAGAATTAACCTCATGAATGGTACTTACCAATCTTACTAAAACTTGCTTTTCTCACCAGCAGGTATTTTTAGTTTCTGTTTGCCTGGGTTTTTATGTCCTCAGCCTGTGAAATATACCCTGGGCCAGTCTGTTTATATCAGCATGAGTTTCTAGCAAGTTCTGAAAGAACAATAAAAATGAACAGGTCAGATGTCATAAGAGGTATCTAAAAGTACAGTGTTCTCTGTTAGATACATGATTCTTTTAGTATTAAGTAGCTCCTATTTCTGGGGTATATCTACATGAAAGGAGTAAACTTAATATATTTTGCTACATAGTATGTTGCCATGCTTTTGGCATGTGTTTAAGCTCAAAAGATTGAAAAGAAAATACAGTCAGAGCAAAGGATGCTACACAAGACTCTAGTCACTTCGTAGTCAAATGAGTCATGCAGTAGAAAGCCCTAGAACCTGCCTGCATCCCCACCCTTTAGATCTACATAAACTTGGTTTGATCTCCTTGGCTGGAGAGTTACAGAATGTCGTGGACTCATTTCACAAACTCAAAGGAAGTTCCCTAACATTGGTAAATACTCTTCCCTAAAATGTGAATTGACTCATCATGAGAATTTACTGGCTTTTCAGGGTGTAGGACACTACAAGATGTTAACAAAGCTCTAACATGTCCTGCCTCTGATAGGTTTACAAATTCACTTTTATGGTGAATGATATAAGGAGGGAACCTGTTTGGGGAAGGAGATAGTAAGTATATTTTAAATGTAAATGAGCTTTAAAGCCCTGGCAGAGCGCGTAGCTTGAGGAGTCTTGGGAGTGGAGGAGGACAGAGGGCTGGTGTTCACATTGAGAGTCATTTCATAGGAAGCTGACGATGAAAATAAGGAAGACAGAGTGAGCAAAGGTGTAAGGGCTGTCCGTTTCTAGGGCTGGCAAGAGGATGGGTATCGCTTGGGGAGGAAGAGATTCAATGTCAGAACTGGGTAGACGAAACCCCCGCTGAAATATTAAATCTCAAACAAGTCTCCAAGATGCCAAAATTTTGAGGAATAATCCTTGGTATCCTCCACACTGGCTGTCTCTGTAAGTCTCTTGATGAAGCTTTTTAATTCTATCCAGAAATTCTCTAGATTATAAATCATCCTACTGGAGAATCAGAATCAATATGAAGTCCAATTCCCTTATCCTCAGAGAGCATTTAAAAAGGCAACTCCTTTTCTCCCAAGCATACACCTCAATGGATACATCACTGCACCCATGCTACAGAAACCTAACTGTTCAAAGTCTAATCGAAAACCTGAGAAAACACCCTCACTCAGGCATAAGTAAGTGTGGCTGCTTGGTTTTTAGCATGATGCTGTGTTTAAGTGCTCACCAAGCTTTGGAAAAAAGAGTTAATGATGTTTATATGATTTGACATTTCCCAACACAAAGAGAAAAAGGACCATATATTTAGAGTTGTTTAGAGTAATGATACATTCTGGCTATATATGGATAAACAGAAAATAGGCAATTACATGTTTATGTAAATACTGAGAAATAGATTAAGCTGAAACTATATGATTAAAAAAGAAATCTTCGAAATCTGATTGATAGCCATATATAGTAGATTATGAATTAACCTCTGTGCTTATGTGACTTAAACAACTATTAGTCTTATTTATGTTTTATTTGCTTTATTTTATCTAATGTACATTAGATATAATGTAATATACATCTAATCAACATTAGAAAATAGGACTTTGCATATAGTAAAAACTCATTTTCTGGTAAATCCGTGTGCTCCAGATTTAGTCATGGGTCTAACCCCTTCCCCCCTCCCCCAGAGTAAATTTTGCAAACCATAATCTAGAAAATATCAGAAGCATCTTCAACTTTTATTCATTTTATTGTCCTAATCCATGGCTTGACTTACTATATTGGAGTTATGATCAAATTTTTCATCTCAACATTTATGAAAAATCAATAGCAGGAACTCAGATAGACGGAATTTAAACTGGTGTCTAGAGAAATTCCTCAGTGCCCTCTTCTCTCACTTATAGGAGAGGCCAGAGTTGTGGCTCCAGAGAGTATCTACCATTTACAGGCCAATTTTCAATGAGGTAATTCTAGTCATAAATCTTAGTGGGAAACACTATTGTTGAACACTGTAGGTGTTCCATTAATTGAGAGGAATGTTGGGTCTGGGATGATACTCTACTTACCCAAGGGCCTACTTGCTTCCCTGTGTTTGGGTGCGCTCAGCTATTAAAAAAAAAAAAAAGGCACTGATTTAACTCTGGCCATTGCAACTGGGATTTCCAGATGCTAAGTGCTAATGCATGATTTAAAAGTATGCTATTTCCTAGTTCCTTTTGGGCAGCAAGGCTTTTGTCTTCAAGCTAGAATACATCAAGGTCGCTTGAAGGTCGGACTGAGAATAAACCACATGATGCAAACTTCTGTGGTTGGGTTATGCTCCATGAACAAGCCTGTGGTCTCTTAACTACTACTTGTAGGTTTTTGATAACTGTTCCTTTAGAGAGTAAAAACAAAGTTGTTTGATTATGGTTGATCCAGTATTTCTAAAAGACTAAAATATTACAGTTTAGAATCAATAGTGAGGATAAAGGAAACTTGAATAGTTTGTAGTCATTTTAATTACAGCTATTAAGTCCTAGAAACCCCAATACTCTAAGTTTCAGAAATTAATTTTGTATTAATAGCTTGGGTTGACCAATTGTATACTTAATAACACATGTCACATCAAAGTTCTCAAATGGCATGTAATTCTGATGCAAGGGCCTATGCTTTCCTTTATAGAAACTCGTTATTTGATGCACAAATCAAAAACTACCAAAAAATAAAAATGCCGCTCAATCTCCAATTGAAGAATCTTTTTTTTTTTTTTCATAATGGATTGACCCGGTGAGGATAAGAAATGAAAGATATTTGAAGCTTCCCTGATATATAATTCTTGAATTGCATCTTTCCACTGTGCTTATGTGCCTTTCCCATCATATTATGAGGTATAATACAACTCTATAAAGATTGGCAATAAAGAAACATTAAGTACCAGAAATTAATTTCCTCAATGGTTCCTGAAAATTTTCATTAGCCTAGAGGGTTAATTTTATAATTTTAGTGCAATCATTATTTATCATCTCTTGGTTTATGGGAAAGAATTAGAGTTATTAGCTATTAAATTATCCATGAAAATTTGACACTCCTCTAGACCAAACAAACCCTGGGGCTTGCTGATTTTCCCAGTGTGAAACATCTGTGGCTTCAACTAGAAAGAACTTAACATTGTCTAATTAGATTTCCAAGATTTATAAGGTTCAAATGCTCTGTTATTAGAAACCTGAGAATTAGCACAAAAGTTTAAATTCTTATTATTTAATTATATTTAAAATGTCCTTGAAAAGAATGGCATATTTTTTGGAGAAGCATTGATTTGTAAACCATTGACATCAACCAAGAAATACCTATGATTGCAAGATTGGTCTTAGATAACATGCCTGATATAAATATGTACAAAATTATTCTTTTAAAAAAGCAATGATTTTGACAATGATTGGAAAGTACTAGAGAAATTTTTAAAGCTGACATTTTCTCCAAACTATTGAATTAAAGACACATGTATTTGCTAAAGATGTTGATGGGTCTCTGATTGTTGATTATCTGAGGAATAGAAGACAAACATCAACTTAAAAATTATTCTACAAACTTTCACATCTGTTTTCCCTGTGTATCTTTACCAAGTTAGTTACAAGAAATTCAGGTCTCAGCTGGGGAATTTTGAACGATGTTGTGATCTCTACTTTATACTCTTCTTGACCTAATCTCCCAAGGAAACCAAGAGAATTGTGTCTCCAACTTTTCCATAGAGGAGACACCAGGATTGAAATGCCCTTCTGTTTTGCAACAGGGAAGACAAGTTTAGGTTGGAACATCTGGATGTCCACTCCCATTCCAGGAAGCTACACAAGGTAGCAGAGTATTTTCTGCCAACCGCATAGCTACCCTCCGTCTTCACCCTACATCTTCAGAAATTTATCTCATCCAAGTTGGCTCCAGGGGTTGTGTTGACAACAGAACCCTGCAGCCACTAAAGATGAAGGGTCTCCAAATAACTAAAACCAGACATACTGCCAAATAGAGCCTGCCGATTTCACCTCAGGGGTGGAACATGTTTATTCTTCCTACCTAGCAAAAAAACAAAAAACAAAAAACAAAAAACAAAACCAAAACATTATGTCTTATTCAAATGATTTCAAGGACTACTCCTATTTAATTGATCCATTGTTCAACTTATAAACTGTTGTTTAAAATGTATGAAACATAAATTCAAGTAAAATGATTCTAGCAGATAATAAATATATATACGTATATATATTTATAGCTAAATATGTAATAAATATATATGTATATATACATGTAGTTATAAATATATATACACATATAGATGTACTTTTATATACATGTGTATATATATATATATATAATATATATATATATGTAGTTACTATGTGTGTGTATATGTATACTAATTTTATTAAAAAGGAAGGTAATTTTTTTCTGTCATTAATTTTTTTTCCATTACCACCTGGAATTTTCTTTAATAATTTTGTTTTTAACAAATTTTTTTTAAAGTTTATTTATTTTGAGGCAGAATGTGCGAGCACACACACAGCAGGGGAGGGACAGAGAGAAGGAGAGACAGAATCCCAAGTAGGCTAGTGACCATTAGCACAGAGCGTGATGTGTGGGGCTCAAACTCATGGACAGTGAGATCATGACCTGACCTGAGATCAAAAGTTGGACGCTTAGCCGACTGAACCTCCCAAGTGCCCCATAATTTTTAATTATGTTTAATTGACAAAAATGAATATATAGATACAACGAAATTTAGGGAAACCTTGTAAAATTTCCACACAGTGCTAAAGACATGAAATAAAGTTTCAGAAGCTCATTTCTCTCGTAACAATATTGACATATAAAAATATGAAGTGTATGGAATCAAGAGAAGCTTTGAAATCTGTAAGACAAAATCCTATCTTTCATCAAGTGAGATAAATAGGTTAAGTGGGAAATTAACCAACCCACCAATGTTTATTAAGCCACAGGGAATAGTAAGAAATGTGTGATTCCTGTACTGCAGGAAATTCCTGTCTCATTAAGAGGACTGGCATAACCAAACTGTACCACAAAATGATTGCCAAAAGGAGGCAGAGATAATAGCAGCGATAAGAATTTTTAAGTGGTAATAATCAATGTGTGCTTACATAAAGATTGAATTCATGGAGGAAGGGAGGACTTAAAACATGTGCAGGAATTAATGGACAAAGTGAATCAGGGATGATCTCCCCAGGCAAAGTAAGAGCATTACATTTAGAGAAGAAAGTCAAGGATAAAAAGCTGTAATGATGAAGGTGATTGGTCAATGGAGCTGGATTAAAGGGTTCAGTTCCTAAAACCCCCTTATTTTCTCCCCTTTATCAGTATGTGGGTTTGCTGCCTATATCCTTGTAAAGATTAAATCCCAACTAGACTGTATTAGTCTGCTCAGGATGCCATAACCACAAAATAGCACCGAGTGGGTAGCTTCAACAGAGAACCTTATTTTCTTACATTTCTGGAGGCAAGAGTCCAAGAAGGGGTGGCTGTCAGGATTGGTCTCTGGTGAGACCTCCCTGGCTTGCTGATAGCTGCCTGCTCTCTGAGTCCTCACGTGGTCTTTCCTTTGTGAACACATATCCCTCGTGTCTCTTCCTCTACTCATATGGACTCCAGCTCTGTTGGATTTGGGCCACATCCTTAGGATGTCTTTTAGCCTTAATTACCATTTTAAAAACCCTATCTCCAAATAAAGTAACATGAGGGCAAAGGCTCACACCTATGAATTATAGTGGGGAAGGGAAGGGCCACGATTCAGTCCCCAACACTGACTTTGCAACTTTAGCTTCAATTTCCCCAGATGGGACTAGGAGGTGATCTTAGAAGGAGAATACCCTCATAACCTTCCCATCCAAACTCCCCCTGCCCCCACCCTGCTTTCCATAGTTTTGTTGAAATCTAGAACAGCTAATGTGCCTGCCACCAAAACAGTTAATTAGAGGATACATCTTTGGAAACGTGGCCTTCCAAAGAAAAGACATGGTGAAGATAATTCTCCAATAAAGCTGACCTAGTGCTCACCCACCCCGATTAAGTTTTTTTAAAAATAGCCTAATTGTACAGTCTCCGGGTTAATATTTCTACCAAGGCACTAACTTGAATAAGAGACCCTATCATGAATTAGAACTGTAACCTTGTTTGTCTTTGTTCCTTCTGTTTTTCTATTTAAAATTCCATTCTAAGAAAATGGAGTAGTGTACTCATCCCTTTAAAGAATATCAGTGATGGAGGGCAAGATGTGTTCATTAATGTCTTTTGGAAATCTCCTTGGCCTCTTTAACTTGAGCGGCAGCAGAAAAGAACAGTTTTGTGTTCTCTAGCATGGGGAGGGATATCCAGAATATGACTTTGTGGTTGTGAAATAAAGCTCTTTTTTTGACCTGAAAAAATTTTTTTAAATATGTATGTTTTTGAGTGAGAGAGAAAGCAAGCAGGGGAGGGGCAGAGAGAAGGAGACAGAGGGTGACAAAGCAGGCTGTGTGCTGACCGCAGAGGGCCCAATGCGGGTCTCAAACTCACAAACCATGAGATCACGACCTGAGCCGAAATTGGACACTTCACTGACTGAGCCACCCAGGCGCCCCTTGACCTGAAAATTTAAAATTTTTTTTTTTAACGTTTATTTATTTTTGAGACAGAGAGAGACAGAGCATGAACAGGGGAGGGGCAGAGAGAGAGGGAAACACAGAATCGGAAGCAGGCTCCAGGCTCTGAGCCATCAGCCCAGAGCCCGATGCGGGGCTCGAACTCACGGACCACGAGATCGTGACCTGGCTGAAGTCAGACACTTAACCGACTGAGTCACCCAGGCGCCCCGACCTGAAAATTTTTAATCAAGCTTCTCTGTAATAGTTATAAAAAGCCAAAAACCTTTATATATATATATATATATATATATATATATATATATATATATATATATATATATATATTTATATATATTTTTATATATATGGGTTTAGACCTTACCAAAGAGTTTTTTTTTTTTTTTCAATGTGTATTTATTTTTGAGACAGAGACAGAGCATGAACAGGGAAGGGACAGAGAGAGAAGGGGACACAGAATCCAAAGCAGGCTCCAGGCTCTGAGGTCAGCACAGAGCCCTACGCAAGGCTCGAATTCGTCAACTGCACGATCACGACCTGAGCCAAAGTCAGATGGTCAACCGACTGAGCCACCCAGGCACCCCAGCAAAGAGTTTTATAACAGCAAAAATAATAATCATTCTCTAAATCTGAATGTAACAGGCAGTATAATACAATCATAGATATTAAAACCAATTTTCATATATAACTGCAAAGGTTGCATCCATTTCAGATGTGTTAAAAAAATTTGTCTTACAATCCTCTTATTCTTTTTTTTAAAGACATGAACTTTAAGATTCAAAATATGCTGGAATTAATTGAGACTATTCTTTGGATTTGAAACTAACTCCTAATCATACAATAGGGGCACTTATTTCTTTGTCATTTGGAATTGATGAGGCTGTTAGATGCTAATTTCAGGGTGTCACTAGCAACCATTTTGGGAGTAAAGATTGATTTGAATAACAGTGGGTTTTCCTTGCAGTAGAGTAGAAATACAATTAGAGAAGGAAGCTCATAATTTATCTCAGCTTTATGTAAAAATATTATCGAGAAGGATAAGAGCAAATAACAAATGCTAATATGTTCCAAGAATTATAAATCTTATGTCAGCTTTGGACAAGAATCTGAAATTCTCTTTATTTTATTTTGACTTATAAATGTTGATGAAAGCACTGATGTAAGTAAGTATAGTTTTAGATATTATACCTAGAGTTGGTTTAGCTGTCAGAACACATTTTGTAGTGTTCCCTTACCATGCAGGTATTCAGAATTTAGATCACTACAGGAAGGTCACAATTTCCCAGAAACATCAATATTACCATTATCTGTCAAACAATTTATTCAGCTTGATGCACCTGGGTGGCTCAGTTGGTTAAGAGTCCAACTTCGGCTCAGGTTATGATCTCGCAGTTCACGAGTTTGAGCCCTACATCGGGCTCTATGCTGACAGCTCACAGCCTGGAGCCTTCTTTGGATTCTGTGTCTCCCTCTCTCTCTGTCCCTCCCCCACTTGTACTCTGTCTCTGTCTCTGTCTCTCTCAAAAATAAATAAAAGCATTAAAAAAATTTATTAAGCTAATAATAGGTATTCTTCAGGATGAAAAAATCATCTTTATGAACCTAGAAAAATTGTGTGAAAGTATTTCTTTGCCTCACAGTATAATTCTAGAAGTTGATACTAGAACATTACAGTGTAATATGAAGTGAGAACTTGTTCTTTAACACACGCCCATTAAGAGCAGATTCTCCAGCAAAAAAGTCTTTGTTTTATGCTTTACATTGGAACCTTTGGTAGTCTAATTAGATTTGGGTATTTAAGGGTTGTAATGATTCTTTAGGTAGAATTTTTCTTCTAAACCAAGGTTCATATATTAAAAACTCTAAATAGTTTCTTTTGAGTAGTTTGCCCTTTGGTTCACTTTCTTATTTTAATCATGTTCTTTCTATAAATCTAACTTAGGGACTCTTACCTACAGTTGTATAATGTGTGGGGAAGTAAAAACTTTCCCTCTATCCGCTTAAATTCTGTTTCTAGGGACTTTGAATTAAGTGGACTAAAGACACTAGGAGAGGGGTGCCTGGTTGGCTCAGCGGGAGAACATGTACGTCTTGATCCCCGGGTCCTAGATTGGAGGCCCGCATTTGAGTGTAAAGATTATTTAAAAATAAATCTTGGGGAGTTCCGGAAGATGGCGGCGTAGGAGGACGCTGGGCTCACCGCGCGTCCTGCTGATCACTTAGATTCCACCTACACCTGCCTAAAGAACCCAGAAAACCGCCAGAGGATTAGCAGAACGGAGTCTCCGGAGCCAAGCGCAGACGAGAGGCCCACGGAAGAGGGTAGGAAGGGCGGCGAGGCGGTGCGCGCTCCACGGACTGGCGGGAGGGAGCCGGGGCGGAGGGGCGGCTCGCCGGCCAAGCAGAGCCCCCGAGTCGGGCTGGCAAAAGCGGAGGGGCCGGACGGACTGTGTTCCGACAGCAAGCGCGACTTAGCGTCTGGGAGGTCAGAAGTTAACAGCTCTGCTCAGAAAGCGGGAAGGCTGGAGGACAAAGGGAGGGAGAGCTGCTGAGCCCCCGGACGGCAGAGCTCAGCTTGGCGGGGAACAAAGGCGCTCGCCAGCGCCATCTCCCCCGCCCATCCCCCAGCCAAAATCCCAAAGAGAACCAGTTCCTGCCAGGGAACTTGCTCGCTCCGCGCAAACACCCAACTCTGTGCTTCTGCGGAGCCAAACCTCCGGCAGCGGATCTGACTCCCTCCCGCTGCCACAGGGCCCCTCCTGAAGTGGATCACCTAAGGAGAAGCGAGCTAAGCCTGCCCCTCCCGCCCCCGTGCACCTTGCCTACCCACCCCAGCTAATACGCCAGCTCCCCAGCACCACAAGCCTGGCAGTGTGCAAGTAGACCAGACGGGCCACACCACCCCACAGTGAATCCCGCCCCTAGGAGAGGGGAAGAGAAGGCACACACCAGTCTGACTGTGGCCCCAGCGGTGGGCTGGGGGCAGACATCAGGTCGGACTGCGGCCCCGCCCACCAACTCCAGTTATACACCACAGCACGGGGGAAGTGCCCTGCGGGTCCTCACCACTCCAGGGACTGTCCAAAATGACCAAACGGAAGAATTCCCCTCAGAAGAATCTCCAGGAAATAACAACAGCTAATGAACTGATCAAAAAGGATTTAAATAATATAACAGAAAGTGAATTTAGAATAATAGTCATAAAATTAATCGCTGGGCTTGAAAACAGTATACAGGACAGCAGAGAATCTCTTGCCACAGAGATCAAGGGACTAAGGAACAGTCACGAGGAGCTGAAAAACGCTTTAAATGAAATGCAAAACAAAATGGAAACCACGACGGCCCGGATTGAAGAGGCAGAGGAGAGAATAGGTGAACTAGAAGATAAAGTTATGGAGAAAGAGGAAGCTGAAAGAAAGAGAGATAAAAAAATCCAGGAGTATGAGGGGAAAATTAGAGAACTAAGTGATACACTAAAAAGAAATAATATACGCATAATTGGTATTCCAGAGGAGGAAGAGAGAGGGAAAGGTGCTGAAGGGGTACTTGAAGAAATTATAGCTGAGAACTTCCCTGAACTGGGGAAGGAAAAAGGCATTGAAATCCAAGAGGCACAGAGAACTCCCTTCAGACGTAACTTGAATCGATCTTCTGCACGACATATCATAGTGAAACTGGCAAAATACAAGGATAAAGAGAAAATTCTGAAAGCAGCAAGGGATAAACATGCCCTCACATATAAAGGGAGACCTATAAGACTCGTGACTGATCTCTCCTTTGAAACTTGGCAGGCCAGAAAGGCTTGGCACGATATCTTCAGTGTGCTAAACAGAAAAAATATGCAGCCGAGAATCCTTTATCCAGCAAGTCTGTCATTTAGAATAGAAGGAGAGATAAAGGTCTTCCCAAACAAACAAAAACTGAAGGAATTTGTCACCACGAAACCAGCCCTACAAGAGATCCTAAGGGGGATCCTGTGAGACAAAGTACCAGAGACATCACTACAAGCATAAAACATACAGACATCACAATGACTCTAAACCCGTATCTTTCTATAATAACACTGAATGTAAATGGATTAAATGCGCCAACCAAAAGACATAGGGTATCAGAATGGATAAAAAAACAAGACCCATCTATTTGCTGTCTACAAGAGACTCATTTTAGGTCTGAGGACACCTTTAGATTGAGAGTGAGGGGATGGAGAACTATTTATCATGCTACTGGAAGCCAAAAGAAAGCTGGAGTAGCCATACTTATATCAGACAAACTAGACTTTAAATTAAAGGCTGTAACAAGAGATGAAGAAGGGCATTATATAATAATTACAGGGTCTATCCATCAGGAAGAGCTAACAATTATAAATGTCTATGCGCCAAATACCGGAGCCCCCAGATATATAAAACAGTTACTCATAAACATAAGCAACCTTATTGATAAGAATGTGGTCATTGCAGGGGACTTTAACACCCCACTTACAGAAATGGATAGATCATCTAGACACACAGTCAATAAAGAAACAAGGGCCCTGAATGATACATTGGATCAGATGGACTTGACAGATATATTTAGAACTCTGCATCCCAAAGCAACAGAATATACTTTCTTCTCGAGTGCACATGGAACATTCTCCAAGATAGATCATATACTGGGTCACAAAACAGCCCTTCATAAGTTTACAAGAATTGAAATTATACCATGCATACTTTCAGACCATAATGCTATGAAGCTTGAAATCAACCACAGGAAAAAGTCTGGAAAACCTCCAAAAGCATGGAGGTTAAAGAACACCCTACTAACGAATGAGTGGGTCAACCAGACAATTAGAGAAGAAATTAAAAAATATATGGAAACAAACGAAAATGAAAATACAACAATCCAAACGCTTTGGGACGCAGCGAAGGCAGTCCTGAGAGGAAAATACATTGCAATCCAGGCCTATCTCAAGAAACAAGAAAAATCCCAAATACAAAATCTAACAGCACACCTAAAGGAAATAGAAGCAGAACAGCAAAGGCAGCCTAAACCCAGCAGAAGAAGAGAAATCATAAAGATCAGAGCAGAAATAAACAATATAGAATCTAAAAAAACTGTAGAGCAGATCAACGAAACCAAGAGTTGGTTTTTTGAAAAAATAAACAAAATTGACAAACCTCTAGCCAGGCTTCTCAAAAAGAAAAGGGAGATGACCCAAATAGATAAAATCATGAATGAAAATGGAATTATTACAACCAATCCCTCAGAGATACAAACAATTATCAGGGAATACTATGAAAAATTATATGCCAACAAATTGGACAACCTGGAAGAAATGGACAAATTCCTAAACACCCACACTCTTCCAAAACTCAATCAGGAGGAAATAGAAAGCTTGAACAGACCCATAACCAGCGAAGAAATTGAATTGGTTATCAAAAATCTCCCAACAAATAAGAGTCCAGGACCAGATGGCTTCCCAGGGGAGTTCTACCAGACGTTTAAAGCAGAGATAATACCTATCCTTCTCAAGCTATTCCAAGAAATAGAAAGGGAAGGAAAACTTCCAGACTCATTCTATGAAGCCAGTATTACTTTGATTCCTAAACCAGACAGAGACCCAGTAAAAAAAGAGAACTACAGGCCAATATCCCTGATGAATATGGATGCAAAAATTCTCAATAAGATACTAGCAAATCGAATTCAACAGCATATAAAAAGAATTATTCACCATGATCAAGTGGGATTCATTCCTGGGATGCAGGGCTGGTTCAACATTCGCAAATCGATCAACGTGATACATCACATTAACAAAAAAAAAGAGAAGAACCATATGATCCTGTCAATCGATGCAGAAAAGGCCTTTGACAAAATCCAGCACCCTTTCTTAATAAAAACCCTTGAGAAAGTCGGGATAGAAGGAACATACTTAAAGATCATAAAAGCCATTTATGAAAAGCCCACAGCTAACATCATCCTCAATGGGGAAAAACTGAGAGCTTTTTCCCTGAGATCAGGAACACGACAGGGATGCCCACTCTCACCGCTGCTGTTTAATATAGTGCTGGAAGTTCTAGCATCAGCAATCAGACAACAAAAGGAAATCAAAGGCATCCAAATTGGCAAAGATGAAGTCAAGCTTTCGCTTTTTGCAGATGACATGATATTATACATGGAAAATCCGATAGACTCCACCAAAAGTCTGCTAGAACTGATACATGAATTCAGCAAAGTTGCCGGATACAAAATCAATGTACAGAAATCAGTTGCATTCTTATACACTAACAATGAAGCAACAGAAAGACAAATAAAGAAACTGATCCCATTCACAATTGCACCAAGAAGCATAAAATACCTAGGAATAAATCTAACCAAAGATGTAAAAGATCTGTATGCTGAAAACTATAGAAAGCTTATGCAGGTAATTGAAGAAGATATAAAGAAATGGAAAGACATTCCCTGCTCATGGATTGGAAGAATAAATATTGTCAAAATGTCAATACTACCCAAAGCTATCTACACATTCAATGCAATCCCAATCAAAATTGCACCAGCATTCTTCTCGAAACTAGAACAAGCAATCCTAAAATTCATATGGAACCACAAAAGGCCCCGAATAGCCAAAGTAATTTTGAAGAAGAAGACCAAAGCAGGAGGCATCACAATCCCAGACTTTAGCCTCTACTACAAAGCTGTCATCATCAAGACAGCATGGTATTGGCATAAAAACAGACACATAGACCAATGGAATCGAATAGAAACCCCAGAACTAGACCCACAAACGTATGGCCAACTCATTTTTGACAAAGCAGGAAAGAACATCCAATGGAAAAAAGACAGTCTCTTTAACAAATGGTGCTGGGAGAACTGGACAGCAACATGCAGAAGGTTGAAACTAGACCACTTTCTCACACCATTCACAAAAATAAACTCAAAATGGATAAAGGACCTGAATGTGAGACAGGAAACCATCAAAACCTTAGAGGAGAAAGCAGGAAAAGACCTCTCTGACCTCAGCCGTAGCAATCTCTTACTCGGCACATCCCCAAAGGCAAGGGAATTAAAAGCAAAAGTGAATTACTGGGACCTTATGAAGATAAAAAGCTTCTGCACAGCAAAGGAAACAACCAACAAAACTAAAAGGCAACCAACGGAATGGGAAAAGATATTTGCAAATGACACATCGGACAAAGGGCTAGTATCCAAAATCTATAAAGAGCTCATCAAACTCCACACCCGAAAAACAAATAACCCAGTGAAGAAATGGGCAGAAAACATGAATAGACACTTCTCTAAAGAAGACATCCGGATGGCCAACAGGCACATGAAAAGATGTTCAACGTCCCTCCTCATCAGGGAAATACAAATCAAAACCACACTCAGATACCACCTCACGCCAGTCAGAGTGGCCAAAATGAAGAAATCAGGAGACTATAGATGCTGGAGAGGATGTGGAGAGACGGGAACCCTCTTGCACTGTTGGTGGGAATGCAAATTGGTGCAGCCGCTCTGGAAAGCAGTGTGGAGGTTCCTCAAAAAATTAAAAATAGACCTACCCTATGACCCAGCAATAGCACTGCTAGGAATTTATCCAAGGGATACAGGAGTACTGATGCATAGGGGCACTTGTACCCCAATGTTTATAGCAGCACTCTCAACAATCGCCAAATTATGGAAAGAGCCTAAATGTCCATCAACTGATGAATGGATAAAGAAATTGTGGTTTATATACACAATGGAATACTACGTGGCAATGAGAAAGAATGAAATATGGCCTTTTGTAGCAACGTGGATGGAACTGGAGAGTGTGATGCTAAGTGAAATAAGCCATACAGAGAAAGACAGATACCATATGGTTTCACTCTTATGTGGATCCTGAGAAACGTAACAGAAACCCATGGGGGAGGGGAAGGGAAAAAAAAAAAAAAAGAGGTTAGAGTGGGAGAGAGCCAAAGCATAAGAGACTGTTAAAAACTGAGAACAAACTGAGGGTTGATGGGGGGTGGGAGGGAGGGCAGGGTGGGTGATGGGTATTGAGGAGGGCACCTTTTGGGATGAGCACTGGGTGTTGTATGGAAACCAATTTGACAGTAAATTTCATATATTAAAAAATAAATAAAAAAAAAATAAAAAATAAATCTTAAAAAAAAAAAAAAAAAAAAAAAAAAAAAGAAAGAAGACAACGGAAGAAAAGGCTTACAAATTTTATTTGTATTTTGGATTTTGTGTTCATAGGGGCTTCACAGAAAGAAAAAAAAAAAAAAAGGTGAAATCCCCAAGACGCACTTAGACCCCAGGACTTATATCCCATTTTAACAAAGAGGAATAAACTGTGGGAAGTGAGTAGATACAGGGATTTGAGCATCTAGGGGTAATAAATTAGGGGAAGATGGTTAGAAAATATGTGGAGGAAACTAATGTTAGATAGGATTATGTAGGAAGGTTTGTTTATGCAACCCTTATCTATGCATCACTCTCCCAGTGATCTGGGTAGTTGCTTCCTGATAAGGGAGGGGACACCTTTACAAGGGTAATTTATGTCCTGCTTTTGGGCAGATAGGGGAAGGGCAGAGAGCTCCTTCTATGTTTGCTTTTTCTCAGTTGCCTTTTTTGCAGGATTTATTATCTCAGTACCTGGGGTTTGTTGTCTCGCTTCTTTGAAGAGTGAAGAGGGGGACAAAAAATGAGCAGCAGGCAGAAGCTTATTAGAGTGTGTGATCAGAAAGGAAGAATTGTATGAAAGTTCTCTTTACCGAGAGGGGGCATTTGAAAGTGAATGCCAGTGACTACAGGCAAAGGTCCTTGTTTTATAAGGTTCTGGTCAGCTTTCCCCTCCCCACCCCATTTCCTCTCAGGTCCTAGGAGAACTCTAGGGGCCCCGCTGTCCATTCCTGATTAGCTGGATTCCATTGTGTGAGGGATGGTCTGGGGCCATACCATTCCCTTATGGTCTACTGCTTGTTTTTAGTTAGATCTTTTGTCAAATTCCTGAGGGAAAACTGAGGGGGAGGCTGTGGTGTCAGTTGCATTCTTAAGATGAACCTTACACCTACGGGGGCTTGCTGTGGTCAGACACGCCCAGCATTGTTCGAAAATAGGTGTTTTTCCCACCCTGGTACCCCAGGTCCTAATCTTTCCCCCTCTGCCTATTCTATCCTATCTTTTCCGATCATACCTCTACCTCTGAGTAATGCTTATGCCAAAATCTTTTGGGGTGGCATATTCTAATCCTCTTTAAATGTATCTCATTTAGGGGTGCCTGGGTGGCTGTCAGGGAAGCATCCGACTCTTGATTTTGGCTCAGGTCAAGATCTCACGGTTCCTGAATTCAAGCCCTACATGGGGCTCTAGGCTGACAGCGTGGGGCCTGCTTGGGATTCTTTCTGTCCCCCACTTGTCTCTTTGGTCCTCCCCTGCTCTCTCTCTCAAAATAAATAAATAAACTTAAAAAAAATAAATGCATTTTATTTACTAGAATGAAGGAATAATATGTAAGTTTGTTGAAACACTTGCTCATACCTTGCCTCATTACTAAAAGCATTTGAGGTATTTATCAAGCCATTTAAAAAATAAGCACATGTAGACTTTCACCTTTGTGTGACCCAAGTAACATACACTTTTTTATTTATGAAGGTTCCTTAATATAGGGAATCTTTATTGTATATATGTACTTGTTTCATTATATTTATTATAAATGTTTATTTTTATGGTTTTTATATAGGTCTCATTTGTTCTGTTTGATGTTTAGCTTAAATATACTAAATTGGGGGGTCACCTGGGTGGCTCAGTCGGTTGAGGATCCAACTCTTGATTTTGGCTTGGGTCATGATCCCAGGGTCATGGGAACAAGTCCCACATAAGGCTACAAGCTCAGCTCGGAGTCTGCTTAAAATTCTCTCTCCCTCCCTCTGTCTCTCTCCCCCATTCACACTCTCTAAAGAAAATAATATATATGTGTTTATACATATATGTGTGTGTTTATACACACACACACACACACACACACACACACACACACACTAAATTTTAACTGTTGTAACGAAAACTACCTTTGAGAGTGGCTAGAATGTAGGTGTAGATCTCCCTAATCTTAGGCATTCACTTAAGCTTTCTGAGCATCAGCATTCTCAGCCATAAAATGGAGACTTTTTCTGATAATAATTGCAGCATATACAACTGTAATAAATGTAAAACTTTCCTTTGGTATTTCAGGAATTCTTTTAGCCTATGGTTGAATTTTAGGGAGAAAAACCATTGATTTTAATGTCTTCTTACAACTAACATGGCTCTATAAATTCTGTTAGAATTGATGCGTACTATCCATCCACATCCCCACACGCATAATAAAAATTTATAGAATATGTTTCTTTCATATTTTCGATGAGAATAAAATAGCATTTCCCTCTATTACTACTAGTGAAAGTTTTTAATTATCTCTACAGTCCTATTTCAAAGTTAAATTATTTCGATTGTTTGAAAATTCCATACTAATTATCATGTAGCCTGAGTTCTACTCACATGTGGACCCTTGCTCTGAAATATTAAAATGTGTGTGTGTATGTTTTAATATTAGAACTGCCAGTGAATCAGACAGAAGGAACCATGAGGCAAATTAAAATAATACATGAAAACAGGATTAGAATATTTAAACTAATACAAGATCTTATCTTTACTCTTTTTTATCATATTTGAAGTAGGAGACTGGGACTATGTAAGTACTATGCACATTAACAGTAAGTTAATGTAATTTTTTTTCTAAATATCCATAGGGATATAACATAGCTCGCTATGAAGGAAGTCACTCTTAGAATGGATGCATTAATCTTGTTTTTTTCTTACTAAATGCATGACAGCTAATATGTAAAAACAAAGTGCTTTGAATGGATTGAAATTATTTTATGTTTACAAAATATTCTTGGGTAACAACGCATTTCAAATATGCAACTTTATGAATTTATTTTATGTTAGCACCTATCTGAATGAACTAATATACTGGTCCTATGAATCTTGCGTATATTTTCATTAATGCTTTAATGTTCCATTGAAATACTGTCATTGCTTTAAGAAGGAATTAATCAATATTGAATGGGTTCGGTTTTTTTTCTTAAATGATTCTGTATAAAATTTGACCATTAAAGATTTCACGTTAACTAGTAAGACAGTAAAATCAGTGTGTTGGTTACTCAGACCTTCTATTTACTTTCTCTGTATTATCATGGATCAAAGAGAGGAGCTCCCTGGGGTGTCAGTAATGCTGCTCACACTACTATTCCTGCTTCCTCCATAGACAATAACAATATAAAATACTATACTGTCTGTACACTGTTTGAAACTTTCTACTTTAAAAAAATCAGCTCCAGCCTCTATTGTATTGGGTGCTTTCTGCCTTGAGGGGACAAGCAGAGCAAGGGATTTTGCACACCAACCCACAGTTTTTGTTCAGTACTTTTAGATGGAGTACATGGTATGTTTGTGTACATATGCATTATAATTTTTTGTTTATTTACTCTTGAGGGGGGAGAGAGAGACTGAGAGAGGAGGGGCATGGGCGGAGGAGGGGCAGAGAGAGAGGGAGACCCAGAAAGTGAAGCAGGCTCTAGGCTCTGAGCTGTCAGCACAGAGCCCGACACAGGGCTCAAACTCACCGGCGTGAGGTCAGGACCTAAAGTAAGGTCAGACCCTCAACCGACGGAGCCACTCAAGCACCCCCCATATGCAGTATAATTTTTGCACTTTATTTTTCTTCATTGAAGTAAAGTTTGCATAAAGAAAAAAAATATTGCACATATGTAGTTTAATAAATTTTCACTTGAATTAACTCACTCAAATCACCAGCCAATCAGGTACAGCCTTAGCAGTGCCTCAGAAGCCGCCTCCCTCATATTTGTCTTCTTGTCACGCTCCTCTTCAGAAAGGTGCCCAGTCGTCATTTCTAATAGTTTGGTTTATTTCATTTAACTTGAAACTTTCCATAATGAAATCAGTAGTATTTACTGTTTTGTGCGTAGATTCAATCATTCACTTTGTGTGTGTGTGTGTGTGTGTGTGTGTGTGTGTTGAGTGAGTGAATGAGAGAGTTTCATCCATTCTTTTTTGGTTGAAGGATATTTGGACAGTTGTCAGTATGAGGTTATGGTAAATAGCGCTACACACACCCTAGTATATAACTTTTGGTGTGCTTATGTATGCATTTTGTTGGGTACGTTTATCAAGTGTGGAATTGCTGGATCCCACAGTAAGCATATGTTCCTCTTTAGAGGATAGTGCCATGCCATTTTCCAAAATAGTTTCACCAGTTTACACCTAGAGCAGCAATGTGTCAAGTTCCAGATGCCTCCATACTTTTGACAAACCCTTGGCATATATTCCAGGCATATCTACATGTATACCTGGAATAAACCGTGATTTATTAACCTTTATATGTCACAGAATTCGGCTTGCTGGTACTCAGGTAAAGGATTTTACCATCTATGTTTATGAACTAGTTTACTTGATCGTAATGCTGTTTTTGGATTTCTACATCAAGGATACGCTGGTCTCATAACAGTGTTGTTTTGTTCTTTTGTTTTGGTTTTTGGTTGCTTTTTGTCTACGGAAAAGGTTGGTAAGTTTAGCAAGTTTGGTATTATTTCATCTTTATCTGTTTATAATATTCCACGCATGAAAACTTAAATTTCTGGGCTTGATACTTTCTTTGTGGAAAGATTCTTAGATGACAAATTCAATTTCTTTAGGGTCTACAGAACTATTTAGTTTTTTTTTTTTTATTATTTCTTCTTCTGCCAGGTCTGTTATATTGGATACTTGGATGAATTTCCCAATTTCATACAGAATGTTAAATTTATTGGCATAAATTTGTTTTTATTTTCCCCTCTTTTTTATTTCTGATATTATTAATCTTCTTTATCTTTCTTTTTTTTTCTTAGAGGTTTTAAAAGTTTACTAATTTTATTAATACTAAAAATATTTGTCTTCGTTGATTTTTACATTTATTTTTTAAATATTCTTTTTTTGAAATTCCTTAACTTATTGTTGTCTGTCTTTTACTATTTTGGGTTTCATTAGCTATTTTTTTCTCCTAGCTACTTAAAGGGGAAACATAGAACATCCATTTTAAGCCCTTCTTTTTTTCTAACATAAGCATTTAAAGCTATACATTCTCTTCTAAGGAATGCTTTAGCTTTTAGTACTGAATGTTTAATTATCATTCAGTTTGACCTATTTTTAATAGACCTCATTTGATCCCTGTATTCTTTAGAAATATCATTAAACTTTATACAGCTGGATTTTTCTACTTGTCTTCTTGGTATTGGTTTCTAGCTTAATTTTTCTTTGTGACCAGATAGACTATTCTGATTGATATCAAAGGTTTCAAATTTGTTGAGGATTTACTTTAGATCCAAGCACCTGGTTATTTTTTCATAAGATATTCTAAGTATATTTGAAATAAATATGAATTCTGCCCTTATTGGGTGAGATATTCAACTTATTTCAGAGTTTGTTTCAAGTTTGTTAAATGTGTTCAAATATTCTTTCTTTCTTTCTTTCTTTCTTTCTTTCTTTCTTTCTTTCTTTCTTTCTTTCTTTCTTTCTTTCTTTCTTTCTTTCTTCCTTCCTTCCTTCCTTCCTTCCTTCCTTCCTTCCTTCCTTCCTTCCTTCCTTCCTTCCTTCCTTCCTTCCTTCCTTTCTTTAAGTCATTTTGTCATTTATGGAGAGAGACATGCAAAAATACTATTCTGGATTTTTCTAGATCTTCTTTTGTTCCTTCCAATCTATTTTTGCTTTACGTATTTGGAACCTCATTTAGGTCAAGGTTTATACTTAGGTCTGTTTTTAGTGTATTGATATCACTTTTGCATTACCAAAAGTTTATCTTTCTTCCTCTAACATCTACTTTATTGGTATAGCTATAGAAAGTTCATTTTGATGAGTGTTTTGGTGGTATATCTCTCCCCATTCTATTACTTGCAAACTTTCATATGTTTACTTTATGTTTAAAATGAGTTGCTTGTGTACAACATTTAGTTTTTGTTGTTTTCTTCTGCTAATCTTAGTCTTTCCCATGAAAGATTTTGTCTGTTTACAATCAATTTCATTTGATTGCTCAGATGTAGTTATATTTCTACTTGCCATCTTGCCATCTGGAATGTATTTGGTTTCCCTTGTTCATGTTTGTTTTTCTTCTTTTCTTGCCTTTTTTAGCTTAATCGAACATTTGTTTGGTATTCTATTAACTTATATATTATCTTTCTGCACTTTCAGTGGTATCTTAGAATTGAGAGCATGAAACATTGACTTATTATAATCCACTAAAATCATTGTCCCTAGAGATTAGTCACTACCCCCTAGTGATAAAACCTTACAAAATTTAAAACGTAGTAATTCTTTTTGTACTTTTGCTCTTGTTTTGATGCTTTGTATTTCTAGATATAATTTAAATTTCCTCATACATACAATTGTTGCTTTGTACAATTAGTATTTAAATTCATTCATATACTTACGGCTTCTCGTGTCATCATTCTTTTGTTTTACTTTGTTTTTATGTTTCCATTTAGGCCTACAGTTTTTCTATCTAAAGAAGGCATTTTACTACCAATTTTTGTGTAGGTCCGCTGGAGATGGATTCCTCTAGTGTTGTTTTGTGTGAAATGAACCATTTTGATTTCAGCTGCAGGTTTGAAGACTATTTCACCAAGGTTTAGAGGGCTAGTTATAGCTTTAAGTATCATCACTGCAGTATCATTGTTTACTGGCCTCTATCATTTACAATGAGAAATCAGCTGTCAGTCTTATTGTTGCCCCTTTGATGACAATGTACATTTTTTCTTCTCTTCCTCCTTTTCAGGTTGTTTTATTTGTTATGTTTGTTTTTATTTGTTCGTCTTTGTCTTGGATATCAATATATTCTTTGTGTAGGTTTTGTGTGTGAGGGTTCTGTGTGTGTGCACGTGCACACACATACACATATGTGTGCATTTAATCTATTTAAGGCTCATTGAACTCATGAACCTATAAAGTGATACCTGTCATAAGTTTTGGAAAATTCTCGTTCATATTTCTGAATACTTGCTTCTGCCCCATTATCTTCTTTCCTTCTGTAAATTATAAGAATATTAGATACATACATCTCTTTCACAGTCTTCTCCTCCATTGTTTCCCAGCTTATGTATTTTATTTGTGTATTTTCTATTTACCTAGCTCTGAGATCCCTAATTCTTCCTTGTGCTCTTGTCAGCCGGAAGTAAAGCCCATGCAAAAACTTCCTACCATCAGATGTCATACTTTACAATTCTATAATGTCTCTTGAATTCCCTTTCTAAATTAGGATTTCTTGTTGAAATACTTCATCCTCCAGTTTACTTTAAAAAATCTTGTCCTCTGTTTTCTTTAATGTATTTCCAAGCTTTGACTGAGAGTGTGACGAAAGTCTCTCTTTGCTTTTAACACGTTGTGGGAAATAGGGATGCCTGGGTGATTCATTCCATTGAGCAGCCGACTTTGGCTCAGTTTGTGTGTTCAAGCCCCACATCAGGCTTACTGCCATCAGCGCAGAGCCTGCTTTGGATCTTCTGTCCTACTATCTCTCTGCTCCCTCCCCGCTTGAATTCTCTTTTCTCAAAAATAAATAAATATTTAAAAAAAAAAGTTGTGGGAGATACACCTCAGCTCTTCAAATGTGCCCTGCTTTCTCCTCATTGTCTCATTTTGTATAGATCTAACACTGCCCCCTTCTAGCAGGTCTTTGTTTCCTAGGCATCATAAGACAGTGGGGGATTTTCTTTATTTTTGACGTTTCAACCTAGCTCCACACGGTCTTCACGCAACCCCAGATTTCAGCATATTTGAGCCATACATCTGAGTCTCC